>NC_069504.1:544699352-545353102 GCF_027579735.1 Bombina bombina | reverse complement strand
TTACGGAGCGGCAGATTAGGGGTTAAAAAATATGCAGGTGTCAGCGATAGAGGGGGCGGCAGAATAGGGGTTAATAAGTGTAAGGTTAGGGGTGTTTAGACTCGGGGTACATGTTAGAGTGTTAGGTGCAGACGTAGGAAGTATTTCCCCATAGAAAACAATGGGGCTGCGTTAGGAGCTGAACGCGGCTTTTTTGCAGGTGTTAGGTTTTTTTTCAGCTCAAACTGCCCCATTGTTTTCTATGGGGATATCGTGCACGAGCACGTTTTTGAAGCTGGCCGCGTCCGTAAGCACCGCTGGTATCGAGAGTTGAAGTTGCGGTAAATATGCTCTACGCTCCTTTTTTGGAGCCTAACGCAGCCATTCTGTGAACTCTAAATACCAGCGGTATTTAAAAGATGCGGCCAGAAAAAAGCCAGCGTAGCTAACGCACCCCTTTGGCCGCAAAACTCTAAATCTAGGCGTTAGCGACTAAGCAGACAAAGTGACAGGCAAACTAGTTTGTGGAACAAAAATGATAAACTTTACCATTACTTTAAAAACGTATAACTTACTGTGCTTTTTTTTACAACAATGAAACAGACTATTTTACATCCCTTTAAGTCTAGAGTCTGCACTTCTAAAAATAATTGGAAAGTCCACAATTTTCAACGTTACAGGAAAATGGGAAAATTAAATAATACAAGTAAATATTTTACAGTACAAACCTAGCTGCCATATTCAATATTTTTATTTTAGGCAATTCTATTTTAACAGAACAGAAAATAGTTATTTCCACTTAGCATGAAATAAATGTTTACTAAGAAGATTTCTTAAATTTCAAGGAAACGCTTGTATTAAATGCTGGGAGCTGTTTTGTTTTGCTGCTAGTCATCCAGAGGGTCTAACTTCTTCTTGAAATGGTACATTCACCATGGATACAATAAAGAAGAAAAGACTCATACAACTGATGTTCTAGTCTAAAAATAGATTGGTGTTTTTTTTAGTTGGAAAACTGTTGTATTTTAAGAATCTGTCTTTTTGCTTGACTGTCTTTTTTTAAATGTTTAACTGTTATTGAGTGCAATGGTATGCTTTCAGAAATTGTTTCCAAGAATGATTTAAAGATATTTTAATGGTGAAAGAGAATTGAAACTTAAAGGGATACTGGACCCAAATATTTCCTTTCACAATTAAGATAGAGCATGCAATTATAAGCAACTTTCTAATTTACTCCTATTATCAATTTTTATTGGTTCTATTGGTATCTTTATTTGAAAAGCAGGAATGTAAGCTTATGAGCCGACCCATTTTTGGTTCAGAACTTTGGGTAGCACTTGCTGATTGGTGGCTACATTTAGCCACCAATCAGCAAGCACTATCCAGGTACTGAACCAAAGATACCATAGAAAATGAAGAAAAAAATATAATAGGAGTAAATTACAAAGTTGCTTAAAATTGCATGCTCTATCTGAATCATGAAAACAAAAATTGGGTTCAGTGTCCCTTTAAACCCTTTGCTGCAGGGGACAGTGTGTGATAGTCATCCACAAAATGACTTTAGTGTGGATGACAACCATGTGCTGTCACCTGGGGGTGCTTTCAGAGCTAATCACACCCCCACACTTAATCACACATACGTGGTGGCTAAGTAGCCCAACATCAGCCCTGGAGACGTTGAAGTGCAGGGCTGCAATAAAGGGCTTAACAGAGCTGGATGTTCAAACCCCTCAATCTCACCTCCCTTATAGAAACCCCCAAGACCCACTGTTTGAAAGACAATTGGCTGCTCTTTCAATCGTGTAGAAACCCCAATAACCCTTGTCATAAATTCCATAAGCCCCTTTATAAAATAACCCCTCTATATATAGGTTTTAGTAGCCAACTGATTACTGTGGTAATAGTGATCATCCTGCATTAATTTAAATGTCCATTTATTTGAGTAGAGGCTCATGGGAGCCCCTACGTGCACATCAACATTATACAGCTATACATAAAAACCCTTATTTGTATGAGGATAACCCCATTCTTCTTTTGACTATGACGTTTACAAAAAAAGCTCACGCAATTGTTTTCAACCTTATTTATTAAAATTGTAATCAAATATATTTTCACCCATTCTGTTGTACAGGTCCCCCCACCCCAATATATAATATGTGTGAGTTTCTCACTGAACAATGACCTACAGAAGGTCTTAAAGCACTGGTTTTCAAACCTGTCCTCAGACCTCCCTAACAGGCCATATTTTCAGGATTACTTTGGGTCAGAACAGGTAAAATGACCATGTTTACTAATCAGCTGATTATTTTACTTGTGCTCTAGTTCAGATATCTTCAAACTGCAGCCTGTTAGGGCGGCCTGAGGACAAGTTTGAAAACCAGTGTCTTAAATGGAGATGAAACCCACATTTTTTCTTTCATGGTTCAGATAGAACATACACTTTTAAACAGCTGTCCAATATACTTCAATTCTGCTTAATTCCCTTGGTGTCATTTATTGACAGAGCAGCAATAAACTACTGGGAGCTAGCTAAATACATTGGTAAGCCAATGAAAATAGACATATATGTGCAGCCACCAATCGGCAGCTAGCTCCCAGCTCCTGAGCCTACCTAGGTATCCTTTTCAGCAAAGGATACAAAGAGAACTAAAGAAATTACACTGCCCTCCACCAATATTGGCACCCTTGATAAATATTTTTTAACCCTTTAATTTTTTTTTTAAAAATTACATAAAAATACTCTGCTCTCATGGATATCAAAGAATTGCAAACACAACTCATGTTTATAAAAAATAATTACATCTTTGTTAAATATCTGTGTGACACAATTATTGTCACCCCTATGAATTTATATGAGAAAAATTCGAAGTATATTCTGATTTATACTAGAGGAACAAAAAGAAAAAACGATGGCACTACAGGTGATCTGTCCCAATCATCCAATATTCATGCCCCTATTTATACGTGGGGGAGGAGAATAAAGTGTTATCTGTTTGGGGACCAAGGTGCTGTACATATAATGCAGAGGTCAACGCGTTTTAGCCTGCTACGAGGCCTTTATCAAGACTATCATAACATAGTCTTGATAAAGGCCTCGTAGCAGGCTGAAATGTGTTGACCTCTGCATTCATTTGACATACCAGCCCGAGTGACCCTCTCTGTAAACGGTGAGCGCATTACCTTTAGGATACATTTTTTTGTACTGTTTGTGTAGTAGTCTATCTTTTTTCCCATATAGGTTTTCTTTACTAAAAGTGTTTAGAGTTGGTGTCCGGTCTTCATCTGGATTCACCCTTAGGAACCGGATCTTCACTTGAACTTTTATTTCCACCAGAAACGCTTAATATCATCTCTATTTGAATACAACTGTGACTATTATCTTTCTTTTTTTCTTTTCTTTTTTTTTTGGACTTTTCTTATTTTTTTCATTTATATTTTTTCATATATATATATATATATATATATATATATATATATATATATATATATATATATTTTTTTTTTTTCAGTACTGAGTTTTTTCATATTGGCCAATTTTGTTACATGTACTTAGTCACTTACCAGACTATTGTTGTCCGGTTCTCAGCTAACTGTTGGTTGCTATTCTGTTTCTATTTTGTTGAATTTTATTCCAACATTATTGCTATATAATAAATATAGTTTACCGTTACCACTTTAGAACTATAGAATAATTGTGTCACAATTATACCTCTAGTATAGTATTGTTCGTTACACCCCACTGAACTTTACTTTTTGACTATACCACCCCACGGCATTAATAAGTATTTATGGGTTATACTTTTCATTTTCTCTAAAAGTACATTATATCCTTTTACACATCCAACCCTCCCCCTTCCCTCTCAGATTGCATCACCGCCATTTATATACAGTTGATACACCTTCCCCTCACATCCTAGATATTGTGTTTTATCTAACACACTGTATCGTCACTTTATTGTTATTTATCGTCACTTGTTATAGACTTTATATCTATACACAGATATTTGCCTGGGCCAATATAAGCTATATCCAATTTTCTTATTACATTCTTTTCTCTTTGAGTTTTTTTCCAGTTTCTATCCTCTCTTAGGCTAGGACACTTTTTAATACTACTAACTTGTCCTATGAGTATTCTATAACATCTGTGACACCATTATCTAGTAATTCTTTATTTCTACTTTCTCTAGTATACTTAAGCCTCTCTTGGGGCGCTCCTTCATATATTTAATATTTCCTATTTATCCATCTGTACAGTTTCGTTAGGCGATTGTCCAAATAGAAGTGAGCCTGTATACTTTTTTGTAATATTGGCACTGTCCCCCTATTTCTGTATTATGGTTCAGGATAAGCCTACCAATACGGTCAGGGTTCTTCTCTGGGGTTTGATTCCTCGTATATCCATCCTTTTTCTTCCAAGAGTCTGAGACTCTTGTTTTTGTTTTTTCATTAGCGTTTGGGCTGGGACCATTATCCTGGAAGAAACGACGGGGATCAGTCTGCTTTTTTCAGTATGGACTGTTTGCTGGTATTTGAAGCTGTCGTCCCTTTTAATGGGGGGACTCTTTTTGCCCATCTCTCTACTGGCGGCGTCTGCTGCCGGGATGGAATGCTCTTTGGACAAGAGCTGTTGTCGATATTTTTGGCTCTTCTCGGTGGGATGTGTCCCACGATGGCTCAGGGCAGCTTTGCTACCTGGTGATTGGTCATCGCGAGTTTTGCTCACAGGTGACTCTGTGCCCTCTTGGAGAGCTCTTTTTTAGCTGCTAGGACAGTTTTTCTGTCCCTGCTTGTCTAGTCTGACCGGTTTTTACTTGTCGAGGTTGCAAGGGGGAACTCACGGTTTTCTGGAACACCATGGTGGTATGGTGCGGTGTCAGGGATATGAGGGGGACTTTCTGGTCATCCTAGTGACGTTTTCTCCTAACTATGGACTTATCTTTGGGTCCTTGTCCTCTTAAGGAATTTGTTTCCCTGGACAGTAGTCCTGTTACAACCTTGGGTTGCTCTAAGTTGGATTGGGTCCTTTAGATATCGCATGGGGTCCTCTATTCTCCCTCTCAGGGGTAGATAAGGATTTTTGACCAGTTCGATTTGAGCCCAAGTTGTATGGTCCTTCAGATCTCTTATGGGTTCCTCTACTCTCCCTCTTGGGAGTTGATAGAGGTTTTTTTGGTTTTAGGTCAGAAATGTTTTTGTGGTCCTGCAGGGCTGACTCCTCGGAAGCCTTGGCTCAACAGACTCTGGTTCTAAGTGGTCGCTAGCACGGCTTTGCAGGTTGCGTAACTGATGAGTGGATACCCGGGCTTCCGTTTTTCCCTTGTCGTATATAGTTTTTTTTTTGGTGCCGATTTCTCACCTTTTGTTAGAAGCTACATACTAGTTTTCAAGCTACCTGTGTTTTGTTTGTTTCTTCCCCATACTGCTTCCTCTGCAAGCAGACCGTCTGGACCTGACCTTTGGTGTATCTAGATCTGTTCCTTGTGATTTGCAAGCAGAACGTCTGGCCCTGGCCTTTGGCTTATCTAGATCTGTTCCTTGTGATTTGCAAGCAGACCGTCTGGCCCTAGCCTTTGGTGTATCTAGATCTGTTCCTTGTGATTTGCAAGCAGACCGTCTGGCCCCGGCCTTTGGTGTATCTAGAGCTGTTGTTCCTTGTGATTTGCAAGCAGACCGTCTGGCCCTGGCCTTTGGTGAATCTAGATCTGTTGCTCCTTGTGATTTGCAAGCAGACTGTCTGGCCCTGGCCTTTGGTGTATCTAGATCCGTTCCTTGTGATTTAGAAGCAGAACCTCTGGCCTTGGCCTTTGGTATATCTAGATATGTTCTTCATTGTGATTTGCAAGCAGATTGTCTGGCCCTGGCCTTTGGTGTATCTAGATCTGTTCCTTGTGATTTGCAAGCAGACCGTCTGGCCCTGGTCTTTAGTGTATCTAGATCTGTTCTTTGTAAATTGCAAGCAGAACGTCTGGCCCTGGCCTTTGGTGTATCTAGATCTGTTGTTCCTTGTGATTTGCAAGCAGACCGTCTGGCCCTGGCCTTTGGTGTATCTAGATCTGTTACTTGTGATTTGCAAGCAGACCGTCTGGCCCTGGTCTTTGGTGTATCTAGATCTGTTGTTCCTTGTGATTTGCAAACAGACCATCTGGCCCTGGCCTTTGGTGTATCTAGATCTGTTTCTTGTGATTTGCAAGCAGAGCGTCTGGCCCTGGCCTTTGGTGTATCTAGATCTGTTTCTTGTGATTTGCAAGCAGAGCGTCTGGCCCTGGCCTTTGGTGTATCTAGATCTGTTGTTCCTTGGGATTTGGAAGCAGACCGCCTGGCCCTGTCCTTTGGTATATCTAGATCTGTTCCTTGTGATTTGGAAGCAGACCGTCTGGCCCTGGCCTTTGGTGTATCTAGATCTGTTCCTTGTAATTTTCAAGCAGACTGTCTGGCCCTGGCCTTTGGTGTATCTAGATCAGTTCCTTGTGATTTAGAAGCAGATCCTCTGGCCCTGACCTTTGGTGTATCTAGATATGTTGTTCATTGTGATTTGTTAGAAGCTACATACTATTTTTCAAGCTACCTGTGTTTTGTTTGTTTCTTCCCCATACTGCTTCCTATGCAAGCAGACCGTCTGACCTGGCCTTTGGTGTATCTAGTTCTGTTCCTTGTGATTTGCAAGCAAAACATCTGGCCCTGGCCTTTGGTGTATCTAGTTCTGTTCCTTGTGATTTGCAAGCAGACTGTCTGGCCCTGGCCTTTGATGTATCCAGATCTGTTCTTTGTGATTTGCAAGCAGACCATCTGGTCCTGGCCTTTGGTGTATCTAGATCTATTCCTTGTGAATTGCAAGCAGAACGTCTGGCCTTGGCCTTTGGTGTATCTAGATCTGTTGTTCCTTTTGATTTGCAAGCAGAACATCTGGCCCTGGCCTTTGGTATATCTAGATCTGTTCCTTGTAATTTGCAATCAGACCGCCTAGGCTTTGGTGTATCTAGATCTGTTCCTTGTGATTTGCAAGCAGACCGTCTGACCCTGGCCTTTGGTGTAACTAGATCTTTTGTTCCTTGTGATTTGCAAACAGGCTGTCTGACCCTGGCCTTTGGTGTATCTAGATCTGTTCCTTGTGATTTACAAGCAGGCCGTCTGGCCCCGGCCTTTGGTGTATCTAGATATTTTCCTTGTGATTTGCAAGCAGACCGTCTGGCCCCGGCCTTTGGTGTATCTAGATCTGTTGCTCCTTGTGATTTGCAAGCAGACCATCTGGTCCTGGCCTTTGGTGTATCTAGATGTATTGCTCCTTGTGATTTGCAAGCAGACTGTCTTGCCCTGGCTTTTGGTGTATCTAGATCTGTTCCTTGTGATTTGCAAGCAGACCGTCTGGCCCTAGCCTTTGGTGTATCTAGATCTGTTCCTTGTGATTTGCAAGCAGACCGTCTGGCCCCGGCCTTTGGTGTATCTAGAGCTGTTGTTCCTTGTGATTTGAAAGCAGACCGTCTGGCCCTGGCCTTTGGTGAATCTAAATCTGTTGCTCCTTGTGATTTGCAAGCAGACCATCTGGACCTGGCCTTTGGTGTATCTAGATCTGTTCCTTGTGATTTGCAAGAAGACCGTCAGGCCCCGGCCTTTAGTGTATCTAGATCTGTTGTTCCTTGTGATTTGCAAGCAGACCATCTGGCCCTGGCCTTTGGTGTATCTAGATCTGTTGCTCCTTGTGATTTGCAAGCAGACTGTCTGGTCCAGGCCTTTGGTATATCTAGATCTGTTCCTTGTGATTTGCAAGCAGACCGTCTTGCCCCGGCCTTTGGTGTATCTAGATCTGTTGTTCCTTGTGATTTGCAAGCAGACCATCTGGCCCTGGCCTTTGGTGTATCTAGATCTGTTCCTTGTGATTTGCAAGCAGACCGTCTGGCCCTGGCCTTTGGTGTATCTAGATCTGTTCCTTGTGATTTGCAAGCAGACCGTCTGGCCCTGGCCTTTGGTGTATCTAGATCTGTTGTTCCTTGTGATTTGCAAGCAGACCGTCTAGCCCCAGCCTTTGGTTCATCTAGATCTGTTGTTCCTTGTGATTTGCAAGCAGACCATCTGGCTCTGGCCTTTGGTGTATCTAGATCTGTTGCTCCTTGTGATTTGCAAGCAGACCATCTGGACCTGGCCTTTGGTGTATCTAGATCTGTTCCTTGTGATTTCCAAGCAGACCCTCTGGCCCTGGCCTTTGGTGTATCTAGATCTGTTCCTTGTGATTTGCAAACACACCGTCTGGCCCTGGCTTTTGGTGTATCTAGATCTGTTCCTTGTGATTTGCAAGCAGACTGTCTGGTCCTGGCCTTTGGTGTAATTAGATCTGTTCCTTGTGAATTGCAAGCAGAACATCTGGCCCTGGCCTTTGGTGTATCTAGATCTGTTCCTTGTGATTTGCAAGCAGACCGTCTGGTCCTGGCCTTAGGTGTAATTATATCTGTTCCTTGTGAATTGCAAGCAGAACATCTGGCCCTGGCCTTTGGTGTATCTAGATCTGTTGTTCCTTGTGATTTGCAAACAGACCGTCTGGCCCTGGCCTTTGGTATATCTAGATCTGTTCCTTGTGATTTGCAAGCAGACCGTCTTGCCCCGGCCTTTGGTGTATCTAGATCTGTTGTTCCTTGTGATTTGCAAGCAGACCATCTGGCCCTGGCCTTTGGTGTATCTAGATCTGTTCCTTGTGATTTGCAAGCAGACCGTCTGGCCCTGGCCTTTGGTGTATCTAGATCTGTTCCTTGTGATTTGCAAGCAGACCGTCTGGCCCTGGCCTTTGGTGTATCTAGATCTGTTGTTCCTTGTGATTTGCAAGCAGACCGTCTAGCCCCAGCCTTTGGTTCATCTAGATCTGTTGTTCCTTGTGATTTGCAAGCAGACCATCTGGCTCTGGCCTTTGGTGTATCTAGATCTGTTGCTCCTTGTGATTTGCAAGCAGACCATCTGGACCTGGCCTTTGGTGTATCTAGATCTGTTCCTTGTGATTTCCAAGCAGACCCTCTGGCCCTGGCCTTTGGTGTATCTAGATCTGTTCCTTGTGATTTGCAAACACACCGTCTGGCCCTGGCTTTTGGTGTATCTAGATCTGTTCCTTGTGATTTGCAAGCAGACTGTCTGGTCCTGGCCTTTGGTGTAATTAGATCTGTTCCTTGTGAATTGCAAGCAGAACATCTGGCCCTGGCCTTTGGTGTATCTAGATCTGTTCCTTGTGATTTGCAAGCAGACCGTCTGGTCCTGGCCTTAGGTGTAATTATATCTGTTCCTTGTGAATTGCAAGCAGAACATCTGGCCCTGGCCTTTGGTGTATCTAGATCTGTTGTTCCTTGTGATTTGCAAACAGACCGTCTGGCCCTGGCCTTTGGTGTATCTAGATCTGTTCCTTGTGATTTGCAATCAGACCGCCTGGCCCTGTCCTTTGATGTATCTAGATCTGTTCCTTGTGATTTGCAAGCAGACCATCTGGACCTGGCCTTTGGTGTATCTAGATCTGTTCCTTGTGATTTGCAAGAAGACCGTCAGGCCCCGGCCTTTAGTGTATCTAGATCTGTTGTTCCTTGTGATTTGCAAGCAGACCATCTGGCCCTGGCCTTTGGTGTATCTAGATCTGTTGCTCCTTGTGATTTGCAAGCAGACTGTCTGGTCCAGGCCTTTGGTATATCTAGATCTGTTCCTTGTGATTTGCAAGCAGACCGTCTGGCCCCGGCCTTTGGTGTATCTAGATCTGTTGTTCCTTGTGATTTGCAAGCAGACCATCTGGCCCTGGCCTTTGGTGTATCTAGATCTGTTCCTTGTGATTTGCAAGCAGACCGTCTGGCCCTGGCCTTTGGTGTATCTAGATCTGTTGTTCCTTGTGATTTGCAAGCAGACCGTCTAGCCCCAGCCTTTGGTTCATCTAGATCTGTTGTTCCTTGTGATTTGCAAGCAGACCATCTGGCTCTGGCCTTTGGTGTATCTAGATCTGTTGCTCCTTGTGATTTGCAAGCAGACCATCTGGACCTGGCCTTTGGTGTATCTAGATCTGTTCCTTGTGATTTCCAAGCAGACCCTCTGGCCCTGGCCTTTGGTGTATCTAGATCTGTTCCTTGTGATTTGCAAACACACCGTCTGGCCCTGGCTTTTGGTGTATCTAGATCTGTTCCTTGTGATTTGCAAGCAGACCGTCTGGTCCTGGCCTTTGGTGTAATTAGATCTGTTCCTTGTGAATTGCAAGCAGAACATCTGGCCCTGGCCTTTGGTGTATCTAGATCTGTTCCTTGTGATTTGCAAGCAGACCGTCTGGTCCTGGCCTTAGGTGTAATTATATCTGTTCCTTGTTAATTGCAAGCAGAACATCTGGCCCTGGCCTTTGGTGTATCTAGATCTGTTGTTCCTTGTGATTTGCAAACAGACCGTCTGGCCCTGGCCTTTAGTGTATCTAGATCTGTTCCTTGTGATTTGCAATCAGACCGCCTGGCCCTGTCCTTTGATGTATCTAGATCTGTTCCTTGTGATTTGCAAGCAGAGCGTCTGGCCCTGGCCTTTGGTGTATCTAGATCTGTTGTTCCTTGGGATTTGGAAGCAGACCGCCTGGCCCTGTCCTTTGGTATATCTAGATCTGTTCCTTGTGATTTGGAAGCAGACCGTCTGGCCCTGGCCTTTGGTGTATCTAGATCTGTTCCTTGTAATGTGCAAGCAGACCGTCTGGTCCAGGCCTTTGGTGTATCTAGATCTGTTCCTTGTGAATTGCAAGCAGACCATTTGGCCCCGGCCTTTGGTTTATCTAGATCTGTTGTTCCTTGTGATTTGCAAGCAGACCATCTGGCTCTGGCCTTTGGTGTATCTAGATCTGTTGCTCCTTGTGATTTGCAAGCAGACCATCTGGACCTGGCCTTTGGTGTATCTAGATCTGTTCCTTGTGATTTCCAAGCAGACCCTCTGGCCCTGGCCCTTGGTGTATCTAGATCTGTTCCTTGTGATTTGCAAACACACCGTCTGGCCCTGGCTTTTGGTGTATCTAGATCTGTTCCTTGTGATTTGCAAGCAGACCGTCTGGTCCTGGCCTTTGGTGTAATTAGATCTGTTCCTTGTGAATTGCAAGCAGAACATCTGGCCCTGGCATTTGGTGTATCTAGATCTGTTCCTTGTGATTTGCAAGCAGACCGTCTGGTCCTGGCCTTTGGTGTAATTATATCTATTCCTTGTGAATTGCAAGCAGAACATCTTGTCCTGGCCTTTGGTGTATCTAGATTTGTTGTTCATTGTGATTTGCAAGCAGACTGTCTGGCCCTGGCCTTTGGTGTATCTAGATCTGTTCCTTGTGATTTGCAAGCAGACCGTCTGGTCCTGTTCTTTGGTGTAATTATATCTATTCCTTGTGAATTGCAAGCAGAACATCTGGCCCTGGCTTTTGGTGTATCTAGATCTGTTGTTCCTTGTGATTTGCAAGCAGACCGTCTGGCCCTGGCCTTTAATGTATCTAGATCTGTTGTTCCTTGTGATTTGCAAGCAGACCGTCTGGCCCTGGCCTTTGGTGTATCTAGGTATGTTGTTCCTTGTGATTTTTAAGCAGACCATCTGGCTCTGGCCTTTGGTGTATCTAGATCTGTTGCTCCTTGTGATTTGCAAGCAGACCATCTGGACCTGGCCTTTGGTGTATCGAGATCTGTTCCTTGTGATTTCCAAGCAGACCCTCTGGCCCTGGCCTTTGGTGTATTTAGATCTGTTCCTTGTGATTTGCAAGCACACCGTCTGGCCCTGGCTTTTGGTGTCTCTAGATCTGTTCCTTGTGATTTGCAAGCAGACTGTCTGGTCCTGGCTTTTGGTGTAATTTGATCTGTTCCTTGTGAATTGCAAGCAGAACATCTGGCACTGGCCTTTGGTGTATCTAGATATGTTGTTTATTGTGATTTGGTGTATCTAGATCTGTTCCTTGTGATTTCGAAGCATACCCTCTTGCCCTGGCCTTTGGTGTATCTAGATCTGTTCTTTGGGATTTGCAAGCATACCGTCTAGCCCTGGTCATTGGTGTATCTAGATCTGTTCCTTGTGATGTGCAAGCAGACCGTCTGGTCCTGGCCTTTGGTGTATCTAGATCTGTTCCTTGGGATTTGCAAGTAGAATGTTTGGCCCTGGCCTTTGGTGTATCTAGATATGTTGTTCATTGTGATTTGCAAGCAGACTGTCTGGCCCTGGCCTTTGGTGTATCTAGATCTGCTCCTTGTGATTTGCAAGCAGACCGTCTGGTCCTGGCCTTTGGTGTATCTAGAACTGTTGTTCCTATTGATTTGCAAGTACACTGTCTGACCCTGGCCTTTGGTGTATCTAGATCTGTTCCTTGTGATTTACAAGCAAACTGTCAGGCCTTGGCATTTTTTGTATCTAGATCTGTTGTTCCTTGTGATTTACCTAATGACTTTTCCATAATGAGTTAAGAGCCTCACCTAATACAGCAAGTGAAAACTATGGGGTAGATTTAACAAAATAACGAATTATGTCTGCTTGACATTGCTAAATGCAGACAGCATATGCTGTCCTGTTGTCCATACATTTAACATTGCACAAGCATTTCTTGTGAAATGCTTGTGCAATGCTGCCCCCTGCTTACTCGCGGCCGCTAGCAGGGGGTGTCAATGATCCCGATCTGATTGTGATGATTTCAGTCCGCCTCCGCTGTTTCTTAACTTTCTTTTCTGGCGAGCCTTAAACGATGGGCGTAGAATGCAGCATCTGCTGCATAATAAATCTACCCCTATTTGCTCAAAAGCTTCTGCAGCTTCCACAACTTTACTCACAGAATCATCTCTCATTCCCCTTGTCTTGAAACTCTTACCTCTGCCCTACAGCATAACTCCCAACATGATCTCACCCTTAAGCAAACTCTTCCTTCACTTTACTTTCCTCTGGGCACATTGTTTGAAATCAAATTAAAATATATTTATTCTGTATACTATGTCTTAATACTTTCAAATGAAAATATAATTACATGTTTTTATGTATTATGTTCTATTAATGAAATATAGAGAGGAATGTGCTATTTATTTATTTAATTAAAAAAAAACCCATACTCAATCCTTTTACTAAGATGAATCCCCCAACCTAAAATAAGAGCAGTCAAGTATATAATCCTCTGTAATCCTGAATCATTGTGCAGTGATGTGGCATCAGAATTTGGTGTTTGTATATTAACAGATGAAACTGAATATCATTTTTCAGGAAACTGCCTTTTGGACAATCTTTTGAAAGCATCTCTAATATGAACTCATAAAACTCCCAAGCACGGAAGGTTTGATAGCACATTGGCTTGAGTGTGAAAGGGACTTTTATTTCAAACTGTTATGTTTCCCCACATCAGGACTGCAGGGTTTAGAGACCTGCCAATGATATCCAGCTAGACACTTTCGTATGTCTGCCCTCTGTATCCTTATGTACACTGATTGTGTCCTCAGCCTTATTTGCAGATCGCTGTTTGTGTTTAATTTGGGTGTTTGGTTTAAAAAATCTCAAGGTCCCCTTAAAGGGACATTGTACTCTAAAATATTCTACCCTTTAATGTGTTAGCAAAGGTTCAATTTCACCCACTGGAGTGTATTTGTTTGTAAATAACATTATTTGAAATAGCTGTTTTTGCCCGTTGAAACTGCCACCTTTGCTGAAAATATAAACAGGAGACAATATCACTAATTAATCTCCCAGTGGGGTGGGGGGGGGGGGGGCAGACAACAGAGATATATTTCTGTATCTGAAATAGCTGGTTGTGTTCATTGAGCTCCCTATCCATAATTGGCATTTTAATACCTAACTATAAGGCTGTGTGTTTTTAGACGTAGTTAATATTATCAGGTCTATTTTACCTGCAGACTCAGACCATTTTTATGGGCATGCACTTGAGAACAGGTGATGGCTTTAATGACCAAAACCAGCTATTTCAAATACAAAAACAAACACAAAGGAACAATGTTCCATACATTTAATACTCAGTAGTAAATATAACAAGACATTTTGAACACATTAAGGGAAACATTTGTATACAGTGTACCTTTTAAAGGGACGTGAAACCACCCAATACCCCCTTAAAAAAAAACTAACACTAACCCCTTGAAGATCACCTTACCGGGAGACGTCTTCATCCAATCGGGCTGAAGTCCTCATCGTAGCCGGGAGAAGTCTTCATCCAAGCAGGGCGAAGTGGTCCTCCAGACGGGCAGAAGTATTGGGTGGGTTTTAGAGTAGGGTTAGTTGTGTGGGTGGGGGGTTTTAATGTTGGGTGGGATTTGTAATTTTTTTTACAGGTAAAAGAGCTGATTACTTTGGGGCAATGCCCCGCAAAAGGCCCTTTTAAGGGCTATTTGTAATTTAGTGTAGGGTAGGGCTTTTTTATTTTGGGGGGGGCTTTTTATTTTGTTAGGGGAATTAGATTAGGTGTAATTAGTTTAAAAATCTTGTATTTTGTTTGTTATTTTCTGTAATTTAGTGTTTTTTTATTTTTTGTACTTTAGATAATTTTATTTAATTGTATTTAATCTAGGGAAATAATTTAATTATAGTGTAGTGTTAGGTGTAATTGTAACTTAGGTTAGGTTTTATTTAACAGGTAACTTTGTATTTATTTTAGCTAGGTAGTTATTAAATTAATAACTATTTAATAACTATTCTACCTAGTTAAATAAATACAAACTTGCCTGTAAAATAAAAATAAACCCTAAGCTAGAAACAATGGGGTCGATCCGATATAAATCGTCGCCCGCAAAAGCCGGCGACGCCAATATTTACGCTGATTTGGTATCCTATATACGGCGTAACCTAGAAGTTACGCGCGTATATTTCTGCCGTCGCCCGTAGTTTTTTGGGCCATAGGCAGGTATACCAAACCAGCGCAGTTTGGTATCCAATATGCAGCGTAAGGACTTACGTGGCGAAAATGGAGAAAACTTACTCCATTTTCACCTCGCCACAAAAAGCAGCCGTAAGAAGCCTTACGCTGACTATTGGAGCCCCGTAACTCCCTAAACTAACTAGAAAATAAACCTAACACCTAACGCATGCGCAATGTCTATCTCCCTGTCAACCGCGATCTTCTAAAATAAACCTAACACCTAACGCATGCGCAATGTCTATCTCCCTGTCAACCGAGATCTGCTAAATAAAACCTAACACCTAACGCATGCGCAATGTCTATCTACCTGTCAACCGCGATCCCCCCCCCCGAAATCCCTAATAAAGTTATTAACCCCTAAACCGCCGCTCCCGGACCCCGCCGCCATCTACATAAACTAACCCCCTACTGTGAGCCCCTAAAACCGCCGCCATCTACCTTATCTATCCCCTAATCTGACCCCTTACACCGCTGCCACCTATATAAAAATTATTAACCCCTAATCTAATCCCCCTATACCGCCGCCAGCTATATTAATATTATTAACCCCTAATGTAAGCCCCTTACACCGCCGCCATCTCTATTAAAATGATTAACCCCTAATTTAATCTACCTACCCCGCCGCCAGCTATATTATCTATATTAACCCTAAGTATATTATAGTTAATATAGGTATTACATTATATATATTAACTATATTAACCCTAATTATATTAGGGTTAATATAGTTAATATAGTTACTATAGTATTTATATTAAATATATTAACTCTATCTAACCCTAACTAAATTTATATTAAATTAATCTAATTCATTTATAAACTTAAATATTCCTATTTAAATCTAAATACTTACCTATAAAATAAACCCTAAGATAGCTACAATATAATTAATCTAATTCATTTATAAACTTAAATATTCCTATTTAAATCTAAATACTTACCTATAAAATAAACCCTAAGATAGCTACAATATAATTAATAATTACATTGTAGCTATGTTAGGGTTAATATTTATTTTACAGGTAAATTGTTAATTATTTTAACTAGGTATAATAGATATTAAATAGTTATTAACTATTTAATATCTACCTAGTTAAAATAATTACCCAATTACCTGTAAAATAAATCCTAACCTAAGTTATAAATACACCTACACTATCAATAAATTTAATAAACTACAAACATCTATCTAAAAATACAATTAAATTAACTAAACTAAATTACAAAAACAAACAAACACTAAATTACAAAAAATAAAAAAAAGATTACAAGATTTTTAAGCTAATTACACCTATTCTAAGCCCCCTAATAAAATAATAAACCCCCAAAATAAAAAAAATTCCCTGCCCTATTCTAAATTAAACAAATTTCAAAGCTCTTTACCTTACCAGCCCTTAAAAGGGCCTTTTGTGGGGCATGCCCCAAAGAATTCAGCTCTTTTGCATACAACAAATACAATCCCCCCCCCATTACAACCCACCACCCACATACCCCTATTCTAAAACCACCCAAACCCCCCTTAAAAAAGCCTAACACTACCCCCCTGAAGATCTCCCTACCTTGTCTTCACCACACCGGGCCGAACTCCTGATCCGATCCGGGCGATGTCTTCCTCCAAGCGGCAAAGAAGAATTCTTCCTCCGGCGATGTCTTCCTCCAAGCGGCAAAGAAGAATTCTTCCTCCGGCGACGTCTTCCTCCAAGCGGCAGCAAAGTCTTCATTCTTCCGGCGGCATCTTCAATCTTCTTTCTTCGCTCAGCCGCCGCGGAGCATCCATCCCGGCCGACTGCTGTACTACGAATGAGGTACCTTTAAATGACGTCATCCAAGATGGCGTCCGCCGAATTCCGATTGGCTGATAGGATTCTATCAGCCAATCGGAATTAAGTTAGAAAAATCTGATTGGCTGATTGAATCAGCCAATCAGATTCAAGTTCAATCCGATTGGCTGATCCAATCAGCCAATCAGATTGAGCTTGCATTCTATTGGCTGTTCCGATCAGCCAATAGAATGCGAGCTCAATCTGATTGGCTGATTGGATCAGCCAATCGGATTGAACTTGAATCTGATTGGCTGATTCAATCAGCCAATCAGATTTTTCTAACTTAATTCCGATTGGCTGATAGAATCCTATCAGCCAATCGGAATTCGGCGGACGCCATCTTGGATGACGTCATTTAAAGGTACCTCATTCGTAGTACAGCAGTCGGCCGGGATGGATGCTCCGCGGCGGCGGAGCGAAGAAAGAAGATTGAAGATGCCGCCGGAAGAATGAAGACTTTGCTGCCGCTTGGAGGAAGACGTCGCCGGAGGAAGAATTCTTCTTTGCCGCTTGGAGGAAGACATCGCCGGAGGAAGAATTCTTCTTTGCCGCTTGGAGGAAGACATCGCCCGGATCGGATCAGGAGTTCGGCCCGGTGTGGTGAAGACAAGGTAGGGAGATCTTCAGGGGGGTAGTGTTAGGCTTTTTTAAGGGGGGTTTGGGTGGTTTTAGAATAGGGGTATGTGGGTGGTGGGTTGTAATGGGGGGGGTGGGATTGTATTTGTTGTATGCAAAAGAGCTGAATTCTTTGGGGCATGCCCCACAAAAGGCCCTTTTAAGGGCTGGTAAGGTAAAGAGCTTTGAAATTTGTTTAATTTAGAATAGGGCAGGGAATTTTTTTTATTTTGGGGGTTTATTATTTTATTAGGGGGCTTAGAATAGGTGTAATTAGCTTAAAAATCTTGTAATATTTTTTTTATTTTTTGTAATTTAGTGGGGTTTTTTTTTTGTAATTTAGTTTAGTTAATTTAATTGTATTTTTAGATAGATGTTTGTAGTTTATTAAATTTATTGATAGTGTAGGTGTATTTATAACTTAGGTTAGGATTTATTTTACAGGTAATTGGGTAATTATTTTAACTAGGTAGATATTAAATAGTTAATAACTATTTAATATCTATTATACCTAGTTAAAATAATTAAAGGGACACTCAGGTTAAATTAAATTTTCATGATTCAGATACAGCATGCAATTTTAAACAACTTTCCAATTTACTTCTATTAAAAAAAATGTGCACAGTCTTTTATATTTACAATTTTTGAGTCACCAGATCCTACTGAGCATGTGCAAGAATTCACAGACTATATGTATATGCATTTGTGATTGGCTGATTGCTATCACATGGTACAAGGGGAGTGGAAATATACATAACTTTGAAATTTGTTATAAAAAAATCTACTACTCATTTGAAATTCAGACTAAGTGCTATTGCATTGTCTTGTTATCTTGCATTTGTTGATTATGCAAATCTAATGTGTTGACTGGTCCTTTAACAATTTACCTGTAAAATAAATATTAACCCTAACATAGCTACAATGTAATTATTAATTATATTGTAGCTATCTTAGGGTTTATTTTATAGGTAAGTATTTAGATTTAAATAGGAATATTTTAGTTTATAATATGAATTAGATTAATTTAATATAAATTTAGTTAGGGGTGTTAGGGTTAGATAGAGTTAATATAGTTAATATAAATACTATAGTAACTATATTAACCCTAATATAATTAGGGTTAATATAGTTAATATATATAATGTAATAACTATATTAACTATAATATACTTAGGGTTAATATAGATAATATAGCTGGCGGCGGGGTAGGTAGATTAAATTAGGGGTTAATCATTTTCATAGAGATGGCGGCGGTGTAAGGGGCTTACATTAGGGGTTAATAATTTTAATATAGATGGCGGCGGTGTTAGGGGCTCACTTTAGGGGGTTATAGATATAATATAGCTGGCGGCGGGGTACGGGAGCGGCGGTTTAGGGGTTAATAACTTTATTAGGTTGCGGCGGGGTACGGGAGCGGCGGTTTAGGGGTTAATAGCTTTTTTATTGTTAGGCTAGTGAGGGGGGATAGCGGATAGAGGGTTAGACGTGTCGGGCTATGTTAGGGAGGCGTGTTAGACAGTGCGGGCTATGTTAGGGAGGCGTGTTAGACAGTGCGGGTGTTTTAGACTTTAGTCAGGTTTTATAGGCGCCGGCAGTTTCTAACGTGGCGCAAGTCACTGGCGACTCCAGAAATTTGTACTTGCGCAGATTTCTGGACATCGCTGGTTTGTCAGACTTACGGCACGTTAGCATCTGACGGCGCCATATATGGGATAGCTCGAGTTGCGAGCTGAAACTGCGGGCGACGCCGGTTCCCTCGCTTGCGCCGCAAACTGCGATCTATATCGGATCGCGCCCCATGTAACTATTAGTTATATTGTAGCTAGCTTAGGGTTTATTTTATAGGTAAGTATTTAGTTTTAAATTGGAATTATTTAGTTAATGATAGGAATTTTTATTTAGATTTCTTTTAATTATTTTTAAGTTAGGGGGTGATAGGGTTAGGGTTAGACTTAGGTTTAGGGGTTAATACATTTAGTATAGTGGCGACGTTGGGGGTGGCAGATTACGGGTTAATAAATGTAGGTAGGTGGCGGCGATGTTAGGGCCGGCAGATTAGGGGTTAATAATATTTAACTAATGTTTGCGAGGCGGGAGTGCGGCGGTTTAGGGGTTAATATTTTTATTATAGTGGCAACGACGTTGGGGCGGCAGATTAGGGGTTAATAAGTGTAGGTAGGTGGCGGCGGCAGAGTAGGGTTTAATAAATATAATGCAGGTGTCGGCGATGTCGGGGGCGGCAGATTAGGGGTTAATAAGTGTAAGATTAGGGGTGTTTAGACTCGGGGTTCATGTTAGGGTGTTAGGTGTAGGCATAAAATGTATTTCCCCATATAAATCAATGGGGCTGCGTTAAGGAGTTTTACGCTGCTTTTTTGCAGGTGTTAGACTTTTTTTCAGCCGGCTCTCCCCGTTGATTTCTATGGGGAAATCGTGCACGAGCACTTTACACCAGCTCACCGCTAACGTAAGCAGCGCTGGTATTGGAGTGCGGTAATGAGCAAAATTTTGCTCAACACTCACTTCTTGTCTGGTTTGTAAAAACCCGTAATACCAGCGCTGTCTGTAAGTGAGCGGTGAGCATAAACTGCTCATTAGCACCGCATAGCCTCTAACGCAAAACTCGTAATCTAGCCGATTGGATGCATGTAGTGTTAAAGTAATATTTAACATGATTGAATGATGAAGTCCTATTGCTATATTTCACATATCTATTTGTTTGCACATTTTATCTGACCGAAATTGTCCTCGGCAAAAGAGATTAGATAAGGGAATGTAGGTTTCAACATGGCAGCACCCAGTACTTTGTAGTAACTCAGGGGAACTGGAAAGCCAGGAAAAGAGGACAAATAAAAATAAGTAATGTATATTGCAAAGTTTTTTTTACTACCCTTAACATACGGCTAGATTACGAGTTTTGCGTTATGAGTAAAAAAAGCAGCGTTAAGGCTCATAACGCTGCTTTTTCACTACCGCTGCTATTGCGAGTCTTGTAGGTACAGCTGTCCCGCACACTTGTTTCGCCGTACCGCAAATTAACTTACGCAATTTGCATAAAGTCTTTTTTCAATGGGACTTCCATAGCGCCGGTATTACAAGCTTTTTTTTTGGAGGCCAAAAAGTGAGCGGTACAGCCTATCCCGCAAGATTTGAAATGCATTCTAAAGTCAGTAGTTATGAGTTTTACACTACAAAGCTGCAGCATAAAACGCATAACTAAAGTGTTAAAAAGTACACTAACACCCATAAACTACCTATTAACCCCTAAACCGAGGCCCTCCCGCATCGCAAACACTAAAATAAAATTAATAACCCTAATCCGCCACTAGAATAAACATATTAACCCCTAAACCGCCGCACTCCCACCTTGCAAACACTAGTTAAATATTATTAACCCTTAATCTGCAACCCCTAACATCGCCACAACCTACATTACAGTTATTAACCCCTAAACCTAAGTCTAACCCTAACTCTAACTCCCCCTAATTTAAATATAATTAAAATAAATCTAAATTCCTATCATTACCTAAATAATTCCTATTTAAAACTAAATACTTACCTGTAAAATAAACCCTAAGCTAGCTACAATATAACTAATAGTTACATTGTATCTAGTTTATGGTTTATTTTTATTTCACAGGCAAGTTTATATTTATTTTAACTAGGTAGAATAGTTACTAAATAGTTATTAACTATTTACTAACTACCTCTCTAAATTAAATACAAATTTACCTGTAAAATAAAACCTAACCTAACCTGAGTTACACTAACACCTAATACTACAATTACATAAATTACCTAAATTAAATACAATTACCTAAATTACAAAAAAAAAAAAAACACTAAATTACACAAAATAAAAAAAGACATTATCAGATATTTAAACTAATTACACCTAATCTAATAGCCCTATCAAAATAAAAAGCCCCTCCCCCAAAATAAAAAACCCTAGCCTAAACTAAACTACCAATAGCCCTTAAAAGGGCCTTTTGCCATAACTAATAGTTACATTGTATCTAGTTTAGGGTTTATTTTTATTTCACAGGCAAGTTTATATTTATTTTAACTAGGTAGAATAGTTACTAAATAGTTATTAACTATTTACTAACTACCTCTCTAAATTAAATACAAATTTACCTGTAAAATAAAACCTAACCTGAGTTACACTAACACCTAACCTTACACTACAATTAAATAAATTACCTAAATTAGAAACCTCCACTAAATTACACAAAATAAAAAAAGACTTAAGCTCCAAATGGAGACCGCTGCTCCATAACCCTGTCCGCCTGCTCTGATAAGGCGGACAGGAATTGCTTGAAATCAACCCGATCTAGTACGATTGGATTGATTGACACCCCCCTGCTGGCGGCTGGCAGCCGCGAGTCTGCAGGGGGCAGCGTTGCACCAGCTGCTCTTGTGAGCTGCTGGTGAAATGCTGAATACGGAGAGCGTATTGCTCTCTGCATTCAGCGATGTCTTGCGGACCTGATCCGCACTGTCGGATCAGGTCCGCAAGACATTTGATAAATAGGCCCCTTAAACTAATTACACCTAATCTAATAGCCCTATAAAAATAAAAAAGCCCCTCCCCCAAAATAAAAAAACTCTAGCCTAAACTAAACTACCAATAGCCAAAAAAATGGCCTTTTGCAAGATATTGCCCCAAAGAAATCAGCTCTTTTACATGTAAAAAAAATACAAACAACCCCCCAACAGTAAAACCCACCACCCACACAACCAAAGCCCCTAAATAAAAACCTAACTAAAAAAACCTAAGCTCCCCATTGCCCTGAAAAGGGAATTTGGATGGGCATTGCCCTTAAAAGGGAATTTAGCTCTATTGCTGCCCAAACCCTAACCTAAAAATCAAACCCACCCAATAAACCCTTTAAAAAAAACCTAACAATAACCCTTGAAGATCCACTTACAGTTTTGAAGAGCCAATATCCATCCTCAATGAAGTTGGGAGAAGTCTTCATCCAAGCTGGCAGAAGTGGTCCTCTAGACGGGCAGACGTCTTCATCCAGACGGCATCTTCTATCTTCATCCATCCGGCGAGGAGCGGGTCCATCTTCAAGACATCTGGCACGGAGCCTCCTCTTCTTCCGAAGTCTAATGAAGAATGAAGGTTCCTTTAAATTACGTCATCCAAGATGACGTCCCTTGAATTCCGATTGGCTGATAGAATTTTATCAGCGAATAAGAATTAAAGGTGAAAAATTCCTATTGGCTGATGCAATCAGCCAATAGGATTGAGCTTCAATCGTATTGGCTGATTGGATCAACCAATAGGATTGAAGCCAATCGGAATTCAAGGGACGCCATCTTGGATGACGTCATTTAAAGGAACCTTCATTCTTCGTTAGACGTCGGAAGAAGAGGATGCTCCACGCCGAATGTCTTGAAGATGGACCCGCTCCTCGATGGATGGATGAAGATAAAAGATGCCCGTCTGGAGGACCACTTCTGTCGGCTTGAATGAAGGCTTCTACCGGCTTTGTTGAGGACTTCTTGCTGCTTCGTTGAGGATTTCTTCCGGCTTCGTTGAGGTACAAAACTGTAAGTGGATCTTCAGGGGTTAGTGTTAGGTTTTTTTAAGGGTTTATTGGGTGGGTTTTATTTTTAGGTTAGGGTTTGGGCAGCAATAGAGCTAAATGCCCTATTAAGGGCAATGCCCATCCAAATGCCCTTTTCAGAGTAATGGGGAGCTTAGGTTTTTTTAGTTAGGTTTTTTTTTGGGGGGGGGTTGCTTGTGTGGGTGGTGGGTTTTACTGTTGGGGGTGTTTGTATTTTTTTACATGTAAAAGAGCTGATTTCTCTGGGGCAATGCCCCGCAAAAGGCCCTTTTAAGGGCTATTGGTAGTTTAGTTTAGGCTAGGGTTTTTTATTTTGGGGGAGGGGCTTTTTATTTTGATAGGGCTATTAGATTAGGTGTAATTAGTTTAAATATCTGATAATGTCTTTTTTTATTTTGTGTAATTTAGTGTTTTGTTTTTTTGTAATTTAGGTAATTGTATTTAATTTAGGTAATTTATGTAATTGTAGTATTAGGTGTTAGTGTAACTCAGGTTAGGTTAGGTTTTATTTTACAGGTAAATTTGTATTTATTTTAGCGAGGTAGTTAGTAAACAGTTAATAACTATTTAGTAACTATTCTACCTAGTTAAAATAAATACAAACTTGGCTGTGTAATAAAAATAAAACCTAAGCTAGATACAATGTAACTATTAGTTATATTTGTAGCTAGCTTAGGGTTTATTTTATAGGTAAGTATTTAATTTTAAATATGAATTATTTAGGTAATGATAGCAATTTTTATTTAGATTTATTTGAATTATATTTAAGTTAGGGGGTGTTAGGGTTAGGGTTAGACTTAGGTTTAGGGGTTATTAAATTTAGTATAGTGGCGGCGACGTTGGGGGGGGGCAGATTAGGGGTTAATAAATGTAGGTAGGTGGCGGCGATGTTAGGGGCAGTAGATTAAGGGTTAATAATATTTAACTAGTGTTTGCGATGCGGGAGTGAGGCGGTTTAGGGGTTAATATCTTTATTATATTGGCAACGACATTGGGGGCGGCAGATTAGGGGTTAATAACATTATGTAGGTGTCTGCGATGTCGGGGGCGGCAGATTAGGGGTTAATAAGTGTAAGATTAGGGGTGTTTAGACTCGGGGTTCATGTTAGGTCTAAACATAAATTTAGTTTCCCCATAAGAATCAATGGGGCTGCATTACGGAGCTTTACACTGCTTTATTGCAGGTGTTAGGCTTTTTTTCAGCCGGCTCTCCCCATTGATGTCTATTCGGAAATCGTGCACGAGCACGTACAACCAGCTCACCGCTGACATAAGCAGTGCTGGTATTGGAGTGCGGTATGGAACACAATTTTGCTCTATGCTCACTTTTTGCCTAATAACGCCGGGTTTAGGAAAACCTGTAATACCAGCGCTGTAGGTAAGTGAGTGGTGACAATAACGTGCAAGTTAGCACCGCACACCTCACAACGCAAAACTCGTAATCTAGCCGTATATTTTTTCTATTTACAATCTCAATTTGTTTAAACCTTTAAGGACTGGCATTTCAGACTAAAATTTCCCCAAAATACCAGAGCATTTTTGCTATTACTCCAATGAAACAGAAATAGAGCCTTGTTTTTTTTTATTTACTTATCAAAAATATTTTTTTTTTTATTATACAACCTACCGTTTCACCGCCAAATGCGATCAAATAAAAAAAAATTGTTAACTTTTTCGCAAACTTTAGGTTTCTCACTAAAATTATTTACCAACAGCTTATGCAATTATGGGACAAATGGTTGTAAAAACTTCTCTGGGATCCCCTTTGTTCAGAAATAGCAGAAATATATGGCTTTGCCATTGCTTTTTGGTAATTAGAAGGCAGCTAATTGCAGTTGTGCACCACACTTTTATTATTCCTAGCAGTGAATTGGTTAATTAGGTAGCTTGTATGGATAATTTAAGATTGTATGGATTATCCCTTTACCTTCCCACCTCCCTAATCCCTCCCAAAAAGCTCTCTAACACTCCCCCTCTAACTAGATCCGCCATTTTAGGTACTGGCAGCTGTATGCCAGTACCCAGTTTTCCAAAGTTTGGCAATTTTATTTAGTAAAAAAATAAACCCCACACACTTTTTCTGTAGTGTATCTGCCCCCCCCACTTCATTTACCCCCTCCCAGATCGCTTTCTCATCCTCTAATCCCACCTCCATTGTATGATTCCCCTTCTCCGTCCTCCCCCCTCCCTACTTCCCTTTCCCTGCCACACTGAAGGAATTAGCGCTTTTAGCAAGATCGCAGCAGAGAGAGGCCCAGGACAGCAGCATCGTACAGGGTACGACACTGGTCCTAATGGGCTTAACGACCATCGTCGTACAGGGTACGGCGCTGGTCATTAAGGGGTTAATGTCCAAGATGTAGAATGTCTTCTTCTTTGGTTAATCCCCAGACAGGCCATTTTGTTATGTTAACTATTGGCCGTGCTAATTAGTTTAAATATTCATACCTAATTGTAGCACATAACTCATCAACTGCAAGAGCTGATTTACAGGTGAAACTCAAAAAATTAGAATATCGTGCAAAAGTTAATTTATTTCACTAAGGCAACTTAAAAGGTGAAACTAATATTTGAGATACTCATTACATGCAAAGCAAGATAGTTCAAGTCGTGATTTGTCATAATTGTGATGATTGTAGCTTACAGCTCATGAAAACCCCAAATCCACAATCTCAGAAAATTTGAATATTACATGCAGTCAATAAAACAAGGATTGTACATACCTGTAGAACAGTATCGGACCTCTAAAAAGTATAAGCATGCATACTGGTACTCAGTACTTGGTTTGGGCCCCTTTTGCAGGAATTACGGTCTCAATGCGGCGTGGCATGGAAGCTATCTACCTGTGGCACTGCTGAGTTGTTATGGAAGACCAGGATGCTTCAATAGTGGCCTTCAGCTCTTCTCCATTGTTCGGTCTCATGTCTCTCATCTTTCTCTTTGCAGTGCCCTATAGATTCTCTGTGGGGTTCAGGTCAGGCAAGTTTGCTGGCCAATCAAGCAAGTAATCCCACGGTGTCAGGGTGCCAGGAATCAGACTGAGATGAGAAGTGCAAAAATAATCACACCTTTATTAATAACAAAAAATAATAAAAAGTCCACAAGTCAAATAACAAGCCAGGAGTCAAAACCAGAGCTGGTAGTCAAACGAGCAGAGTCAGGAGCCAAAGCGAATAGTCAGACGAGCCGGAATCAGGAACAAGGAAAACAGCAGTGTCAGGAACAAGTCAGGGATCAGGAACCAGGAAGGACGCCAGGCAGCCAGGTAATACACAGGAACTCTCACAAACAGGTCTGAGACAACGCAAAGGCAAAGCATACTGAACAGAGGCCCTTTAAATAATAAGTGATGACATCACAATTCTGAGACTGCATCCTGTCTCACATGGATGATGCACACCAGTCTGGCCATAAAAGGAAGTGCAGGAAGTGAGCAGCATCCCCCACAATGCACCATAGTCAGGAAGAGAGGTGAGTAAAATGGCTGCCAGCAGCACATGGCAAACACAACAGGGAAAAAACCCTGACAGTACCCTCCCCTCAACTACCCCTCCCCCGCGGGAGGACAAAAAGCTCATTGGGGAAACGGGCATGGAAGGCATGGAGGAGGGCGGGAGCATGAACATCAGAGGAGGGAACCCAAGAACGCTCCTCCGGACCGTAACCCCTACTGTACACGGCCCCTGGACATACGAGAGTCAATAATGCTGCTGACCTCATACTCCTCATGGTTGTCACCAAAGATAGGATGGGGACGAGGCAACACAGTGGTTAACCGATTACAAACCAATGGTTTCAAGAGGGAGACATGAGAAACATTGGAGATGCGCATAGCAGGAGGAAGGTCAAGAGCGTAGGCCACAGAATTGACCCGTCGGAGTATTTGAAAAGGACCAACATAACGGGGAGCCAATTTATTGGAAGGCACACAAAGGTTCAAGTTGCGGGAGGACAGCCAAACTCTCTCACCAACCTGGTAGGAAGGTGCGGGCAGATGCCTACGATCAGCCTGAAACTTTTGGCGCTGCATAGAGCGATGAAGGCAATCCTGAATCTGCACCCACGTGGAACGGAGTTGCCGGAGATGCTCCTCCAAAGTCGGAATACCCTGAGACATGAATGAATCGGGCAACAAGGATGGTTGAAACCCATAATTCGCCATGAACGGGGATAACTTGGAGGAAGCATTAATAGCACTATTACGAGCAAACTCTGCCCAAGGTAACAGTTCAGACCAATTATTGTGGTGATCTGAGACATAGCAACGGAGGAACTGTTCCAGAGCTTGATTAGACCGTTCCACAGCCCCATTGGATTGAGGATGATATGCCGAGGAGAAGGAAAGCTGGATCCCCATTTGAGCACAAAAGGAAAGCCAAAATCTGGAGACAAACTGGTTCCCCCGGTCCGACACTATCTCCTTGGGTAACCCATGTAAACGGAAGACCTCCCGGGCAAAAATTGAAGCAAGCTCCTGAGCGGTAGGCAGCTTCATTAAGGGAATGCAATGTGACATTTTAGAAAAACGGTCAACCACCATAAGGATAACAGTATTGCCATTGGAAACAGGGAGCTCGACAATGAAGTCCATGCAAAGATGTGTCCAAGGACGCTCACCATTAGCAATAGGTTGAAGAAGACCCACAGGAAGACGTCGAGGAGTCTTATTCTGTGCACAAACTAAGCAGGAGGCAACATACGCAGCAACATCAGAACGAAGACCTGGCCACCAGAATTGTCGAGTGACAGACCAAATCATTTGGTTCTTGCCTGGGTGACCTGAAGCTTTAGGATAGTGGTAAGTGTGCAAAAGTTTAGTTTGAAGATTCTCAGGAACAAAACACTTACTACTAGGTTTCTCAGGAGGTGCATTGGTTTGTGCAGCCAGGATCTCCTCCCCAAGGGAGAAGTCAAATTAGTACGTATGGTAGCCAAAATATGGTCAGGAGGTAGAACAGGAGTAGGTACAGACTCCTCGTTGGACAGAGGCGAAAATTGTTGAGAGAGGGCAACAGCCCTAACATTCTTACTACCAGGCACGTAGGAGACCACATAATTAAAACGAGACAAATATAGCGCCCATCTGGCCTGTCTGGGCGACAAACGTTTAGCTTCAGATAGATAAGTTACATTCTTGTGGTCAGTAAGAATGAGCACTGGTATGCTAGTACCCTCGAGAAGATGCCTCCATTCCGTAAGTGCCAAAATTATGGCCAGTAATTCCCTGTCGCCAATTTCATAATTGCACTCCGCTGGAGACAATTTCTTAGAGAAGAAACCACACGGATGCAAGGAACCGTCAGGCGTGGGACGTTGAGACAAGAGGGCACCTACTCCAATCTCAGACGCATCGACCTCAAGAATGAAAGGCAGGACAGGGTTAGGATGAGCCAGAACTGGAGCGGCAGCAAAGGCAGTCTTAAGACTATCAAAAGCCTTAATGGCAGTAGGTGACCAATGGAGTGGATCATTCTCTTTACGGGTCATATCTGTGATAGGTTTGACCAAGGAAGAAAAGTTTTTAATAAACTTTCTATAGTAATTGGCGAACCCCAAAAAACGTTGAATAGACCGAAGGCCACTTTAGAACTGCAGATAACTTGTCAGGATCCATGGAGAACCCTGCAACGGAGATAACATAACCTAGGAAGGTTACTTGAGTCTGGTGGAACTCACATTTCTCGAGTTTACAAAACAGCCGTTCTCACGTAGTCTCTGAAGAACCCGTGTAACATCAGAACGATGAGCCTCAAGTGTGGGTGAGTGTATGAGGATGTCGTCTAAGTACACCACAACACACTGTCGCAACATATCTCGTAGGACATCATTAATAAATTCCTGAAAACAGCAGGAGCATTACATAGGCCAAAGGGCATTACAAGATACTCATAATGCCCGCTCCTGGTGTTAAATGCTGTTTTCCATTCGTGGCCCTCCTTAATCCTAACAAGATTGTACGCTCCTCTCAAATCAAGTTTAGTAAAGACCGTAGCTCCCTTGAGGTGGTCAAAGAGTTCCGTAATAAGCGGAATAGGGTAAGCATTCTTAATGGTAAGACGATTAAGACCCCTATAATCGATACATGGTCTTAACTCGCCACCCTTTTTCTTCACAAAGAAGAATCCAGCCCATGGAGGAGAGCAGGATTTGCGGATGATCCCCCACGACAAAGCATCGGCAACATACTCCTCCATAGCACAATACACTGCAACAGACAGAGGATGCACCCGGCCCCCGAGGAGGAATGGCTCCGGGTTGCAGGTCTATGGCACAATCGTAAGACCGGTGAGTAGGCAACGTACCGGCACGCACCTTGTCAAACACGTCTAGGTATTCTCGGTACTCCTCTGGCAATTGAGATACCGAAGAAGTGCACAAGACTTTAACTGGTTTCCGAAGACAAGTGGAAATACATTGCGGAGACCACAACAAAATTTCAGACCTGCGCCAGTCGAGACTGGGATTGTGCTTTTGGAGCCAGGGATAACCCAGAACAACCGGAAAATGCGGAGAGTTTATTACCCGGAGCTGGAGGGTTTCAAAATGGAGAGCCCAAACAGCCATGGACAACGGAGCAGTTTCGTGAGTAACGAGTGCGGGCTGAAGGGGCCTGCCATCAATGGCCTCAATAGCAAGCGGTACGGACCGAGGCAAAATAGGAATGGAGTGCTTTGATACAAAAGCACTGTCGATGAAATAGCCCACAGCACCGGAGTCAACAAGAGCCTGAGTGACTATGGAGGAGTCCACCCAGGAAAGGACAACCGTGACCAAAGGTTTCTCCTTAAGCGGTTCTGGGGACGAGGGTAAACCACCCAAGGTCTACCCCCGACAGGACCTTAGGTGTGAGCGTTTCCCGGCCCTGTAGGACAAGACTTCAAAAGGTGACCCTGTAACCCACAATAGAGGCAGAGCCCCTCCCACCTCCTAAAGGCCCTCTCCGCCGTGGAGAGACACATGAATCCCAGCTGCATCGTCTCAGCAGTACCTGGTGACTCGGGACCAGGAGGCATGGGAGGAGAGGGAGGCATGGGTGGGAACAAACACGTAGGAGACAACGGAACAGGAGGCTTCTGCAAGCGCTCCTTGAAAGAGGGCCTCTCTCTGAGTCTGATGCCAATTAGGATAAAAAAAGACACCAATGCCTCGAGATCCTCTGGTAAATCTCTGGCAGCAACTTCGTCTTTAATCGCATCAGAGAGCCCATGAAAGAAGGCGGCGACAAGGGCTTCATTGTTCCAACCTACCTCTGCGGCAAGCGTACGGAACTCAATAGCATACTGAGCAACAGATCTTGTACCTTGCTGAATGGACATGAGTCGTTTAGCAGCAGAGGAGGAGCGAGCCGGAACATCAAATACCCTTCGAAAGGAGGCCACAAATTCAGGGTAATTTGAAATCACAGGTTTATTAGTCTCCCACAAGGGATTAGCCCAGGCAAGAGCTGTGTCAGAGAGTAACGAGATGAGAAATCCCACCTTAGCTCTGTCAGAGGGAAATGCCTGAGGTAACATCTCAAAGTAAATGCCCACCTGGTTCAAAAACCCTCTGCACTGAATCGCCTCCATATCGCTGAGGTAGAGGTGTAGAACTGGACATGCTCCTGGTAGGCATAGGTGCAGCAGCGGAAACAGGAGCAGCCATAACTTGCGGAACACTTTGGTCCAAATGTGCCGTGCGAGTCAGCAGGGTTTGCAGGGCTAGTGCACATTGATCCAAGCGGTGATCCTGTTCATCCATCCTGGAAATGATGGCAGGTAAAGGTGGATTATTAGCACCATCAGGATTCATGGCCTTTGCATAATGTCAGGGTGCCAGGAATCAGACTGAGATGAGAAGTGCAAAAATAATCACACCTTTATTAATAACAAAAAATAATAAAAAGTCCACAAGTCAAATAACAAGCCAGGAGTCAAAACCAGAGCTGGTAGTCAGACGAGCCGAGTCATGAGCCAAAGCGAATAGTCAGACGAGCCGGAATCAGGAACAAGGAAAACAGCAGTGTCAGGAATAAGCCAGGGATCAGGAACCAGGAAGGACGTCAGGCAGTTAGGTAATACACAGGAACTCACACAATCAGGTCTGAGACAACGCAAAGGCAAAGCATAATGAACAGAGGCCCTTTAAATAATAAGTGATGGCACAGTCTGGCCATAAAAGGAAGTGCAGGACATATCAATTATTGCTAAATTATAATCATTTTACGGTAATAAAACAAAATGGTATACATCACTTAAAGGGAAATTTTTGTGTTCTACTTCTACCAGTGAGCAAAGTCTTTTCAAAATGTGTTAAACGCTTTTGGTCATTTTAATTGAACTATAAGGGCTAGCTTACAAGTGGAGCTCTAATTTAACGTGCACCCGTAAATGGGCAGATTTGCTTGTTTACTGGCGCATGGTTAATAACCAGCCATTATAAGTAGCTGGTTAATGCTACTGTGAGCTTGTGGTAGCACCTTGCGCTAGGAAAATTAACCAGAGGTCAAACCTCTGGTTAATTAAAAAATGTCCCCCAAAATAAAGTGAACATTTCCTTTTTAAAAATAAAAAATACATATCTTTTTTTAAAATTAAAAGGGGATAATGTGAGCAGATGTGGTGTGTTAGAAAAAAAAAACGGGTCTGAAAGTGCCTTTACATTGCGGTCTATGGGGACTGTCTGTTCCCTGTAAATATATATGTATATACACATATAAACACACAAATATATATCTATATACACATATAAACACACAAATATATATCTATATACACATATAAACACACACATATATGGGGCCTATCTATCAAACTCCGAACGGAGCTTGACGGCCCGTGTTTCTGGCGAATCTTCAGACTCGCAAGAAACAAAAGTTATGGAGCAGCGGTCACAAAGACCGCTGCTCCATAACTCTGTCCACCGTCTGAGCAGGCGGACACAAATCTCCGGAATTCAACCCGATCGGGTTGATTGACACCCCCTGCTGGCGGTCCATTGGCCGTGAGTCTGCAGGGGGCGGCGTTGCACCAGCAGCTCACAAGAGCTGCTGGTGCAATGCTGAATACGGAGAGCGTATAGGCCCCTATATGTATATACACATATGAACACACAAATATATATGTATATACACATGTAAACACACAAATATATATGTATATACACATATAAACACACAAATATATATGTATATACACATATAAACACACAAATATATATGTATATACACATATAAACACACAAATATATATGTATATACACATATAAACACACAAATATATATGTATATACACATGTAAACACACAAATATATATGTATATACACATATAAACACACAAATATATATGTATATACACATATAAACACACAAATATATATGTATATACACATATAAACACACAAATATATATGTATATACACATATAAACACACAAATATATATGTATATACACATATAAACACACAAATATATATGTATATACACATGTAAACACACAAATATATATGCATATACACATATAAACACACAAATATATATGTATATACACATATAAACACAAATATATATGTATATACACATATAAACACACAAATATATATGTATATACACATATAAACACACAAATATATATGTATATACACATATAAACATATATATGACTACGGAGTTTATCCGAAACATGTAAGCCATACAGTGCTGCGCCCTCTACACCTTCAGTATTTTGCTGTTGCTGTTTTTCCAAAACTTTTAATGGATCTAATAAAGACTTTGTTTTAACTTATTGGAAAGCTGGACTCTTTTCCTTTGATTTATATACACATATATACACACAAATATATATATGTATTTTTAAACTTTGCTGCCCATTGCTAAGTGACTTACCCCCTTTGCTGCTCTAAGTTCTGTGCCTTGTATTTCGGCATCAGAACGAGGCTCCCATTGGAGCCTATGGAAGAGCGCTCTCGTGAGTGCAAAACTTCCATGCAATGCAAATGCAAGGTTAACTTATAATACTAGCGTACATTTGCGTGCGCTGGTATTATGAGTGAAGAGCAAGTATCTCGCTCTGGAAAGCACAATTTTGTGATGCACTCATAATCTGGCCCTAAATGGGTTTGCTTGATGAGATATAGAAGAATCAATGTAATCATGAAATAACAGCTAAAGCTTATACAATCGGCCGCTAGCAGGGGGTGTCAATTAACCTGATCGTGATCGATCGGGTTGATTTCTGTCCGCGGCCTCCGAGCAAGCAGACAGGTTATGGAGCAGCGGTCTTTAGACCGCTGTCTCATAACTTCTGTTTCCGGCGAGCCGGAAACACGGGGCATCAAGCTCCGTAAATTGACCACTTTATTATTGCATGATAGCTTGCAAAGAACTATAGGTTTCATCACAATTGTGCACCTATTCTTGGCAGATTATAATTTTTGCCCATCTGCTAGTATTGGCCATATGTTTTTCCAGTGATCTTAATCCATAAATGCTTTTGTCATCAATATCCCTGAAGCAAACTAATAATTATTATAAAAATGTAATAACCCAACAAACACGATCCTGTTCAATTCCATGAGAGGGACACACACTCATTTCTATGGTTTAGGAACACAACAGGTTAATTGTACACCCATCACCTATTAGCATCACTACACATTATTGAAAGGGATTACACAACATTCAGTTCCTTCAACCTGTGATGTAATCGCTAAACTCACAAAATTGCCAATTTACTTTTTTTGTACTTTTTGTTCTATTTACTTTTTTTGGTTTATTTTTTAACTTTAATTGATTGAGCAGTTTGCATTAGAATTTCTTCCAAATATAATCCAATATGGCCGTTATTTTCAATATGTTTTGTCCATGTGCAAAACCAGTGTTATATTCACAAACTTTATAGGGCTACTCGGTAATAAGGGAAAAGTGTTGCCTGGGCATTTATTAAAATCTTTTATCTGTGGCATTTGGTAAGTGAAAAATGTGCAGGCAATAATGTAATAATTATATGCTCTAACACATTTTATTACTGAGATTTCATCTCCCTCTAATGAAATAACTGAAAATGAGGCTAACATATCAAAGCCGCTTGGCTTTTTTTTTAAGCTGGGCTTTTAAGTGAACATTGGAAATGTTTCATCCTTGTTTGATGTCTGCATCAGTTCAACGTAAATTCCTGCATCTTTTCTCTTTTAAGAAAGTTTTAGGACCAAATCACTTAATTTAAATGAATTAGATTTTAAGATGGTAGTATCTCTTTACATGTCTTTATTAGATTTGAATATGTTTTTTGTATCTATAGCTGTAAAAATATTTTTATTTCCAGTTATAAATACATTCAGTTTCAGCCTCTAAAGTTCAAATTTGTGCTTTTAAAGCTGCTCATAATTAGAATAATAATCTTTAATTTAAAATGCCCTTTAGATTTTTTTCCACTCTACTGGGTATTCCACAAGGCTCTCTGTGCAGTGAGTGCAGAACATATAACAATGAAATGGCAGCTAGTTTACATCGTGGCTCTGTTTAAAAATATACTGAGAAAATCATTTTTTTCCCTATAGTTTCTAGAACATTATATTTGCACAAGTAACATGTCTTATTTCTCATTAATAGGAACAAACACTGATATCCATTCAAGATTTACAAATCATGTCTATGCCTTTCCGAAAGGACTTTGAAAAGTACAAGAATATAAATGAGGATGAAATTCTTAACAAATTATCAGAAGATGAATTAAAGCAGTTGGAAAACGTCCTTGAGGAACTGGATCCCGAGGCAAGTGTAATGATGATTTGCATTTCTGTGTACAATAAACCCGCTTTTTGTTGGCACCAGGCCTCCAGAGGTCAGCTGAACCAGTCGTAAGGTTGTCTGATTAATGTCTTCACAAATTCCAGGATTCAGGAATCCTAGTATGATATCATTGACTCTAACATTTTGAATAATTCTACATATATCCAGGGATTGAAACATGCTGTTGTGGAAACATGTTACTAGTGCACTCCATGTTATATAGGAAAAAGCTCCATTTCTTACCTGCCTGCAGAAAATTTGTTTATTTTACTAGCCTGAGACAAATTGATTAGTCCAATATTCACACATAGGGTTGCCACCTGCCCGGGAATGACCCGTGTTTCTGGGTTTGAAGCTGAGTCAAGCCCGGACATGCAAATACATGTTATTTCTCTCTTGCATGTGTATCTTTATTTTGGGAGTGTGTGTCTGTGTGTAAGTGTCTTTGTATGTGAGAGAGTGTGTGTCTTTGTGCTTGTCAGTGTCTTTCTGTGTGTGTGAAAGAGTGTATTTGAATGTGTGTGAGAGAGAATGTGTGTTAGTATGTGAGAGAAAGAGAGTGTGTGTGTGTGCGAGCGTTAGTGTCTTTGTGTATGAGTGTGACTGAGACTGAATGTGTTTTAGTGTTTGAGTGTGTGAGAGTGTGAATATCTATGTGTGAGTTTGTGTTTATGTACTATTATACATAGTGTGTACTTTGCAAGAAAAAGTTTTTCCGTGCTGTGCATGGTGCAACAGTTTTTAGGTTTTGCCTGAACTAAAGGTGGCAACCCTAGTCATACACTAATAAAAAATTTCAGTAGTAGTAAGATATTTATCTTCTATTTAATGTTGCGTGGACCAATATAGTTTTCACCCTGACTAGAGAAGGGATGGTTTTCTATAAGACAGATGAAAAGTTGATATGTAGATATATTTGTGTATATTTAACTCCATACATATTTTACAAGTTTATATTTGTTTGTTTTATATGGTACTATTTTTATTAATAATAATAATAATAATATTTTTGTTGACTACCCCGTCTCATCTATCGCTTTCAAGCCTATTCAATAGCTAAAACCCTCTACTTAAATAGCTCATTCTATTTGTAAATACCTAACACAGTTACTGTTATTAAAGGGATACTAGACTGTAAGATTTTTTTCTTCCCTTTATATTTTCCAAATAACTGTAACAAACCGCTTCCCTGTCCGAGCACGCGTCTTCTCAGTGTCAGGTGGAGTGCTGTTGATTCAAATGTAACAAACTGGAATCAATGGCTGAGAGGCACCACACCACAAGCCCTTACTGATGCACTGAACATTAAAACAGTGCTTCAACAGAGGCCAAGGGTAAGAGAGAAATGAAACTAAACTTAGTAGGTGAACTCTCTCTATTACTTTAATCAGCTCCTACAAAACAAAGAACTAAGTAAAAGAAAGTAACTAAGTTTATAGATTTGAATATCCAAGAGACATACCTTTCTCCAACATTGGTGTGTCCGGTCCACGGCGTCATCCTTACTTGTGGGATATTCTCTTCCCCAACAGGAAATGGCAAAGAGTCCCAGCAAAGCTGGTCACATGATCCCTCCTAGGCTCCGCCCACCCCAGTCATTCTCTTTGCCGTTGCACAGGCAACATCTCCACGGAGATGGTTAAGAGTTTTTTGGTGTTTAAATGTAGTTTTATTCTTCTATCAAGTGTTTGTTATTTTAAAATAGTGCTGGTATGTACTATTTACTCTGAAACAGAAAAGGATGAAGATTTCTGTTTGTAAGAGGAAGATGATTTTAGCAGACAGTAACTGAAATCAATTGCTGTTTCCACACAGGACTGTTGAGATGAAGTAACTTCAGTTGGGGGAAACAGTTAGCAGTCTTTTCTGCTTAAGGTATGACTAGCCATATTTCTAACAAGACCATGTAATGCTGGAAGGCTGTCATTTCCCCTCATGGGGACCAGTAAGCCATTTTCTTAGTTAAACATAAAAGAATAAAGGGCTTCAAAAAGGGCTTAAAAACTGGTAGACATTTTTCTGGGCTAAAACAATTGCTTTACTAGGCATATTATGCAGATTCTAACTAATTATTGGTATTATAATCTTGGGGAACGTTTAAAAAAACGGCAGGCACTGTGTTGGACACCTTTTTCAGATGGGGGCCTTTCTAGTTATAGACAGAGCCTCATTCTGGGACTGTATAGGGGTTAAATGTAAAAACGGCTCCGTTTCCGTTAATTTAAGGGTTAAAGCTCTGAAATTTGGTGTGCAATACTTTTAATGCTTTAAGACACTGTGGTGAAATTTTGGTGAATTTTGAACAATTCCTTCATACTTTTTCACATATTCAGTAATAAAGTGTTTTCAGTTTGAAATTTAAAGTGACAGTAACGGTTTTATTTTAAAACGTTTTTTGTGCTTTGTTGACAAGTTTAAGCCTGTTTAACATGTCTGTACCATCAGATAAGCTATGTTCTATATGTATGAAAGCCAATGTGTCTCCCCATTTAAATTTATGTGATAATTGTGCCATAGTGTCCAAACAAAGTAAGGACAGTATTGCAACAGATAATGATATTGCCCAAGATGATTCCTCAAATGAGGGGAGTAAACATGATACTACATCATCCCCTACTGTATCTACACCAGTTATGCCCACACAGGAGGCCCCTAGTACATCTAGTGCGCCAATACTTATTACCATGCAACAATTAACGGCTGTAATGGATAACTCCATAGCAAATCTTTTATCCAAAATGCCTACTTATCAGAGAAAGCGCGATTGCTCTGTTTTAAACACTGAAGAGCAAGAGGACGCTGATGATAACTGTTCTGACATACCCTCACACCAATCTCAAGGGGCCATGAGGGAGGTTTTGTCTGATGGAGAAATTTCAGATTCAGGAAAAATTTCTCATCAAGCTGAACCTGATGTTGTGACATTTAAATTTAAATTAGAACATCTCCGCGCACTGCTTAAGGAGGTGTTATCTACTCTGGATGATTGTGACAATTTGGTCATTCCAGAGAAATTATGTAAGATGGACAAGTTCCTAGAGGTTCCGGTGCCCCCCGACACTTTTCCTATACCCAAGCGGGTGGCGGACATAGTAAATAAAGAGTGGGAAAGGCCCGGCATACCTTTTGTTCCCCCCCCTATATTTAAGAAATTATTTCCTATAGTCGACCCCAGAAAGGACTTATGGCAGACAGTCCCCAAGGTCGAGGGGGCGGTTTCTACTCTAAACAAACGCACTACTATTCCTATCGAAGATAGTTGTGCTTTCAAAGATCCTATGGATAAGAAATTAGAGGGTTTGCTTAAAAAGATTTTTGTACAGCAAGGTTACCTTCTACAACCAATTTCATGCATTGTTCCTGTCACTACGGCAGCGTGTTTCTGGTTCGAGGAACTAGAAAAATCGCTCAGTAAAGAATCTTCGTATGAGGAGGTTATGGACAGAGTTCAAGCACTTAAATTGGCTAACTCTTTTGTTTTAGATGCCGCTTTGCAATTAGCTAGATTAGCGGGGAAAAATTCAGGGTTTGCTGTCGTGGCGCGCAGAGTGCTTTGGCTAAAGTCTTGGTCAGCGGATGTGTCTTCCAAGACAAAATTGCTTAACATTCCTTTCAAAGGTAAAACATTATTTGGACCTGATTTGAAAGAGATTATTTCAGACATCACTGGGGGAAAGGGCCACGCCCTCCCACAGGATAGGTCTTTTAAGGCTAATAATAAGCCTAATTTTCGTCCCTTTCGCAGAAACGGACCAGTCTCTAATTCTGTATCCTCTAAGCAAGAGGGTAATACTTCACAACCCAAACCAGCCTGGAAACCAATGCAAGGCTGGAACAAGGGTAAGCAGGCCAAGAAGCCTACCACTGCTACCAAAACAGCATGAAGGGATAGCCCCCGATCCGGGACCGGATCTAGTGGGGGGCAGACTTTCTCTCTTTGCTCAGGCTTGGGCAAGAGATGTTCAGGATCCTTGGGCGCTAGAAATAGTTTCTCAAGGTTATCTCCTGGAATTCAAGGAACTACCCCCAAGGGGAAGGTTCCACAGGTCTCAATTATCTTCAAACCAAATAAAGAGACAGGCATTCTTACATTGTGTAGAAGACCTGTTAAAGATGGGAGTGATACATCCAGTTCCAATAAGAGAACAAGGAATGGGATTTTATTCCAATCTGTTCATAGTTCCCAAAAAAGAGGGAACATTCAGACCAATTTTGGATCTAAAGATCCTAAACAAATTTCTCAGGGTACCATCGTTCAAAATGGAAACTATTCGAACGATCCTACCTACTATCCAGGAAAATCAATTTATGACTACCGTGGATTTAAAGGATGCGTACCTACATATTCCTATGCACAAGGAACATCATCAGTTCCTAAGGTTCGCTTTTCTGGACAAGCATTACCAGTTTGTGGCACTTCCATTTGGATTAGCCACTGCTCCAAGGATTTTCACAAAGGTACTAGGGTCCCTTCTAGCGGTTCTAAGACCAAGGGGCATTGCAGTAGTACCTTACTTGGACGACATCCTGATTCAAGCGTCGTCCCTGTCAAAAGCAAAGGCTCATACGGACATCGTCCTAGCCTTTCTCAGATCTCATGGATGGAAGGTGAACAAAGAAAAAAGTTCTCTGTCCCCGTCAACAAGAGTTCCCTTCTTGGGAACAATAATAGATTCCTTAGAAATGAGGATTTTTCTGACAGAGGTCAGAAAATCAAAACTTCTAAGCTCTTGTCAAGTACTTCATTCTGTTCCTCGTCCTTCCATAGCGCAGTGCATGGAAGTAATAGGATTGATGGTTGCAACAATGGACATAGTTCCTTTTGCACAAATTCATCTAAGACCATTACAACTGTGCATGCTCAGACAGTGGAATGGGGATTATACAGACTTGTCTCCGACGATTCAAGTAGATCAAAAGACCAGAGATTCACTCCGTTGGTGGCTGACCCTGGACAATCTGTCACAGGGAATGAGCTTCCGCAGACCAGAGTGGGTCATTGTCACGACCGACGCCAGCCTAGTGGGCTGAGGCGCAGTCTGGGAATCCCTGAAAGCTCAGGGTCTATGGTCTCGGGAAGAGTCTCTTCTCCTGATAAACATTCTGGAACTGAGAGCGATATTCAATGCTCTCAGAGCTTGGCCTCAACTAGCAAAGGCCAAATTCATAAGGTTTCAGTCAGACAACATGACGACCGTTGCATATATCAATCATCAGGGGGGAACAAGGACTTCCCTGGCGATGAAAGAAGTGACCAAGATAATTCAATGGGCGGAGGATCACTCCTGCCACTTGTCTGCGATCCACATCCCAGGAGTAGAAAATTGGGAAGCGGATTTTCTGAGTCGTCAGACATTCCATCCGGGGGAGTGGGAACTCCATCCGGAAATCTTTGCCCAAATAACTCAATTATGGGGCATTGCAGACATCGATCTGATGGCGTCTCGTCAGAACTTCAAGGTTCCTTGCTACGGGTCCAGATCCAGGGATCCCAAGGCGACCCTAGTAGATGCACTAGTAGCACCTTGGACCTTCAACCTAGCTTATGTATTCCCACCGTTTCCTCTCATCCCCAGGCTGGTAGCCAGGATCAATCAGGAGAGGGCCTCGGTGATCTTGATAGCTCCTGCGTGGCCACGCAGGACTTGGTATGCAGACCTGGTGAATATGTCATCGGCTCCACCATGGAAGCTACCTTTGAGACAGGACCTTCTTGTTCAGGGTCCATTCGAACATCCGAATCTGGTTTCCCTCCAACTGACGGCTTGGAGATTGAACGCTTGATTTTATCAAAGCGTGGGTTTTCAGATTCTGTAATAGATACTCTGATTCAGGCTAGAAAGCCTGTAACTAGAAAAATTTACCATAAAATATGGAAAAAATATATCTGTTGGTATGAATCTAAAGGATTCCCATGGAACAAGATAAAAATTCCTAAGATTCTATCATTTCTACAAGAAGGTTTGGAGAAAGGATTATCTGCAAGTTCTCTGAAGGGACAGATCTCTGCTTTATCTGTTTTACTTCACAAAAGACTGGCAGCTGTGCCAGATGTTCAAGCATTTGTTCAGGCTCTGGTTAGGATCAAGCCTGTTTACAGACCTTTGACTCCTCCCTGGAGTCTAAATCTAGTTCTTTCAGTTCTTCAAGGGGTTCCGTTTGAACCCTTACATTCCGTAGATATTAAGTTATTATCTTGGAAAGTTTTGTTTTTGGTTGCAATTTCTTCTGCTAGAAGAGTTTCAGAGTTATCTGCTCTGCAGTGTTCTCCGCCCTATCTGGTGTTCCATGCAGATAAGGTGGTTTTGCGTACTAAGCCTGGTTTTCTTCCGAAAGTTGTTTCCAACAAAAATATTAACCAGGAGATAGTTGTACCTTCTTTGTGTCCGAATCCAGTTTCAAAGAAGGAACGTTTGTTACACAATTTGGACGTAGTCCGTGCTCTAAAATTCTATTTAAAGGCTACTAAAGATTTCAGACAAACATCTTCCTTGTTTGTTGTTTATTCTGGTAAAAGGAGAGGTCAAAAAGCGACTTCTACCTCTCTTTCCTCTTGGCTTAAAAGCATTATCCGATTGGCTTATGAGACTGCCGGACGGCAGCCTCCTGAAAGAATCACAGCTCACTCCACTAGGGCTGTGGCTTCCACATGGGCCTTCAAGAACGAGGCTTCTGTTGACCAGATATGTAAGGCAGCGACTTGGTCTTCACTGCACACTTTTGCCAAATTTTACAAATTTGATACTTTTGCTTCTTCGGAGGCTATTTTGGGGAGAAAGGTTTTGCAAGCCGTGGTGCCTTCCATTTAGGTGACCTGATTTGCTCCCTCCCTTCATCCGTGTCCTAAAGCTTTGGTATTGGTTCCCACAAGTAAGGATGACGCCGTGGACCGGACACACCAATGTTGGAGAAAACAGATTTTATGCTTACCTGATAAATTACTTTCTCCAACGGTGTGTCGGGTCCACGGCCCGCCCTGGTTTTTTAATCAGGTCTGATGAATTATTTTCTCTAACTACAGTCACCACGGTATCATATGGTTTCTCCTATATATATTTCCTCCTGTCCGTCGGTCGAATGACTGGGGTGGGCGGAGCCTAGGAGGGATCATGTGACCAGCTTTGCTGGGACTCTTTGCCATTTCCTGTTGGGGAAGAGAATATCCCACAAGTAAGGATGACGCCGTGGACCGGACACACCGTTGGAGAAAGTAATTTATCAGGTAAGCATAAATTCTGTTTTTGTATAAGTCTCGCTATCCAGACGAATGCAACTTGCATAAACTATTTAATGAAGATCTTCTGATAGCAGAGGTATCCAGGGTAAAAGTAATCTTATCCAATTATTGAGACTTTCTACAATTGGGTTGAAAAAGACCTACAAGCTCTCAGAGAAAATTCTGGACCAGTCAAACATAATCTTTCAATGAAACAGAGAATCACTTTTGAATCTCTGCAAAACAATAACACTATAGTCATTTGCCCTGCTGATAAGGGCAGGGCTATAGTTGTTATGGATCGGACAGACTATGTTTCTGAGGCCTTGCGCCAGCTTCTAAACTCACATGACTATCAAATATTGGGTAATAATCCCACCACACAATACAAAAGAGAGCTTGTGGACATCCTTGATGAAGGTTTGGAACATGGACATATAGATGAACATACAGTTCAATACTTAGATGTAAAATATCCAAAGATACCAATGTTCCACCACTTTCCAAAAGTCCACAAGTCACTAACCAATGTTCAAGGTAGACCTATTGTGAATGGAGTAGATTCACTACTGGAGAGACTGTCTCAATGGCTTGACTCATTGTTGCAACCTATTGTTGCTACTTTATTTTCATACACCAGGGATACAAAACATATTCTTAATCTAATTGAGAAAGTAACCTGTGAACCAACTTATACTTGGGTCACTGTTTATGCAGTATCTTTATACTCATCTATTCCCCATGATAAGGGAATTGAAGCTATCAAATTATTTCTTGCTTCTTACACATATTTCACTGATGAGTTCCAGATATTTATTCTTAGAGTTTTGAATTTCTTACTTACCCACAATTTTTTTCATTTCAAGGGCACTTACTATCTCCAAAGATGTGGGACTGCTATGGGGGCAAAATTTGCCCCCTCCTACGCCAATTTGTATCTTGGTTGGTGGGAGCTTACCCACATCTTTGGACATACTAATCCCTACAAGACCCAATTTTTATAAGCGGTATATCGATGACCTCTTGTTCATCTGGTCTGGGCCTTCGAATGACATAGACAACTTTGTCCAAAGGCTAAATCACATTAATGTAAATCTCAAATTCACTCATGAATCTAAACCCATCTCTGGCAACACCCTTTTACAGGCACATAGCTGTCATCCCAAAAACACTTCATATGCAGTGGCCAAAGGTCAGTTCACTAGATTGAAAATAAACTGCAGTAGGGATGAGGACTATGTGCGTGAGGCAGCCGTTTTGGAACAGAGACTTAAGGAGAGGAAATATACCTCTAGCCATATTAGTCAAGCTAAAGATAAAGTTAAGTTGATCCCTAGAGATGAGCTGTTACAAGATAATAGGAGCAAAAGGGACACGTTTAATGGAGTCAATTTTGTTACAACCTATAGTGCACAATATCCTCAAATATGTAGCATTGTCAAGAAACATTTTCCACTTTTGGTAGCAGATGATGGCTTAAGAAATACAGTACAACAGGGCACAAGGTGCTCTTACAGAAAATGCCGTACTCTTGGATCATTACTTTCACCTATGCAGTTAGGAACATCGGATAACACAAGAAGCTCTTGGTTGAAACACAAAGGCATGTATAGATGTGGCCACAGAAAATGTAAGCCATGTGAATTTGTACAAATCACTAACACTTTCACTTCTGCAGTTAGTGGCTTGACCTATGACATAAAAACTTGTCTCAATTGCACAAGCACATATGTGATTTATCTTATCACTTGTGTTCATTGTAATCTGCAGTACTTGGAACTTACCTCTAGGGACATCAATTCGTATAAGGGAACACATTACTCGTATAAGGGAACACATTTAAACTATCTCTAGAGGTAAATCCACCTCCCCCTTAGTGCAGCATTTTGCTACATGTCATGATTCGAAATTGAATACATTTAAATGGGTAGCTATCGAAAGTGTCTCTGTACCCAAAAGAGGAGGGGACATTGATGCTCTACTAGCCAAATGAGAGGTGTTCTGGATTTTCCAGTTGAAAACCAGAACACCTCTAGGCCTTAATTCTAGGAACGACTTAATTAATTTTTGGGAATAATTCCTGGGAATTCCTGGGATGTACGTTAAGAGCTTTTCTCTCCCAGTTTAGCTCAGCATCTAATTTACCAGCACTTTGGTACCCATATTTTGTGATGCTTTGATTACACTTATTTATTGATTTATATATTGCTTATTTATCCATTTTCCATCCACACATTCCTTTTTGATATACCTTTATGGTTATCTATTAAGTTCTACCAAGGTTTTAAAATCAACAGTGCTTTGCTTTAATTGTTTATTAGTACTAGTATACACCTTATAGTATTAGAATGTATTCATTGGGCACACTGTTGCAGCATATGTTATGTTTGTTTCACGCTTTGTATCTGTACTGTGTTCAGCAGCATACTATACAGTGGGACTTGTCTGTATTTATTCACAGCTTAGTCTGTATGTATGTACTTATATCCAAAAATTATTTTCTGTGCATCATAATTGTTTATTTACATCTACGATTAGAACTATATTTAGAGTTAACATTTAGGGGGGAATTACTATGTTGTATTAACCACTTAATTAAGCTTTTGCATGATTTTTAAATGTGCATCCTGCTCTGCCCCTTCAGACTATGATTACGGCTTAATGGCTGAAACATGTCAGTCTAGGCATACCCTCCCCCTGTTTCTCTTTGGATGCATCCTATGGACTTTTTATTATTTGTAAAATAAAGGACTTTTTATTCTTGGAAGAATGCGGATCCGTTTTCCTTCTTTTTAAAAACATAGTCAAACCAGTATGTCTAAGTAGTAGTTACCAGAGTAAGAGGTTCAGTGATTCAATACACAAGCAGACACATGCTACAAACACAGAGCTAATTTAAACTACTGCAATTAAGGCCTAATTAACCGTCTAGAGTCCAGACCTCCCTAAAGGTACAGTATGCCTAAATGCAGCAGAGACATAAATCACTCTTTTAGCCAAGTGCCTGTTATCAGCGCTGCGGAATCTGTTGGCGCTCTACAAATACCTGATAATAATAATAACAGACCCCCCCAAGCACAACCTCAGAGGGTGCCAATACAAGATGAACTCTATGAAAAGATGCCACAAAACTTGGCGCATGGATGTTATTTTTAGGTTCCCATGAATCATCTTTCGGACAATAGCCTTTCCATCTGACCAGACCAGATATTCCAAAAGACCCCTGTAAATACGAGAATAAAAAATCTTTTGGACCTTATATTCATCCCGGGCCCTTAACTGACACCGGAACAGGAGGAGAGGAAGTCCTTTGCAGATTTCTTGAAAAGTTTCAAAAGGGACACATACATTTTTTTCAAAGAAGGTGGCAATTCAAGATGAACTGCCACTGGGCTCACAAAACTTACAATCTTAAAAGGACCCAAAAATCAGGTACCTAAGGGACACTGCAATTTTAAGTTAGTAGTAGCTAGCCAAACCTTATCACCAACTGAATAACCTGGAGCAGTAGATCTCAACTTATCAGCAAAATAATTCTGTTTTTCCTGAGCACCAGCTAAAGCTAACTGAACTATTTTAAGATTGCTCTGAATGACAGTCAGTCTCTCATTTAAAGAGGGTACTGGGATGAAGAAAACCAAACCTGGGAGAGAAACAGGATGTGAACCATAATTTCCAAAAAGCAGTCTGCAAAACATTGTAAACAAATTCAGCAGATGAAATCAAATCAAACCAATCATCTTGCAAAAAGGAAATATAACAACGCAAATTTTGCTCAAGAATTTGATTTGTTCTCTCTGGCAAAAATGTTTCCAGAATTGAGATTTACAGTTGTGCTCATAAGTTTACATACCCTGGCAGAATTTATGATTTCTTTGTCATTTTTCAGAGAATATGAATGATAACACAAAAACTTTTCTTTCACTCATGGTTAGTGTTTGGCTGAAGCCATTTATTATCAATCAGCTGTGTTTACTCTTTTTAAATCATAATGACAACAGAAACTACCCAAATGACCCTGATCAAAAGTTTATATACCCTGGTGATTTTGGCCTGATAACATGCACAAAAGTTGACACAAAGGGGTTTGAATTGCTATTAAAGGTAACCATCCTCACCTTTGATCTGTTTGCTTGTAATTAGTGTGTGATTATAAAAGCTCAATGAGTTTCTGGACTCCTGACAGACCCTTGCATCTTTCATCCAGTGCTGCACTGACGTTTCTGGATTCTGAGTCATAGGGAAAGAAAAAGGATCTGTGGGAAAAGGTAGTTGAACTGTATAAAACAGGAAAGGGATATAAAAAGATATCCAAGGAATTGAGAATGCAATTCAGCAGTGTTCAAACTCTAATCAAGAAGTGGAAAATGAGGCATTCTGTTTGATAACATACTGCATTCATCTTGCCATCAATTCTGACCAAATTTCCTGTGCCTTGTAGCTCACACATCCCCAAAACATCAGCGATCCACCTCCGTGTTTCATAGTAGGAATGGTGTACCTTTCATCATAGGCCTTGTTGACTCCTCCAAATGTAGCGTTTATGGTTGTGGCCAAAAAGCTAAATTTTGGTCTCATCACTCCAAATGACTTTGTGCCAAAAGGTTTGAGGCTTGTCTCTGTGCTGTTTGGCGTATTGTAAGTGGGATATTTTGTGACATTTGCGTAGTAATGGCTTTCTTCTGGCGACTCGACCATGCAGCCCATTTTTCTTCAAGTGCCTCCTTATTGTGCATCTTGAAACAGCCACACCACATGTCCTGTATTTCACCTGAAGTTATTTGTGGGTTTGTCTTTGCATCCCGAACAATTTTCCTGGCAGTTGTGGCTGAAATTTTAGTTGGTCTACCTGACCGTGGTTTGGTTTCAACAGAACCCCTCATTTTCCACTTCTTTATTAGAGTTTGAACACTGCTGATTTGCATTCTAAATTCCTTGGATATCTTTTTATATCCCTTAACTGTTTTATACAGTTCAACTAACTTTTCCCTGCAGATCCTTTGACAATTCTTTTGCTTTCCCCATGACTCAGAATCGTCAGTACAGCACTGGATGAAAGATGCAAGGGTCTGTCAGGAGTCGAGAAACTCATTGACCTTTTATACACACACACTAATTACAAGAAAACAGATCACAGGTGAGGATGGTTACCTTTAATAGCCATTCAAACCCCTTTGTGTCAACTTGTGTGCATGTTATCAGGCCAAAATCACCAAGGTATGTAAACTTTTGCAAAAACACACAGGTGTCGGGCAGGATGCTCCAGTCAGGCTCTCACCACGGCGTTATTCTGCACTGCCACATGTCCAGCTTGATAGCCAATACGGGTGCACGTAGAAAATACGTCCCTGTCCAGACGTTCACATACAGAAGGAAACAAAGAACTCCTCGGCACTCCAAAGGTCAGGATAAGGTAAAAGTTCCTTTATTAGTTAGCGCAGCTTAAAAACATAAATCCACATACAGCAGCCCAGTAAAATCACACATAGAAAAGAAAAACAGGGGGAACATCACCCTCCTGTGACAGCATACGCGTTTCATGCCTCTGGGGCACTTATTCACTGATGGAGAACAGGTGGTGAATAGGCTCTTTATAAGCAGTATCACATCCAATGAAAAAACATCAATTAACATGTCAAACATTAACCCCTAAGTTACCCTTACTAAATATGACACAGCCCAAGTATTGCTGAGGCTCTATAATAACATACATAACTGTGTAGTTTGTTAAATTTCCACATCTGATTGTGAACAACAAGCATACATATAAATTTAAATTCAATCAATTTGAAATTGGTTATATATAGAAATATACACATTAAAGTTATTTTGATATAGACAAGTAAATACATGTATATATGTGTATCTTATATTCTATACACCATATTGTTATGTTACAATTAATTGAACATATGTATTATTTTCTTGAAATTATTTTGCTAGTATATACAAACTTAAATACTCCAATTAATGTTATGATTTTCAATGTTGGATAAACATATTAACATCCATTCTGGAATTTAAACCTGTAGGCACCCTGGTTTTAAGGTGGAGAATCCAAAAAACCTCTCTTTCATCTAGTTTTTTTCCCCCTATTTCCACCCCAGGGATGCCTAGGTATAAAATCTATACCTTGAACCTTGAGTAATGCACTATCTGAGTTATGATTATATCTAAAATGTTTGGCTATGGGAGTTTTGGACTCTGGAACCTCAATGGATCTGAGGTGCTCCATAACCCGGTCTTTTAAGGTACTGCCCTGAATGATATGTGAACATGTCTTGCATCTAGATGCATTGCATCTAAAGCAGCCATTACGTTTTTGTAACCATGTGCCACTTGTTACTCTAGGCAACATGGAATCTAGGCAATATGTAAACTTTTGATCAGGGTCATTTGGGTAGTTTCTGTTGTCATTATGATTTAAAAAGAGTAAACACAGTTGATTGATAATAAATGGCTTCAGCCAAACACTAACCATGAGTGAAAGAAACATTTTTTTTGTTATAATTCATTTTCTCGGCAAAATGGCCAAGAAATCATAAATTCTGCCAGGGTATGTAAACTTATGAGCACAACTGTAAATTGTATACCCCTGTCCGATACAATATCTTCAGGAAGACTGTGCAGCCGAAAAATGTCTCTAAGAAAGTACATCTCTCTAGCTGACAGAACTCCTTTTTAAAGGTAAAAAGGGGCCATCTTTGAAAATCAACCACAACCATGATGCAAGAATAGCTATTAGCTGGAGGAAGATCAACAATAAAATCAATAGCGATATGTGACCAAGTATTCTGGGGAACAGGTAATGGCTGAAATAACCCTATACGAGTACTATGTTTTGATCTTGCACATACCTCATAGGACAGAACAAAATCCTCCATATCCTCCTGCCACTTAGGACACATAATGAGAATTCCTTTGTCTTACTAATTCCCCCATGGCCAGCTGACACATTCTCATGAACATGATTCAGTATTTTAAAACAAAGCTCTGAGGGAACTACTACCCAGAGTCAAACCATCAATGAAAGAGGTAGAATATTCAGGAGGAAGAGAAACAGGATCAGCACTATCCATAACAGAAACAATTACTGCAATTAAATTAGAAGGGGCAAGAATGGTTTCACAATAATTATGAGATACAGAATCATCCTCAAACATCCTAGACAAAGCATCTGCCTTTCAATATCTTAAACCTTGCAAAAAACAAAGCCTGGGCTTTAAACGTTTTGCAGATCAAAACAGTCACCTGATGTAATGCGCCCTCCAGCAAATTCCTCCATTCCTCTAGAGCAGCTGTAATTGCCAACAGCTCCCTGTCCCCTACATCATAGTTTTGTTAAGCAGGAGACAGTTTCCTAGATAAAAAGGCCATTGGTTGAAGCACCTCATTCTCACCTGCCCCCTGAGACAACACTGTTCCAATTGCTACCTCAGAAGCATCCACCTCCAAAAAGAATGGTTTAGACAAATCTGTCTGGGCTAAATAGGGGCAGAAGCAAAAAGTTTTTTTAACGTATCAAAAGCTTCCTGGGTTTCAACAGGCCAATGAAATTTTGACTTACAACATGTTAGTTTAGTTATAGAGTTACAAATGGCTGAAAGGTATGGCCGCAATATCAGTAGCTCTGGGAAATGACTAAGATTTCGGCTGAGAATCTACGGTTGACAGCATTGTCTGTACTAGAGGAAAATTTACTTGGATATGTAGTAGCTTACTATCTTGGACAGTACCAAGATTGCTGTGAATGACCCTGGAGAGCTGATCATCACCGTCAGGATCTTAGGCGGCAGTGGCCTAGTATCAAGATCCTGGTACCCCCTCCCTGTATACTGGAATGAGCAGTTTCTTAAGAACTGCTATCAATTCTAGTCCTAACTTATACATGGAAGAGCTATACTATACACTCCATGTCCTCTTAGAGGAGTTTGATCTTAATATTGTGAGAGGATTGATAGGCTCATATCATCTATACAACTGGAAGGATACCTGATACATGATATTGTGCATAATATGGGGGCAGATGTTGAGATTGTAGCTGCAAATGAAGTTCCATGTTCTCATATAAATCAAGCACCTACCAGGTTGCCTTTTGAACCCCTGCTTGCAGTTACATTAGAAGAAGAGGCAAGGGGAGGGTAAGTGTTAAAGATGCCCCTGGTTAACCTAGCCAGTCCAGCCATGCGGCAGCATGATTTAGGTGTTCGTGAGTGGTCTGCTGGGGCTAGTAAGGAGATCTTTTCAACTCAGCGACCTCCTGGTGGGAGTGAGATCTCTTGCTCCAATGAGAGTCTTGAGGACTTTGAAAGTGTGGGGCTATGAGAAGTTGTGCATGGGAGAGCGGCCGGCCCTCATGGGTATGGTGTCCCAGGGACTTCATAAAAATCCAACAAAGGTTGTATGCCCTCCTTTTATGACAGTGGGTGTGAGTGTGACGTTTGTTTATTACAAGCTTATGGGAGACCAACTTACATTTCCTGGCAGATCAAACAGGGAATTGGAGGACAGTTTTCTCTGATAAGCTCTCAAGGCACATTATTGAAAACTTGGACCCTGCATTGTCGTCAATTACATTTCACATAGAGCCCTCTGTACTAGATAATATGATGGCAGTGCATTGGAAAAGTTTATTTAGTATAGTATAGTATTTAAGATTCTGTTTCATGTGTTATAAATTTACAATCAGGGTCAGCAAGTAAGGGAATGGATAACTTATGTCATCTAGGGATGCTCATTTTCCTTCATTGAGGCTAGTTTTTTGTATATAAAGTATGTGAAGCTTCTCTCTATTTTGCTTTCTTCAGCTAGCATAACTGTCTGTTGTAGGCAGTTTAAATTGAAATGTGAAGGCATGGGATTATACTGTTCTACTGACTTAATATTTTTAGAGATAGTAGCTGCTCAACTTATTCCTGGTACTCCACTAAAGTAATTGTATTACATTTGGTCAAGCCCTATATTGTTCCGTAAAATTCTTATTGTACTGCTCAACTATATGTAGTTTTATATGAGACAATGTGCAGATGTGCTATAGTATTTAGGTTTTTTCTTTTCATATTCTTTACATGTCACTTGCAAGATTATCTGGTTTAGTAGCTTTATTGCAAACGATGTTCATTTCTAATGCTCTGTGAAGTTAGTATTTAGGGCCCATAAGAGTAGACCATATTAGACTTTTTCTATTACCCTATATACTAATAGAAGAATGTTGTTTTTCCCTTAATTATGTCCTGGAATCTATCCATTATTTTGCTGGAGTACTTGAGGTATTAAGAGTGTAGCATATTCCATGTTTAAGGAACAATTTGATTCTTGTATTTAATTTGCTAAAAGTTAGAGACCATTTGACTTGCTACATTTTAGAGACCAACCTTTTATTATTTATTTTGTTTTCCTTTTTAATATATGCTGTACTTATGCAGCTTTATATGAATCAATTTATAGGTATACAGAAGGTGCAACTCACTTGTTTACCACATTATCAATTATAAATGCTACCCTATAGGTAAAGGGCCCAAACATGCCCTGTGTAATTACATTTTTACACCTCCCTACAAGCACCTTAGGTTCTCTGAGCACGTGCTGTATTTAAAATGCTGGTGCACAGTGCATACTTAAATACACTATGGAAACAGCTATAGCTATTATTAAAAGCCTTTTTGCTAATACATGTATATTACAAAAATGTTCATGTTTTCTAGCATGTCATTATGTTGTATAGCAACTATTTATTTATTTTCCTGTGTAAATATCTATGTACTAACTGTTTGCACCTGATTGTTAACCACCTAAATACAAATTTTAAAAAAGGAAACAATCCAAAAAACTACCACTTGCGCCAGAATCAAATTATTACTCCTAAGTACCGTCTTTCAGGCCAAGAAAAATAGACAAATGGACTGCAGATGCAAAAGAAGCGGTATTGTGAAAAATAATAGAACTCTCTTTCTTTTGCTGGGATTTCTTTTGCAACAAAACAGGACAATTCTTAACCATATGACCCCTATTACCACAATATAAACAGAGATTTAACCGAAAATTGTGTTACCATTCCTCAGCAGGTAAGGATCCCTTACTTGACCCTATATGAATGGGCTCACACTCTGAAACAATAGACTTAAAGCAAGATTCAACCTTAGATTTAGGTTTCACTTGAAACAGAAAAATCTTTAAAGTATGATTTCTTAAATAAAATCTTTCTGTTTTCTTTTCCCTAAATCTATGGTCATTTTGTATCACCAGTCTCATCAAATCAGTCATAGACTTAGGAATGTCAGTACGTTCTAACTCATCCTTGAGTTCCTCAGATAGTCCAATTCTAAACGGATCTGCCAACGCAGCCTCATTCCACTCTGTATCACCAGAAAAGAAATTTAGCAATATAATCTGTCACAGGCCTACCCCCTGTGTAAGTAATCAAATAGAACTTTCAGTTGTAGCAGCAGAAAATGAATCATCTTAAATAAGCTTCATAGCTTCCACAAAAGAATCCCATGTGTCAAGGGCTTTACTCCCAATTAATAACAAATGATGGGCCCATTTAAGGGGCTCATCTGATAACAAACGCTCCACCCATAATCTAGCCCTAAAGGGGAGATACATTTGCAGTTCAATATCTCTGTAAGTACTGATTTAGATTTAAGGAACTATCATATCAACATGTTTAATATGTTATTTCAGTAAAATAAGTAAAGTTATATGCAATTTTCCATTAGTTAGATAACAGTCTGGTTACTGAGGGCCTTTACTAGATGCCTTTTTTTCTCTTCATTCTTGGCTTCAGCATTAAGCTCTCCCATACCCTGGCAGCTGGTCTCCTTACAGAAGCCAATAACAACATTAAAAAAAAAACTTTTTATTGAATTGCAAAGTCACCTTAACTGGGAACAAATGACTGTTTCCATGTAACTTGAAATTAAACACATGGTAGTTTAAAAAAAAAAAAGGAAATGTGAAGAAATTTCCATTCCATCAGGTAAATAAGTAACTTGTCTTTGTCCTTAATGTGGCCTAAAATAACAACAGAGTTTTTTTTCAGCATTTGTTTTAAAATGTATTTTCTTTCAATAACATTTTAATAACCACTGAAAGATTTATTTCTTAGTTTTGAAAATAATTTTTAATTGCAAAAAACAATTGCACAAAAAAAACTTGCAAACAAGCAAGACTGCAATGTATCTAAAATCAAATAATTGACAATAACATAGCTGAAGGTTGTACACCTAACAACAAGGATATTCATTATGAAGCACGAGGTGATACTATATGTTATAGTTAAAAAACAACTTGAAATGAGAGAACTAATAAACAACATGGGGTAAAGTTTACAGCGCCTCATGGAATTCATTTCAGATGGAGCTTGATTTCTAAAACCGTTTCCATTTTAGTTCTGTTGTAAAACTTATTTTGTGTTCATATCCTTCCATATTGGAGGATTGGAGTAAGAGTAGGTGAGAGGAAGGACAGTCGTTGTGAGGGGATGGGATCAATGGGACAGGTAGTGAGGTGAGAGGAGGATATACGGGAAGAAACTTCTTCATCAGTAGCAGGAGCAAAAAAGCTGAATCTGTGGCTTTGTGGGTTTTGGACATTGGTGAACGGTTAAGGGGTTGGAGACTGGTGTTGAGAAATTATTTCATTTCTGATGGAATCTATTTTGTTGGATAAGAGGTTGGAAAAATCTTGAGCTGAGAGAGAAGTAGCAATAGGAGTTGAGGGTGGGGTTAAAAGTGTATTCAAAGTGGAGAATAGAGCTTTTGGGTTTGAAGAAAGAGTAGAGATAAGATTAGAGAAGTGATACTGCTTGGAGAGATTAAGGGCAGAATAGTAGAAGTTTAAGATGAACTTGTAATTAAGAAAGTCAGTTGAACGCTAGGACTTTCTCTAATGTCGATCAGCAGTGTGGTAACATCTATGTAGGTAGCGTGTCAGAGGAGTATGTCAGGGCTGAGGATAAGTGCTATGGTTGGATGTGCCAAATTGTCAAGGACTGATGTAAGTATGGAATTATAGTGACAGATAGATTGTTCCAAGCAAAAAAAGGAGATGGACGAGAGCAGAGGTTTGAGAGAGTTTGAAAGATATTGCTGATTTAGTGACTTGATGCTTCCGTAGAGTTTAGTGTGAGGGCTAGAAGGAGGGAAAGAAATAGGAAGTGTTGTAATGTTACAAGTGAGGAGATGAAAGAGAGAGAAAAAGAGGAAAGCGGAAAAGGGAAATTTGTGAAGTTTAAAGAGTGCCGAAAATCAGATCAAGAGAGCGTCCATCTTTGTAAGCGGGAGTGTCGGACCATTATGGAGAACCATAAGAGGAAGTGAGCAGGGGCAGCGTGAGGTTGAAATCCCCAAGAATGAGGGCAGGGATGTCTAAAGAGAGGAAATAAGGTAGCCAGGATGCAAAATGATCGATTGGTAACCTTTGTTGAAAAGCATAAATAGGTAGGTTTAGGAGAAACAGTGCATTACTGGGAGCTAGCTGGTAATTGGTGGCTGCACATATATGCCTCTTGTCATTGTCTCACCTGATGTGATCAGCTAGCTCCCAGTAGTGCATTGTTGGACCTTCAACAAAGGATATCTAAAGAGTGATGCAAATTTGATAGAAGAAGAAAATTGTATGTTCTACCTGAATCATGAAAAGAAAATAATTGGGTTTCATGTCCCTTTAAGATTAATGGGGTTCATCACAATCTTGGGCTTGTTTTTGGCAGATAGTGATTTCTGAGCTTCAGCTGGTATTGTCACTGTGTTGTTCCAGTAATCACAATCCCAAAATACTTTTGCTGTTAATACCCCAAAAGTTTGAAATTGTTACCTTCCAATAACAACACAACATCATTATCTGCGTCATTAAAACTATGATTTTGTAATCTAAAAATAAAATGCACAATTAGCAACAATTAAATTGGAGATTTTGTGGGTTTAGTGATTACATCACAGGGCCTGTATGTTGAGTGATCCCTTTTAATAGTGGGTATTGATGCTAATTGGTGCCGCTTGGATAGCGATGCGTCCATAGTGATTTTTCTTTGCATAAAAGTGCATAAAAAGTATTTTTTTATTTTACTTATCAAGCAAGAAGTATTTGTACCTGTTTAGTGATGTTGCTTCCTTACGATATCCAATATGGCAGCAGTAATGTCAGTGTATTCTGCTCATGTGCAAAACCAATGTTAATATTTGAAAACTTTTGGGGTAATCGGTAATAAGTCGAAAAGTGTTGCCTGGTGTTTATCAAGTGGAAAGCTGTGGAAATGGCACAGTGAATGTTCTGTTAAATACTGAGAATTTGAATTGTGCTCAAGGTATAGGGTAGTTTTATTAACAGAAATGATAATGTAAAAAGTGCTGCCAATAAACAATGACAATGGCTGATTGTGATCGTATCAACAGCCATTATCAATGATAGACTGTGATCAACCCCTATACTTTTGTTACAAACAGAGTTGCCACATAGGGCCCAAGACACATGCATACTTATGAGCCTACCTCAGTATGCCCTTGTAAAAAGTTTTAACCAATACCACAGTTGATATTAGTAATTTGGAGCATTTTTTTAAATAATTTTAATTTATCTGAATGGTGAAGAAGATTACTTTTGACTTTGTGGAGGACCTTTGTGTGGTCCTTTCATTTGAACTTCTTTCCCCCACCCACTGGTTTACTTGGCCAAAATACACATCATACTGAACAGTGAGAGTTATCGTAACCATGCTGTAACATTGGGCCTGAGGCAGAGATCTCCACTAGAGCAAAGGACTCCAATCAGGACTCGCACAGAAGGACCCCAGGACAGATATCCTGTAACTAAACACAAACAATATGAAAATATCTTGCATCTCATTATGAACCCATCTACAGCTATCCATGGTTAACCGGCTTGCTGTCCAATGTTTTTGTGGAGGACAATTGGCAACTTCATACAAAACTGATATAGTGAGTGAACATTGCTTTTAACCATCCTAAAAAGATCCTTATCCAACCTGAATCCAGTATGGACAAGGTTGCAGTTGCATATTTTTAAGGGAATGAATGGCAGCACTTACAGTGTGAATAAATAGCAAAATAAGCAGGACATTAGTTATACAAAGTGTAAATTTTTTAGTTGCATCATGAAAATTGGTAGCTTTAAAAACAAAAAGAGTGATTGTTGGCTGTCTACGTATAGTGGGATTGTAGAACTCTAGCAGCTTATGTAGAGAAAAACCTGAGAGTATGGACATCCTTTCTGGAATAATAGTTTCTAAAGCTGTTGGACTAGGGCACTGGTTTTCAAACCTGTCCTCAGGGCTCCCCAACAGGCCAGATTTTCAGGATAACCTTGGGTGAGAGCAGGTAAAATGACTATGTTTACTAATCAGCTTATTATTTCACTTGTCTTCTAGTTCAGATATCTTCAAAATGTGGCATTTTAGGGAGGCTTGAGGACAGGTTTGAGAACCAGTGGACTAGGGACTTTCCTAGCTATAAGAGACCTCATATCTTTTTTAAATAATAGCGCAGGATTGATTTAAGTCATCATTTTGGGAATGGTCACTTTGGTTAGGTTGCAGTAAAAATTGAGTTATGGCAGCTAAGCCTTCTGGCTGGTCATATTAAACCACTTCTAAGGAATGTCTGACCCTTTCCACAATCCAAACTTTTTATTCTATTATGGACCTGATTATGAGTGGCGCGCTAACAGTTAAATGCAAGCGAAAAGGGGTTTATCGTGGCTGTTTGCGCTCATTGGGTTTAGTGTTCGTATTACAAGTTGAAAGTAAACACGAACGTGTGAGCGCAATCTCATTTTACGCTAGAAAGATTACTGCGTCCTCAGAGCTCATAGTAATGGATTTATTGGGAATTCTAAATCTATATTAAGATAAAAATCATATGGAACAATAAAATGATCACATTGACCAGTCTCTTTATTGGGCATGTTTTAAATAAAAGCCAAATTACTCCTGAAAGTGCTTAAGAATACTTTTCCATTGCAATATGGTATATATTTTGTCACCTATTGTAATCTTCATATTATTTGCTTCTAACCTTTTTCTAAGAGTTCACAATGTATTTGATTCCTCTCAGAGGCGTATTTATGCCTAGGCCAACAAGGCCAGTGCCTAGGTCGTCGGCACAGTGGCACTTAAATGTTGGTATCTGCATATATTTTTTTGTATTTATTTATTTTTCACAAAAAAAATGTTTTTGTGTGTTCGGCGGTCACGTGACCCGGCTTTTGCCGAGGTCACGTGACGTTTCCTTACTTCCGCCCACCTTCCTGTCCTCCCGCCTTCCTGTCTGCTCACTCACAGTTGCCGCACATGGATTGAGGGAGACGCGGACGTGATCTCCCTCCCAGGGCAGTGAGGAGCGGCTGTGAGTGGGATCGCAGTGAGAAGGATGGCATTGGACTGGAACAGAGAGGACTGGTGAGGAGGACTGGTGAGGAGGGGGGTGACCCAGCGGGAGGATTGGTGAGGACCCAGCGGGCAGGCAATAATAGTAAAACTATTCACTGCTCACTTTGCTCAGCTCACTCATCATGCCTGTGACTGTCCTGCTGTTAGTATTGTGCAGCGTATTGTGCAGCAGCTTTATTGACAGTTAAGTCTGTCAGACAGTCACAGTTATTATTAGAAATACACGTGGAGTCCATTTTTTATTCTAAAGTCCACTAGAGTAAGACTGATTGATTCCCAAAGCCAAAGCAAAATAATAGCTCTTAATGTTTAAAACTTCTGAATGCTGATTTAATGCAGTGTACTGTATTTTCTTATATATACTACATACACACAATTCACTGTATGTATTCTATTAAAAGATGAAAGTTATACACATGTCCTGCGCTTTAGTAGCAGGGGGTAGGTATGTGTCTTCATATGTGTGTGATTTAAAGCAAGGCAAATAATATGTATGTAGTGGTGTTGTACCCAGATATGCATGTGCTTTAAGAGCAGGCTCTAGGTAAGTGCCCTGATATGCTTGGGTTTTAACTGTGCAGAGAATAGGTATGTGCTCTCTGATGTGTTCATTTTAGGAGCAGATAATAGGTATGTATGTGCCCTCCTATGTGTGTACTTTAGGAGCACGAGGTAGGTATGAACCCTGATATAGGTGTGCTTTATGGGCAGAGGATTGGTATACGCCCTGAAATATGTGTGCTTTAAGAGCAGGTTATATGTATGTATCTTGATATAAGGGCAGAGAGGATAGGTATGCATCCTGATATGCATGTGCTCTAAGGAAGAGGTAGGTACCCTGTTGTGGGTATTTTAAGTTCATGTGATAGGAATGTGCCCTCATGTGTGTAGTTTAGGAGCAGGGGTAGGTATGTACCTTTATACTGTATGTGTGTGCTTTAAGGGCAAAGTATAGCATGTACCATTGTACCATAATATGTGCGTGCTTTCAGAGTAGCAGATAGGTATGTACTAGACTAGACATGTGTGTTAGGAGTAGGGGGTAGGTATGTGCCTTTATACTATATGCAGGTGCTTTAAGGGCAGAGTATAGGTTGTGTACACATGTGCTAATTCAACCTACCTGAGACTGTATGCAAGCTTTTTACGAGCCCTGGCTGGGGAAAATGGAATTTTAAAATGCAGCAGCAAAAAAAAAAAAAAAAAAAAAAGAAATCACAACTCCCTTACCAAAAAAATGGGGGGGGGGGGGGGGCAGCAGGATTCTGAGTGCCTAGGGCAGCACAAAACCTAAATACGCCCCTGATTCCTCTTTATTTCTTCCTTTGTAGAATGCATTATTGCCAGCTGGTTTTCGACAGAAGGACCAAACAACTAAAGAAGACTCTGGAGCATTTGACAGGGAACATCTTTTGACTTATTTACAGAAGGAGGCAATGGCGTATCAAGACAGAGAGGACTATGTGCCATTTACAGGAGAAAAGAAAGGTAACGCTAACAGCCAACTACAGTGACAGTAAAAGTGAAAACCTGTTTCCCGTTCATATTGGTTACAGCACAACACAGTGAGTGTTAATTCTACTACCCAATTCATTATTAAAAGGAACTTCTAGCACTCGTGCGCATGAGATTTTAATTCCATTTTTAGCTGCTCTGCTCTCTTTATGGAGTGAGAGGAACAGCTTCCCATAGGCTCTAATTGATTTTAATAACGAATTGGCCAGCAGATTTAGCACAAGCTCACTACGTTCATTGCTATACTGTCCCTTTAAACATTTAGGTTTTGTACTGCTCCAGTCACATAATAATACATTGTGGATTAATGCTACTTAACAAACTTAAGTTTGTGTTTCATTTCTGTAGTGTTATTACTCTTGTAGCTTTTCTTCTTTTTTTTGTATTATTTGGGAGCTGTAATTATATATCATAAAGCTTTTTCTGGCCAAAGGATGTTCTTCCTATACAGCTGATATTTAGGCCTCTAGTTATCAATGTCTGTCGGACCTGATCCGACAGAGCGGACCGACAGACATCGCTGAATACGGCGAGCAACACGCTCGCCGTATTCAGCATTGCACCAGCAGCTCACAAGCCCCCTGCAGACTCGCGGCCAATGGGCCGCCAGCAGGGGGATGTCAATCAACCCGATCGTACTGGATCGGGTTGATTTCCGGCGATGTCTGTCCGATGCAGGCAGACAGGTTATGGTCTTTGTGACCGCTGCTTCATAACTGCTGTTTCTGGCGAGCCATACGGAGCTTGATACATATGCCCCTATGTCTAAAGAAAAAGCAGGCAGACACATACAATCTCATGAAACTATGTCTATTACTGGCATTTCCAGTAACAAAAGGGTTAAAATGCATTTCATATTGTAATACATTGTTTTTGTTTGTTGGATGGGATTTTGAAAATAATATTTTTTTATGCCTGTAAAAGCTTGTCTCTGACCACCAGTAGGTCTGTGGGAGTTTTCTCTACAGGCCCTATGTTCTAAAGATCACTGGGTTTGCCAAAAATTGCTAATTTCACTCTTACAGAGCTCCCACTGGCCGAAATGTTATAAAAATTGGTCTCACCCTCACTGTACAGACAGCTTTACTTCTAAAACCTCGGTCGCACTGTATCAGACTTGTGTAAACATGTTTAGTACAGTGTGACAGCGATATCAGAAGTTAACCGTTTCAGTACAGTGTGAACTTTAAAGTAGTGCAATTGTAGCAGCTAAATAGATACAATGTTAAAAAGACATCTATTGAAAACTTGTGGTTACTGTCGTCAATGGGATATTGATATTCTGTACACAAAATCTTTGTTCGTAAAAAGAAAAAAAACACGGCAAAAATGAAAAACACTCAGCTAGATTATGAGTTTTGAGCGCTATAGGGTTTTTAACGACCACCACAAATATGGCTTTATTTCACCTCCCTATAGCGCTGCTATTACAAGTTAAAAAAAAAGCAGGCTTGTGCGGACGATATGGTGACGTTGAGCTCCATACCGCACCGAAATCAAGCGCTACTTTGACGTGCTCATGCACGATTTCCCCATAGACATCAATGGGGAGAGCCGGCAAAAAAAAAGCCTAACACCTGCGATCGGGGAATGAAAAGCTCCATAACGCAGCCCCATTGATGTCTATGGGGAAAGAAAAAGTTACGTTTAGATCTAACACCCTAACATAAACCCGAGTCTAAACACCCCAATCTGCCACCCCCGACATCGCCGCCACCTACATAATGTTATTAACTCCTAATCTGCCGCCCCGACATCGCCACCACCTACAGTTATTAACCCCTAATCTGCCGCCCCCGACATCGCCGCCACCTACAGTTATTAACCCCTAATCTGCCGCCCCCGACATCGCCACCACCTACATACAGTTATTAACCCCTAATCTGCCGCTCCCAATGTCGCCACCACTATACTAAAGTTATTAACCCCTAAACCTAACCCTAACTTAACCCTAACCCTAACACCCCCTAACTTTAACATAATTAAAATAGAGCTAAATTAAAGTTACAATTATTAACTAAATAATACCTATTTAAAACTAAATATGTACTTACCTGTAAAATAAAACTAATAGTTATGTTGTAGCTAGCTTAGGTTTTATTTTTATTTCACAGGTAAGTTTGTTTATTTTAGCTAGGTAGACTAGTTAGTAAATAGTTATTAACTATTTAATAACTACCTAGTTAAAATAAATACAAAATTACCTGTGAAATAAAACCTAACCTGCCTTACACTAAAACCTAACTTTACAAAAAAAACTAAACACTAAAATTACTAAATATAAAAAAAAATAAAACACTAAATTACGAAAAATAAGAAACAAATTATCAAAAATAAAAAAGAATTACACCTAATTTAATAGCCCTATTGTATTTTTTTTACAGGTAAAGGAGCTGAATTCTTTGGGGCAATGCCCCACAAAAGGCCCTTTTAAGGGCCATTGGTAGTTTATTGTAGGCTAGGGTTTTCTTATTTTTTTGGGGGGGGGCTTTTTATTTTGATAGGGCTATTAGATTAGGTGTAATTCTTTTTATTTTTGATAATTTGTTTCTTATTTTTCGTAATGTAGTGTTTGTTTGTTTTTTAATTTAGTTTTTTGTAATTAGATACTTTTTTCATTTTTAGAGTAGTGTTAGGATTTTTTTAATGTGTAGTTTAGTTTAATTTAATTGGTAGTTAGTTTAATTGTAGTTTAATAATTATCTTAGTTTAATTGTTAGTTTAAAATTTATTTATTTATTTGACAGATACGTTTTAATTTAATTTAAGATAGGGAAATTGTAATTTTAGTATAAAGTTAGGGGGTCGTTAGGTTTAAGGGTAAATAGTTTATTTTAGTATATTTCGTTGTGGGGGGCTTTCGGTTTCGGGGTTAATAGTTTACTGAAGTATATTTTGTTGTGTGGTGCTTGCGGTTTAGGGGTTAATAGGTTTATTATAGCGGCAGTGTGGGCGAACGGCAGATTAGGGGTTAATAATATCTAAATAGTGTTTGCGATGCAGGAGGGTGGCAGTTTAGGGATTAATAGGTTTATTATAGTGGCGACAATGTCGGGGAGCGGCGGAATAGGGGTTAATACATTTTAATAGTGGCAGCGATGTCCGGAGCGACAGATTAGGGGTTAATACATTTATTATAGTGTTTGCAATGCGGGAGGGCCTCGGTTTAGGGGGTAATAGGTAGTTTATGGGTGTTAGTGTACTTTGTAACACTTTAGTTATGAGTTTTATGCTACAGCTTTGTAACGTAAAACTCATAACTACTAACTTTAGATGGCGGTACGGATCTTGTCAGTATAGGCTGTACCGCTCACTTTTTGGCCTCCCAGGCAAACTCGTAATACTGCGCTATGGGAGTCCCATTGAAAAATGACTTTTTTTAAAGTGCGCTACTGACGTTGCGTGATGGCCAAAAAAGGTGTGAGGTACACCTATACCTGCAAGACTTGTAATAGCAGTGTTAGGGAAAAAGCAGCGTTATGGGCCATAACCCTGCTTTTTCAATCATAACGCCAAACTCGTAATCTATCTGACTGTTAATTAACAAACGTAGTTAAAATACATAATATACCATACAGTAGAATATATATATATATATATATATATATATATATATAAAAATATATATATATATATATATAAAACACAGTATACACATATACAATATACCCACATTCCTCCAGCTCATATAGGTTTATGATTCATGTATAAGTTTGACTATTGTTAAAGAGTTTCAGTTCAAACATGTAAATGTTATTGCCATTCAATACTGTCCAAAGGGATCATTTACAGTAAACTCTCGCTGCACATGGCAATGCTGCTTTGAACATTCCGCCACTGGCAGAAAAGCCTCTCATCTCACAGTGAAGTGTACTAAAGCGCCTTTTTGCAAGACTACCTTCAAACAATGATTTCACCCCTTTAGAACATTTCATCTGCAATTTTGATTGAAATGCAAATACCTGTACAACATATCTTTATTGTGACAATGATTTGCACATTAAGCTCTATAAGCCAGTGAGCAACCTATCTCCTAGATTACGAGTTCTGCGTTAGCTTTAAAAAGCAGCGTTAGGGGGTCCTAACGCTGCTTTTTACCTAACACTGGTATTACAAGTTTGACAGGTAGAGGCTCACCGCTCACTTTTTTTCCGCGACTTGAGGCTACCGCAAATCCCCTTACGTCAATTGCGTATCCTATCTTTTCTATGGGATTTGCCTAACGCTGGTATTACGAGTCTTGGAGAAAGTGAGCGGTCGAGCCTCTACCTCCAAGACTCCAACCGCAAAAAAAAGTTAGTAGTTAAGAGTTTTATGGGCTAACGCCGGAACATAAGGCTCTTAACTACAGTGCTAAAAGTACACTAACACCCATAAACTACCTATGAACCCCTAAACCGAGGCCCCCCCACATCGCAAACCCTATAATAAAAAAATTTAACCCCTAATCTTCTGACCGGACACCGCCGCCACCTACATTATAGCTATGAACCCCTAATCTGCTGCCCCTAACATCGCCAACACCTATATTATATTTATTAACCCCTAATCTGCCGCCCCCAACCTCGCCGCCACCTACCTACACTTATTAACCCCTAATCTGCCGACCAGACATCGCCGCCAATATAATAAAAGTATTAACCCCTAAACCGCCGCACTCCCACCTCGCAAACACTATGATAAATCTTATTAACCCCTAATCTGCCCTCCCTAACATCGCCGGCACCTACCTACAATTATTAACCCCTAATCTGCCGCCCCCAACATCGCTGCTACTATAATAAAGTTATTAACCCCTAAACCTAAGTCTAACCCTAACACCCCCTATCTTAAATATAATTTAAATAAAACGAACTAAAATTACTATCATTAAATAAATTATTCCTATTTAAAACTAAATACTTACCTGTAAAATAAACCCTAATATAGCTACAATATAACTAATAATTATATTGTAGCTATTTTAGGATTTATATTTATTTTACAGGCAACTTTGTATTTATTTTAACTAGGTACAATAGCTATTAAATAGTTAATAACTATTTAATAGCTACCTAGTTTAAATAATTACAAAATTACCTGTAAAATAAATCCTAACGTAAGTTACAAATACACCTAACACTACACTATCAATAAATTAATTAAATAAATTAACTACAATGATCTAAACTAAAATACAATTCAATAAACTAAAATATAATACAAAAAACAAACAAACACTAAATTACAAAAAATAAAAAAATATTACAAGAATTTTAAACTAATTACACCTAATCTAAGCCCCCTAATAAAATAAAAATGCCCCCCAAAATAATAAAATTCCTTACCCTAAACTAAATTACAAAGTAATCAGCTCTTTTACCAGCCCTTAAAAGGGCTTTTTGCGGGGCATTGCCCTAAAGTAATCAGCTCTTTTACCTGTAAAAAAAAATACAATACCCCCCCCAACATTACAACCCACCACCCACACACCCCTACTCTAAAACCACCCGATCCCCCCTTAAATAAACCTAACACTACCCCCCTGAAGATCACCCTACCTTGAGCCGTCTTCAGCCAGCTGGCCACCAATGGGCCAGAAGTGGACATCCGGAGCGGCAGAAGTCTTCATCCGATCGGGGCAGAAGAGGTCCTCCAAGCGGCAGATGTCTTCATCCAAGCGGCATCTTCTATCTTCAATCAACCGGAGCGGAGCCATCTTGAATCCAGCCGACGCGGAGCCATCCTCTTCTTCCGATGTCCTAAGGCTGAATGAAGGTTCCTTTAAATGACGTCATCCAAGATGGTGTTCCTCGAATTGCGATTAGCTGATAGGATTCTATCAGCCAATCGGAATTAAGGTAGGACCTCGCATTCTATTGGCTCATCCAATCAGCCAATCGGATTGAAGTTCAATCCGATTGGCTGATTACATCAACCAATCGTATTTTTCCTACCTTAATTCCGATTGGCTGATAGAATCCTATCAGCCAATCGGAATTCGAGGGAATCCCATCTTGGATGACGTCATTTAAAGGAACCTTCATTCGGCCTTAGGACATCGGAAGAAGAGGATGGCTCTGCGTCGGCTGGATTCAAGATGGCTCCGCTCCGCTCCGGTTGATTGAAGATAGAAGATGCCTCTTGGATGAAGACATCTGCAACTTGTAGGACCTCTTCTGCCCGATTGGATGAAGATTTCTGCCGCTCCGGATTTCCCCTTCTGGCCCATCGGTGGCCGGCTGGCTGAAGACGGCTAAAGGTAGGGTAATCTTCAGGGGGGTAGTGTTAGGTTTATTTAAGGGGGGATCGGGTGGTTTTAGAGTAGGGGTGTGTGGGTGGTGGGTTGTAATGTTGGGGGGATTGTATTTTTTTTTACAGGTAAAAGAGCTGATTACTTTGGGGCAATGCCCCACAAAAAGCCCTTTTAAGGGCTGGTAAAAGAGCTGATTACTTTGTAATTTAGTTTAGGGTAGGGAATTTTATTATTTTGGGGGGCTTTTTATTTTATTAGGGGGCTTAGATTAGGTGTAATTAGTTTAAAATTCTTGTAATATTTTTTTGTATTATATTTTAGTTTATTGATTTGTATTTTAGTTTAGATCATTGTAGTTCATTTATTTAATTAATTTATTGATAGTGTAGTGTTAGGTGTATTTGTAACTTAGGTTAGGATTTATTTTACAGGTAAATGTGTATTTATTTTAACTAGGTAGCTGTTAAATAGTTATTAACTATTTAATAGCTATTGTACCTAGTTAAAATAAATACAAAGTTGCCTGTAAAATAAATATAAATCCTAAAATAGCTACAATGTAACTATTAGTTATATTGTAGCTATATTAGGGTTTATTTTACAGGTAAGTATTTAGTTTTAAATAGGAATAATTTATTTAATTATAGTAATTTTAGTTCGTTTTATTTAAATTATATTTAAGTTGGGGGGGTGTTAGGGTTAGACTTAGGTTTAGGGGTTAATAACTTTATTATAGTAGCGGCGACGTTGGGGTGGCAGATTAGGGGTTCATAATTGTAGGTAGGTGTTGGCGATGTTAGGGAGGGCAGATTAGGGGTTAATAAAAGTTATTATAGTGTTTGCGAGGCGGGAGTGCGGCGGTTTAGGGGTTAATACTTTTATTATAGTGGCGGCGATGTCCGGTCGGCAGATTAGGGGTTAATAAGTGTAGGTAGGAGGCGGCGACGTTGGGGGGGCAGATTAGGGGTTAATAAATATAATATAAGTGTTGGCGATGTTAGGGACACCAGATTAGGGGTTCATAGCTATAATGCAGGTTGCGACGGTGTCCGGAGCGGCAGATTACGGGTTAATAATATAATGTAGGTGTCAGCGATAGCGGGGGCGGCAGATTAGGGGTTAATAAGTGTAAGATTAGGGGTGTTTAGACTCGGGGTTCATGTTAGGGTGTTAGGTGCAGACATAAAATTAATTTCCCCCTAGGAAACAATGGGGCTGCGTTAGGAGCTGAAAACTGCTTTTTTGCAGGTGTTTGTTTTTTTTTCAGCCAGCTCAGCCCCATTGATTCCTCTGGGGAAATCGTGCATGAGCACGTTTAGCCAGCTTACCGCTACCGTAGGCAACGCTGGTATTGAGATTTGAAGTGGAGCTAAATTTGGCTCCACGCTCACTTATCTGAGGCTAACGCATCCATTCAGACAACTCGTAATACCAGCGTTGTCTTAAGGTTGTGCTGGAAAAAAAGGCTTGTTAGCATCGTGGGTCTTTACCGACAAAATTCGTAATCTAGGCGTATGGCTGGTAAAAAATAAGGTACAGCTAAGAAAAAAAAAAAAGATGTTATGTCCCTTTGTCTAATGGTAACAGTATTTTGATTTGTTGTTACTCTTAGGATCACTATCACATAAGCATTACATCATATGCACCCCACAAAGGCTATTATCTGTGCATGCTAGCTGTTGGTTACATTTTATTGTTTTTATTTTCTTTAGTTTGTTAGAAAGAACATGTGGTTTTCATTATAGTGAAGCTAAAATGTTTCCCATCTGATACATTACTAAAAAGTGGCTTTGGGAGTCATCCAGATGCTGTTATGTTTACAGCAGTTGCCGTAAGATATTTGTAACTTAAGTGAGTATCTAAACAATTAGACGTGGGTCTTATTTCTAAACCTGCAGTTTTCTAAGATAAACATTAGCAGTGACACAACATTATCACACTGTTTCTTGCCAGCATAGCATATCTTAAAATGTCTTTATTTTCTCAGATTAAAGGGACATCATTCAAGTGTAAAAACAAAATGCTCTGTTTTGATAGAACCTTGTTTTAAAGGGAAAGTAACTACCCTTAGATTTTTTTTATAAACTGTTTAGTTATGCAAGTAAAAACAACTTTGCAATATTCTTTTGTTCTGAAAATTGAGGATTTTCTATTTCTCAGAACTGAAACAGCACCCTATTGACTTCTCAAGGCTAATTCTGCTACATATCTTTCCCTAATTGGTGTAACAGATAAGACAATGCACTGTATACTAATAATATTACTGGGGCTTGCCTTGTCAGCAGTAGGCTCAAGCTTAAATTGTCTACTCCAAATGATGCAAGTGGTTTACATTATCGAACTGCTAAATGGGATTGTGCCTTGGTGAATGTGAGTTCAGTAATGTAGGTACAAGCACTGTAAACGCATTGTCGTGAACGTCTTTCAACTCAGTGTGCATTAAGGTACGTCCCCTACAAAAACCTGGTCACAAAGGCACAATCTTGTTTCAACATCTTCTATGCATATACAGTTTTGAGATGGAGCGGGTTCACACTTTACAGTTTCTTTTAATAGAAACATGTAGTCTTCATCTTGTTGTTAGATCACGCCAAACCGTAAACCATACTTTTACAAACAAAATGTAAATTTGGTAAAAAAACAATACTTGTAAAATATAAAAAGTGACTATACAGTGATTGAGCAATCATGCCCAGTATGTCCTCCATGCCTACATACAATTGGCATTCAGATGGTTAAACAGTGCTAAGGATGGATTGCAATAGTTTAATATTACAGATATAAATGAGCATTTCCCTTCCACATTAAACAAAGGGATTAATTCAAAAGCACTTCACTGTACCCTTAAGAGGTGTTAAAGAGTTATTGTATATGTCAGTTTTCAAGTAAATAAGGGACATTGCAGCACAAACATTACATTAAAGGGCCATAATACCCAAATGTTTAAACACTTGAAAGTGATGCAGCATAGCTGTAAAAAGCTGATTAGAAAATATCACCTGAACATCTCTATGTAAAAAAGAAAGATATTTTACCTCAAAAGTTCCTCAGTAGCCACCTCCCATTGTAAAGGATTTCTAAGCAGCATTTTAGTGTGTTTGTCCTGGGACATCTGAAGGGACCAGCATCGTGCACTCTCATATTATTTCACATATCAGGTAAAGGAAGCTTACTATGAAATCTCATGAGAGTTAAGTCAAATCTCATGAGATCACAGTAAGAGTTCATGACCTCGGCACTGCTGATGCTGATTGGCTGCTGTTCATTTCTTCATTTTTTTTTTTTTTTTTACTTGCAGCTGGGAGCAGCTGAGTATAACTTTTTACACAGAACTTACTCTGCTGAGCTGAGGAAATTGTGAGGTAAAATATCTTCCTTTTTTACATAGAGATGCTCAGGTGATATTTTCCTGTCAGCTTTTTACAGTTATACTGCATCAGTTTCAAGTGATTTAGCATATGAGTATTATGTCCCTTTAACTAATTTGTATGTAATTTTTGCAATTCTCACCAGGGAACTCTATGTATTTAACCCCATGCAGAATTCCAAGCAGGAAACAGTCAGTAAGCCAATTAGTAGTAGTAATTGTACAACCAATCAATATTTGCGCTCCACTCAGTAATACCAGCACAGGCAAATGTGTGCTGGTATTTCAAGTTAAGCGCAATGAGAATGCAACTTCGAGTTCGCATTGCCTTGAAGCACTCACGAGAGTACTTTCATATGTTCCAATGGGAGCCTCGCTCTCATACCGTGAGACACGGCAAAGCAGCGCTGGACACCAAATTAAAAATTTATATGTAAATGATTATATACATATATATTTATGTGTTTATTTGTGTATATATATATGCAGATATATATATATTTACATTTAAAACACAGTCCCCATAGACCACAATGTAAAGGCACTTTTCAGTGCTGTTTTTTTTTTTTCTAACACCCCACATCCCCTCACTTTAACCCCTTATAACTGCTTTGTACAATTTAAAAAATAAATAAAAAAAGATGCTAACATTTTTTTTTATTTAAAGAAAGGAACCACTTTATTTGGGGGGCAATTGACCTCTGGTTAATCGCGCTAAGTGTTTCCATGTGCTCGCAGGAGCATTAACAAGCCACTTGTAATAGCTGGTTATTTAACTTGCCCCATAAAATGAGCAAATTTGCCCCTTTACAGGCACACGTTAAAATAGAGCTCCACTTGTAATCTAGCCCATAGTGTTCCATGAAGAGTAGTGAGAAAACAACATACCCTTACTAATTACAGGATGTGATTTTTGCACTACAATGTGCCTTTTAAAAATAAAATACTCTAGGTCTAGCATATTAGAGCACTTTCATTTTACTCTAGAATGTCCCTTTAAATCAATGTTCAGTTGAAGGTATAAAACATTAAAGGGATTGAAACCCACATTTTTCTATCATTTTTCAGATAAAGAATAACATTTTAACAAAGTTTCAAATTTACATCTATTATCAAATTTGCTTTGTTATTCTTTGTTGAAGAGATACCTATATAGGTAGCGTGCACAAGTCTGAAGCACTACATGACAGGAAAGTGTATATATATAATGTATACCATTGTTGCAAAACTGCTGCCATATAGTGCTGCAGAGATGTGCACACTCCTAAACTTACTTTCTTCTTTTCAACAAAGGAAAACAAGAAAATGAAGATAAGTATTTTAAATTTTAATTGTATGCTCTATCTGAATGAAGAAAGAAACAAATTTGGGTTTTTATGTCCCTTTAAGAACAATTCTAGCAAGTACAAAATAGATATAATTAAAAGAGTGTCAATGAGGTTGATTTAAATCAGTATGCACTGATTTATATTCAACAATTCATATTTACTTTAATGGTAATTTTATGTAGAAAATCATTAGATAACTTTTTTCTAAAGCATTGGAAGCACCCCCAATGTGTCTCAATCGTATACAGATTCTAATAAACAAATGTGATAATGCTCTATACATCATCCCACACAGTGATTCATACCTAACCCTACATCAATATTCCCAACCTTGGCATGCATGGGAATTGCTGTAGTGTATCACGTTCTTGTGAAGAGAAGTTTCCAGGACAACACTAATAACAAACTTGTGTATGTAAGTAGTTCAGTATTGCAATAGCAATAGTAAAAATTGAAAATCAGAGATGAGATATATAAAAAGCATGCCAAATAATTAATAGTACATTTATGGCATATTGATAGATATTACAAAGATAGATAGATAGATAGATAGATAGATAGATAGATAGATAAATAGAAAGAAAAAGAATGATCCCCTTTTCCATCTAAAGGGGAGGAGAATCTACGGCTTCATTCATTACTATTGGGAATTAAGAACCTGGCCACCAGAAGCAGGCAAAGACACCCCAGCGAAAGGCTTAAATACCTCCCCCACTTCCCTCACCCCCAGTCATTCTTTGCCTTTTGTCACAGGAGGATGGCAGAGGAGTTCCGGAGTTTCAGAGTAGTCTCTTATGGAGGGTAGTACTCTTCACATTGGGACTGGAGTTTTAAGTAGTCCTGTCAGCCTCTCAGTGAGAGCCTGGGCAAGAGTCCGGTGTCAGGAAAACAAAGATGTCTAAAGAACAAAGAGAGTACTATAATTAAACCACAGCTGCTGAGATAGAAAAGTTGGTTTTGTAGCTCAGGAGTATGTGGAAAGCACATGTATTACCATTAAGGTAAAGTGAGTCCCATATTAATCACTAAGCAATTTGATGTATGGTTCATTTAAGTTTAAGAGACCTTGAAACTGCCACCTGTGAGATATCACTGAAATTTGCAGTAAAGCCCTTAACATATAAACTGGAATAAAGCATATGAAATAAGTAAATGTTAAATGGAGGTTTTATGACTGAGGTAGTGCCTCAGTCTTTCCCGGTTCCCGTCAAGATGGCTAATATTATTAAGAACAAATGGGAGCAATTAGGTTCTTCCTTTTCTCCTTCTTCTTCCTTTAAGAAACAATTCCCCATTCTGAGCTCTCAGCTTGAGTTGTGGGGAACCATCCCTAAGGTTGATGGGGCTATCTCTATGCTCGCAAAGTGGACAACTATTTCCCTCGAGGATAGTTCGTTGTTTAAAGAACCCATGGATAAAAAGCTGGAAAACATGTTGAGAAAGATGTTTCAGTACACAGGGTTTATTTTTCAGCCAGCAGCGGCCATTGCAGTGGTCGCTGGAGCTGCAACATATTATATATATGTGAATCCCTGTGTGAAATGGTCGAGGGGGAGACATCCATCAATGAGATACAGGAGAAGATTAAGGCGCTGAAGGTCGCCAATTCTTTCATCTGTGATGCCAATATGCAAATTATTCTCCTGAATGCTAAGGTGTCAGGTTTTTCTGTATCAGCGCACAGGGCTCTGTGGCTAAAATCTTGGTCTGCGGACATGACCTCTAAATCGAGGCTGTTGTCTCTGCCTTTTCATTGAAAGATCCTGTTCGGTCCAGGATTGGATTCGATCATATCCACAGTTACGGGAGGCAAGGGAGCTTTCCTACTGCAGGATAAAAAGGCTAAGCCTAAGGGATCTACTTTTCGTCCCTTTCGTGCGGACAAGGCCCAGCACCAGCAACCCACAGCGAAATTGGACCAGTCCAAGGGATCTTGGAAGCCGGCTCAATCTTGGAACAAGTCTAAGCAGAGCAAGAAGCCCGCCGAGATGAAATTGGCATGAAGGGGTGGCCCCCAACCGGTCTCTGGATCATGTAGGGGGCAGATTGTCTCTATTCCCAGATGCATGGTTGCAGGACGTTCAGGACCCTTGGGTTCTAGAAATTGTCTCCCAGGGTTACAGGATAGGGTTCAGATCCCATCCACCCGAGGGCAGATTCCTCCTGTCAAACCTGTCTTCAAGACCAGAGAAGCGAGAGGCCTTTCTAGAGTGTGTGAGAGATCTCGCCTCTCTCTGGGTTATGGTACCAGTACCCCTAGCAGAAAGGGGTCTAGAGTACTATTCCAACCTTTTTGTGGTTCCAAAAAAGGAGGGCACGTTTCACCCGATTTTGGACCTAAAGTGTTTAAACAAGTTTCTGAGTGTTCCATCGTTCAAAATGGAAACAATCAGATCTATTCTGCCCCTAGTTCAAGAGGGACAGTTCATGACAACTGTAGACTTGAAGGACGCTTACCTTCATGTGCCAATTCACAGGGACCACTTCAAGTTCCTAAGATTTGCGTTTCTGGACCAACACTTCCAGTTTGTGGTCCTTCATTTTGGTCTGGTGACAGCCCTGAGAGTCTTCATGAAGGTTCTGGGAGTACTGCTTGCAGTGGTAAGATCCAGGGGCATTGCAGTGGCACCTTACCTGGACGTCATCCTAGTTCAGGCGTCGTCACTCAGCCTCACAGAGGATCATTCGAGGGCTCTTCTTCTTCTGCTCCAATCTCACGGTTGAAAGATCAACTCAGGAAAGAGTTCCCTGGTTCCAAGCAACAGGGTGGAGTTCCTGGGCACGATAATAGACTCTATGTCCATGAAGATATTTCTCACAGATCAGTGACGCAGGAAGCTTGCATCCACCTGTCTTGCCCTTCAGTCCTCCACAAGCCCGTCGGTGGCTCGATATATGGAGGTGATAGGTCTCATGGTGTCAAGCATAGATGTCATACCATTCACCAGGTTCCATCTCAGACCTCTTCTGCGATCATTCAGATCTATCACAGCTGATATCCATGGATGCTCGGACATGGAACTCCCTTTCTTGGGGTATTCGTCCGGAGCAACTGTAGACATCCTTCTTGAGACCATCCTGGGAGATTGTGACCATGGACGCCAGTCTAACAGGATGGGGAGCTGTTTGGGGTACCAGGATGGCACAAGGAAAGTGGTCCAGGAAGGAGTCTCTCCTTCCAATCAACATCCTAGAACTACAAGCAATTTACAATGCTCTGAAGGCATGGCCTTCTCTGATGTCGGTCAGTTTCATCAGATTTCAGACCAACAACATTACCTCGGTGGCTTACATAAACCATCAGGGGGGTACAAGAAGCTTCCTCGCGATGAGGGCGGTGTCTCAGATTCTGGAGTGGGCTGAGTCCCACGACTGCTTGCTCTCAGCGATTCACATTCCAGGTGTGGACAACTGGGAAGCGGACTTTCTCAGCAGACAATCCTTCCATACTGGAGAATGGTCTTTTCACCCGAGGTGTTTGGAGAAATTTGTCAAAGATGGGCAATGCCGGAGATAGATCTCATGGCGTGCAGACTCAATTGCAAGCTACGGCGATATGGGTCGAGGTCCAGGGATCCCCAGACAGAGCTGATAGATGCCTTAGTGGTTCCTTGGGGATTCAGCCAAGCCTACATTTTTCCACTGTTACCACTTCTACCTCACATAGTGGCATGCATCAAACAGGAGCGGGCCCAGCCATTCTGATTGCTCCTTCGTGGCCGCAGAGGACGTGGTTTGTGGATCTAGTGGGGATTTCATTCTCTATGCCGTGGAGGTTGCCCTGTCGCAGGTATCTGCTGTCACAGGGCCCCTTTCAACATCAAAATCTAGATTCTCTGAGGCTGACTGTGTGGAGATTGAACGCCTAGTCTTAGCCAAGAGAGGCTTTTCTGAAAGTGTGATTGATACTCTAATTCAGGCAAGGAAGCCAGTCACTCGTCGCATCTACCATAAGGTGTGGAGGACTTACTTGTCCTTGTGTGAGAAGCATGGATATCCTTGGCATAAGGTGAAGGTATCCAGATTCTGTCCTTTCTCCAAGATGCTTTGGAGAAGGGTCTTGCCCCTAGTTCCTTAAAGGGACAGATTTTGGCATTATCAGTTTTGCTGAGTATGAGACTCGCTGAGCTCCCTAACATCCAATCTTTTGTTCAGGCTCTGTCTAGAATCAGTTGAACCAACAGAGAGGAAGAGACCTCTCTAAGAGACTGCACGTACAGCACTCTGTGCCTGGACTTATAGTGGAGAAATTGGGAATTTTAAAATATAACTTTTATTAAATGTATTAAAATAAAACACTCAATTAAAAACAACCTAATAGTGGTAGGCCACTTCCTTAATCCTCTGTAAGCCTTTGATATGTATTAAGTGCTTGGAAGGAAGTTGTTTAGGTGGGGAGTTATAAGTGAGACCTCTTGTTTCAGTAGTATCACTGATAATATAGGGTTAATCTTTATGTGTCAGATACACATATGTTTGGCTATTCAAATAAGTTGTAAGTTTGTGCTTGTTGGGTTTGGGTTAAATATAAGTGATGTTCAGTGACCTCAGATATATACTTACAAAGTACAGTTGGAAAATACCCTATGTATGATGAATAACACTTCTGTTAAATCTTATTGTGGAGTATAGTTGCTGTGGACATTCAGACTAGATCTGGTTTTACGTAATAGTATATAAATCTGTATTGTTCTAGTTATGTCTTGAAGCATTCAAATGGCTATTAATAGGTTGAAGCACTCTCTCTTTCCCAGCTGACTGCATCTACGACAAATCCTTGGAAGGTGACTCCTCCTCCAACCTTTCAGAACTATCCGAGTACCAGCTGCTACACCTGACCGGAACTTCGGCGAGAGTCTCCATGAGTAGATCTCCTACCCAGGCTCTCTGTCTCTAACCACCTGTGGGCTAGGCGTTCTCGGCTGTGAGTTGAATCAGAGGTTCGATCTGAGTAAAACTCCTCCCCCATCTGGCGTTTACTTCTATGGTATCTGCAGGGTTGTCACGCTCCTCCGCTGAACACTTTCCCCTCTGCCAGGTGGACTCCTAACTAAGGAAATTCTAGTCACAGCCAGAACCAACACAATCTCTGAGGGTACTACCAACTTTATACCTAAACTGTACTTAAGTGGGACATTATATTTGACACTGTATTTAGTCCTGTCTACTCCTAAGAGCCTATACCTTTTACAAGGGAGATTCATTTTGGCAAATTACCTAATTGCCACAGAACCAGTAGCCTCATGGCTTATATTTCTAGCAAAGTCATTCTTCCAACTGAAACCTGATACTTGTAACCATAGTGCTTATCGTTTTGGGAGGTGATACATTCATTCAGTTCCTATTATCTGCAGTTGTGTTCCATCAACCTCAAACTCCCATTACATCCTCCTTATCTGGTGTTTCATGAAGATAAGACTGTACTTCACACTGGGTTGGGGTTTCTCCCCAAGGTGGTGTCTAACCATAATATCAATCAGGAAATAGTGGTTCCTTCTTTGTGTCCTAACCCTTCTTCTTCAAAAGAGAGGTTACTTCATAACCTGGATGTGGTTTGTGCCTTGAAGTTCTATCTTCAGGCTACAAAGGATTTCAGACAGTCTACATCTCTTTTTGTGGTGTATTCTGGGAAGCGCAAGGGGCAAAGAGCCTCTGCTACTTCTTTGTCTTTTTGGTTGAGGAGTTTGATTCGCTTGGCTTATGAGACAGCGGGACATAAGCCTCCAGTCCTCAGAGGATCACGGCTTATTCAACTAGAGCTGTGGCTTCGTCTGGGGCCTTCAAGAATGAGGCCTCTATGGAGCAGATTTGTAAGGCGGCTACCTGGTCCTCCTTACACACTTTTACAAAGTCTTACAAATTTTATGTTTTTGCTTCTGTTGAAGCTGTTTTTTTGAGAAAGGTTTTGCAGGCTGTGGTGCCCTCAGATTAGGGTCTGCCTTTTACCCTCCCGGTTTCATTCAGTGTCCTCTAGAGCTTGGGTAAATGTTCCCAATAGTAATGAATGAAGCTGTGGACTCTCCTTCCCTTTAGATGGAAAACAAAAATTATGCTTACCTGATAATTTCATTTCCATCGAGGGGAGGAGAGTCCACGACTCCCAATTTAATTGTCTTTTGGCACCTTTTATACCCGTTATTTCTTATACTGTTCCTGGTTCCCTCGGCAGAATGACTGGGGGATGAGGGAAGTGGGGGAGGTGTTTAAGCCTTTGGCTGGGGTGTCTTTGCCTCCTCCTGGTGGCCAGGTTCTTAATTCCCAATAGTAATGAATGAAGCCGTGGACTCTCCTCCCCTCGATGGAAATGAAATTATCAGATAAGAATAATTTTTTTTATTCCAAAAAAGCAATCTGTAAATGACTGCTAACTTCAGGTACAATACTCAGGCTAGGCTATCTCATTAACCAAGTATGGTTTTAGAAGTGTACATAATATTTTTAAGTGTTCCTATGAGCAAGTGCTTCAGACCCTTATTTTTAAAGTTGTACAATATCTAAAGATGTTATGGAACATCTTTATGGATAGCAAATAAGAGCTACTTGACTACTACTGACTAATTATCTAAATATATTTAAAGGGACAGTCTAGCCAAAAATAAACTTTCATGATTCAGATGGGGCGTGTAATTTAAAACTATTTTCCAATTTACTTTTATCACCAATTTTGCTTTGTTCTCCTGGTATTCTTATTTGAAAGCTAAAGCTAGGAGGTTCATATGCAAATTTCTTAGACCTTGAAGGCCGCCTCTTTTCTAAATGCATTTTGACAGTTTTTCACCACTAGAGGGTGTTAGTTCAGGTGTTTCATATAGATAACACTGTGCTCATGCATGTGGAGTTCCTAGGAGCCAGCACTGATTGGCTAAAATGCAAGTCTGTCAAAATAACTGAAATAAGGGGGCAGTTTGCAGAGGCTTAGATACAAGGTAATCACAGAGGTAAAAAGCATATTAATATAACAGTATTGTTTATGCAAAACTAGGGAATGGGTAATAAAGGGATTATTTATCTTTTAAAACAATACAAATTCTGGTGTGGACTGTCCCTTTTTTCTTTAATGTTTTAGTAGCTTCTGCTCCTGCTTATTTCTGTTTAATGTTGTTCTAGCCATTCCTGTTAAGTCTCCTAACCATCTATGCCTATGATCCTTCTGACCATTGCTGTTTATGTACCTGCAGATAATTTGTGATTGTATTCCAGTTGGTCATTAGTGTCTGTACTCCAGCTGGTCACATCAGCTTAAGTTCCTGCTGATCATTAGTGCCTGTGCTCGACCTGGTCACATCAGCTTAAGTTCCTGCTGATCACTAGTGCCTGTGCTCCAGCTGGTCACATCAGCTTAAGTTCCTGCTGATCACGAGTGGCTGTGCTCCAGCTGGTCACATCAGCTTAAGTTCCTGCTGATCATTAGTGTCTGTGCTCCAGCTGGTCACATCAGCTTGTGTTCCTGCTGATCAGATAGTGCCTGTGCGCTAGCTGGTCACATCAGCTTGTGTTTCTGCTCATTATTAGTGTCTGTGCTCCAGCTGGTCACATCAGCTTGTGTTCCTGCTCATCATAAGTGTATATGCTCCAGCTGGTCACATCAGCTTGTGTTCCTGCTCATCATTAGTGCCTGTGCTCCAGCTGGTCACATCAGCTTGTGTTCCTGCTCATCATTAGTGCATATGCTCCAGCTGGTCACATCAGATTGTGTTCCTGCTGACCATTAGTGCCTGTACTCCAGCTGGTCACATCAGCTTGTGTTCCTGCTCATCATTAGTGTCTGTGCTCCAGCTGGTCACATCAGCTTGTGTTCCTGCTGATCATTAGTGCCTGTGCTCCAGCTGGTCACATCAGCTTGTGTTCCTGCTCCTCATTAGTGCATATGCTCCAGCTGGTCACATCAGCTTGTGTTCCTGCTCATCATTAGTGCTTGTGCTCCAGCTGGTCACATCAGCTTGTGTTCCTGCTGATCATTAGTGCCTGTGCTCCAGCTGGTTACATCAGCTTGTGTTCCTGCCTACCATTAGCGCCTGTGCTCCAGCTGGTCACATCAGCTTGTGTTCCTGTTGATCATTAGTGCCTGTGCTCCAGCTGGTCAAATCAGCTTGTGTTCCTGCTGACCATTAGTGCCTGTGCTCCAGCTGGTCACATCAGCTTGTGTTCCTGCTGACCATTAGTGCCTGTACTCCAGCTGGTCACATCAGCTTGTGTTCCTGCTGACCATTAGTGCCTGTACTCCAGCTGGTCACATCAGCTTGTGTTCCTGCTTACCATTAGTGCCTGTGCTCCAGCTGGTCACATCAGCTCGTGTTCCTGCTGATCATTAGTGCCTGTGCTCCAGCTGGTCATATCAGCTCGTTTTCCTGCTGAACATTAGTGCCTGTGCTCCAGCTGGTGACATCAGCTCGTGTTCCTGCTCATCATTAGTGCCTGTGCTCCAGCTGGTCACATCAGCTGATCCTTAGTGCCTGTGCTCCAGCTGGTCACATCAGCTTGTTTTCCTGCTCATCATTAGTGCCTGTGTTCCAGCTGGTCACATCAGTTTGTGTTCCTGCTGATAATTAGTGCCTGTGCTCCAGCTGGTCACATCAGCTTGTGTTCCTGCTGATCATTAGTGCCTGTGCTCCAGCTGGTCACATCAGCTTGTGTTCCTGCTCACCATTAGTGCCTGTGCTCCAGCTGGTCACATCAGCTTGTGTTCCTGCTGATCATTAGTGCCTGTGCTCCAGCTGGTCACATCAGCTTGTGTTCCTGCTCATCATTAGTGCCTGTGCTCCAGCTGGTCACATCAGATTATGTTCCTGCTCATCATTAGTGCCTGTGCTCCAGCTGGTCACATTAGCTTGTGTTCCTGCTGATTATTAGTGCCTGTGCTCCAGCTGGTCACGTCAGCTTGTGTTCCTGCTGAACATTAATGCCTGTGCTCCAGCTGGTTACATCAGCTTGTGTTCCTGCTGATCATTAGTGCCTGTACTCCAGCTGGTCACATCAGCTTGTGTTCCTGCTGATCCTTAGTGCCTGTACTCCAGCTGGTCACATCAGCGTGTGTTCCTGCTGATCCTTAGTGCCTGTACTCCAGCTGGTCACATCAGCTTGTGTTCCTGCTGATCCTTAGTGCCTGTACTCCAGCTGGTCAAATCAGCTTGTGTTCCTGCTGACCATTAGTGCCTGTGCTCCAGCTGGTCACATAAGCTTGTGTTCCTGCTGACCATTAGTGCCTGTACTCCAGCTGGTCACATAAGCTTGTGTTCCTGCTGATCATTAGTGCCTGTGCTCCAGCTGGTCACATCAGCTTGTGTTCCTGCTGACCATTAGTGCCTATACTCCAGCTGGTCACATCAGCTTGTGTTCCTGCTTACCATTAGTGCCTGTGCTCCAGCTGGTCATATCAGCTCATTTTCCTGCTGAACATTAGTGCCTGTGCTCCAGCTGGTCACATCAGCTTGTGTTCCTGCTCATCATTAGTGCCTGTGCTCCAGCTGGTCACATCAGCTTGTGTTCCTGCTGATCCTTAGTGCCTGTGCTCCAGCTGGTCACATCAGCTTGTTTTCCTGCTCATCATTAGTGCCTGTGTTCCAGCTGGTCACATCAGCTTGTGTTCCTGCTGATCATTAGTGCCTGTGCTCCAGCTGGTCACATCAGCTTGTGTTCCTGCTGACCATTAGTGCCTGTGCTCCAGCTGGTCAAATCAGCTTGTGTTCCTGCTGACCATTAGTGCCTGTGCTCCAGCTGGTCACATCAGCTTGTGTTCCTGCTGACCATTAGTGCCTGTGCTCCAGCTGGTCACATCAGCTTGTGTTCCTGCTGATCATTAGTGACTGTGCTCCAGCTGGTCACATCAGCTTGTGTTCCTGCTCATCATTAGTGCCTGTGCTCCAGCTGGTCACATCAGCTTGTGTTCCTGCTCATCATTAGTGCCTGTGCTCCAGCTGGTCACATCAGATTGTGTTCCTGCTCAACATTAGTGCCTGTGCTCCAGCTGGTCACATTAGCTTATGTTCCTGCTGATTATTAGTGCCTGTGCTCCAGCTGGTCACGTCAGCTTGTGTTCCTGCTGAACATTAATGCCTGTGCTCCAGCTGGTCACATCAGCTTGTGTTCCTGCTGATCATTAGTGCCTGTGCTCCAGCTGGTCACATCAGCTTGTGTTCCTGCTGATCATTAGTGCCTGTACTCCAGCTGGTCACATCAGCTTGTGTTCCTGCTGATCCTTAGTGCCTGTACTCCAGCTGGTCACATCAGCTTGTGTTCCTGCTGATCATTAGTGCCTGTGTTCCAGCTGGTCACATCAGCTTGTGTTCCTGCTGATCATTAGTGCCTGTACTCCAGCTGGTCACATCAGCTTGTGTTCCTGCTGATCATTAGTGCCTGTACTCCAGCTGGTCACATCAGCTTGTGTTCCTGCTCATCATTAGTGCCTGTACTCCAGCTGGTCACATCAGCTTGTGTTCCTGCTCATCATTAGTGCCTGTACTCCAGCTGGTCACATCAGCTTGTGTTCCTGCTCATCATTAGTGCCTGTACTCCAGCTGGTCACATCAGCTTGTGTTCCTGCTGATCATTAATGCCTGTACTCCAGCTGGTCACATCAGCTTGTGTTCCTGCTGATCATTAGTGCCTGTGTTCCAGCTGGTCTACATCAGCTTGTGTTTTTACTGATCATTAGTGCCTGTGCTCCAGCTGGTCACATCAGCTTGTGTTCCTGCTGATCATTAGAGCCTGTGTTCCAGGTGGTCACATCCGCTTGTTTTCCTACCTGGCCACTACTGTTCATGTTCCTGTTGTCCATGTCCTATTCTTTCACTTATAACCTGTGGGCTATCCTCTGAACTTTGTACCTGCCAACCTAACAATCTCATGTGCTTACTGGCCATAGTCCTTACCCTGTTGGCTGTGTCTGTTCAAGTGCCGTTTGCTTGTATTTGCCCATCACGTTACCTCATCAGTCCCTTGTTTCCTTGCCAGTCTGTGGCTCTATCTGAGCTTTGATTGCATTCTAACCACAGATATTCTTACCACTGCCTCAGTTAAATACACATATTTTTTCAGTATGACCTCTGTCCTGTTATCTGTACTGTCTTTAAGTTATCACAGAGAAGTGTCTGTGATACTTATATATAAACTTTTTAAATAAAGTATTTAAAGCTATTTCAGTATGTGCGTGGTATTTAGGCCATTGCATGTACTGCAGGGATAGGACTCCATTATCTGACCACTTTCTTTGAGTCAACTGGCTTTTTAATCCAGAAGTAACCGAACTGTGATTTTTGACTGTTTGCCATACGTTGTTTTATTTATCTCAAATGGATTTGTAATTGCAACACATATTTTGTTGTACGGCTATAGAATAACATATTAGCCAAGTCTTAACATTTTTAAAACAAATTAACATCCTTTTCTCTGCAATTAGTTTTCAAAAGTCAAACTCCACTCACCATCTGCCTTATTTGGAGGAGCCAATCTGGGTGTTAGTCCTCAGACAATAAGGCTAGTCAATGTCAAAAAGTTAGAATTAAGTGATTTTTTTGCAGTTGTTTTATCTGATTGATCCAATTAGGGGCATGTATGTAGCAGAGTTAGCCTTAAGACGTCAGCAGGGTGCATTTCAAGTCGTAAGCATTAGAAATTGCTCAGAGCTAAATTACACGAAAAGGGGCAAAATAAATAATGAAAATATGTTGCAAAGTTGTTTCATTATGTGTATCAAAACATTTTATATAAAATCCTCAAGGTGTTTACTGTGCCTTTAATCTTTATCCTTCCAAAATATATTTAAAAACAATTTATGGTGCTTTGACCCAAGTGCAATTGTATTTCTTCATGATAGTGTTAAAAACAATTAACAGTCCATTTATCTTAATATGTTTTGTTAACACCTATAAAAACTTGCAGAATTGTGTTTACGTGCAAAAGCTCAATTGTATAACTGTCAATCATTTGAACAGTACATGTGATCTGCACTTATGGTTTTCATTTCAGCATGTTTGTGTTAAAACTTATGATGTTTATTATGGAGACATTTTATTGTAAAACAGTGAAATGAAACCTGAATGCTGTCCAGAAATGTCTTTTAACTATACAAAAACAATATTCATTCCAAAACACGCAATTTCATTCACTTCACAACAAAACATATGGTATTTAATGTGTGCCCAGAGGCAGAACTTTTTTTTACTTTCTGCGATGAGATTTTTTTTTTAGCGAAAATTTTTCTGCAGGTCATTTTTAAATAAAATTCAATTTTAAATTAGGCAGTTACACTAAGGCACCAGTTCAATTGCAATGTGTTGGTTAACTGAAGAATAAAGCCATTTTTAATGTTTTATAATATAGTGCAGTAGTTGAAAATTGCATTGCAAGTTAGCTGCATACAAAAAAAGAAATTTTAAAATGTCTCTTTAAAAATCTGTTTCCTTTTCTCTCGGTCTAACATAGAAATGAAGTAATAAAAAGATGCAGTGCTCTTACATACATAATAAACAGTTTTGCAGACTGGGAAAGGCTAGGGGGCGGGTTTGAAAAAATCTCTTAGAGCCAGTCAAAAAGCAATGCACTGTGGCATTGCAGCGCTACTGCACATTTGACTGCTTACACAGTGCAGCCAGAGCACAGCTCTGTTTGAAGAGAACTGTCTAATGTGGAGCAGCACTACAAAGTTTAAGCGCTAACAGTTCCTGCATGTGTCCTGTTCTTTCTGCAGACATGCTGCATTTTCTGCGATGACATCTCCCATCACTGTATGTTCTGCCTCGGGGAATGTGTGTTGTATATTATTGAAAATTTAAAGGGGTATATACCAATATACACCAATTTTCATTTAACTGCATGTAATACACTACTATAAAGAATAATATGCACAGATACTGATATAAAAACCCACGATAAAACCTTTTTAAAAACTTACTTAGAAGCTCCCAGTTTAGCACGGTTGAAAAGGTTAGACTGGGACACCCAGTGAAAGGTGCTGATAGCAGAACCCCCCCTCTCCCCTGCATATGAAAAGACCCATTATACAAACAGAAGCAGTCTGAGGTTTGTATACATCAATATGCATCTAAAACTTTGGAGCTTGGTTAGGAGTCTGAAAACTCAGCACAATTTTTTATTTAAAAATAAGCAAAAATTCACCCAGATGGGCTATATAAATACATTATCTACAAAACATTTATGCAAAGAAAAATCTAGTGTACAGTGTCCCTTTAATATCCTACAGCACTGGTATTAATTGTTGTGTTTTTTGCATTTGTTTAGACATATGTTAAATATTCTGACCTTATGTATCATGAATCTCTGGATCCCCCATTTTGTAATATCCTGCACATAATAACATTTTTAAGCCTATAATTTAGGAATTATTAGTCCCACTGTGCTGCAGAGAATTTGTAGGATGTTTAAATAATTGTTTTATTGTTTCAGTTGCAATAGTTGTTTTTTCTATATCTTGACTTACTCATGTAGCATTCACCAGTGAAGATGTTCCTTTTAGAGGGATCAGGACAGGAAATTATTCACCTTAACTCACTTCTTTAGGTAAAATGTCTCAGATCCCACCCCAAGCTAGCTCCCCCCCCCTGTGGTATAGACAGGTAGGAAGGATTCACAGTTCCTCAAGCTTCAAGGCAGTGATTCTCATTTCCAGGTCTCAAGGAACCCGAACAGACCAGATTTTATATATTTCCCTTCTTAGGCCATTCAGTAGCTCAATTGTAATAGTATCTACTTCACTCAAGCAGGAAAATAATGTAAATTTGGTCTGTTAGGGCTCTGCCAGGAATGGGATTGATATTGATAAACGCTGCTCTAGTGTGTATACTCACTTTCATCTCCATGCATATCTGCTTCTCCCAGAAACGTGCAGTCAGAGGAGGCAGAGCCTTACCTGTCATGAAAAGAAAAAAATAATAATGTGAAAGTAAAATAAAAATAAAAAAACTCACCATATTTTCTGAGCTTCGCTGCAAATACAGGGATAGAGGCAGTGAGGAGCTCAGCCTCCCTTGATTGCACAACCACTTAGATGGTGCTGGATGGAGCGTGGACCCAATGTTTGACAGGTCTGGTGTCATATGACATAATTAGGCCAATCATGAAAAAGCCCCAGTTGAGGTAGCTATAATATGTGCCTTATGTATTGAGCCAGTTTTAGTGTAAGAGAAGCACTCTCTCTGACAATCTGTGGGCAGGAACTACTTAGAAGAGGAAACTCTGGGCAGCAGACTCACAAGGGGGCATTGCAGGAGCTACTAGCTGATCAAGCCTGCCACTCCCAGCACTGCCTAGACAGCCTACTTCTGGTCTCTCAGGCCCGGTGGCAAACTTCAGCTTTCACCAAGTCTACTCTGCACTGCAGGTAAGGGGCTCTGGCTCTAGGGAACTTGTCCCTTTCTGCCCCACTCTCCAGACCATCTTCCCATTCTTCACTCCCTCTCTGTCCACTTCAGTATTAGAAAGGCCAGCAGCACCACAGTATTTACCCCTGGGCCCTGGCCTGTATTCTGGTCCGGTACCGGCAGTGACAATGAGTGGCATGCCGGTTCCAACTGGAATACAGGCAAGGGGTAAATACTGTGGTGCTCCTCAGGGACAGAGAGGGTGTGAGGGCTGATCTCAGCTCTCCCACACCCCTTATTTTGCGGATGGTGACTGACTATCCCTACTCCGAGGGGGGTAATTCTTATCATCAGTCTTCCCACTTGCTCTACCATAATTTTTACTTAGGTGGTGTGGCAATTTTTTTATGGGAATTTTTTTTTACATGGCGGCAGTCTGCACTGATGCCTGATACTTATCTAGCACATGAACTTTATCCTACAAAAAAAAATCAGGTGTTAAATACATAGTGCTGATAAGCGCAGCCTGTCACCATTTAAAAAAACAAAATCATTGTAAAATGTACCTAGCATTAATATAAACATTGTTTCCTGCTTTTGATGAATACTGGAAAAAGATGGTGCTGGAACAATCAGGTGGTCTGTGTGGATGGGGCTATTTAGGGCAAGGATGGAGAACTCTGGTCAGAGTTTTTTGGGTTCTTGGGGCGGTTTCGGGAGGTCCAAGATTTTCTCATAAGTAAACTGGTGCAGAAATAAGCAAGATAAAAAGGAAGGGTAGAAATTAGGCAAGAGCTCATACTTTTAGGATTTTTTTATAAATTGCTTTTATATTCTGAGCTTTTTTGCTGAGAATATCTTATAAGTGTCACACAACCTACATAACCTCCGGCTGGCTACCTGGTATTATGTGCTGCTGCTGTCAGCCAATAGGCAGACAGCACAGTTAGACCAATTAATAGGGAAGACGGGATGCAGTAGCAGCTTGCAGGTGGAAGAGCTGTTTAACATTTAGCGCTGAGACTGTATGATGTACTGAGGGGTGGGGAATTTAAGCTACCTCTATTGGGTTCATATGAATGTTTATCTGGCTCTGATACTAGCCCGTGCCTCACCAGTCACAGTCAGGACAGTGATCAGTGTCTTGAGCCTGGGTAATTGTTTTATGATTATATGGGATTATGGCATTTTATAATTTATGCACTAAGGTGCTTTCTGTTTTTACATAGGTTGCTAGGTCATCCATCTTTTATGATGCTCACTATAGACACATGTAATGCTAGCCTTTATTTTCAACTATACTGCATCAATGCTGCTGTATATCTTAAAATAGAGAGTAAACATCTTGAAAATACAAAACACTGCTGCTGTCTTTCTATAGAATAACATATTAGCAAGTTTAAAATTTTTTTCAAAATCTTGTTAAACTCCACCCACCATTTGGAGGAGCCAAAGTGACAAGGCTAGCCACACTCATACAGATATTATAAAGCATATAGTTTAGCAGTTCTAATCTGTTGAAGCCAATTATATAGATATGTAGCATGGTTAGCTTTTAAAAGTATGCAGTGTGCTTTTTCAGTTCTGAACATTAGAAAAGCCACAGTTTTCAGAGCTAAATTACATGAAAAGGAAGCAAAATATATACTGAAAGTATTCTGCTAAGCTGTTTTACTGTGCCTAAATATTTATTTGTGGATATTTTGGTGTTTAATGTCCCTTTACTGTCAGGGCAGCTTGTGCAAGATATGTAAGTAGTGTGCGGCCCTTGTGAGTTGCACTTTTATGGAAAATGGCCCGTGACTCAAATTAGTTTGACACACCTGGTTTAGACCATCAGTTTTTATCCTGGAAGATTCTTTTAGTCATTTCTTCAGCCAGAGGAGTTTGTGAGCTTTCAGTGTTATCTTGTAAACCAACTTTCCTAATTTTTCATCACAACAAGGTTGTTCTTCATACAAACTATATTTTTCTTCCATATTTGATATGATCAATTAATAAATTGTGGTTCCATCTTTATGTCCAGCTCTGAAGTATTCTAAGGAGCGACTTCTTCACATCCTTTTATTTTGAAGCTACAACAGTTTTTAGCCTTTCTTAGTCTCTGTTAATCTTTTTTTGGTAAACCTTGCAAGGGTCATAAAGCTAAGTTGCTTTAGCTGCTTGGCCTAAGGCCTTAATTCATAAGGCATACCTGGTTGTGAGAAAACTCCCCCCCCCCCCCCCCCAGTGCATTACTGCTTATTCTACTAGAGCAGTTGCCACTTCTTCGGCCTGCTGTAATTAGACTTCCATAGACCAGATATGCAAAACGGCTAATTGGCCTTACATACTTTCACAAAATGTTAACACTTTGATGTGTATGCTTCTTCAGAGGATGCTTTTGGCAGGAATGTCCTGCAGGCCACAGTGCCTGCCTTAACTGTTTGCCCCCCCTATTACATGGTGGTCTTGTGGACTTCACTTCTCGGGTATAAGGTACCACTTTTGATGTCTCATAAACTGGCTGTGTGTTGTTATATTGAGGGGACAGCAAATTTACTCTGTTATACAGGCTGTTCATTCACTACTTTACATTGTAGCAAAGTGTCATTTCTTCAGTGTTGTCACATGAAAAGATATAATAAAATATTTACAAAAAAGCGAGGGGTGTACTCATTTTTGTGAGATACTGTACATATATATTTCAAGTGATAACACAGTCCCCATAGTCCGCAATGGAAAGGCACTTTTCACTGCCGTTTTTTTTAAGCACCCCCACATCGGCTTACTTTAACCCCTTATAACTGCTTTGTGCAGTTATGTTTTAAAAAACTAAACCGGGGAATGGGTAGCTAAGAGATTATCTATCTTTTAAAACAACAAAAAATCTGGTGTTGACTGTCCCTTTAAAGAGACAGTTTACTCAAAAATGTTCTCCCCTTTATTTGTTCCCAATGATCCACTTTACCTGCTGGAGTGTATTAAATTGTTTACAAGTTTTTGCATTACCCTTATATTGGCATTTGAATTAGTTCATTTAGCCTGTTGTTTCTCCACCCATCCTGAAAGTTTTTGGGCGCAAGGCCAAGCTGTATTAACACAGCCAGTAAAAGAAATTAAACTCCCACTGGGTTATCGAAGAGATAAGGTAATAAAATGTTAATTTTCCATTGTTCTGTCCAAGTATTGGTGATTGGTTTATGGACAGATATAAGATAAAGGAGCAGGTATATGTACACAATGTGATAAAGTAATGAGATCTGATTATACCTACAAGCTCAACCCATTTTATTAGGTTGTGGCTTCAAAACACAAAATCAGCTAATTCATATACACAAATAAGCCTTACAAAGCAAATCTCATACATTTTATACTCTGCAGCTGGTAAAAAAAGTTATTGGAAACACATTAAGGGAAAAACAATTTTATAGTATACTGTCCCTTTAAGCATATGCCCCTGCTTTTCAACAAAAAATACCAAACAAAGGAAGATAAGTTGATAATAGAAGTAAATAATTTGTTTAAAATCACAAGCTCCATCTGAATTATTAAATACATACAGGGAGTGCAGAATTATTAGGCAAATGAGTATTTTGACCACATCATCCTCTTTATGCATGTTGTCTTACTCCAAGCTGTATAGGCTCGAAAGCCTACTACCAATTAAGCATATTAGGTGATGTGCATCTCTGTAATGAGAAGGGGTGTGGTCTAATGACATCAACACCCTATATCAGGTGTGCATAATTATTAGGCAACTTCCTTTCCTTTGGCAAAATGGGTCAAAAGAAGGACTTGACAGGCTCAGAAAAGTCAAAAATAGTGAGATATCTTGCAGAGGGATGCAGCACTCTTAAAATTGCAAAGCTTCTGAAGCGTGATCATTGAACAATCAAGCGTTTCATTCAAAATAGTCAACAGGGTCGCAAGAAGCGTGTGGAAAAACCAAGGCGCAAACTTACTGCCCCTGAACTGAGAAAAGTCAAGCGTGCAGCTGCCAAGATGCCACTTGCCACCAGTTTGGCCATATTTCAGAGCTGCAACATCACTGGAGTGCCCAAAAGCACAAAGTGTGCAATACTCAGAGACATGGCCAAGGTAAGAAAGGCTGAAAGACGACCACCACTGAACAAGACACACAAGCTGAAACGTCAAGACTGGGCCAAGAAATATCTCAAGACTGATTTTTCTAAGGTTTTATGGACTGATGAAATGAGAGTGAGTCTTGATGGGCCAGATGGATGGGCCCGTGGCTGGATTGGTAAAGGGCAGAGAGCTCCAGTCCGACTCAGACGCCAGCAAGGTGGAGGTGGAGTACTGGTTTGGGCTGGTATCATCAAAGATGAGCTTGTGGGGCCTTTTCGGGTTGAGGATGGAGTCAAGCTCAACTCCCAGTCCTACTGCCAGTTTCTGGAAGACACCTTTTTCAAGCAGTGGTACAGGAAGAAGTTTGCATCCTTCAAGAAAAACATGATTTTCATGCAGGACAATGCTCCATCACACGTGTCCAAGTACTCCACAGCGTGGCTGGCAAGAAAGGGTATAAAAGAAGAAAATCTAATGACATGGCCTCCTTGTTCACCTGATCTGAACCCCATTGAGAACCTGTGGTCCATCATCAAATGTGAGATTTACAAGGAGGGAAAACAGTACACCACTCTGAACAGTGTCTGGGAGGATGTGGTTGCTGCTGCACGCAATGTTGATGGTGAACAGATCAAAACACTGACAGAATCCATGGATGGCAGGCTTTTGAGTGTCCTTGCAAAGAAAGGTGGCTATATTGGTCACTGATTTGTTTTTGTTTTGTTTTTGAATGTCAAAAATGTATCTTTGTGAATGTTGAGATGTTATATTGGTTTCACTGGTAAAAATAAATAATTGAAATGGGTATATATTTGTTTTTTGTTAAGTTGCCTAATAATTATGCACAGTAATAGTCACCTGCACTCACAGATATCCCCCTAAAATAGCTAAAACTAAAAACAAACTAAAAACTACTTCCAAAACTATTCAGCTTTGATATTAATGAGTTTTTTGGGTTCATTGAGAACATGGTTGTTATTCAATAATAAAATTAATCCTCAAAAATACAACTTGCCTAATAATTCTGCACTCCCTGAATTTTGGGTTTCATATCCCTTTAAAGGGACAGTACACTGTAAAATTGTTTTTGCATTAATGTATTTTCAATGACTTGTTATACCACCTGCAGAGTATACAATATTTGAGAAATTGCATTTTCGGGTTTATTTGTGCATATGAAGTAGCTGGTTTTGTGCTTTGAAACCACAGCCTATCACAAGGGGTTGAACTTAAAGGGACACTGAACCTAAAATTTTTCTTTCGTGATTTAGATAGAGCATGACATTTTAAGCAACTTTCTAATTTACTCCTGTTATCAAATTTATATCTTTATTTGAAATGCAAGAATGTAAGTTTAGATGCCGGCCCATTTTTGGTGAACAACCTGGGTTGTTCTTGCTGATTGGTGGATAAATGTATCCACCAATAATAAAGTGCTATCCAGAGTATTGAACAAAATCGTACTCGATCGGGTTGATTTCCGGCGACGTCTGTCCGCCTGCTCAGAGCAGGCGGACAGGTTATGGAGCAGCGGTCTTTGTGACCGCTGCTTCATAACTGCTGTTTCTGGCGAGCCTGCAGGCTCGCCAGAAACACGGGGCATCAAGCTCCATACGGAGCTTGATACATATGCCCCATTGTGTTTAATGCGCCTTTAACATGCACACCAGGGTACTACAAAATATTATTTGACTCACAAAGGTGACTGAGTTGTTTTTACACTGCAAGTATTAATTTCCATGAATCATCCAACCTTTCTGTAAAGAAGTGTGGTAATTATTCCTGATTTACCCTCCAGCTTAAGAACGTGACCCCTTGTTCTCGTATGGCTTTTATTATACTTGATGATTTCCATCATATCCCCTCCTTCCCTTGTCTCCTGCAATTATTAAGGCCATTATTTTTTTCCTTGTAGAAAATATATTATTTTTGTAGCTCTCATTTAAAGTGACAATCTAAAACTTAAAACTTGCAAGGTATTTACAGAAATTAAAATATTTTATAAGTGGATATTTTCTAGGTATGGGAGGAATGTAGGCTATGAGCATTTTTATTTATGGCTCCAATGTGTCTTTACGATTTGCTGCTTCATGGCTCATACAATGTTAGTATATTTATATATATATACAGTGTATATATATATATATATATATATATTGGGCCATATTACAAGTGGAGCGCTAATAAACGCTCCCGATTGAGCATTAACTGCGCTAGAAGTAAGCTTTTTGCACTCGTCGGGTTCTGCTCGTATTATGAGTTGAAAGTAAACTGTTTTCGCTTGCGCGCTAACCTGACAAATGCAAAAAACAAAGTTAGCATATTGAATGTGAAGTTGGGCCAGATCAAGCTGACCAAAGTATGCACTTTTAATAGCACCTCTATATCCCCTGGATAATCATCTAGTACAGGGGGTAAAAGAACATAGCTACAATTAAAATATAACTTTTATTGAAATAAGAGATAAAAAGATGTGTGTATTAAAAACACAAATATGATACCGTGGTACTCACTAATAATATAACATGTATACCTCTGTGTGTCTGATTAAGACTTAGGGGCCGATTTATCAATGTCTGTCCGACATGATACGCTGTAGCGTATCATGTCCGACAGACATCGCTGAATGAAGTCGGCATTTAACATTGCACAAGCAGTTCTGGTGAACTGCTTGTGCAATGACGCCCCCTGCAGTTTCACGGCCAATCGGCCGCTAGCAGGGGGTGTCAATCAGCCTGATCGTATAGGATCTGGCGGATTGCAGACCACAGCCTCAGAGGCTGCTGACCAGTTATGGAGCAGCGGTCTTCAGACTGCTGCTTCATAACTGCTGTTTCCGGCTAGCTTGAAGGCTCACGCGGAAACAGGGCCCCTTCATATAAATTATACTGGGCGTTCTTGAGGGTTATATAAATAATCACCTAAAGGATATCATAATTGCAAGGAGAAATAGGGTATAATTATATCAAATGTGATTGTGCACTGTATAGCAACAGGAGCAAATAATAATCCTCCCTCTTGTTTAACGGTATAAGTCACTACTGGTATAGTTGAACTTATAAATCTATTGCATAGGATGCATTAAAGGGACACTGAACCCAATTTTTTTCTTTCGTGATTCAGATAGAGCATGCAATTTTAAGCAACTAATTTACTCCTATTATAAATTTTTCTTTGTTTTCTTGCTATCTTTATTTGATAAATAAGGCATCTAAGCTTTTTTGGTTCAGTACTCTGGATAGCACTTTTTTATTGGTGGGTGAATTTATCCACCAATTAGCAAGAACAACCCAGGTTGTTCACCAAAAATGGGCCGGCATCTAAACTTACATTCTTGCATTTCAAATAAAGATACCAAGAGAATGAAGAAAATTTGATAACAGGAGTAAATTAGTAAGTTGCTTAAAATTTCATGCTTTATCTGAATCACAAAAGAAAAAAATTGGCTTCAGTGTCCCTTTAAGATTGCAGTCAAAACAATGTGTATCAGCAATTACAAGGTTAATAGTATAGCAGTGAATTCGTAGGACAAAATATAGAGATTGAATGTCTCTATGTAATTATCAGTACTTGTTAGAATTTATAAGCAGTTTAGAGACATATCCACACTAATAGTATCATTTTAGAATTGATATTGCGTAGTGTAACTGTTGAATATATTGTTACATACTTAAGTATCTAACATTAGTTACAAAGTTGTCTCTAGTTATTATAACTTAGATAGCTGAATATCGATTGTTAGTTTCAAGCATCTGCTGAAACTGAATATTTTAGTACTGATTACACCAAAGTATTTGGCTCATAAATAAGGTAGAATATATATATATATAAAAATAAAAATAGCACCACCGACAGCTTTTAACATATTTCGTAACGTATTACTGATTCAAATATTAAAGGGCCACTAAACCCAAAATCTTTTTTTCATGATTTAGATAGAGAATACAAATTTAAACAACATTACAATTTACTTCTATTATTTATTTTGCTTAATTTTTAAAATATCCTTAGTTGAAGAAAAAGCAATGCACATGGGTGAGCCAATCACACGTGGCATCTATGTGCAGCAACCATTCAGCAGCTACTGAGCATATCTAGATATGCTTTTCAGCAAAGAATATCAAGAGTATAAAACAAATTAGATAATAGAAGTAAATTAGAAAAATGTTTAAAATTGCATTCTCTTTCTAAACAATGAAAGAAAAAATGTGGGTTTCATGTCCCTTTAATATTGTTAACTCTTTAAATTTACAAAATATATGTTCGATCCACTGAATTGTAAATAGCTATGGAATGGTTCAGGCCCACTTATCCCTAATGCTTTCAGACCGCGGTATAGTAATAAAGTATCAGAATCCACAATGGATCATAATGTAGTAAAAAAATGTTAAAATGAGAGACACATTGAAATACCTTCCCTTAACATTTTTCTCGGTTACAATTCCGGCTTTCTGAAAAGGTGAGTTAGTATATTGTGTGCGTGTTCACGTATTCCCCCATAGAAGTCAATGGAGAAAAAAAGTGGAAAAAAACCCTACTCTCGCACAAAACCGATCGCATATTCTCATGTGCGCTAAACTATCATGAAGATATGAATATTTCACATTCCAATGTTCTGCACATAACAGAATATGTTCTGTTTATTCATAAATATATATATATATATATATATATATATATAATATCAGGGGCGTTTTAAGGCCTAGGCTAACAAGGCCCGTGCCTAGCGCGGCAAATTTTGGGGGGCGGCACTTTTGTTCTACTGCCCCCAGCCGCTGCACTAGTCTAGTGTGTGTCACGTGACATCTTCCCACCATTATCGGCCTTCATGCAGTCTGCATCCACCTTCCAAGGCCAGGCAGCAATCAGGTTTGGCAGGGCAGTCAGGGGCCCGCAAAAAGACAGATAGTATCCAGCACTTCAACCCAGGAACCAGGGGTCCAAAGCAAGTAGCTGCCAACTTGCAAAAGACAGTATAAAATGCAGACAAGGTGGTCTCCTTATGATATTCCTTCTTTATTTGTGAACATGAGGAACAGGAACAAATAAAGTCACGACGTTTCGGGGCTATGCCCCTTAATCATGTGATAACATCACGCATTACACACCTGTGATTTATAGGCAGTACCTGGGAATTTTAACCCTTACATTCTTAAAGTATCACAAATTTTTTTTTGTATATAGCGCCATCTTGTGTCACAATCAGTGTGAAATGAAAGAATTAAAAACAACAGATAAGAGGCCTCAATGGATTATTGTATACATATTATCAAAATTGATGGTAAATTTTGCAACAATTAAACAATTCACAGCTACAGTGGATCAACTTAGCTAAAAAAGTGAAACAAAAATGCATAATAAACAAAGTATAAATAACAATGTATTTATATCGCTACAAGGTCAGCAACAGCAACTCGGGGGAATCAGGACTGGCAATGGTCATAGAGATCTAAGATGCAAAAATACAAATACAAATTATATTGTGTAAATGATGAATGGACATAAATCCCAAAAAGAAAAAAAAAGAAAATTTTTTTTATAAATGTAATAACTTATAAATAATGATTTATAAAAAATGAAAATTAATAGAAATTAATAAAAAGGAGTCCAATCTATTTCTCGGTTCATACCTTTAGGTTCCAGGGTATCGAGCTTAAATATCCAAAATGTTTCACGCTGTTTGAGCAGTTGCTCCCTATTACCACCACGTCTGGGGGTACGGATTTGTTCGATAACCTGGAACCTAAGTTGACTAACCTGATGGCCTGCAGATAGAAAATGGTGGGCTACGGGTGCAGATAGTACCTTGCATCTAATATTGCTTTTATGTTCCGTGATGCGGTCCCCTATGCGTCTTGTCGACTCACCCACATAGACACGCCCACATGGGCATTTGATTAAATAAACCACAAATTTTGTATTACAAGTGAAAAAATCTTTATAAATAAATTTATAACCAGTATGTGGGTGCAAAAAATGGGGACTTTTAATGATAGACCCACAATTGCTACAGCCTAGACACGGGAAACAACCTAGGTTTTTCTTTGTAATGTAAGTCTGCCTACAAGTTTTACTGGGACCCAAATCGGCCTTAACAAGAATATCACGCAAATTTTTAGACCTTTTGAAGGCAGGCATAGGAAATTGTTGGAATTCTTTTATCTCTGCATTGCAGCTCTTCAAAATGCCCCAATGTCGGCGAATGATATTAGTTATTTGTTTACTCTGTCTGCAATATTCAGAGACAAAAGTCATTCTACTTTGATCAGTTCTAGAGGGTTTAGATTTCAGAAGTTCTTTTCTCTGCAAGGGTAAAACATCCTGAATGGTTTTATTAATCAAATCTAGAGGGTACCCGCGTTTCAAAAACTTATCACCCATTTCTGTCAATCTTATTTTTGAAATGTCATCATTAGCAAATATTCTCTTTACGCGTAGCATTTGGCTGCGTGGTAAAGATTTGACAAGAGATGGGTGGTGAGCACTGTTGAAACACAAAAGACTATTGCGGTTAGTTTTCTTAGTGTATATGTCAGTAAGAAAACCATAACCATTCTTAATCACAGATACATCCAGGAAATCAATCTTAGTTTCACTGCTGACCAAAGTAAGCTTAATGTTGGAAGTGGATAAATTAAGATCAGCAACAAAAGACTCCAGGGCCCCAACGTCGCCCAGCCAAATCCCAAAAATATCATCAATATAGCGCCACCAGGTGGCACCATACCGATGAAAAAGTGGGTGTTCAAAAACAAATTTTTCCTCATAGGAATTCATGTAGATATTGGCATAATTAGGGGCGACGTTGGAGCCCATGGCAGTGCCCTGTAATTGTAAAAAGAAAGAATCTTCAAATAAAAAATAGTTGTTATATAAAATAACCTCTAATAACTGTAAAAGAAAATCAATCCTATCAGTGGAATAAATGCCTTTAGATTGTAAAGCATTTCTAACTGCACCAATGCCACTAGCGTGTGGTATTGAAGTATAAAGACTGCTGACATCTAGACTGAACAAAATAAACTTGTCAGTCTGTAGTTGTAAATGATCTAATTTAATCAAAAAATCGTTAGTGTCTTTGATAAAAGAAGATGACTGCTCAACCAGGGGTCGCAATACTTCCAAATAATTGGCTATACTTGAAAAAATTGAATTGGTACCAGCGACGATTGGTCTCCCTTGATATAATCGTGCTGACCGTTGAATATCTGCAAATAGAAATTGATGCCTTGAAACTCACCATTGATAAACTGCAGGAAGAGATTCGGTAATCAACATCTCGGATCACCCCCTCAGTTCAGGTGAAAGGGCTGTCTTACAAAGGGGGTTATCATTTTGCCCACAAACTGACTGTAATTTTTTCAATTTAAGGACTGATTTACAAAGGTTTTTCAGGAATATCAGACTTAAGGTTTGGCATAATAACAATGTCAATAATTTTGTGCCTACTGTTACCTTGCCATCTAATGTTAATTGTAACAACATTGCCAACATAGATCTATTGAATATAAAAAATCTTGGGTTACGCAATAAGAGCAATTTTATGCCCCATAATACTAATCATAGTGTTGAAACCTTTGAGAAGTTAGTGTTATCTGATTTTGATAAAATGAGATCATTCAACACTAGGCATTCGTCCAAATTTAAGGGTATGCGTAACTTCGGCACTGCTGATAGAAATGCACTTAAATGTCTTAAAGATAACAACAATCTCATTTTGAAACAGGCAGACAAGGGCGGGGCCACCGCTCTGTTAAATAAGTGTGATTATAGAAAAGAAATTTGTTCCCAATTGGGGGATTCACAAGTTTATAGCAGAATGTTGGGTAATCCACTCTCCCTTATCAATAAGGAGATTTCTTGCATTATTAAGACAGCCCTGACAAATGGGCTCATTGATTTGAAAACTAGTTCTTTCTTACAGGTCAAAAATCCCATTACTCCGGTCCTGTATGTACTGCCTAAAGTGCATAAGTCTATGACTGCTCCACCAGGGAGACCAATCGTCGCTGGTACCAATTCAATTTTTTCAAGTATAGCCATTTATTTGGATAAAGTATTGCGACCCCTGGTTGAGCAGTCATCTTCTTTTATCAAAGACACTAACGATTTTTTGATTAAATTAGATAATTTACAACTACAGACTGACAAGTTTATTTTGTTCAGTCTAGATGTCAGCAGTCTTTATACTTCAATACCACACGCTAGTGGCATTGGTGCAGTTAGAAATGCTTTACAATCTAAAGGCATTTATTCCACTGATAGGATTGATTTTCTTTTACAGTTATTAGAGGTTATTTTATATAACAACTATTTTTTATTTGAAGATTCTTTCTTTTTACAATTACAGGGCACTGCCATGGGCTCCAACGTCGCCCCTAATTATGCCAATATCTACATGAATTCCTATGAGGAAAAATTTGTTTTTGAACACCCACTTTTTCATCGGTATGGCGCCACCTGGTGGCGCTATATTGATGATATTTTTGGGATTTGGCTGGGCGACGTTGGGGCCCTGGAGTCTTTTGTTGCTGATCTTAATTTATCCACTTCCAACATTAAGCTTTCTTTGGTCAGCAGTGAAACTAAGATTGATTTCCTGGATGTATCTGTGATTAAGAATGGTTATGGTTTTCTTACTGACATATACACTAAGAAAACTGACCGCAATAGTCTTTTGTGTTTCAACAGTGCTCACCACCCATCTCTTGTCAAATCTTTACCACGCAGCCAAATGCTACGCGTAAAGAGAATAGTTGCTAATGATGACATTTCAAAAATAAGATTGACAGAAATGGGTGATAAGTTTTTGAAACGCGGGTACCCTCTAGATTTGATTAATAAAACCATTCAGGATGTTTTACCCTTGCAGAGAAAAGAACTTCTGAAATCTAAACCCTCTAGAACTGATCAAAGTAGAATGACTTTTGTCTCTGAATATTGCAGACAGAGTAAACAAATAACTAATATCATTCGCCGACATTGGGGCATTTTGAAGAGCTGCAATGCAGAGATAAAATAATTCCAACAATTTCCTATGCCTGCCTTCAAAAGGTCTAAAAATTTGCGTGATATTCTTGTTAAGGCCGAATTGGGTCCCAGTAAAACTTGTAGGCAGACTTACATTACAAAGAAAAACCTAGGTTGTTTCCCGTGTCTAGGCTGTAGCAATTGTGGGTCTATCATTAAAAGTCCCCATTTTTTGCACCCACATACTGGTTATAAATTTATTTATAAAGATTTTTTCACTTGTAATACAAAATTTGTGGTTTATTTAATCAAATGCCCATGTGGGCGTGTCTATGTGGGTGAGTCGACAAGACGCATAGGGGACCACATCACGGAACATAAAAGCAATATTAGATGCAAGGTACTATCTGCACCCGTAGCCCACCATTTTCTATCTGCAGGCCATCAGGTTAGTCAACTTAGGTTCCAGGTTATCGAACAAATCCGTACCCCCAGACGTGGTGGTAATAGGGAGCAACTGCTCAAACAGCGTGAAACATTTTGGATATTTAAGCTCGATACCCTGGAACCTAAAGGTATGAACTGAGAAATAGATTGGACTCCTTTTTATTAATTTCTATTAATTTTCATTTTTTATAAATCATTATTTATAAGTTATTACATTTATAAAAAAAAAAAAATTTCTTTTTGGGATTTATGTCCATTCATCATTTACACAATATAATTTGTATTTGTATTTTTGCATCTTAGATCTCTATGACCATTGCCAGTCCTGATTCCCCCGAGTTGCTGTTGCTGTCCTTGTAGCGATATAAATACATTGTTATTTATACTTTGTTTATTATGCATTTTTGTTTCACTTTTTTAGCTAAGTTGATCCACTGTAGCTGTGAATTGTTTAATTGTTGCAAAATTTACCATCAATTTTGATAATATGTATACAATAATCCATTGAGGCCTCTTATCTGTTGTTTTTAATTCTTTCATTTCACACTGATTGTGACACAAGATGGCGCTATATACAAAAAAAAATTTGTGATACTTTAAGAATGTAAGGGTTAAAATTCCCAGGTACTGCCTATAAATCACAGGTGTGTAATGCGTGATGTTATCACATGATTAAGGGGCATAGCCCCGAAACGTCGTGACTTTATTTGTTCCTGTTCCTCATGTTCACAAATAAAGAAGGAATATCATAAGGAGACCACCTTGTCTGTATTTTATACAGTCAGGGGCCCGCACAGCCCAGTCACCAGAGAAGTGCAGCTGTTGGCACTGACTCATTACGTGAGAGAGAGAAAAGGGGTCTGGAGTCAGTGGGACCAGAAGAGACAGCGGGAGTCTATGGGGGCCGGTATGGTGAAGTGTCTCAAACTGCCTCAGTGACTTTAGGGCTGAGTCTGAACAAGGGAGAGTGACTGGGGACAGCGCACTGGTAGATGGAACAAGAAGCGGTGTACTCACTTTTGTGAGATACTGTACATACACATATGTAATTACTTCAGGACATAGATATAGACATATAAAAGCATACATATACTATACATAAACAGTTACTCATACAAGCATACATATATAAACACACATACAGACTTACACATACTGTACATAATCACACATACACATAACTACATACACATATCTACCTACACTCACACTTACACTATACACACTTACACACACACATACTCATAACTACATACACAAACTTACATGCAAATACACATACCTATACATACAAATACACTGTTACATTTAACTACTTCAAGACTTCATTAGCATTTATATGTTTCCTTTATGGGATGATGAATTATTGTTCCTTACTAGCCACAATACATCCTTCATAGAGTACTACTAGAGAATCCCAACTTTGCCTTTAAGTGGATCACTAGTGAAAATGGTATCTGATTAATTTTCCCCACCTGTGACAAACAGCATAGCATAAGAGCTATTCCTCCAAAAATAAACATAGCACACATGAATGTTTATACACAGCCCATTTTATTATATAAAAATGTGGTTTATTTTATTTAAAAATCCTTATTTATAAGAAATAGTTTCTCATCTAGCTACTTATTAAATGTGACAGGGGAGCAATACAATTTTTAGTGTGCAAAAATATGCAATATTGTAGTATCATTTTAATTCATTCATATTGGAGGTATTTTGTATTAAAAAAAAATTGCTTTCATAAGATGAATCTTAATTAGGAAAAATGCATTAATATTTTTATCAATTTTATTTTGTCATGAATATCAGAAGTTGCTATTTTTAAGGCATGACTGTTACAGCCCCCAGTACCTTAGGTAATTTGTTTTAAATCAACATTATAAACAGCAACAAAGCCATTTTGAATCCCTTACAGACTACTTTACCCAGTAACATGTGAGATAACTGACTGGCCATCACTGAAGAGAGATACTAAGCTGGGCAGTAAAATTGTAGTGAATCTGGAGAGACTGTCTTTAAATTCATGCACACTAACAGGCCCATTTATCAAGCTCCGTACGGAGCTTGAAGGGCCGTGTTTCTGGCGAGTCTTCAGACTCGCCAGAAACACAAGTTATGAAGCAGCGGTCTGGCGGACAGGAATCGCCAGAAATCAACCCAATCGAGTACGATCGGGTTGATTGACACCCCCCTGCAGGGGGCGACGTTGCACCAGCAGCTCTTGTGAGCTGCTGGTGCAATGTTAAATGCGGAGAGCGTATTGCTCTCCGTATTTAGCGAGGTCTTGCGGACCTGATCCGCAGTGTCGGATCAGGTCTGCAAGCCCTTTGATAAATGGGCCCCTTAAAGTATCATGTGCACTCACTATACTCCACTTTCCAAGCTCCCGCTTTCTATATATAACTAGTGATGTTGCGAATTGTTCGCCGGAGAACAGTTCCCGGCGATCTTAGCTTGTTCGCGTTCGCTGCGGCGGGCGAACATATGCGATGTTCGATCCGCCCTCTAATCATCATCATTGAGGAAACTTTGACCCTGTATCTCACAGTCTGCAGACACATTTCAGCCAATCAGCAGCAGACACTCCCTCACAGACCCTCCCAGCTCCTGGGCAGCAGCCATTTTAGATTCATTACGATTCTGCTTTCTTAGTGAGAGGAGGTTTAGTGCTGCTGCTGATGATTTTATAGGGAAATAGATAGCTAGGCTAGTGTATTTAGTGTCCACTACAGTCCTGAAGGACTCATCTAATCTCTGCTGTAAGGACAGCACCCCAAAAAGCCCTTTTTAGGGCTAGAACTTCAGCCCAAAAAGCCCTTTTTAGGGCTAGAACTTCAGTCGTTTAATTTGCATTTGCCTGTCTGTCAGCCTGTGTGTGAGGCTCACAGCATATACTGTGATTAGTGCCACCACTGATATCTGCTTAACATTAGTGTAAATTTAAAAAAAAAAAAAATTACATCATTTTGCTAGTGTAATCTAATTTCATTTTCTATCAGGCCTGTGTGTCAGGCCCACATCATATACTGTGATTAATTATTCTGTGCCACCACTGATATCTGGTTAACATTAGTGTAAATAAAAAAATAAAAACTTTTACATCATTTTGCTAGTGTAATCTAATTTCATTTTCCATCAGGCCTGTGTGTCAGGCGCACATCATATACTGTGATTAATAGCTCTGTTTTCCACCACTTATATCTGGTGTAACATTAGTGTACATTTTTTAAAAAAAAACTTTTACATCAGTCTGCTAGTGTTATTTAATTTTAGTTGCCAGGCTGCCTGGCTGCCACTAGTGCCAGCCTGTGTGTCAGGCTGCCAGCATATACTGTGCCTACTTCCATCCTCAGTGCCACCACTCTTATCTGTTGTAACATTAGTGTAACTTTTTTTAAAAAAAAGCTTTTACATCAGTCTGCTAGTGTTATTTAATTGCAGTTGCCTGTCTGCCAGCGTGTGTGCCAGGATCACTTTCCAACTAGTGCCACAAATCATATTTGTTATAACAGTAGTGTAAATATTTAAAATAAAAACTTTTTTGACTGTGAATCATCAGTCTGCTAGTGCAATTGAATTGCAGTTGCCTGCCTGCCAGCGTGTGTGCCAGGCCCACTTGCCAACTAGTGCCACCAATCATATTTGTTATAACAGTAGTGTAAATATTTAAAAAAAAAACATTTTTGACTGTGAATCATCAGTCTGCTAGTGTAATCTAATTGAAGTTGCCTGCCTGCCAGCGTGTGTGCCAGTCCCACTTGCCAACTAGTGCCACCAATCATATTTGTTATAACAGTATTGTAAATATTTAAAAAAAAAAAATTTTTGACTGTGAAACATCAGTCAGCTAGTGTAATCTAATTGCAGTTGCCTGCCTCCCAGCGTGTGTGCCAGGCCCACTTGCCAACTAGTGCCACCAATCATATTTGTTATAACAGTAGTGTAAATATTTAAAAAAAAACATTTTTGACTGTGAATCATCAGTCTGCTAGTGTAATCTAATTGAAGTTGCCTGCCTGCCAGCATGTGTGCCAGGCCCACTTGCCAACTAGTGCCACCAATCATATTTGTTATAACAGTATTGTAAATATTTAAAATAAAAACTTTTTTGACTGTGAATCATCAGTCTGCTAGTGCAATTGAATTTCAGTTGCCTGCCTGCCAGCGTGTGTGCCAGTCCCCCTTGCCAACTAGTGCCACCAATCATATTTGTTATAACAGTATTGTAAATATTTTTTAAAAAAATTTTTTTTGACTGTGAAACATCAGTCAGCTAGTGTAATCTAATTGCAGTTGCCTGCCTCCCAGCGTGTGTGCCAGGCCCACTTGCCAACTAGTGCCACCAATCATATTTGTTATAACAGTAGTGTAAATATTAAAAAAAAATAACTTTTTTGACTGTGAAACATCAGTCTACTTACAGTAGACTGATGTTACATACAGTACTACTTAACACACCTAGTTACCATGGGTCCCAGACCACATGTTTTGTTGTTATACTTTGTCAGGGTAATCATGCAGGCCATATAGACCTCCCCCGATTGGGGGAGTTACAGGGATTAAAGTGCTAAGAATAGTACTACTTAACACAACCTAGTTACCATGGGTCCCAGACCGGATGTTTTGTTGTTATACTTTGTCAGCGTAATAATGCAGGCCATATAGACCTCCCCCGATAGGGGGAGTAACAGGTATTAAACTGCTAAGAACAGTACTACTTAACACAACCTAGTTACCATGGGTCCCAGACCACATGTCTTGTTGATATACTTTGTCAGGGTAATCATGCAGGCCATATAGACCTCCCCCGATAGGGGGAGTAACATGGATTAAAGTGCTAAGAATAGTACTAGGGGGCGGAGTTAACCGCCAAAGCTACAGGACGCACTACTCAGGAGCTCCCGACCTTAAACTTAAAAATTTAAGTTTATCTCTGGTAAAAATTAATTTACCCAGCTTGTGCCTAAAGGACATTAACATAGGAAGAAAATATGGAGAGAAAGGATGAGCTGGTGAGCGAATATTGCTAAGCTGACAAACTGTTACGGATCTCCCTGTCACACAGTGAAGCGCCATTTTGGGGATAGATACAAAGCTGCCCGCCATGAAGACCCAGCAATTGTATTTTGGCATCAGAGACCTCCTAGAGGAGCATGGGAGGAAGATATGTGAGAAACTTGATGTCTTTAATGCTATAATCCAGGCGGCGCGAACACGCAGAGATACAGCTGCTGAAAGGAAGGGAGCAGCGTCGGAGTTGCAGTGTACCGCAGCGCCAATAGAATCTCAGTTACCTTCTCTGTCACTGTTGCTGGTGAGAGCGGATTCCCTTATTGAGCTCCGCTCTCCCTCTATTACCAGAAGCAGCCTGCAAGTAGGTGAGGCAATACAGTGCGACCGCTCGTGCAGCGGAGGGGGCTCTGTGGAGAATGGCAGGTGTCGTGTGTTGCTACGCACGCTTCTCTGGGACATTAGCTTTGCGGGCACATCGCATGGATGTGGAGATCTCTCAGAGCCATCTTGGCAGCTGCTGGGTTCGGCGGGGCTGTCCGCTGCTCGGCGCGCCACACGACTGACCCGCATGTGCAGAACTGGTATCGGCTAATTATACTTATATCTTTGCGGCTTGTCTCTGAATACTGTGGCCTCATAACCCTAAATGGCGAATCTTTAGCCTGAAAGGTCTGACCTGTGGGGCCCAACTTCTGAAGACAAGCTGTGGGTTGACACTGCAGACATTCCTATATACCATCTCCTATGTGTTACATATCCTCCGTGAAAAACATTTTGTTCAATTATGGAATTACATGTCTAGGGTAATGAAATGCTGTAAACTACAGACTTTTCTTGGTGTGTTATATATTTCTATTTCCTAGCTTGGGGTGAGTTTTTTGGGGCTAATTTAAATATAACATATGTACATACCGTTGTGATATGTCCTGTAACTTGCCTTACATACTGTACAGTCCACTATACTAGCCTTAATGTTATTATCCTACTCTGTGTATTAGAATGATATATTGGCCTACCTAAAGCTGCATAACTAGTATTTGCTGTGCTAGGACCAAGAGAACTGCACCTATAGAACTGGCATAGGGTAAACATCCCCCCAGAGAGGTGACTTATCATTGGAAGCACAAAACGTTTTAACTTACTGACAGCCTCCTAGCTCGAAGTATATGTGTTTTCTTCTGGGTCAATGAGGAGAATTGCATGATCAACTTCTCTAGAGTAAGTGCCCTCTGTATTTATTTTGCTCAGTATGTACACCAGAAATTATATGATTTTAGTCACTCCCTCCCCCTCACTTATGTGGGGTAAGGGATAAATAATGTTTTAAATAGTGTTAAGCTGTTACATTAGTGCAACTGTCCCCTTAAGACTGCTGCTTACATTGGACTTGCAACCTGGGGAGTATGAGCGGCTGTCCCTCTGCGCCTGCGGGGTACCTCAGCACCAGAGACATAATCAGAATTATTGTTACCCCCCTGCACATAAGAGATTTAGGCAGGGGATAGGTTGAGCCTTAGGTCTAGAGCTGTAACGTCTTGTTGCAGCCAGCATATCTTACATATATTTGCTTGTCAGTACGTTAGTATCACTACCCACAATGTGTCAGAGGATACTTTATGAAGGCTTGAAAAAGTTGGATATGTGTATGTACAATATGTGCTTCAACTAGTTCATTGCTAATTCTGTACCGAAAATATTTGAATATTTATTTCCACTATTCATGTGTTCTTCCAGAAAACTGAGTGTATATGTATATGTATGTAGATTCTCCCAAGTGTCATTATACACTGGGTTCTGAATCTTGTGGCTCTTAAGAGGTTACTCCCTGTTTGTGCTCTTTAGGAGCAGCTATTTATCTAATGTAATGTAAAAATGTGAGTGCCTGCTTTAGAAATGCTGTTTGAGACTATAATTGGGAGACCAGGTATATAGATTCATACTAGCTCCTCCTAATATGCGAAAAGATAAACAACTATTTAGTTACACTATTCATGTGCTCCTCCAGAAAACTGTGAGTATGTGTATATGTATGTAGATCTCTTAAAGTGGCATTATACACTGAGTTCTGAATCTTATGGCTCTTAAGAGGTTACTTCCTGTCTATGCTCTTTAGGAGCAGCTATTTATCTAACGTAATGTAAAAATGTGAGTAACTGTTTTGTTGGCTGTACCTGAAACCTCTCTACAACCCTATCTACAATATAAATACTTATATAACTGTTGAGTATCATTCTTGTGCGGTAGGGATGAATACCTTCTCCTCCGCACTCTCTTCTGGTAGAGTTGAGCAGTCTCTACCCAGTCCGAAGTCCTAAACCTATGTTTTCCCCTGCATACATGTGAAAAGGCTCTTCGGGCCCCAATATAGGAAATTCTCCTTTGTTTATTGTATTTTGGTTAATCAAAGAGTTTTGGAACTATAGTTTCATTAATGTTCAAGTTCCTATTAATGTTCAGTATGAATGTCAATCTATCCTTACAGTGGCAACTGTGATCAGTTCTGGTACATCACTGATATCATTTAGTAGAGTAATTTTGATAGTGTTGTTTTGTACTTTATTTGTATGATTATTTACTTCACTCAAAGTTTGCCTATAATCTATATACAACAACAAGCTAACATATGATGAGGGCTCTTTGAATTTCTATAGATGTCTTCAGATTGACCCTTGCCACCAGATCCCATGAGTGGATCTCTAATATATTGAAGACGCCAGAGTGTTTAAATATTGAGAATCTTTATCCCTGTGAGTTTTGTCTTCAGACAAGTACTAATTTCCAGGTCCCATAAGTGGATCTATTTTACTTTGTTGACACATGTTTGTCCTACTATTAAGTTATAAAATGGGGCTCCATTAGGGTCAATACCGTGCTCCTACTATTGTCTACTGTATTTATGTTTGAATGATGGAGCTGATGTCATGTAATTTTGTTTGAGATATTGCCCTACCTACTATGTCTGTACTTTGATGTATTTCATTGCCTCAATAAAAACATTTTTTTTAAAAAAAAGAATAGTACTAATATAAACACAACCTAGTTACCATGGGTCCCAGACTGCATGTTTTGTTGTTATACTTTGTCAGGGTAATCATGCAGGCCATATAGACCGCCCACAATAGGGGGAGTTACAGGGATTAAAGTGCTAAGAATAGTACTACTTAACACAACCTAGTTACCATGGGTCCCAGACCGCATGTTTTGTTGTTATACTTTGTCAGGGTAATCATGCAGGCCATATAGACCGCCCACGATAGGGGGAGTAACAGGGATTAAACTGCTAAGAACAGTACTACTTAACACAACCTAGTTACCATGGGTCCCAGACCACATGTCTTATTGTAATACTTTGTCAGGGTAATCATGCAGGCCATATACAGGGAGTGCAGAATTATTAGGCAAGTTGTATTTTTGAGGATTAATTTTATTATTGAACAACAACCATGTTCTCAATGAACCCAAAAAACTCATTAATATCAAAGCTGAATAGTTTTGGAAGTAGTTTTTAGTTTGTTTTTAGTTATAGCTATTTTAGGGTGATATCTGTGTGTGCAGGTGACTATTACTGTGCATAATTATTAGGCAACTTAACAAAAAACAAATATATACCCATTTCAATTATTTATTTTTACCAGTGAAACCAATATAACATCTCAACATTCACAAATATACATTTCTGACATTCAAAAACAAAACAAAAACAAATCAGTGACTAATATAGCCACCTTTCTTTGCAATGACACTCAAAAGCCTGCCATCCATGGATTCTGTCAGTGTTTTGATCTGTTCACCATCAACATTGCGTGCAGCAGCAACCACTGCCTCCCAGACACTGTTCAGAGAGGTGTACTGTTTTCCCTCCTTGTAAATCTCACATTTGATGATGGACCACAGGTTCTCAATGGGGTTCAGATCAGGTGAACAAGGAGGTCATGTCATTAGATTTTCTTCTTTTATACCCTTTCTTGCCAGCCACGCTGTGGAGTACTTGGACGCATGTGATGGAGCATTGTCCTGCATGAAAATCATGTTTTTCTTGAAGGATGCAGACTTCTTCCTGTACCACTGCTTGAAGAAGGTGTCTTCCAGAAACTGGCAGTAGGACTGGGAGTTGAGCTTGACTCCATCCTCAACCCGAAAAGGCCCCACAAGCTCATCTTTGATGATACCAGCCCAAACCAGTACTCCACCTCCACCTTGCTGGCGTCTGAGTCGGACTGGAGCTCTCTGCCCTTTACCAATCCAGCCACGGGCCCATCCATCTGGCCCATCAAGACTCACTCTCATTTCATCAGTCCATAAAACCTTAGAAAAATCAGTCTTGAGATATTTCTTGGCCCAGTCTTGACGTTTCAGCTTGTGTGTCTTGTTCAGTGGTGGTCGTCTTTCAGCCTTTCTTACCTTGGCCATGTCTCTGAGTATTGCACACCTTGTGCTTTTGGGCACTCCAGTGATGTTGCAGCTCTGAAATATGGCCAAACTGGTGGCAAGTGGCATCTTGGCAGCTGCACGCTTGACTTTTCTCAGTTCATGGGCAGTTATTTTGCGCCTTGGATTTTCCACACGCTTCTTGCGACCCTGTTGACTATTTTGAATGAAACGCTTGATTGTTCGATGATCACGCCTCAGAAGCTTTGCAATTTTAAGAGTGCTGCATCCCTCTGCAAGATATCTCACTATTTTTGTCTTTTCTGAGCCTGTCAAGTCCTTCTTTTGACCCATTTTGCCAAAGGAAAGGAAGTTGCCTAATAATTATACACACCTGATATAGGGTGTTGATGTCATTAGACCACACCCCTTCTCATTACAGAGATTCACATCACCTAATATGCTTAATTGGTAGTAGGCTTTCGAGCCTATACAGCTTGGAGTAAGACAACATGCATAAAGAGGATGATGTGGTCAAAATACTAATTTGCCTAATAATTCTGCACTCCCTGTAGACCTCCCCCAATAGGGGGAGTAACAGGGATTAAAGTGCTAAGAATAGTAGTATTTAACACAACCTAGTTACCATGGGTCCCAGACCACATGTTTTATTATTATACTTTGTCAGGGTAATTATATATCTATCAAATCTATCTATTTATCTTCTATCGATTCTATCTAACTATCAATCTATGTATATCTATCTATCAAATCTATCTATCTCGTGGCCGGACTGATTTGAGACAGCCACTTGTGTTTAGGCCAAATTTGAAGTAGTATGACAGACCAATCATCTTCTTCCATCTCCCTGTTCCAAAAATGCAGGCCATATAGACCTGACCCAATAGGGGGAGTATAACAGGTAGTAAACTGCTAAGAATAGTACTACTTAACACACCACGGGTCCAAGACCGCATGTCTTATTGTTATACTCTGTCAGGGAAATTATATATCTATCAAATCTATCTATTTATCTATCAAATCTATCTAACTATCAATCGTATCTATCAAATATATATTGCATCTATTGATCTATGTAATTCGTATCTATCAAATGTATATTGCATCTTTTGATCTATGTAATTCGTATCTATCAAATGTATATTGCATCTATTGATCTATGTAATTCGTATCTATCAAATGTAGATTGCATCTATTGATCTATGTAATTTGTATCTATCATATGTATATTGCATCTATTGATCTATGTAATCTATGTATCTATCTATCAAATCTATCTCGTGGTTGTGCAAATGGACTGTTTGCGGTTGTTTGCGGTGCGTTACACGGGGAGTTTGGTCTGTCACTGTGAAGCGGGCGTAACCCTTACACTACCTGATCGATACAACATCATACCTGATGTTTTAAAGCACGTTATTCAAAAAAAATATAGGAATGTTAGGTGATTAAGGCCCTTTATGGGTTAAAACCAGACTCTGCATCAACTATGTAATTTTCCGTGGGAGTTTTGCCATGGATCCCCCTCCGGCATGCCACAGTCCAGGTGTTAGTCCCCTTGAAACAACTTTTCCATCACTATTGTGGCCAGAAAGAGTCCTTGTGGGTTTTAAAATTTGCCTGCCTATTGAAGTCAATGGCGGTTCGCCCGGTTCGCCAGTTCGCGAACAGTAGCGGAAGTTCGAGTCCGCCGTTCGCGAACCGAAATTTTAAGGTTCGCGACATCACTATATATAACGCTTGAACTTGGGAGGACATAAAAAAAAATGCTGACTTAATTTTTTTTTTAAATAACACAGTGGTGAGAGATTTGGGGATTTTCAAATAATATATATATATATATATATATATATATATATATATATATATATATATATATATATATATATATATATATATATGCCCCGCCTCTCTGAATGAGGTATTACCAGATGCAGTGTGCAGTTGGGGCCTGTCTGAGAACCCCCTCCCTCTTCAGGAAATTAATTGCTTCAGTCCGGTTCCCCACTGAGGCAGTCAGGGCCAGCCCTGGGCCTGGTAACCCTCCAAACACTTATCACTGCCCTGAAAAAAAAGAATTGTTGCTCTACATAAAGATGGCTTAGGCTGTAAGAAGATTACCAAGACCCTGAAACTGAGCTGCAGCACGGTGGGCAAGACCATACAACGGTTTCACAGGACAGGTTCCACTCAGAACAGGCCTCGCCATGGTCGACCAAAGAGGTTGAGTGCACATGCTCAGCATCATATCCAGTGGTTGTCTTTGGGAAATAGACATATGAGTGCTGCCAGCATTGCTGTTGTCAGATATGACAGGAAGTCTGTTGTAATTCTTAGATATTCGGAGTTAAGGATATGTTGATCGCGTGGGGCGTGCTAGACACTGAATCAGCTGTAGGAGATAGACTGTCAGTCAAGATGACGATGTGCAGGGGGCGGAACTGTACAAGTAAACTTTAGGTTTGGATTATTATGTATAACAGACAGATGCATTGTTGAGCATACACAGGAAGTTGTTCATAAAAGATTACCCATAATACCGTTGAATTTTCAGTCCGTTCAGGGTGGTTTCGGCTAGTACTCCGTAGTTGCAGGAAGGACTCAGTGAACTGCTGACACAGAGAGAGTGGCTGCGACTTTACACTGTAGTTGTAAATTACACACTAATCCTTTTAGGAAAGCTGTCAGACGACAATTCAGGAAAGTCCAGATAGTTCTTCAGGAACAGCTTAGATACAATTCGGAGGTAAGTTCTGCCAGTGAGGTTCAACAGCATGAACTGAGAAGTAGCTATGCTACGAGCTAAACAAAATTAATTAGCAGGTGGTGCAGGGTTACATAGGATTATAAAGGGGAGAGTTAAAGGTATACACACCAGTAAGTCAGATACCTGACAGCTGCAGAGGTTAAGAGGGTGGGGGTCAGCCTGTCAGTGCTCAGACTATACGCCACACACTGCATCAAATTGGTCTGTATGACTGTCGTCCCCAAAGGAAGCCTCTTCTAAAGATGATGCACAAGAATGCCCGCAAACAGTTTGCTGAAGACAAGCAGACTGATGAGACCAAGATAAACTTACTTGGTTTAGATGGTGTCAAGCGTGTGTGGCGGCAACCAGGTGAGTACAAAGACAAGTGTGTCCTGCCTACAGTCAAACATGGTGGTGGGAGTGTCATGGTCTGAGCCTGCATGAGTGCTGCTGGCACTGGGGAGCTACAGTTCATTGAGGGATCTATGAATTCCAACATGTAATGTGACATACTGGAAGGTGAGGGGGCGCAAGGTCTCTAACATTCACCAGCTCCATGATGTTGTCATGGAGGAGAGGAAGATGACTCCAGTGGCAACCTGTGAAGCTCTGGTGAACTCTATGCCCAAGATGGTTAAGGCAGTGCTGGAAAATAATGTTGGCCACACAACTGACGGTTTAGACATTAATGCCGTGTGTTGAGTTATTTTGACGGGGCAGCAAATTTACACTGTTATATAGGCTGTACACTCACTACTTTACATTATAGCAAAGTGTCATTTCTTCAGTGTTGTCACATGAAAATATATAATAAAATATTTACAAAAATGTGAGCGATGTACTCGCTTTTGTGAGACACTGTGTATATATATATATACTGTATATATATATATATATATATATATATATACAGTGTCTGTGTATATATATATATATATATAGTGTGTATATATATATATATATATATATATATATATATATATACAGTGGATATAAAAAGTCTCCACACCCCTGTTAAAATGTCAGGTTTCTGTGATTTAAAAATATGAGACAAAGATAAATAATTTCAGAACTTTTTCCACCTTTAATGTGACCTATAAACTGTACAACTCAATTGAAAAACAAACTGAAATCTTTTAGGTAAAGGGAAATAAAAATAAAAAACTAAAATAATATGGTTGCATAAGTGTGAACACCCTTTTATAACTGGGGATGTAGCTGTGTTCAGAATTAAGCAATCGCATTCAAAATCATGTTAAATAGGAGTCAGTACACACCTGGCATCATTTAAAGTGCCTCTGATTAACCCCAAATAAAGTTCAGCTGTTCTAGTAGTTCTTTCCTGACATTTTGTTAGTCGCATCCTACAGCAAAAGCCATGGTCCGCAGAGAGCGTCTAAAGCATCAGAAGGATCTCATTGTTAAAAGGTATCAGTCAGGAGAAGGGTACAAAATAATTTCCAAGGCATTAGATATACCATGGAACACAGTGAAGACAGTCATCATCAAGTGAAGAAAATATGGTGCAACAGTGACATTACCAAGAACTGGATGTCCCTCCAAAATTGATGAAAAGACGAGAAGAAAACTGGTCTGGGAGGCTGCCAAGAGGCCTACAGCAACATTAAAGGAGCTGCAGGAATATCTGGCAAGTACTGGCTGTGTGGTACATGTGACAACAATCGCCCGTATTCTTCATATGTCTAGAGGTAGAGTGGCAAGACGGAAGCCTTTCCTTACAAAAAAAAGACATCCAAGCCCGGCTAAATTTTGCAAAAACACATCTGAAGTTTCCCAAAAGCATGTCACCAAAAAAACACCATACCCACAGTGAAGCATGGTGGTGGCAGCATCATGCTTTGGGGCTGTTTTTCTTCAGCTGGAACTGGGGCCTTAGTCAAGGTAGAGGGAATAATGAACAGTTCCAAATACCAGACAATATTGGCACAAAACCTTCAGGCTTCTGCTAGAAAGCTGAACATGAAGTGGAACTTCCATCTTTCAGCATGACCCAAAGCATACATCCAAATCAACAAAGGAATGGCTTCAACAGAAGAAGATTAAAGTTTTGGGATGGCCCAGCCAGAGCCCAGACCTGAATCCAATTCAAAATCTGTGGGGTGATCTGAAGAGGGCTGTGCACAGGAGATGCCCTCGCATTCTGACAGATTTAGAGTGTTTTTGCAAAGAAGAGTGGGCAAATCTTGCCAAGTCAAGATGTGCCATGCTGAAAAACTCATACCCAAAAAGACTGAGTGCTGTAATAAAATCAAAAGGTGCTTTAATAAAGTATTAGTTTAAGGGTGTTCAGACTTATGCAACCATATTATTTTGTTTTTTAATTTTTATTTCCCTTTACCTGAAAGATTTCAGTTTGTTTTTATATTGAGTTGTACAGTTCATAGGTCACATTAAAGATGGAAATTCTGAAATGAATTTATCTTTTGTCTCATCTTTGTCTCATTTTTTTACATCACAGAAACCTGACATTTTAACAGGGGTGTGTAGACTTTTTATATCCACTGTATATATAGTGTGTGTATATATATATATATATATATATATATATATATATATATATATATATATATATATATATATATATATATATATATATATATATATATATATATATAGGTATCCAAAACACCAGATCTCGCCCTCAAAGGAAAACTGCCTGGGTGCAACTTTGCAAAAAATAATAGCCAGAAAAAATGCACTCTCAGGACTTTCACAATCAAGTTACTTTTATTCCTGTAACGTTTTCGGAGGTCTTGCCTCCTTCATCAGCATAGTTAAATTACAATCAAAACATCTTTTAAATAGTGACATACTCACTCAAAACCACTTCAAACAATTTAACACACTGGCGCCAAACCATCGTTGTTGGACCGCATACTGCGTTCCAATTACGCTGTGTCCCGTAACAGTACACAGACTACGGTTCGGTTTAAGATTTTGGCCGATCTACAGTCTATTAATTTTCTTGATCTCAAGGTGTACAAAACTACACAAGGCTTGGGATGTACATTATTTAGCAAACCTACTGACAGGAACTCCCTGTTGAGGTCAGATAGCTGTCATCCCCCAGCACTATTGAAAGGTATACTGAAATCGCAAGCTTATTAGAGCAGTGAGGAACAATTCTGACCCTAGTGTGGGAGCCTCCCAGTTGTCTGAAATGGGCGAAAAATTTGCAGAAAGGGGATACAAGACACAACATATCAATCAGATGAGGAAGGAAGTGTCACAAGTCACACAGGCACAATTACTGGCAAAAGAATCTAGACAGACCAATGATGACAAATTGATACTGGCCACTACATTTTCCCCTAGTACCAGAAATGCTGGACTATTCCTAAGGACACATTGGCCTATTATTTCCACTGACCCAAAACTACACTTCAGTAAACATCTTACACCCATGGTTGGCTACAGGAGGGGCACAAATTTGCGAGACTTATTGGTCAGGACTGACTCAAGGGCAAGCTACAAACCCAGGACACACATAAACATCAGAGGATCCTATCGATGCCTAGGGTGTACTACCTGTAATGGACTTATAAGTACCAAAACATTTCATCACCCACATACCAACAGGCAGTTTGGTATCCGACATTCGATCACCTGCACGACCACGTTTGTCATTTACTTATTGGTATGCCCGTGTTCTCGTTGCTATGTTGGCAAAACGACAGGAACCCTTAGGGAAAGAATGGCCAATCACCGACATGCCATTCGGTTGGCTCTTACGTCCGGGGATTCGGACCAACCAGTGGCGAGGCACTGTGCACAACATAAACATTCGGTGGCATCAATAAGATACACACTCATTGATCATGTACCCCCACTGGATAGGGGAGGTGATAGAAGTAAAATACTCCTACAAAGGGAGGCTCAGTGGATGTATCGACTGGGTACAGTATACCCAGGTGGGCTTAACACCACTCCTGACTTCAAGGCTTTGATGTAATGTGGCTGTAAGGTGTGACACAATCTTAGGGTACGGTACCTAGACTACCATGACTCTGTGGGCCACATGGTGGGTGTGCCCTGACATAGGGGACCTCCTAACCATGTTGGTGTACAGCACCAGGTATGGGAGGCTTTGGTATTTCTAATACCTGTGTGGAAGTCAGGTAGTGGTACCTTGGAGTTACCAGTTCTCTAACACACATAGCCTATAAGTCATTACCCAATACTTGAGTTTGGATAGTAACCCACAGTCTGAATATTTGGCCCTAAAATATTTAAGAAGGGGGAGACACTACCCGACGAGGATCGATAAGGAATACTTCAGCAGGAATGGCACTCTGGGTCACTGATTATCCATAGGATTACAGTACATATAAGGCATTTGAGCTACATGCCATCTGAATCCATTATTAGAGGAGAAAGTGACCGCAGTCTCAGAAGAACACATAGAAGAGAATAAAGAGCATGCCAATTTGAAGAAAATCTGAAGGAACAAGATGATGCTCCTTGTAATCTGTGTATGCGAATCTGGTACTGTTAGAGTCATATCATTCCCCTCTGGGGCATTGCAGCAGTGAATAGAAGGACCTTTATAACAATTGTTTTTAAATGTTTCTTTGATCTTCTAAGTAGTATGTTCACAAATACTTTGTGTGATTGGTAGTCAGAGTGGTGACAAAATGGGAGCGCTGGTAGTCTCATTATAGAAATAGATTATGCTTATAATATATGGCCCCCTTAGAATAAAGGGGTAATAACCGTAGGCATTCCTCCAAAATACAAGGGGGTACCATATAGAGGTATTTCCTTTTCATTGCCCAAGTGAGTGAGTGGCATGGATTCGATCAGTCTGTGACAACATGGAAATTACCATCATATGGTTTGAACATAAATGTTAATACACACTGAGGGCATTACATCACAGTTAAATAATTTAATATGGCACTCAGCACTTGGAATTTAAAACAAGAAAACCAAGATGCAGGGTTGCCTTGTGTTCGCTATACACTGTAACATATTGAGGCTTGTACACCGCAGCGCATTACCTTGCTTCACTGACAAGTAGATCCCAAAATTTATTTATCTTTTATTTTATCTGTAGACAATAGGTGTATATGTGATCTAGCAGGTCGCAATACCTATATTAACATACTCTGTGATATATATTTGAAGATCATCTGATTAATGTTTTTTCCCTGCATTAAGACAGGGGCATATGGTTTTATTGGGTTGCCATGACGATGGGCGGCCGTTATGTAGATTATTCACCCTATATGTACACTTGTTTTGCACAGTACTATTAAGTATAATTGTACTAACAACACTTAGCACATCACAAAAAAAAAAATCCTTTTGTTGTTGGTTTGTTTTTTTGATGCCGAGTGATTACAGGTTAAAATTTGACAACCGGAACTGCAATGGCGCACAGCTTCCGGGACACAGCGTAATTGGAACGCAGTATGCGGTCCAACACCGATGGTTTGGCGCCAGTGTGTTAAATTGTTTGAAGTGGTTTTGAGTGAGTATGTCACTATTTAAAAGATGTTTTGATTGCAATTTAACTATGCTGATGAAGGAGGCAAGACCTCAGAAAACGTTACAGGAATAAAAGTAACTTGATTGTGAAAGTCCTGAGAGTGCATTTTTTCTGGCTATATATATATATATATATATATATATATATATATATATATATATATATATATATATATATATATATATATATATATATATATATATATATATATATATAAATATATATATATATATAGTCAAAACAATGTATGGATGTCTCCACCGGTACAACTAAAACAAGCCAGCTAAATATGCCTTGTACAGTCCATCTCATGCAAACCGTCTGAATAACCTCTTCATGGATTGTAATGTAGGTACATAACCCCAGATGAGTGATTCACAATGTTAATAAACATCACCAAATAGCTATATCAAGTAAGCCTACCGTGCTTCAAAGTGAAAGGGAGTGCTCCACCCCCGGTTGTAAGCATGCGAATATGCAAGTAGCAAGAGAAATGGTACTCACTCTGGATCTCTCTACTGCTTAATTGCCGTTTACATCGCTGTCCACTCACAGCCACTCACTCACTGCGCCATGCCCTGAGTGTGGATACTAGCGTGCCGAATGGAATCTTGGCAGCCGCTAATGACGTCACTCACCCGGCAGTAACGATCGGCATCAATCTCCCATTAGATGCTAATAGGTGGGAAAAACTTGAATCAAGCCGGCACAGAAAGCGATCTCCATCGCCCATTAACAAGAGAAATATATGCAAATATAAGCAATACGAGGTTCTAATCAATAGGAAGTACAATAGGCCATGAGTGGCACCTCTTTTTATATATAAACATTTTAGCATGGACAAAAAATAACTTAACAAGTGGTAATCATAAGACCTAGCTTTCGTAAAAGGACTCTGGAAGGAAAAAAAGTAGGTGTTTGTATGTCCACAACATAGACAGCAGAACATAAGCCAGTGATTCTCAACACGGAAGAAATACTATTAGCCACCTGGTTCTTAATCTACCCTCAGAGTGTTGGGAGGCCTAGAAAATGTCTTCATATGTAAGGGTCACTGTGAATGTTATCACATTAAGTAACACTTTTAGATTATATAGATCCCTTTTGGACCTCAAGAAATTCTGAAACCACTTTCGTAGTAGATAACACATTAGAAAAACTTATAGAAATCTATTAAGCTATATACTTTCTGCTCATAACTCGCTTCTAGGAATATAATAATTGTAAGATAACCTTCACTTGAACTTTCACCTCTGTAGACAAACTAAGGCCGCTCTTGGACCTTAATAAATATCACAACATCTATAGGAGGGTAATTGACAACAGAATAAGTAATAAACTTATAAAGCATTTAGGGTCTTGCCTGGTCTGTTACAAGGAAGATATATAAAGTTCACCCTTAAAGGGACATGAAACCCCAAATTGTTCTATTAATATTCAGCCAGTTTTAGGCCCTCTAAGGAGGTATAATTTTATGTAACAGAAAAACTGTTATGTGTATTACAGTATATCTCTCTAGTGATTAACATATTCGTGTTTTCTCAAAACATTATGCAGTGTTATCTTATACCCAGGGCATGCGCCTAGGGTTGGGCAGAGACTACCTAACTCTGCCTAAAATTACGGAGGGTTGTAGTCACCCCTAATCGTAATAAATCAAAATATGGGGGGGGGGGGTTTAAGACCACTCTTTTCATTATGAAGATGTGACATTATGTAATGTGAGACAACATAAAAACAGTGGCATTACTGTACTATGGGGTTACATGTTGAAGCCAGTCCTGAGCCCTTGCACTATATTCTCAATCCAAAGGCAGAATTATATGACTCTTGAGAAGGGCTCTTAAGCAATGGATTACAACAAAATCAGACTTCATAAATACTAGTTATATTCCATGAGCAACTCAAAGTCACCGGTATACTATCCCACATACATAATAACACTCTGTAATATTTACCATGTCAAATTAGAGAACATAGTACACAGATATTATGGCTTATTGTTCTGGTGCTAAAAGTAAAATTAAATGGTAGTAAAATCAGCACAGAGCTGCACTAACAGCAGCACCTATTCCAAGGCCATCTTAAGGAAGGGCTAGGGGATTAAACTAACATTTCTCACATATGTATAAGTATGAGTGGCATGAAGCTATTCAAGAGTGTGTTAAGTGACTCTACATTAATAGTAGTACTGCACTTCTAGGTGCAAGGAGTAAATCTGTGGCATATTACCAAAATGGCGACCATAATTCAAACTGAGGATCTTTAAAGTCTGGGTCAGCTAAATCACACAGAGCACCAATGTACGTCAGAATTATGAGAGGATTATAATATAATAACATTGATTGTTGCAATAAATGACACGTTCATCAGTAATATATTAGGCTCTGGGGTATCAATTTATAGCTAGCAAACCGTGAAGGCCTCCAAATGACCACCATAGAATAAATATAATGCCTTGGCATTCTTGGTTTTCTGTAAACCATGCAGTGTGATAATGTAGGATGCATATGCAACTGACACTCAAGGGCAAACACCGCTTACAAAGGATTGAAATAAAGCAGAGTGCAGCATACAGTGACTAAATCTACTAATGATAAGTTATAAGGGAATATTCCGTGTACACAGTGTTAAATATATGCAGCTGGATCTGCCAGGGGAAATTAAAATGTGTTATGTGTGGGGGGGGGGAAGAAAAAAAAATATTTTAAAGGTGTAGCTATACACCCAGATCCAGAATAAATAACTATGGGCATCCGTGACCCAAACGTGTATAAAGACACAGTGAAATTAAGTGAAGTGAGAAAAAAAAAAAAAAACACACCACCTTATAGACTAGTGTAATTATCCCTTATTTTCTGAGTTTTACCTAATTCCCTAATTGGAATGGAGAGAAATAACTTATCTTATCCAAAACAAGTATATTTTCTTTAAGTACCTCTCCTCCTCTTAAATGATACAATCCCCTACTAGGTGTATATATATATATATATATATATATATATATATATATATACACCTTAATTGACTATTACCTACTAAACTAATCTATAAAAAGACAGTTTTCCGTTAGGTATATAAAATGTACCAACTATACATCAGAAAGCTTGACAGGCTATGGGATTAAAAAAAAAAAAAAAGTTATACCTTTATAGCCTAGTATAACTTATACACCTTTCTTATCTGTCTAGTACAGTTTCCATAAGATGGAATATAGAGTTCATTAAGCCATATAATTTAAGCTTGTTAACCAAGTCAATATCACTCATATAAATCCTCCATCATTTTTTCAATTTTAGACAACTGAGATATTGCTAGATAGTGCTAGACCCTCCTGAGTATAAACCTATGTCTGCTGAATACCAGTTAGATATCTAGTTTCACTGCAGTTTGTAAGTAGTGGATTCAATCAAATATATAGCATATCCCTTATTTATCAATCAGAATATATGACTAAGCCTTTATACCACACTTATTTATGAGCCAGTATCATCAGGCTAATCAGTGATAAACCCTCCTAAGTAAAAACCTATGTCTGCTGGATATCAGTTAAATATCTAGTTTCACTACGGTTTGTGAGTGATGAATTCAATCAAATATATAGCATATCCCGTATTTATCGGTCAGAATATATAACTAAGCCTTTATAGGTCACAATTATTTATAAGCCAGTATCATCACGCTAATTTTTCAGTCAAAGTATATGACTAAACATTTATAGGCCACAATTATTTATGAGCCAGTCTCATCAGGCTAATTAGTGCTAGACCCTCCTGAGTATAAACCTATGTTTGCTAAATATCAGTAAAATATCTAGTTTCACTACAGTTTATAAGTAATGAAGTCAATCAAATATATAGCATATCCCTTATTTATCAGTCAAAGTATGTGACTAAACCTTTATAGGCCACAGTTATTTATGAGCCAGTATCCTCAGGCTAATACAAAATATTTAGCATGAAAAATAGGGGATGGGGGATAATATACTAAAGGTCTATACTTTTTGAATTTTGTTATCCTATAAAGCAATTGTATACTTTTCTCTTAGAGCGGCTACTTTTGGGATTAACCCCTTAAGGACCAGCGACGTACCCTGTATGTCACTGGTCTTTTTTTGGGGACTTGATTGTTTTATAGCGCGGTCTTGCCACCAGCGTTGAGACTGCTCTATTCCACAAAGCCTGCTGGAGGGAGGGTATTAATAGCATGTTCTTGCTAGACTTGTGCTATTATGTCCTGAAAAAACCCTTAACGACCAGTGACATACAGGGTACATTGGGGTCATTAAGTGGTTAATAATGGATACTATGATATTCAGTCAGTGGCTCCTTCTTGTCCCAGAAATATCTACTAAACACCCATGTGCTGATAGTACAAAAATGCAGTGATACAATAATACAACTAAATCTTGACAACAAAAAATAACGTCCCAGAGTTATAGTCCGTCAAGGTGATCCTTAACACAGCAAAAAAATATAAAGAGCAGATCTCAAACAATAATTCAATGGCAAGTTCTTAGCCCTTTGCTCAACTTTTTTTTTTTTTCGCCTTGGAGCTATAATATGATTCGTTTCTAGAGACTTCTTCTTATATCCCTTTAACAGTTAGCAATGTCTTTGCCTTTGCACACAATTAGTCCTTCCAGGAATAAGGCAGTTTAATTTAAATAGTCAATAACAACAAATGATTCCTTCCAGGAATAAAACAGTTTAAATTTAAATAGTCTGTAACAACAAATGATTCCTTCCAGGAATAAAACAGTTTATATTTAAATAATAGGCAATAACAAGTGATTAAAGGGCCATAATACCCAAATGTTTAAACACTTGAAAGTGATGCAGCATAGCTGTAAAAAGCTGATTAGAAAATATCACCTGAACATCTCTATGTAAAAAAGAAAGATATTTTACCTCAAAAGTTCCTCAGTAGCCACCTCCCATTGTAAAGGATTTCTAAGCAGCATTTTAGTGTGTCTGTCCTGGGACATCTGAAGGGATGAGCATCGTGCACTCTCATATTATTTCACCAATCAGGTAAAGGAAGCTTACTATGAAATCTCATGAGAGTTAAGTCAAATCTCATGAGATCACAGTAAGAGTTCATGACCTCAGCACTGCTGATGCTGATTGGCTGCTGTTCATTTCTTCATTATTTTTTATTTTTTTACCTGCAGCTGGGAGCAGCTGAGTATAACTTTTTACACAGAACTTACTCTGCTGAGCTGAGGAGATTGTGAGGTAAAATATCTTCCTTTTTTACATAGAGATGCTCAGGTGATATTTTCCTGTCAGCTTTTTACAGTTATACTGCATCAGTTTCAAGTGATTTAGCATATGAGTATTATGTCCCTATAAGATACCAGATGAAGACTGGATGTTACTTATCTATGGTGTCTTGACTCGTGGTATACATATAATGCTGCATAGCAATCTTCAGACAGCCCAAAAGCCACTAGGTCTTTACCCAAAACGTAGGGCAGATAGTAGCTGTAATTTTTCTTAATCCCGTGAGGTCTTCTATACCGGATGTCTCCAGCTCTGCAATAACCCCAGGCTTGGGGTTGCTGGTGGGGAAAAAACTCCTATCCCGGCTGGTCCGGGTTAGAGAGGGGCGGTTTTACCCACACCTCTCCAGCACTGACCACTTGGGGGTCTTGGGAGCGCCTCCTACTGCTACCAGCAGTGAGCTTCGGTTGCGGTAATTCGCCTCCTGGCGGATGCCTTGTCCGGGTACAGACCAGCTTTATTTTAGACCGGTGCAGCAATGGGATACAATCGTCCACCAGGTATTCGATGGAACAGGCTGTGGGTCTAGTGACTGAGCCTAGATAGCTAACGGGGCTTCCGCTTTTGATTGACTGCTTCTCTCCCCTCTCCACCCGGCAGTATTCCGGTGCAGCAATCGACTCCACACCAAGGAAATCGATCAAAGTGGGTGGTGGAGCTATCTCGAGTAGCTAGGATCACACACACTACTTTCGCGCTCCTGAACTCACTCCTCCCACTTCCGGAAGTCCTGCCACAGCTTGGGTATTAGTTCCCATGCATAATGGATCTTGGACTCTCACCACCTTATAGAAGAAAACAAAATGTATGCTTACCTGATTAATTCCTTTATTTTATGGTGGTGAGAGTCCACCCAATTTTTTGGAGACAGTTCCATTTTAAACCTCTATTTTCCCTGCTTTGTCCTTTCCTACTTTTCTTTGCTATTTCTTCTTGTTTGGCTATATGTACAACTGGCATACCTGTGAGGTAGTTAGGATGAAGTACTCTTGAAAGTTTTTGGAATCTTTGCCTCCTTCTAGTGGCTAGAAAGTGAATCCCATGCGTTATGGATTGTGGACTCTCACCACCATGAAAGAAAGGAATTTATTAGGTAAGCATATTTTTTTTTTTTTATAAAGTCACAAGTTATATTTATAAGGAGCTATTTATATCATTAGGAAGGAAGGGTTATGCTTGGAAGAGATTATTTTATTGTTAAATGCTGTTGGGAATACTATTACTTTACATTTACTATTTTTAAAATGAAGATATTCAGTTTGAGCTTTAATTATTTAAATAGTTAAGCCAATAATTTAAAGGGACAGTAAAGTCATAATTAGACATTCATGATATAAACAGAGCATACCATTTTAAACAACTTTTCAATTTAAATTCTATTATTTAATTTGCTTCCTTCTCTTGTTATCCTTTGCTGAAAGGTTTATCTAGGTAAGCTCAGGAGCAGCAAAGAACCTATCTAGGAACCTATCTAGGTTTATCTAGGTAAGCTCAGGAGCAGCAAAGAACCTAGGTTCTAGCTGCTGATTGGTGGCTACATATATTTACACATTGCCATTGGCTCACCCATGTGTTCAGTTAGAAATTAGTAGTGCATTGCTGCTCCTTCAACAAATGATACCAAGAGAAGAAACAAATTTGTTAAGAAAAGTAAACTGGAAAGTTGTTTAAAATTGTATTTTCTACCTAAATCATGAAAGAAAATGTTGGGTTTCATGTCCCTTTAATGTGTTGCAAATTTTGTAGAAATAAAAAATGTGGACATTTTGGCTTTTACTCATCTTAAAACGGAAATCAGTGTAAAAATAACCACATAAACATATCCCATCCAAGTCAAGAGTGAAGACTGCACATTGTCACTACTTATGTCATGTTCAACAGGAAGCAATCTGCTGGAAAGATTTGTTTGGATTAATAATATTTTAATTTAAACTCAACTAGAAAATCGTAAACACAAGATATTTGTTACTAAAGGTGAAACCTTGTCTGGCACTAAGTTGACAAATACAAAAAATATGAAAAACTTAAAGGCACAGTCAACCCAAAATGGGTTCTAACTCATACATATAGACTTTCAAATGATTATTATTTTCCAATGTAGCCCATTTCTCCACAATATTTCGTTAGCATGTAAAAAGACTTCCTATTTTCGGCTGTGCTGTTAAAAAATGTCCGCCTGCCCCCTCCCCTATTTCGTCACCAGTCTGTGCTCGCATTAACTTTTCTATTTTACACGCTTCCGGCATTTGCGCATGCACATGTGCATGTGCCGATTTTCGTCAAGGCGGTACTTTTGAATCCGGAACTGAAAGTAACCGCTCAGTACACAGCTTGTACCCCCTTGACGAAAATCGGCACATTGCACATGCGTAAACGCAGGGAGCGTGTAAAATAGAAAAGTTAATGCGAGCACAGATTGGTGACAAAATAGGGGAGGGGGCAGGCGGACATTTTTTAACAGCACAGCCAAAAATAGTAAGTCTTATTAATTGTATAATTGTCAGTAAAGGAATGAGCGTTTCTATGGTTATTATGGATGCAACCACACTGCAGTTAAAACTATTTTTGCATTAAAAAAAAAAAGGTTAAGTTAAAGCTGTTTGGTTTGATTTTATAGCTAACAGGGAGTGCAACTGAACATGACTGGCTGATTACTCATTGGCAGATAAGCAGATCACCCACTACTTTATTGGTGGACAGGGGGTACGTAAAAACAAAAAAACAGAATTTATGCTTACCTGATAAATTACTTTCTCCAACGGTGTGTCCGGTCCACGGCGTCATCCTTACTTGTGGGATATCTCTTCCCCAACAGGAAATGGCAAAGAGTCCCAGCAAAGCTGGCCATATAGTCCCTCCTAGGCTCCGCCCACCCCAGTCATTCGACCGACGGACAGGAGGAAATATATATAGGAGAAACCATATGGTACCGTGTTGACTGTAGTTAGAGAAAATAATTCATCAGACCTGATTAAAAAACCAGGGCGGGCCGTGGACCGGACACACCGTTGGAGAAAGTAATTTATCAGGTAAGCATAAATTCTGTTTTCTCCAACATTGGTGTGTCCGGTCCACGGCGTCATCCTTACTTGTGGGAACCAATACCAAAGCTTTAGGACACGGATGAAGGGAGGGAGCAAATCAGGTTACCTAAACGGAAGGCACCACAGCTTGCAAAACCTTTCTCCCAAAAATAGCCTCCGAAGAAGCAAAAGTATCAAATTTGTAAAATTTGGCAAAAGTGTGCAGTGAAGACCAAGTCGCTGCCTTACATATCTGGTCAACAGAAGCCTCGTTCTTGAAGGCCCATGTGGAAGCTACAGCCCTAGTGGAGTGCGCTGTGATTCTTTCAGGAGGCTGCCGTCCGGCAGTCTCATAAGCCAATCGGATGATGCTTTTAAGCCAAAAGGAAAGAGAGGTAGAAGTCGCTTTTTGACCTCTCCTTTTACCAGAATAAACAACAAACAAGGAAGATGTTTGTCTGAAATCTTTTGTAGCCTCTAAATAGAATTTTAGAGCACGGACTACGTCCAAATTGTGTAACAAACGTTCCTTCTTTGAAACTGGATTCAGACATAAAGAAGGTACAACTATCTCCTGGTTAATATTTTTGTTAGAAACAACCTTAGGAAGAAAACCAGGCTTAGTACGCAAAACCACCTTATCTGCATGGAACACCAGATAGGGTGGAGAACACTGCAGAGCAGATAACTCTGAAACTCTTCTAGCAGAAGAAATTGCAACAAAAAACAAAACTTTCCAAGATAGTAACTTAATATCTATGGAATGTAAAGGTTCAAACGGAACCCCTTGAAGAACTGAAAGAACTAGATTTAGACTCCAGGGAGGAGTCAAAGGTCTGTAAACAGGCTTGATCCTAACCAGAGCCTGAACAAATGCTTGAACATCTGGCACAGCTGCCAGTCTTTTGTGTAGTAAGACAGATAAACCAGAGATCTGTCCCTTTAGAGAACTTGCAGATAATCCTTTCTCCAAACCTTCTTGTAGAAAGGAGAGAATCTTAGGAATTTTTATCTTATTCCATGGGAATCCTTTGGATTCACACCAACAGATATATCTTTTCCATATTTTATGGTAAATCTTTCTAGTTACCGGTTTTCTGGCCTGAACCAGAGTATCTATCACAGAATCTGAAAACCCACGCTTCGATAGAATCAAGCGTTCAATCTCCAAGCCGTCAGCTGGAGGGAGACCAGATTTGGATGTTCGAATGGACCCTGAACAAGAAGGTCCTGTCTCAAAGGTAGCTTCCATGGTGGAGCCGATGACATATTCACCAGGTCTGCATACCAAGTCCTGCGTGGCCACGCAGCAGCTATCAAGATCACCGAGGCCCTCTCCTGATTGATCCTGGCTACCAGCCTGGGAATGAGAGGAAACGGTGGAAATACATATGCTAGGTTGAAGGTCCAAGGTGCTACTAGTGCATCTACTAGAGTCGCCTTGGGATCCCTGGATCTGGACCCGTAGCAAGGAACCTTGAAGTTCTGACGAGACGCCATCAGATCCATGTCTGGAATGCCCCATAATTGAGTTATTTGGGCAAAGATCTCCGGATGGAGTTCCCACTCCCCCGGATGGAATGTCTGACGACTCAGAAAATCCGCCTCCCAGTTTTCCACACCTGGGATGTGGATCGCAGACAGGTGGCAGGAGTGATCCTCCGCCCATTGAATTATTTTGGTCACTTCTTTCATCGCCAGGGAACTCCTTGTTCCCCCCTGATGATTGATATACGCAACGGTCGTCATGTTGTCTGATTGGAACCTTATGAATGTGGCCTTTGCTAGCTGAGGCCAAGCCCTGAGAGCATTGAATATCGCTCTCAGTTCCAGAATGTTTATCGGGAGAAGGGACTCTTCCCGAGACCATAGACCCTGAGCTTTCAGGGATTCCCAGACCGCGCCCCAGCCCACTAGACTGGCGTCGGTCGTGACAATGACCCACTCTGGTCTGCGGAAGCTCATTCCCTGGGACAGATGGTCCAGGGTCAGCCACCAATGGAGTGAATCTCTGGTCTTCTGATCTACTTGAATCATTGGAGACAAGTCTGTATAGTCCCCATTCCACTGTTTGAGCATGCACAGTTGTAATGGTCTTAGATGAATTTGTGCAAAAGGAACTATGTCCATTGCTGCAACCATCAACCCTACTACTTCCATGCACTACGCTATGGAAGGACGAGGAACAGAATGAAGAACTTGACAAGAGCTTAGAAGTTTTGATTTTATGACCTCTGTCAGAAAAATCCTCATTTCTAAGGAATCTATTATTGTTCCCAAGAAGGGAACTCTTGTCGACGGGGACAGAGAACTTTTTTCTATGTTCACCTTCCATCCATGTGATCTGAGAAAGGCCAGAACGATGTCTGTATGAGCCTTTGCTTTTGACAGGGACGACGCTTGTATTAGAATGTCGTCCAAGTAAGGTACTACTGCAATGCCCCTCGGTCTTAGAACTGCTACAAGGGACCCTAGCACCTTTGTGAAAATCCTTGGAGCAGTGGCCAACCCGAATGGGAGGGCCACAAACTGGTAATGCTTGTCCAGAAAAGCGAACCTTAGGAACTGATGATGTTCTTTGTGGATAGGAATATGTAGGTACGCATCCTTTAGATCCACGGTAGTCATAAATTGACTTTCCTGGATAGTGGGTAGAATCGTTCGAATGATTTCCATCTTGAACGATGGTACCCTGAGAAATTTGTTTAGGATCTTCAAATCCAAAATTGGTCTGAAAGTTTTTTGGGAACTACGAACAGATTGGAATAAAATCCCATTCCTTGTTCCTTTATTGGAACTGGGTGTATCACTCCCATCTTTAATAGGTCTTCTACACAATGTAAGAATGCTTGTCTCTTTATTTGGTTTGAGGATAAGTGAGACATGTGGAACCTTCCCCTTGGGGGTAGTTCCTTGAATTCCAGGAGATAACCTTGAGAAACTATTTCTAGCGCCCAGGGATCCTGAACATCTCTTGCCCAAGCCTGAGCAAAGAGAGAGAGTCTGCCCCCCACTAGATCCGGTCCCGGATCGGGGGCTACTCCTTCATGCTGTTTTGTTAGCAGCGGCAGGCTTCTTGGCCTGCTTACCCTTGTTCCAGCCTTGCATCGGTTTCCAGGCTGGTTTGGGTTGTGAGGCATTACCCTCTTGCTTAGAGGATGCAGAATTAGAGGCCGGTCCGTTCCTGAAATTGCGAAAGGAACGAAAATTAGACTTATTTTTAGCCTTGAAAGACCTATCTTGTGGAAGGGCGTGGCCCTTTCCCCCAGTGATGTCTGAAATAATCTCTTTCAATTCTGGTCCAAATAGAGTTTTACCTTTGAAAGGGATGTTAAGCAATTTTGTCTTGGATGACACATCCGCTGACCAAGACTTTAGCCAAAGTGCTCTGCGCGCCACGATAGCAAACCCTGAATTTTTCGCCGCTAATCTAGCTAATTGCAAAGCGGCATCTAAAATAAAAGTTAGCCAATTTAAGTGCGTGAACTCTGTCCATAACCTCCTCATATGGAGTCTCTCTACTGAGCGACTTTTCTAGTTCCTCGAACCAGAACCACGCTGCTGTAGTGACAGGAACAATGCACAAAATTGGTTGTAGAAGGTAACCTTGCTGTACAAAAATCTTTTTAAGCAAACCTTCCAATTTTTTATCCATAGGATCTTTGAAAGCACAACTATCTTCGATAGGAATAGTAGTGCGTTTGTTTAGAGTAGAAACTGCCCCCTCGACCTTAGGGACTGTCTGCCATAAGTCCTTTCTGGGGTCGACCATAGGAAATAATTTCTTAAATATAGGGGGGGGAACAAAAGGTATGCCGGGCTTTTCCCACTCCTTATTTACTATGTCCGCCACCCGCTTGGGTATAGGAAAAGCGTCGGGGTGCACCGGAACCTCTAGGAACTTGTCCATCTTGCATAATTTCTCTGGAATGACCAAGTTGTCACAATCATCCAGAGTAGATAACACCTCCTTAAGCAGTGCGCGGAGATCTTCTAATTTAAATTTAAATGTCACAACATCAGGTTCAGCTTGTTGAGAAATTTTTCCTGAATCTGAAATTTCTCCATCTGACAAAACCTCCCTCATGGCCCCTTCAGATTGGTGTGAGGGTATGACAGAACAATTATCATCAGCGCCCTCCTGCTCTTCAGTGTTTAAAACAGAGCAATCGCGCTTTCTCTGATAAGTAGGCATTTTGGAAAAAATATTTGCTATGGAGTTATCCATTACAGCCGTTAATTGTTGCATGGTAATAAGCATTGGCGCACTAGATGTACTTGGGGCCTCCTGCGTGGGCAAAACTGGTGTAGACACAGTAGGAGATGATGTAGTATCATGTTTACTCCCCTCATCTGAGGAATCATCTTGGGCAATTTCATTATCTGTGGCAGTACTGTCCTTACTTTGTTTGGACGCTATGGCACAATTATCTCATAAATTTAAATGGGGAGACACATTGGCTTTCATACATATAGAACATAGCTTATCTGAAGGTACAGACATGTTAAACAGGCTTAAACTTGTCAACAAAGCACAAAAACCGTTTTAAAACAAAACCGTTACTGTCTCTTTAAATTTTAAAACAGAAAACACTTTATTACTGAATATGTGAAAAAGTATGAAGGAATTGTTCAAAAATTACCAAAATTTCACCACAGTGTCTTAAAGCATTAATAGTATTGCACACCAAATTTCAGAGCTTTAACCCTTAAAATAACGGAACCGGAGCCGTTTATAAATTTAACCCCTATACAGTCCCAGCTATAGTCTTTGCTGAGACCCAACCAAGCCCAGAGGGGAATACGATACCAATTGACGCCTTCTAGGAGCTTTTCCAGCAATTTTTAGATCCTCACACATGCATCTGCATGCCCTGCTCTCAAAAAACAACTGCGCAGTAATGGCGCGAAAATGAGGCTCAGTCTACAACTAGGAAGGCCCCCTGACTGGAAAAGGTGTCTAACACAGTGCCTGCCGTTTAATAAACGTTCCCCAAGTTTATAAATGCAAATTGTCAGCATAAATATGAATAAAATGCCCAAATAAAGCAATCGATTTAGCCCATAAAAATGTCTACCAGTTTTTTAGCCCATAATAAGCCCTTTATTCTGTTTGTTTGACTAAGAAAATGGCTTACCGGTCCCCATGAGGGGAAATGACAGCCTTCCAGCATTACATCGTCTTGTTAGAAATATGGCTAGTCATACCTTAAGCAGAAAAGTCTGCTAACTGCTTCCCCCAACTGAAGTTACTTCATCTCAACAGTCCTATGTGGAAACAGCAATCGATTTTAGTTACTGTCTGCTAAAATCATCTTCCTCTCACAAACAGAAATCTTCATCCTTTTCTGTTTCAGAGTAAATAGTACATACCAGCACTATTTTAAAATAACAAACACTTGATAGAAGAATAAAAACTACATTTAAACACCAAAAAACTCTTAACCATCTCCGTAAAGATGTTGCCTGTGCAACGGCAAAGAGAATGACTGGGGTGGGCGGAGCCTAGGAGGGACTATATGGCCAGCTTTGCTGGGACTCTTTGCCATTTCCTGTTGGGGAAGAGATATCCCACAAGTAAGGATGACGCCGTGGACCGGACACACCAATGTTGGAGAAAACTAAATTTTTCTCAGTACAGGAACATTCATTTAAAAAAAAGCAAAAAACAAACAAACTGCAAAACATTTTAACTTGTCCTCTTTAGATGCTGCAAATGAAAACATGACTTTTGTGTTCTTTCAAGTGCTTAGAGTTTTTTCAACATTTCCTTATGATTTGTATCTGTACAGTATTAGTTAAACATTTCTTTGAGAATGTGGTTTACAGTCACATATTGGGATCTCACATTTATTAAAGCACAAAACTACAAGTAACACTGGGCCAGATAATATGGCACTATGGTTGCCACCTCAGTAATGTTTTCCTGGAAACTTCTGAGTTACACGTGTTGCAGGGTGTGCAGGGAGGAACATGAATAGTGCTGTCCAGGGTCACTATTTGTGTGCTGTTTAGGTGCGCAATGCATGTTCCTCCCTGCACACCCTGCAGCATGTGTAACTCATAAGCGCCCAGTACAACATCGCTGAGGTGGCAACCCTATGTGGCGCACAACAACATTCAATGGTGAGTGCAGCATTAGGTGGCTTTGTTGAGGTATTTTTTACATGAGATTGGAAATATTCTTAGGGGCATATTTATCAAAGTGCGAGCGGACATGATACGATATTATATATAGCGTATCATGTCTGCTGCACATCGATAAATGCCGACAGCATACGCCTCAGAGCAGGTGGACAAGTTATGGAGCAGAGATAAATGCCGACAGCATACGCCTCAGAGCAGGTGGACAAGTTATGGAGCAGAGATAAATGCCGACAGCATACGCCTCAGAGCAGGTGGACAAGTTATGGAGCAGAGATAAATGCCGACAGCATACGCCTCAGAGCAGGTGGACAAGTTATGGAGCAGAGATAAATGCCGACAGCATACGCCTCAGAGCAGGTGGACAAGTTATGGAGCAGAGATAAATGCCGACAGCATACGCCTCAGAGCAGGTGGACAAGTTATGGAGCAGAGATAAATGCCGACAGCATACGCCTCAGAGCAGGTGGACAAGTTATGGAGCAGCGGTCTTTAGACCGCTGCTTCATGACTTCTGTTTACGGCAAGCCGAAACAAGGGGGCATCAAGCTCCATTCGGAGCTTTATAATTTGGCCCCAGAGACTTTGCATTAGTTATGAAATAAAAGGTGCTGGATGTTAAGCTAGATAAGCGATTGCGGAGGTTAAATTAACAGCATTCATTAAAAATTTTTTGTTTAAGGGCCATTATAGTGATAAAATAACATGCTCTAATTCATTAGAACATGTAATTTTTTTCACTAGCGATGCTGCAAATCTATCGGCTAGATTTAGAGTTTGGCGATAGCCGTCAAAAGCAGCGTTAAGGGGTCCTAACGCTGCTTTTTACTGCGCGCTGGTATTTAGAGTCAGCCAGGAAAGGGTCTACCGCTCACTTCCTTACCGCGACTCCAGGCTACCGCAGATCCGCTTACGTCAATTGCGTATCCTATCTTTTCTATGGGATCTGCCTAACGCTGGTATTTGGAGTCTTGGACCAAGTGAGCGGTAGAGCCTCTACCGACAAGACTCCTACCGACAAAAAAAGTCAGTAGTTAAGAGCTTTATGGGCTAACGCCGGAATATAAAGCTCCTAACTACTGTGCTACAAAGTACACTAACACTCATAAATTACCTATGTACCCCTAAACTGAGGCCCCCCCACATCGCCGCCACTATAATAAAAAATTTTAACCCCTAATCTGCCTAACGAACCCCGCCGCCACCTACATTATAGCTATGAACCCCTAATTTGCTGCCCCTAACATCACCGACACCTATATTATATTTATTACCCCCTAATCTGCCCCCCCCAACATCGCCGCTACCTAACTACACTTATTAACCCCTAATCTGCCGTCCAGACTTCAGAAAAAATCTGATTGGCTGTTCCCATCAGCCAATAGAATGCAAGCTCAATACGATTGGCTGATTGGATCAGCCAATCGGATTGAACTTCAATCTGTTTGGCTGATTGCATCAGCCAATCAGATTTTTTCTACCTTAATTCCGATTGGCTGATAGAATCCTATCAGCCAATTGGAACTGAAGGGATGCCATCTTGGATGACGTCCCTTAAAGGAACCTTCATTCGTCGGGAAGTCGTCAGTTGAAGAGGATGGCTCCGCGTCGGCTCCTTTGAAGATGGCTCCACTCCGGATGGATGAAGATTGCATTGAAGACGCCGCCTGGATGAAGACTTCTACCGGATGGTGGACCTCATTTTGCCCCGCTTGGATGAAGACTTCTACCGGATGAAGGACCTCCTCTGTGCACCTTGGATGAAGAATTCGGCTCGGCTGGGTGAAGACGACTCAAGGTAGGATGATCTTCAGGGAGTTAGCGATAGGTTTTTTTAAGGGGGGTTTGGGTGGGTTAGAGTAGGGGTATGTGGGTGGTGGGTTGTAATGTTGGGGGGGTATTGTATTTTTATTTTCAGGTAAAAGAGCTGATTACTTTGGGGCAATGCCCCGCAAAAAGCCCTTTTAAGGGCTGGTAAAAGAGCTGATTACTTTTGTAGTTTAGAATAGGGTAGGGAATTTTTTTATTTTGGGGGGATTTTTTATTTTATTAGGGGGCTTAGATTAGGTGTAATTAGTTTAAACTTCTTGTAATTTTTTTTGTAATTTTTGTTTTTTTGTATTATAGAATAGTTTATTTTATTGTATTTTAGTTTAGCTAATTGTAGGTAATTTATTTAATTCATTTAATGATAGTGTAGTGTTAGGTGTATTTGTAACTTGGGTTTTAGGATTTATTTTACAGGTAATTTTGTAGTTATTTTAACTAGGTAGCTATTAAATAGTTATTAACTATTTAATAGCTATTGTACCTAGTTAAAATAAATACAAAGTTGCCTGTAAAATAAATATAAATCCTAAAATAGCTACAATGTAATTATTAGTTATATTGTAGCTATATTAGGGTTTAGTTTATAGGTAAGTATTTAGTTTTAAATAGGAATAATTTATTTAATTTTAGGAATATTATTTTGTTTAATTAAAATTATATTTAACTTAGGGGGGTGTTAGGGTTAGGGTTAGAGTTAGGTTTAGGGGTTAATACCTTTATTATAGTAGTGGCGACGTTGCGGGCTGGAGATTAGGGGTTAATAATTGTAGGTAGGTGGCGGCGATGTTAGGGAGGGCAGATTAGGGGTTAATACTATTATAGTGTTTGCGAGGCGGGAGTCGTCGGTTTAGGGGTTAATACATTTATTATAGTGGCGGCGAGGTCCGGTCGGCAGATTAGGGGTTAATAAGTGTAGGTAGGTGGCGGTGACGTTTGGGGGCAGATTAGGGGGTAATCAATATAATGTAGGTTTCAGCGGTGTTAGGGGCAGCAGATTAGGGGTTCATAGCTATAAGGTAGGTTGCGGCAGTGTCCGGAGCGGCAGATTAGGGGTTAATAATATAATGCTGGTGTCAGAGATAGATTAGGGGTTAATAAGTGTAAGGTTAGGGGTGTTTAGACTCGGGGTTCATGTTAGGGTGTTAGGTGTAGACTTAGAGAATGTTTCCCCATAGGAAACAATGGGGCTGCGTTAGGAGCTGAACGCTGCTTTTTTGCAGGTGTTAGGTTTTTTTCCAGCCCAAACTGCCCCATTGTATCCTATGGGGATATCGTGCACGAGCACGTTTTTCCAGCTTACCGCTACCGTAAGCAATGCTGGTATTGAGGGTTGAAGTGGAGCTAAATTATGCTCAACGCACCCTTTTCTGAGCCTAACGCAGCCACTCAGACAACTCTAAATACCAGCGTTGTTTGAAGGGTGCGCTGGGAAAAAAAGCAGCGTTAGCTACGCGGGTTTTTACCAACAAAACTCTAAATCTAGGCGTATGTGTTTAACCCCCCACAAAGGGTTAAACACATAGTTACATTACTATTCAGATCTGCAGAGCACTTCCTGTCCTGAGCAGAAAATTCTGCTGACCATATCAGCAGCATTAGTCATATAACACAACTGTGCAATTAGCGCTGCTCCATGGCAGTTTCCACTTGGGACCAGCATTGCTCTGCAGGTCTTGTGTTTTCTACTTTGTAAAGTTAAACACGCAGAGTTGCAGCATCACTAGAGATACAATGACATGCTCTATTGAATTAGAGCATGTCATTTTATTACTATAATGACCCTTTAAGTTTTTTTTTTTTTTAAAAAACTGTTCAAGCCTATTAACACCCCTGTAGGTAAAGTTATTAGATCACTAACAACCAAATTCAATGTTCAAACCAGGAAGAATATCCAAAGCCCTTTCCTTACATTTTGACTGGCTTTGGTGTCATCAGATTTAGGGTAAACTTTATACACACATAACATTTGGCCCACCACCCAGTCCTATGCTGCATTTCAAAATTGCATTAAAATGACTTTGGAACAAATTAAAAGAGGGAGAGAGGGAAGACATTAGTCACAGCATTGCACTGTCCCTTCCGTTTTGTTTGGATAAGGGAACATAATGACACAATTAGTATTATTTTTGTAATGAAACAAACATTTTGTTCTTAAGTATATGGCAAGAAGAATTACAACCATATGTTGTCTTTCACTCTCATTTTTACCTCTTTGGTTCTTTATTATTTACAAGCAGTTGGAAAAAGAGGACTATATTCTTTAAGCAATATTTGAGGCCCAATATTTTGAGTAAAAATAAGGATTGTGATCCACGCCCTTAGCCTGGTCGGAGCACATCATGTTATTATGTGACATTATGGCCATTCTCAAAACATATTTTAGGTTCTTTGCTTGAATTCAGTCTTGTGTTAACAAACTGCTTAGAGATGGTAATACTCATGTAGCCTACTCATGGCTGATTAGATGTAAATTAATCAGTGCACCTGATTGGTCAGATGATTCTTTTGAGTAGTCAGCTAAGAGTGTCCATCTATCTCCCTCTAGTAGACATTACAATTGTTGTCAGAGAACAATAAAAGCATAGAGCTTTGTTAATAAAAGAACAATGAAAAAAGAACAATGTTGATACCTTCATATTTGATATACATGTTATTACAACATAGTTGACTATACAAACTTCTTATTAAATTATGTCATAATCAAATTCACAATCTATGCAAGGATAGTTAATATTACACAGAAATACTGTTTCTTTTAACATAATGTAATGGAAAACAACACCACACCTCAAATTGCGTGGGAGTCTAATAAATGTATATAACAAGCATTCTACTTACAAATAATAATGTTTGTGCAGTGGGTAGAATCAGTGTACAAGGGCGGGTGAGGGTTTATGCAAGGTGGGCACTTGCACTGGGATGGTGCATGTGACTGGCTAAAAAAACAACATTAAGCCTTATACTAGTTCTTGGAATATTTCATGAGAGTCTGAGAACATTTACTGCCTGAGATGACAACAGTAAAAAGGAGTTTTTAGCAAAAAAATAAGCATTTTTTCAGTAATTTACCCTTTATATTACTGTGTATGTGGTGAGTGTTGCTAAATTCTGTTTATTACTCTTCCATTAAGGGAACCAAATCCACATCTCCCTAAACAATCACCCAGAGAGCTGTTCAATAGCCCCATGTCATATCATCATATATAGTTTAGAAGACGTGCATTATCTTTCATATTTCTATTCATCAGTGAAGTTACCAGGGAGTTTATCACAATTTACCTCTATGTAAACTGACAGCAAAGAATGGATATCACTGATACACCTTTAAGATATTTATATTTATTCTAAGGTATAAGGCCTTTGCTTTCAACCAGGTTGCCAAGTGCTATGATTAATAGAAAACATATTTTGCGACAATTCAGTGCTGACAATTTCATAGTTCTGTAAACTTATTCTTAAAGGAACGTTAAAGTAATTTGTTCTTTGTTGACAACATTATAAAATTAGTTACAGTTTCGTTTAATGCATGTTCTTTCGGATGTTAAAAAAAATAATGAAAAACATATTTTGTTTTTATGCCTGAGATATGCTATTGCCCACCAGTAAAGCTATGGGAGAGTTCTGTTTATCAGTTTGTGAGACATTATTTCTTTGGATCTAGTGTTATGCAGACATGCACTTCCTGTCTGCTTCAAAATAAATTAATGCAAATGTTTAACCTTTTAAGGCCGCTACGACATTCTATTCCGTCCTCACCGGCCCGGGCTTTAGCGCCGTTAGGACGGAATTCAACTTCCTAGCCGTTTGGCTGTCCGGAAGCCAACAGTGCTTCCAAGGTGGGATCGCGGTCTGGAGGCATCATAGGGACACCCCCCTGACCCAATCCCATCATTGAAATCTTGTGATCGTGTGCACAATCATAGGATTTCAATTTGTCTACATGACCCTGTCATGAAAGGGTTAAAGAGACATGAAACCAAAACAAATTATTTCATTATTCAGACAGTATACACTTTTAAAAAGTTTCCAATTTACTTTATATTATCAAATTTGCTTAATTGTTATGGTATTCTTGGTTGAAGAGATACCTAGGTAGGTAGCGTGCACATGTCTGGAGCACAACATGGGGGGGAAAAGTGCTGCCATCTAGGGCTCATGCAAATGTATATCATTCTTGAAAAACTGTTACGTGTAGACACGTGCACACTCCTGAACTTACCTTCATGTTTTTCAACAAGGGATACCCAGAGAGGGAAACAAATTTGATAATAGAAGTAAATTGTAGAGTTCTTAAAAATGTCATGCTCTATCTTAATCTCAAAAGAAAATACATTTTTAAGTTGTATGTCCCTTTAAATAGTGGTCATATGCGTTACAGACATTTTTCGAGGTTAATGCCCCCTTAACTATTCACTTTATCTCATTTTAGCAACTGTCTGTTAAGAGTAATAGTGGAAAGCACAGCATATGTTCTCTCATGTAATTCTACAATCCCTAGCTAGATTAATGAGAGTTTTCCTGTGACCGAATCCTCAGGCTACCCCCATACCACATGTGGGAGATGGATTCTGCTATTATCAGTCAGCAGATGGGAAGTGAGACGTTTGCTGGCAGCTTTCCCTGAATCTGGTAAATGAATAGAAATGCAGCAATGCACAAAATAAAATTAACAATCCAAAAAGAACTTTAAGGATAGATCACCAAAGTATAAAGGTTACAAGAAGAGCCAACAAAATCAGCATCAAAATGTAATATCTGAAATATAGAACCCTTGTATGGGAATCCCTTTGTTCAGCCGCATAAAAAGTATTTAGGTCTAGTGAAGCGCTAAATGATTTCTCTCCCGCAAACAGGCAAATTTGCCCTTTTGCAGGAGTGCAATAATTAACCAACCATTACAATTCGCTGGTTATTGCTATCGCAAGCTCGCAGTAGCAATTAGCGCTCCAAAAATTAACCAAAGATTAGGTCAATTTAATTTTCTAAAGGTGCCCAAAATCCCCTCAATATAGAGGGCATTGTAGTTTTTAAAATGAAAGACAACTGCACAAGGCAGTTTTTGGGATCTAAAGTTGGTGGGAGTGGGGTGTTAGAAAAAAACCGGCACTGAAAAATGCCTTTACATTGTGTGTTCCCATAGACCGCAATATAAATATATATGACTATATACATATATATGTATGTGTTAATATGTGTATATGCACATATTAACACATAAATATATATGTATATAAGCATATACATATATATTTAAAAATCCTGCCCATCGCTGCTCTACTTACCCCATTCAGTGACAGCATTAGAACAAGGCTCCCATAGAACTCCCTTTCGCATTGAAATTTACTCGCAAGCGATATTTAGTGCTCCACTTGTTTAACCCTTTTGCTGCTGAGCAATTTTCACACCCTTTGCTAGAGGTTTTTAGTTGTGTGACCCTCATTGCATTTACACATCAATGTTACCTCTCTTTTTTCTGTGAGATACTCACTTAAATTATAACTAATTTTTTCAGCAGGCCAAGCATTTTTAGAAAATAACTTTAGGACAATATTGTCTGTACAGAAAGACACACAGAGCAATGATAAACCCCTAAGGGTGACTACTCACAAGAGTAGCGGTACAACCGGAGTGCCGAACACAGCAGATCGGGACCAACAGAGTCGCCCGATAGACTCACACACACATCACAGGGCCGGTCACATGGTATCAATGCGCCAATCCAAACGGCAGGATCACTTGATGGAAAGCCTATCACCAATAGGCCAGGGAGGTATGGATAGAAAATAAATTAATAATTATAGAAAATTGGGTACTGGCAGACAGCTGCCAGTAACTAAGATGGCGGAAATTAGTTAGAAGGGTTAGAGAGCTTTTTGGGAGGGATCAGGGAGGTGGGTAGGTAATAGGGTAATCCTACACTAAGTAAAATAATAACAATATAAAAAAAAAAGTGTAAAACTGCAGACTGTCTGCCAGTTCTTAAGATGAGGGTGACCAGTGGGGGGGAAGGGAAGAGAGCTGTTTGAGAGGGATCAGGGGGTGGGAAGTGTCAGGTGGGAGGGTAATCTCTACACTAAAGCTAAAATTAACCGTACAAGCTACCTGATTAACTCCTTCACTTCTGGGAATAATAAAAGTGTGGTGCACAGCTGCAATTAGCGGCCTTCTAATTACCAAAAGCAATGGCAAAGCCATATATGTCTTCTATTTCTGAACAAAGGGGATCCTAGAGAAGCTTTTACATCCATTTGTGCCATGATTGCACAAGCTGTTTGTAAAGAATTTCAGTGAGAAACCTAAAGTTTGTGAAAAAGTTAACGATTTGGCGGTGAAAAGTTGGCATAAAATATATACCAGAATGGGCCTAGATCAATACTTCTGGTTGTCTGCTACAAAAAAAATATAGTTTTCATAGGTAAATAAAAAAAAAAAAAAACAAGGCTCTATTTCTGTTTAAATGTAGTGATGGCAAAATGCTAAAAATGCTCTGGTCTTTTGGGGAAGTTTTAGTCTGAAATGCCCGGTCCTTAAGGGGTTAACCCATTTTGAAACTTGTATCCATGTTCCTCTCCCTGTCCAAAATCACTCAGCATAGCAAAAAATATTAACAAAAAACATAACATAGTTGTACCAAAAGTTATCCTATACAGAATTTGATAAAACTTTGCCCATTTTTATATTCTCTCAGTTCTCCTATTTATTTTGATTCTTACATTTCTTCTATTAATTCAAACATTGTTCTATAAATCGTAAAATAAACACTACAAATAAATAATACTAGCGGTTACTGCCAGGTTATCAGTCTTACCAGCAATCACTTCATAGCTATAAGGACATGAAATCCCTTATTGGAATCATGAAACCTTATTCTTTCACATGTGGGGTATTATGATGTGTTGTTATGGTGAAGGGGTAATAAAAGGCCTCATAAAAATAATCAGAACCAATAAAATAGAAACAGAGTTGAGAGGTATTTGTCATTGTTGTAACAATCAGCTGGCAGCAGCTAGACACAGGACCACTCATTTGTAAGATCAGGATTGCTGCCTTCAAATAAGGGGTCTCAGGTTTATGTGTGTATTGTGAGGGGCAACATAGGGGACACCCCACCCCCTGATATTGTTCCTTTTCCTTCTGGTTCTGACAGGTGACTATTGTTAACACAGTGGTTAGCAGATAACCATAACCACCCGGCATGTGACCCCTCACATCTTTTAAAAGGGGGGTCCCTTGACTTGTGGTAGTGATTGTTTTGGGGTGCAATGTATACAAGTGATTTCTATTTCTATTGCAATCTCCTGCAATTTAAAGGGGCATGAGATCAGTCATTTGATTATGGACAATCTCCTCTTTCATGTGAGAGGTATTGTGAGTATGTGTTTCGTATGCTGTCTTTAGGGTATAGAAATACCTTTGTGGCCACTGTCCCCCATACAGTAAATACATTTGTTAGGTCTTTGGCATAAACAACTTTCTAATTGACTTCTATTATCATTTTTTCTTCATTCTATTGGTATCTTTTGCTGAAAAGCATGGATGTATGCTTAGGAGACAATTTCGGGAGCACTATATGGCAGCAGCTTTGCAAGAATGTTATCCACTTGCTAGAGCACTAGATGACAGCACTATTTCCTGCCATGTAGATGCCTACCTAGGTATATCTTCAACACAGAATATCACGGGAACTAAGCAAATTTGATAATAGAAGTAAAATGGAAACTTTTTTAAAATTGTATGCTCTGAATCATAAAATACTTTTTGGGGTTTATATATCTTTAAGACATTTTAAGTGTATTACACAACAGTAATAGTTCTTTCTCATTGCTGTGGCTGTGTCCTTTGTTTAGTTTGGTGCGTTAACAAGGGAATTTTCACTGTTCTTTACTTTTGGTTAGACACTGCTAAAAAGTATTGATTTTCCTGTGTTTTGTTAATAAAACCTTAACATATACGGCTACATAAATATGTGTTAGAGCTGAATCCTGCTAAAATCTTCTTTCCAGCAGTGAAGAGAATAAGTTTTATTCTAACAACACCAGGATCTTAATTATTTCCAGATAATGTCCGTAAGCATAATATTTTCCTTATTGCATAACATTGAACTAAAAATTCCAGAAACACATCTTTAGTTCTTAATTATCAATGAGCTAGATTATAAGTAGCGTGCTATTTTTTCCCCCGCTAGACCACAAACTTTGCTAGAAGTACATTTTTAATGCGGGTGGTTTAGCATTTGTATGGGCATTGCCCTTAAAAGGGCACTTAGCTCTTTTGCTGCCCAAACCCTAATCTAAAAAAACTCAACCAAAAAAACATTTAAAAAACCTTATACTAACACGCAACGATCCATTTACAGTTTTTGAAGTCCCGCTTGAAAGATCTTCATCCCGGTGGAGAAGTCCTCATCCAGGCAGCGAGAAGTCTTAATCCTGGTGGCCTCTTCAATCTTCATCCCGGCGGCGAAGTCCTCATCCAAGCGGCGAGAAGTCTTCATCCAGACTGCATCTCCAATCTTCATCCAGACGGCATCTTCTATCTTGATCCCAGCGGCGCAGAGCGGGTCCATCCTGAAGACATCCGGTGCTGAGTGGTCTGTCCTGAAGACATCAGCCAATAGAATCTGAGCTGCTTAAATCCTATTGGCTGATTTGAATAGCCAATAGGATTTAAGCAGCTCTCATTCTATTGGCTGATTCATCATCCAATAGAATTAAAGCTGCTTAAATCCTATTGGCTGATTTGAATAGCCAATGGGATTTTAGCAGCTCTAATTCCTATTGGCTGATTCAAATCTTTCAGCCAATAGGAATGCAAGGGACACCATCTGGAATCGCTTACCTTGCATTGAAGATTCAGTGTACGGCGGCGACCGTATGAAGAGGATGCTCCGAACCCGATGTCTTCAGGATGGACCCTCTCCGCACCGCCAGGATCAAGATAGAAGATGCCACCTGGATGAAGACTTCTTGCCGATTGGATGAGGACTTTGCCGCCGGGATGAAGATTGAAGAGGCCATCTGGATGAAGACTTCTCGCCGCCTGGATGAGGACTTCTCCGCCGGGATGAAGATCGTTCAAGCAGGACTTCAAAAACTGTAAGTGGATCGTCAGGGGTTAGTGTTAGGTTTTATTAAGAGTTTTTTGGGTGTTTTTTTTTTTTTTAGATTAGGGTTTGGGCAACAAAAGAGCTAAATGGGTAGCTTAGGTTTTTTTAGATTTAGATTTTTTATTTTGGGGGGTTGATTGGGTGGTGGGTTTTACTGTTGGGGGGTCTTTGTATTTTTTTTTTACAGGTAAAAGAGCTGTTTAACTTAGGGCAATGCCCTACAAAAGGCCCTTTTAAGGGCCATTGGTAGTTTATTGTAGGCTAGGTTTTTTAATTTTATTTTGGGGGGGCTTTTTTATTTTGATAGAGCTATTAGATTAGGTGTAATTCTTTTTTATTTTTGATTGTTATTTTCCGTAATTTAGTGTTTGTTATTTTTTGTAATTTAGTTTGTTTTTTTTGTAATTAGATACTTATAATTTTTAGAGTAGTGTTGGGATTTTTTTAATGTGTAGTTTAGTTTATTTAATTGGTAGTTAGTGTAATTTTAGTTTAATAATTATCGCCTAGATTTAGAGTTTTGCGGCCAAAGGGGTGCGTTAGCTACGCGTGTTTTTTTCCCCCCGCACCTTTTAAACAACGCTGGTATTTAGAGTTCTCAGAATGGCTGTGTTAGGCTCCAAAAAGGGAGCGTACAGCCATATTTACCGCCACTGCAACTCTCAATACCAGCGTTACTTACAGATGCGGCCAGCTTCAAAAACGTGCTCATGCACGATTCCCCCATAGGAAACAATGGGGCAGTTTGAGCTGAAAAAAAACCTAACACCTGCAAAAAAGCAGCGTTCAGCTCCTAACGCAGCCCCATTATTTCCTATGGGGAAACACTCCCTAAGTCTGCACCTAACACCCTAACATGTACCCCGAGTCTAAACACCCCTAACCTTACACTTATTAACCCCTAATCTGCCGACCCCGCTATCGCTGACCCCTGCATATTATTTTAACCCCTAATCTGCCGCTCCGTGCACCGCCGCAACCTACGTTATCCCTATGTACCCCTAACACCGCCGACCCCTATATTATATTTATTAACCCCTAATCTGCCGCCCCCAACGTCGCCGCCACCTACCTACAATTATTAACCCCTAATCTGCCGACCGGACCTCAGCGCTACTCTATTAAATGTATTAACCCCTAAATCTAAGTCTAACCCTAACACTAACACCCCCCTAAGTTAAATATAATTTAAATCTAACGAAATAAAATAATTCTTATTAAATAAATTATTCCTATTTAAAGCTAAATACTTACCTGTAAAATAAACCCTAATATAGCTACAATATAAATAATAATTATATTGTAGCTATTTTAGGATTAATATTTATTTTACAGGCAACTTTGTTTTTATTTTAACGAGGTACAATAGCTATTAAATAGTTAATAACTATTTAATAGTTACCTAGTTAAAATAATTCCAAAATTACCTGTAAAATAAATCCTAACCTAAGTTACAATTAAACCTAACACTACACTATCAATAAATGAATTAAATAAACTATCTACAATTATCTACAATTAAATCAACTAAACTAAATTACAAAAAAACAAACACTAAATTACAAAAACAACACTAAATTGCAAAAAATAAAAAAAAGATTACAAGAATTTTAAACTAATTACACCTACTCTAAGCCCCCTAAAAAAATAAAAAAGCCCCCAAAATAAAAAAATGCCCTACCCTATTCTAAAATAAAATTTTTACAGCTCTTTTACCTTACCAGCCCTTAAAAGGGCCTTTTGCGTGGCATGCCCCAAAGAAAACAGCTCTTTTGCATTTAAATAAACATACAATATCCCCCCCCAACATTACAACCCACCACCCACATACCCCTAATCTAACCCAAACCCCCCTTAAAAAACCTAACACTAAGCCCCTGAAGATCTTCCTACCTTATCTTCACCACGCCGGGTATCACCGATCTGTCCAGAAGAGGCTCCGAAGTCTTCATCCTATCCGACAAGAAGAGAGCATCCGGACTGGTAGACATCTTCATCCAGGCGACATCTTCTATCTTCTTCCATCCGGCGCGGAGCGGGACCATCTTGAAGCAGCCGACGCGGATCCATCCTCTTCTAACGACGTCCTAAGTCCGAATGAAGGTTCCTTTAAATGACGTCATCCAAGATGGCGTCCCTCGAATTCCGATTGGCTGATAGGATTCTATCAGCCAATCGGAATTAAGGTAGGAAAAATCTGATTGGCTGATTGAATCAGCCAATCAGATTCAAGTTCAATCCGATTGGCTGACTGGATAGTTTATTTAAAGGGACACTCAGGTTAAATTAAAATTTCATGATTCAGATACAGCATGTAATTTTAAACAACTTTCCAATTTATGTCCATTAAAAAAAATGTGCACAGTCTTTTATATTTACAATTTTTGAGTCACCAGATCCTACTGAGCATGTGCAAGAATTCACAGACTATACGTATATGCATTTGTGTTTGGCTGATTGCTATCACATGGTACAAGGGGAGTGGAAATATACATAACTTTGAAATTTGTTATAAATAATCTACTACTCATTTGAAGTTCAGACTAAGTGCTAATGCATTGTCTTGTTATCTTGCATTTGTTGATTATGCAAATCTAATGTGTTGTCTGGTCCTTTAATTAATTTATTGATAGTGTAGTGTTAGGTTTAATTGTAATTTAGTTTAGGATTTATTTTACAGGTAATTTTGTAATTATTTTAACTAGGTAACTATTAAATAGTTATTAACTATTTAATAGCTATTGTACCTGGTTAAAATAAATACAAAGTTGCCTGTAAAATAAATATTAATCCTAAAATAGCTACAATGTAATTATTATTTATATTGTAGCTATATTAGGGTTTATTTTGCAGGAAAGTATTTAGCTTTAAATAGGAATAGTTTATTTAATAAGATTTATTTTATTTTGTTAGATTAAAATTATATTTAATTTAGGGGGGTGTTAGTGTTAGGGTTAGACTTATCTTTAGGGGTTAATACATTTATTAGAGTAGCGGCGAGGTCCGGTCGGCAGATTAGGGGTTAATACTTGAAGTTAGGTGTCGGCGATGTTAGGGAGGGCAGATTAGGGGTTAATACTATTTATTTTAGGGTTTTTGAGGCGGGAGTGAGGCAGATTAGGGGTTAATACATTTATTATAGTAGCGGTGAGGTCCGGTCGGCAGATTAGGGGTTAATAATTGTAGGTAGGTAGCGGCAACGTTGGGGGGGCAGATTAGGGGGTAATAAATATTATGTAGGGGTCGGCGATGTTAGGGGCAGCAGATTAGGGGTACATAGGGATAATGTAGGTTGCGGCGGTGTGCGGTCGGCAGATTAGGGGTTAAAAAATTTTAATAGAGTGTCGGCGATGTGGGGGGACCTCGGTTTAGGGGTACATAGGTAGTTTATGGGTGTTAGTGTACTTTAGAGCACAGTAGTTGAGAGCTTTATGAACCGGCGTTAGCCCAGAAAGCTCTTAACTCCTGGCTTTTTTTTGCGGCTGGAGTCTTGTCGTTAGATTTCTAACGCTCACTTCAGCCAAGACTCTAAATACCGGCATTAGAAAGATCCCATTGAAAAGATAGGATACGCAATTGACGTAAGGGGATCTGCGGTATGGAAAAGTCGCGGCTGGAAAGGGAGCGTTAGACCCTTTCCTGACTGACTCTAAATACCAGCGGGCGGCCAAAACCAGCGTTAGGACCCCCTAACGCTGGTTTTGACGGCTAACGCAGAACTTTAAATCTAGGCGTATAGTAGTATAATTGTTAGTTTAAACTTAGTTTTTTTAATTTGACAGGGAAGTCTAAATTTAATTTAAGTTAATTTTAATATAACGTTAGGGGGCATTGGGTTTAGGGGATACTAGTTTAAATTAGTTTATTGCAATGCGAGGGGCTTTCGGTTTAGGGGTTAATAGTTTCATTTATTATATTTTGTTGTGGGGGACTTTTGGTTTAGGGGTTAATAGGTTTATTATAGTTGCGGCGGTGTAGGGCTTAATAACTTTAGTATTGTGGGGGCGATGTGGGGGGACGGCAGATTAGGGGTTAATAATATTTAAATAGTGTTTGCGATGCGGGAGGGCTGCGGTTTAGGGGTTATTAACTTTAGTACAGTGGTGACGATATCGGGGCGTGACGGAATAGGGGTTAATACATTTTATTAGTGGTGACGATGTTGGGAGCAGCAGATTAGGGGTTAATAAATGTATTATAGTGGCAGCGATGCGGGATGGGTTAATAGGTAGTTTATGGGTGTTAGTGTACTTTTTAGCACATTAGTTATGAGTTTTATGTTACAGCTTTGTAGCGTCAAACTCATAACTACTGACTTTAGATGGCGGTACAGATCTTGTCGTTTTAGGCTGTAACGCCATTTTTTTTAACCAGAACGCAAAACTCGTAATACCAGTGCTATGGGAATCCCATGAAAAAACTTAATTTTTAAGAGTGCGGTACTGACGTTGCGTTACAGGCTAAAAGGCTTGCGGTACACCTATACCGACAAGACTTGTAATGGCTGCGGTGCTGTTTTAACGCTGAAAATACTATATTTTCAGTGTTAAGAGCCGTAACGCACAACTCGTAATCTAGCTGTTTAACTTTTATTTGCCAATAAAATTATCTACATTTAAATTTCTCCTAGACACTCTCATTAAGAAATGTGTTGAGCAATATGTTAGGAAAGTATGTTAAATTAAAAATAAATGTATATTTCAATTAAATAAGGGTTGAACCAATTGTATATACTATAGCCATTTCCCCCCACAAGTTATGCAAATAAAAGCATCCAAAAAAAAAGTTGGTAGGTCTGTGTTGGGTAATAATCATTTAGTAACCTTCCACACTAATTCTGCTATGTCTGTTTTTATTGGCAATGCTCTATCACCAGTAAATTTAGCACAAAGGAACTGATTACATTCCTCATGGTTTAAAGAGTTTAAAGGGACAGTCTACACCAGAATTTTTATTGTTTTAAAAGATAGATAATCCCTTTATTACCCATTTCCCAGTTTTGCATAACTAACACAGTTATAAAAATATACTTTTAACCTCTGTGATTACCTTGTATCTAAGCCTCTGCAAACTGCCCCTTTTTTCAGTTCTTTTGATAGACTTGCAGTCTAGCCAATCAGTGCCTGCTCCCAGATAACTTCTTGTGCACGAGCACAGTGTTATCTATATGAAATACGTGAACTAACACCCTCTAGTGGTAAAAAACTGTTAAAATGCAATCTGAAAAAGGTGGGCTTCAAGGTCTAGGAAATTAGCATATGAACCTCCTAGGTTAAGCTTTCAACTAAGAATACCAAGAGAACAAAGAAAAATTGGTGATAAAAGTAAATTGGAAAATTGTTTAAAATTACATGCTCTATCTGAATCATGAAAGTTTATTTTGGCCTAGACTGTCCCTTTAACCAAAGCCTGTTACTCTGATCTTAGCATATTTTTTGTGGTTAATATAGTTACACAGTCTCAATGCTGTTGAGATGTGTTTATTAGCACAGTGGTCTTAAAATGAACCAAACTGTTTACCTAAAATTGTCACAGTGACCAGTAATTTGCAAGTAAAATAGTTCCACTAAGGGCCAGATTATGAGTGGAGCTCAAAATATCGCTTACGCGAGTGCCATATTTGCACTCCACTCAGCAATAACAGCACACACAAATTTGCTGTTTACAGGCGCAGGATAAATTAGCGCTCCATTTGTATTCTAGCCCAAAATAAGTAAGTAAGCAGAGTTTCCATTTCACTCACTACACCTTTGGCCGAAAAAGAGTTTAAAAAAATCATCAGTAAAAGTGCTGAGTGTCTGCAGAGTGTTTATCACTGTGCACTTTCCTGCCTTGATGATGTCAAGTGGGCCCATTCTCTGAAGCCTTTTGACTTACAGAATAACAAGAAATCTGCAGAAGGCAGTGCTGCCAGAGTAAATAGTTATATGTGAGCAGCTGGCTGGGGACAGAATAACATAATGAACCTTCTTCTGCTTTTACTAAAAAAAATAATCGTGGGGACCTAGTTTTGGGCTCCAACCCAGGGATTATTAAGAAACACTTCTTATGTAAAGAGTGTTCTTTTGCCAAGCACCGTCACATAAGTTTTGTAAGTTCTACTAATCTTGCCCAAAGATTGGTGTCTCCTTTGAGCCTCACCATGGATTGTGTAATTAAAGGCACATTAAAGTAATTTTTATATATATGCCTATTTCTTATATATATATATATATATATATATATATATATATATATATATATATAGATATAGATATATATATATATGCAGTTTGTGATTTATTTAATTAATAGAAAAGGTTTCAGGGATTCATTATTGTTGTCCTGCTTAGTTACACAACTGTTCAACCGCAGTACCAGCAGTTTTTCTTTAGCTGGCTTATATGTTGTGCAAGTATTATACATATTAAAAGTAACATATTGTCCATTTTTATATTACATATACATATATTATGCTACTAGCATACATATCATCTTACCAGTATTTCAGTCTCAACTTGGAGTATGTCCTTGTGGAAAATGCATGTTATTAGTAAAAGCATTTTTACAAATAAAGCCATACTAAAAACACTTCTTATGTTTCTTAAAATATAACAGTGTGTATTTCAAATAAAACTTATATGTCCTTTTAATTAACCCAAGGGGGGGGCCTATTTATCACTGGGCCGTATACCCATGTTATCATGGGGCCGTGTACCCGTTTCCGCACTAACCTAACAGGTGTTAAGAAGCAGCGGTCTTAAGATTGCGGCTCCTTAACTCGTACGCCACTTCTGAGGTGGCGGACATCAAGCCGCTCGATCAACATATATATAGGAATCAGCAAACAGTCCCTTATTAATGCAAGTGTATGTGGAAAGCAAAAGACCCACTGCAGGCCTCAAAATATCACCAAATGAAAAGGCTCCAAAGCACAAAGAAATTCAGCTCACTTTATTCCATAGTGTGAATCCAACAGACAGCAACGTTTCAGGCTCTTAACCCTTACTCATGCTATGTGATTCAACCATCATTACATAGACTTATATAGCACACTGGTACCATCAAGTTCTTTAATTACCTATTACAATTTACCTGTACAAAATACCTGTAAACATTCCAAACTGTACCACCTAGTGGCACCTTAAAAACATATCACATCAATTTAAATCAGTGAATCATAGTATACATATACAGATGCTCAAATATACACAAACATATCATACGCCTTGTTCATGTCATATGGTTTAAGGGCATTCAATGTAAAAATCCAATATAACTCCCTCCTTTTCAATAGTAATTCCCTATCACCCCCCCCCCCCCACCTGGGCATCTTAATCTGGTCAATTATCTGCCACCTCAATTGGCTAATAGCGTGTTTGGGTTCCAAAATTAGATTATACAGGGGCAACCTTGTACCCACACCTGATGTTCGACTTACGCTCCCTAATATGGTCACTAGCCCTCCTTGTGATCTCACCAATATAAATTTCAGAACAAGTATAATAATCCCTCATTTTATATATTTTGCCAGATCTAGGGTGAACAAAAGTGGCTCCTTTAATCATTGAATTATAGCTGAAGCAGCCTAAACAAGGATAACAACCCATATTCTTACCTGTTATAAAGTTTTGAGTAGATCTTTTACCGCTGCCTATATCAGTCTGTACCAATAAATCCTTTAAATTACAATTTCTTTTAAAAGCCATCATTGGGGTTTGTTTGAAACTACTTATATTGGGATTACAAATTTTTAAGATATGCCAATGTCTGTGTATCATACTCCTAATCTCTCTGCTATTCTTACTGTATTTGGAGACCAAAACCTATCAGTCATTTTTATTTTCCTTTTTGTCTTTTATTCTTGACAGCAAAGAATCCCTAGTAATCTCACTTATTTCTGCAATTTCCTTTTCTATAATCGCTTTAGGATAGGCCCTACTCAAAAACTTGTCAACCATCTCACGCAGTCTATCCTGTATCTTGCCTTCTTGACTCACAATACGTATAACCCGTATCAATTGACTCCTAGGTAAGGAGTTCAATAATATCTCAGGGTGAAAGCTATGGTAGTGAAGTAAGTTATTCCTATCAGTGGCCTTAGTGTGAATATCACAACTCAAATTAAAACGCCCTCCTTCACAACCTCAGTATCCAAAAAGGCAACTGTAGTCTCATGCCACGTCAGGGTAAATTTATTACCCCTAACTGCTGTGTTCAGTTCTGTTACAAACTCATACAAAGAGTCAATGTTGCCCCCCCCCCATATGCCAAACACATCATCAATAAAGCGCCACCAAGTGGCACCATACTGTAAGTACAGTGGGTTTTCATACACATATTTCTCCTCAAAGTTACCCATGAATATGTTGGCATATGAGGGGGCAACATTAGACCCCATGGCTGTCCCTGGTTTTGTATGTACCATGTGTCCTAGAACAAAAAATAGTTATTGAATAAAACTAATCTCAGTAGTTCCTCCAAAAATTCTATTTGCTGTATATTATGTCTATCAGAGTTACTTAACAGCTTCTTAACACAGGGAATTCCACTCTCATGTTTTATGGATGTGTACAAGCTCTGTACATCCAGAGTATACAAGATGCACTTGTCGGTGCTAAGAGCTATTCCTTCCAATGTATTTATAAAGTCACCTGTGTCTTTTATGAAGGATTTAAATTGATGTGATATGCTTTTAAGGTGCCACTGGGTGGTGCAGTTTGGAATGTGTACAGGTATTTTGTACAGGTAAATTGGAATAGGTAATTAAGAAACTTGTTGGTACTAGTGTGCTATATACAGTAAGTCTATGTAATGATGGTTGAATCACATAGCATGAGTAAGGGTTAAGAGCCTGAAACGTTGCTTTCTGTTGGATTCACACTCTGGTATAAAGTTAGCTGATTTTCATCAATCCGCACAATCGCATACGATCAGGTTGATTGACACCCCCTGCTAGCGGCCGATTGGCTGTGAATCTGCAGGGAGCGGCATTGCACAAGCAGTTCACCAGAACTACTTGTGCAATTATAAATGCCAACAGCGTATGCTGTCAGCATTTATCAATGTCTGGTGGACATGATTCGCTACAGCAGACCATGTCCGCCAGACACTTGATAAATCGACCCCATAAAATTAACTTATACCTCTCTCAGGAATACTCATGCTGTATTTTATTTCCATGCGGATGCAATCTTTTTTTGTCTATCAGAGAATTTTCCATAGCATTGATAGGCACATTTATGGTAAATTAAGTTTAACAGTTGTTGTTAAAGATACAGTTATATAATTGTCAGACTATATTTCATTACATAAGTGTATTACTGGATATGATACAAACTATGAGCCAGTAAATTTCATGACTAGATGAAAACAATTTCATATCTCCTAATTTCCAAATCTAAAAAAATAATATTCCTCATGTATTGTTCTAGTGATTAATAAATCCAATAATAAATATTTTTGCATGAACTGTGAACATCATTTTAAAAATATATTTAAACAGAATTTAAAACTTTGCGTGGCTACAAATGATAGACACAAACCCAAAAATGTAATACCTTTCCTGTTCCCCATGACAGAGGGCCCAATTCTCCAAAACTGTCCATTTAGGTGAGATTACATAAACACATCTGTTAGTGCTACAAGGTACTTTACAGGATTCTCTAAACAAATTTTTCATTGAGAGCTGTGTATCTTGCTAATGGGTATAACCTTAATTTCTGTATCAGGAGAGACACATACAGTACATTACAATATACAGGGAGTGCAGAATTATTAGGCAAGTTGTATTTTTGAGGATTAATTTTATTATTGAACAACAACCATGTTCTCAATGAACCCAAAAAACTCATTAATATCAAAGCTGAATAGTTTTGGAAGTAGTTTTTAGTTTGTTTTTAGTTATAGCTATTTTAGGGGGATATCTGTGTGTGCAGGTGACTATTACTGTGCATAATTATTAGGCAACTTAACAAAAAACAAATATATACCCATTTCAATTATTTATTTTTACCAGTGAAACCAATATAACATCTCAACATTCACAAATATACATTTCTGACATTCAAAAACAAAACAAAAACAAATCAGTGACCAATATAGCCACCTTTCTTTGCAAGGACACTCAAAAGCCTGCCATCCATGGATTCTGTCAGTGTTTTGATCTGTTCACCATCAACATTGCGTGCAGCAGCAACCACAGCCTCCCAGACACTGTTCAGAGAGGTGTACTGTTTTCCCTCCTTGTAAATCTCACATTTGATGATGGACCACAGGTTCTCAATGGGGTTCAGATCAGGTGAACAAGGAGGCCATGTCATTAGATTTTCTTCTTTTATACCCTTTTTTGCCAGCCACGCTGTGGAGTACTTGGACGCGTGTGATGGAGCATTGTCCTGCATGAAAATCATCTTTTTCTTGAAGGATGCAGACTTCTTCCTGTACCACTGCTTGAAGAAGGTGTCTTCCAGAAACTGGCAGTAGGACTGGGAGTTGAGCTTGACTCCATCCTCAACCCGAAAAGGCCCCACAAGCTCATCTTTGATGATACCAGCCCAAACCAGTACTCCACCTCCACCTTGCTGGCGTCTGAGTCGGACTGGAGCTCTCTGCCCTTTACCAATCCAGCCACGGGCCCATCCATCTGGCCCATCAAGACTCACTCTCATTTCATCAGTCCATAAAACCTTAGAAAAATCAGTCTTGAGATATTTCTTGGCCCAGTCTTGACGTTTCAGCTTGTGTGTCTTGTTCAGTGGTGGTCGTCTTCAGCCTTTCTTACCTTGGCCATATCTCTGAGTATTGCACACCTTGTGCTTTTGGGCACTCCAGTGATGTTGCAGCTCTGAAATATGGCCAAACTGGTGGCAAGTGGCATCTTGGCAGCTGCACGCTTGACTTTTCTCAGTTCATGGGCAGTTATTTTGCGCCTTGGTTTTTCCACACGCTTCTTGCGACCCTGTTGACTATTTTGAATGAAACGCTTGATTGTTCGATAATCACGCTTCAGAAGCTTTGCAATTTTAAGAGTGCTGCATCCCTCTGCAAGATATCTCACTATTTTTTACTTTTCTGAGCCTGTCAAGTCCTTCTTTTGACCCATTTTGCCAAAGGAAAGGAAGTTGCCTAATAATTATGCACACCTGATATAGGGTGTTGATGTCATTAGGCCACACCCCTTCTCATTACAGAGATGCACATCAACTAATATGCTTAATTGGTAGTAGGCTTTCGAGCCTATACAGCTTGGAGTAAGACAACATGCATAAAGAGGATGATGTGGTCAAAATACTCATTTGCCTAATAATTCTGCACTCCCTGTAGTGCTCAGTAAAATAAGCAGTTTAAAAAGAGCATTGAAAGTACAATGTAAAACCTGTAATTAAAGTACACATTAAAAACATTATATTACTAGTATGCAACAAAATGAATATGAAAATAATGCATCAAAATCCAAATTTAAATTATGAAGCAAAATTCTTATTTAAAACACACAGGGAAAATTATACTTAATGTACACAGTAAAAATCATATTAAAATCAAACCAAAAATGACAACATTTAGTGTACTTTATTTCTCTAGTATAAAATGAGTTGTGCAGCCTCTGCAAATGGACTGAGCAGGCATGTTCCTTGGGTGTGTCTCATCTTATTCTTTAAGAATGTTATGACTGCAGTTCTCACAGTTTATCTCCCCAAAATTAATGCTGGTGAGTTTTTGAAATCCCAAGAAGAGGAAACAGCTCTTGTGGAATGAGCCGTAATCCTCTCAGGAGGCTGATGTCCGGCAGTCTCATAAGCCAAACGAATTATACTTTGTAACCAAAAAGAAAGAGGAGTAGCAGTAGCTTTCTGACCTTTACGTTTTCCAGAGAAACAGACAAAGAGTGCAGAGGATTGGCGAATATCCTTAGTCGCCTGTAAGTAGAATATAAGAGCACGTACAACATCCAAATTGTGTAACAAACGTTCTTTGGAAGAAGAACGATTAGGACACCGAGAGGGAACAACAATTTCCTGATTGATATTTCTATTAGAAACAACCTTAGGAAGGAAACCTAACTTAGTACGAAGAACCGCCTTATCGGCATGAAAAATAAGATAAGAGGAATCACACTGCAGAGCTGAGAGTTCTGAGACTCTTCAAGCTGAAGAGATAGCAACAAGAAACAAAACCTTCCAAGATAACAACTTAATGTCTATGGAAACGGAGCCAGCTGTAAAACTTTAAGAACAAGGTTAAGGCTCCAAGGAGGAACAACAGACTTAAAGACAGGCCTGATTTTGACCAAGGCCTGACAAAAAGATTGCACATCTGGCACATCCTCCAAACGTTTATGTAGTAAAACTGATAAAGCAGAAATCTGAACCTTCAGGGTACTGACTGACAATCCCTTTTCCAGGCCTTCCTGAAGAAAAGATAAAATTCTAAGAATTCTAATTCTACTCTAAGAGTAGCCCATGGATTCACACCAATAAAGATATTTACGCCATATCTTATGGTAAATCTTTCTAGTAACAGGCTTGCAAGCCTGAATCATGGTCTCAATGACCGACTAGGAAAAACCAGGCTTAGACAGAATTAAGCGTTCAATCTCCAAGCAGTCTTGCGAGCCTGAATCATGGTCTCAATGACCGACTCAGAAAAACCAGGCTTAGACAGAATTAAGTGTTCAATCTCCAAGCAGTCAGCTTCAGAGAAACGAGATTTGGATGAAGGAAGGGACCCTGAATCAGGAGGTCCTTCCTCAGAGGTAGTCTCCAAGGTGGGAGAGATGACATCTCCACTAGGTCTGCAAACCAGATCCTGCGAGTCCACGCAGGGGCTATTACAATCACTGATGCCCTCTCCTGTTCGATACGAGCAATGATTCATGGGAGAAGAGCAAATGGAGGAAATAGGTATGCCAACCTGAATACCCAAGGAACTGTCAGAGCATCAGAATGTCATCAGATCTAACTCCGACACCCCCCATTTGAGGACTAAGCTGGAAAACACCTCCGAATGGAGTTCCCACTCCCCGGGATGAAAAGTCTGTCTGCTTAGAAAATCCGCTTCCCAGTTGTCTACTCCTGGAATGTGGATGGCAGATAGACAGCAATTGTGGGTCTCTGCCCACTGAAAAATCTGAGTAACCTCCTTCATGGCTAAGGAACTAAGAGTTCCTCCCTGGTGATTGATGTAAGCCACAGAGGTTATGTTGTCTGACTGGAACCTGATAAACTGGACTGAGGACAACTGAGTCCATGCCAATAGAGCATTGTAAATCACCCTCAACTCCAAGATGTTGATGAGAAGAGCAGACTTCACCCGAGTCCAAAGGCCCTGAACTTTTAACGAGTTCCAGACTGCTCCCCAGCCCAGCAGGATGGCGTCCGTGGTCACAATCACCTAGGAAGGTCTCCGAAAGCATGTGCCCTGAGACCCTAAAAGGTTCTTTAAGTAGATAAATAGCAAAAAAAATCTAAGAAAGACAATATAGGTACATTAAAATGCGTGGAGGGTAGCATGATTAACAATGACAGGGAAAAGGCTGAGATACTAAACCAGTTTTTTTCTTCAGTATACACAAGAGAGGAACCATTGTATGATACTTTGGAACAAAATAGAACATGCCAGTCCATACCATTAACTGGGTTATGTATAGAGGATATCAGGAACAAATTGGATAATATTAAGGTAAATAAAACTCCAGGCCCAGATGGAATACACCCAAGGGTGTTAAGGGATTTTAGCACTGTTATAGACAAACCTCTGCTCTTAATTTTTCAAGACTCATTATCCTCAGGCATGGTACCCCAAGATTGGTGTAAAGCTAATGTGGTGCCACTCTTCAAAAAGGGAAGTAGAAATGATCCAGGAAGCTATAGACCAGTTAGTCTGACATCAATAGTGGGGAAGATATTTGAAGGAATTATAAAGAATTATATTGCTGAGCATATTCGTGTAAACAAGATTATGAGTTCTAATCAGCATGGTTTTATGAGAAATAGATCATGTCAAACTAATCTAATTAGATTCTATGAGGAAGTAAGTAAAAATATAGATAAAGGGGAATCAGTTGATGTGATATACTTAGATTTTGCAAAGGCGTTTGATACAGTGCCACATGAGAGAATAATACACAAAATTAAGGGACTGGGAATAGCTGAAAATGTTAGCTCATGGATAAATAACTGGATAAAAGATAGGGAGCAACGAGTAGTAGTAAATGGATCATACTCAGATTGGACAAAGGTAATCAGTGAAGTCCCCCAGGAATCAGTACTGGGCCCTATTCTTTTTAATATTTTTATAAATGACTTGGAGCAAGGACTAAATAGCGACATCTCTATTTTTGCTGATGATACGAAGTTAAGTAAGGTCATTAGGTCAGCGCAGGATGAACTTTCGTTACAAAGGGACCTGCAAAAATTAGAAGTATGGGCAGGTAAATGGAAAATGAGATTTAATACGGGAAAATGCAAGGTTCTACATTTTGGAAGTAAAAATAAGCAGGCAACGTATTATTTAAATGGGACAAGACTTAGCCAAACACAGGAGGAAAGGGATTTGGGGGTAGTAATAGATAACAAGCTAAAGATGGGTGCACAATGCAGGGCAGCGGCTTCAAAGGCTAATAAGATACCAGCATGTATTAAAAGAAACATTGATTCAAGGGAGGAAAGCATAATTCTGTCACTATATAAAGTCCTGGTAAGACCTCACCTTGAGTATGGAGTGCAGTTCTGGGGACTGATCGCAAAAAAAGATATTGCAGAACTAGAAAAAGTTCAGAGAAGGGCCACAAAGCTAATAAGGGGATTGGAGAATTTAAGCTATGAGGAGAGGCTAGCCAAACTGGGTCTGTTTTCTTTAGAAAAAAGGCGCTTAAGAGGTGATTACTTTATATAAATATATATATAATGATGATTACTTTATATAAATATATTCAAGGCCCATATACAGAGATGGCAGAAGCTCTGTTTATTCCAAGAAAATTGTTTGTGACCAGAGGTCACAATTTAAGGTTGGAGGAAAGGAGATTTAATCTCCTGCAACGGAAACGTTTTTTCACTGTAAGAGCAATAAAAATGTGGAACTCATTACCAAAGGAGGTAGTGAATGCCAATACCCTAGATACATTTAAAAATTGTTTGGATACATTCTGTTTATAAACAAAATTCATGGCTATGAATGCTAGTATTAAATGGGTCGCCTTTTAGTGGGAGTATGTAAGCTTAACTGGAGCTTTTTGTATATATTTTAGATTTGTATAAGTTGAACTCAATGGACTTCGGTCTTTTTTCAACCTCATCTACTATGTTACAGATGTTCCTGAGAAATCCACCACTGGAGAGAGTCCCTTGACGACTGATGTCTTTTCACCGAGATAGATCAGCATGGTCGCCATTCCATTGTCTGAGCATGCGCAACTGGAGAGCTCTCAAAGGGAATCAAGCAAAAGGAATGATGTCCATGGAAGCCACCATCAAACCGATTACCTCCATACATTGAGCCACTGTAGGATAAGCAGTAGTGTGAAAAGAGAGGCAAGAGGAAATGATTTTGTTTTTCCTGACCTCTGTCAGAAAAATCGTCATCAATAGAGAATCTATTATGGTCCCTAAGAACACTACTCTTGTAGCAGGGAAAGGGGAGCTTTTTTCCAGATTCACATTCTATCTGTGGGAATGAAGAAAAGATAACAATATCTCTGTGTGAGATTTTGCTTGTTGAAAAGATGGAGCCTGAACCAATATGTCGTCCAGGTAGGGTGCCATAGCAATTCTACAAAAACGGATCACTACCAAAAGAGCCCCCAGAACCATTGAAAAAATTCTGGGAGCCGTGGCTAGACCAAATGGAAGGGCCACAAACTGGAAATGTTTGTCCAGAAAGGCAAATCTTAGGAATCTGTGATGGTCACTGTGAATAGGAACACAAAGATACACATCCTTTAGGTCTATGGTTGTCATGAACTGACCCTCTTGTACTAAAGGAAGAATGGAGCGTATAGTCTCCATCTTGGAGGATGGAACTTTGATAAACTTGTTTAGACACTTCAAGTCTATAATGGGACGGAAAGTTCCCTCTTTTTTGGGAACCTCAAATAGGTTGGAGTAGAACCCGAGACCCTGTTCCTGCACTGGAACTATCACTCAGAGGGAGGAAAGATGTTGTATACATTCAAGAACACCTCTCTCTTTATCTGGTCTGCAGATAATCTTGAGAGATAGAATCTGCCTCTGGGAGGAAAAGTCTTGAATTCCAATTTGTAACCCTGGGATACTATGTCCACAGTCCAGGGATCTGGGACATCTCATATACAGGCTTGAAAGAACTGAGAAAGTCTTCTCCCCACCTGATCCGTTCCAGGATCGGGGGCAAACCCTTAATGCTGATTTGGAATCAGCTGCGGGTTTCTTTGATTGTCTCCCCTTGTTCCAAGACTAATTGGGTTTCCAAGAAGACTTGGATTGTTCCTGCTTGGAAGAAGAAGAGAAAGGCTTTCCTCTGAAGTTACGAAAGGAATGAAAATTACTCTGACGTCCTTTATGCCTAGTCTTCTTATCTTGAGGTAGAAAAGACCCTTTTCCACCCGTAATATCAGAGATAATTTCTGCCAAACCGGGTCTAAACAAGGTTTTGCCCTTGTAAGGAATTGCCAGAAGCTTGACTTTAGAGGAAACGTCCACAGACCAGGATTTCAACCATAACGCTGTCACGTAGCTGGAAAACCAAGTAAGTGGATCGCAACTGCAGACAACAATTTGTGGACTGGATTACTTTGTGGTATTCACAATTCTTATGTGTTTCCTTGTTTAACTTGTTACAGGAGAGAATTTAGTCCTGTATAGGTTGCACTATGGATGTCTGGAAAAATCGGAGTTATGGGAGTGGAATCCCTATTGGATTTTGAGTTCATATAAATCCGTTTTAGTATGATGCACTAAAGTTCCTTTCATGTCTAGGTACAGATTAGGTGTGATTCAGCTGATGTCCGTGTTGCTACTCGTAGGATTTTGCAGCAGTGGAAAAACAAACAGCCTATGACACTGCAATGTGGGTGTGTGAAGAACAGGCAATCAGAAGGGCAGAAACTCTGACAACCTTAGTTTGCAGATTGAGCAACCAGAGTTTTAATAGAATATGCAGAGGTTGCGCTGAGTTTAACTTGGCAACAATAACAAAGCTTGCTCAGTTGTGGGAAATAGTTTATAGAAGATGTTATATGTGGTATCTTAATGTTGCAATCACTGTTTTGGAAACCACTACAGAAGGAAGCCTGGAAGTCTATGCAGGAGTCCTACGCGTAGAGCTTGCTAGATTGCGGTGTTGATGTAATCCGTAATTACTGAAAGGCGGTTATTCAGTGGCAAGCAGGTGTGTGAGGGAGGTGCAAGGATTTGTAGGGAAGATATAAAGGGGGCTAGGACAGTGAAACTCAAACCAATAAGATGCCGCACTAGTCACAGTGGCAATACACACCGCAGGTTGCCATTGGAGACCTTGATGAACATAAATCTTTTTCAAATAAGCCTTCAGCTTCTTGTCCATCGGATCCTTAAAAGACCAGCTATCCTCAATAGGAATAGTGGTCCTCTTAGCCAGAGTGGAAATGGCCCCTTCAACTTTGGGTGCAGTATACCAAGGGTCTTTAATGGAGTCCTCGACAGAAAACATTTTCTTAAAAATGGGAAACGGGGGAAAAGACCCCCTTGGTTTTTCCCATTCCTGTGAGATAATATCCCTAGCACGGTTCGGCACAGGAAACACTTACGAAGTGGAAGGTTCATCAAAGAAACTATTAGGTTTACTAGATTTCTTAGGAGTGAAAACGACAGGGGTATCAGAGTCATCTAAACTAGCTAAAACCTCCTTTAACAATACACAAAGGTGTTCAAGCTTAAATCTGAAGGATACCACCACAATCTCAGAAGAAGGAATTATACTGTCCGAATCTGAGATTTCACACTCAGAAAGTCCTGATGTAGCTTCCTCATCAGACTTATGAGAAAAGGCAACTTGGGAAGCAGAACTGAGGATAGGCACCTTACTTTCTAAATTTCTAGATTTCCTCTTGTGTTTTCACTGTAATCTGGGAATAGCCGCTAATGCCGTAGGTACCGCTAAAGATACAGAGGCAGCAATTTCTGCTTTTTAATTAAACTCCACTAGGAGTTATAGAGGAACCGCAGGGCACTGCATGTGACACCATTGCGGCTAGGGATGTAGCAGGAGAAAGCTGAGGTATTATTTTAACAGCATCATCATGAGAGACATTAGGCTCAAAAATGTTGCCTTTATTTTGCAAGGTTTTCTTGACACATGAAGAACAAAATTGCATAGGAGCTGCAATTTGTGCATCTAAACATAATAAGCATGAATTCATGAGAGCAGGCTCTTGCTCCATATCCGACATGTTGTGAAACAGTAAATAAACTTGTACAGATAAGTTTCAAAGATTTGAATATTCAATTAAAATAAGCCAAGGAAAAAATACACTTTAAATTTTATCCCAAATTAGGATTGATCCCCAGCTAAAATTATGTGAGAAAAGTTAAGAAAAAACATTTAATAAAACATCAGCAACCCCACACCTCACTTACTGAGTTATCTTACCACTACCAATTAAGACCAGATCACCCAGAAATGGAGAAAAACTACTTTTTTCTCAGAAACGTTATGAAGTAAAGCCGGTCATGTGACCGCAACTGCTGAGCTCAAATTTCTGCTGCGACACAGAGAGGCACTATTTCCTGGTACACTGAGTACCAGAAATAACCGATTTTTCAAACCTGACAGTTTAAAATATTGCATCTTTTTATTTTAAAGCAAAGGGGAAATGAATAAGCTACTGAAATAGAAAATTCAGCCTTACTTTCAGTTTAAACTTGTATTGTTTTATCAAGTAAATATGTGTCTGAAAATAAAGCCTAATAAAAACATTTTACCCTTTTTAAAAGAGTTTAAATTTGAGTCTTACAATGCTACAGTCCCTGCTTCATGCCCCAGTGTAACCCATACAACAGGATTATTTATGCCCCAATAAAAAAGCAGTGTCTTTTAATTTAAGTGCATGGTCTCCCAAACTGGAAGAAAAAACACTTACCTGCTCCGCTGTCCGGGATGTAGTCAGTTACAAGGTATTAGAGGACACAGTTCCTCACAGAGACTTTTGAAAAAGAAAGAACAGAGTAGCCAACTCTGCCTTTCTAAACTAGGGCAGCAATTGTTAGGAAAACACACAAAGTACCTCTTTGCAAGTTCCTAACTGCTTTAAAGCCACCACTACCTGACTGCAAGGAATGACGTGGAATACGGCTATACCCCAAAACTTGCTTGAAGATGAAATCAGAATTTTTCTTGAGACACCTAAACTTCACCTCCTCCATGCACCGAAGGCAAAGAGAATGACTGGGGGTTGTGGGTAAGGGAGTGTGATACTTAGCAGTTTAACTATGGTGCTGTTTGCCTCCTCCTGTTGGCCAGGAGTGATATGCCCAACAGTAATTACTCAAGCCGTGGACTCACCATATCTTAGGAAAGAAACATTTATGCAAAGAAAATACTAGTGTATAATGTCCCTTTAATTAGTTTCTGGTGGGGGCATCTCACCATTTGCTGGGAGGATGAGGTCTGCCCTTGCAAGCAGAGGCAACAATTCATACACAAATAATATGGGCATGCCACTAGTTAACATGACTTTCCATTTTTAATTTCACTAAATTGCTTTCTATGCAGTACTTGACCTCTCACAGAGAAGTCTTTACCACTCCTGCTGAGCAGAGTCAGATGTGTCTTTTGCATTGTGTCTCATGATTATTTAGCAGAAGTAGTTACATAACTTGTTACCCACCCAAGGAACAGCTGTGGAAAAATCTTCATTTGTTACAATATCTGTTTATTTTATAGCAAGTTGCAAACCACTGAGGGATGCCAAGATCTCTTTATTCCCTTTGTCTCTGAGATATTTTTTATTGGTTTGTGCAGTTTTCTAATGCAGCATCACTTCATTTTTAGTGGCTTATTTCCTTCAATATTAGATTCACAAAAAATCTTTTATGGGTACTAGCACAGTGTTTATCCATCAAGCTGAACCATTTTCATATATATTGATACAATAACAGGACCCCATTCCAGGGCCTTGTAATACCTTCATCACAATTCAATGATCAGACAATTCTCTGTAGAATCACAATCCCTCCCCAATCCAAACACACTAAATCTGCTGCTTAAATGGACATTCTAGTGCAAATCTGCTGGGACTTCTATTGTCCATTAAAAGGTATCACAATCTACTAAAGGAAAATTCTCTGTGGGCCCAATACAGTAACAACCCTTTTCTTTGAATATAGCAGTGGGAGAGAAAAATTAAGCCTGGTCTTTGCATGTCATTACAATAAAACAATTAATTACTATCAATCAAGATTTTTTTTTTCTACTTACTACAGCCATTTTTAGTTTCAAGTTAACCTGTAAAAATAAATAGAAAAAATAAACTCCCCTATCTTCCTGCTGAATGGGATATGGTGCGTCATAGCAAGAGAGAATGGGAGTGTGTAAATATATTTCTTTTCACAGCTTAGTTGAATGAAAAATATAATGGAAGATAATTACAGAAAAACTGCTCTATTAATATTGAGTACTTTATGATGATGATGATGATTATTATTATTATTAATAATAATAAAGTTATAATAAGAAGAATTATATAATTACTTCTCTATGCATTTTAGTCATATGTAAGGATATAGAGGCCTAGATTTAGAGTTTGGCGGTAGCCGTGAAAACGAGCGTTAGAGGCTCCTAATGCTGGTTTTAGGCTACCGCCGGTATTTGGAGTCACTCAAAATAGGGTCTAACGCTCACTTTTCAGCCGCGACTTTTCCATACCGCAGATCCCCTTACGTCAATTGCGTATCCTATCTTTTCAATGGGATCTTCCTAACTCCGGTATTTAGAGTCGTTTCTGAAGTGAGCGTTAGAGCTCTAACGACAAAACTCCAGCCGCAGAAAAAAAGCAGGAGTTAAGAGCTTTCTGGGCTAACGCCGGTTTATAAAGCTCTTAACTACTGTGCCCTAAAGTACACTAACACCCATAAACTACCTATGTACCCCTAAACCGAGGTCGCCGCAACTCGATTCAATTTTTTAACCCCTAATCTGCCGACCGCCACCTACGTTATACTTATGTACCCCTAATCTGCTGCCCCTAACCCCGCCGACCCCTGTATTATATTTATTAACCCCTAACCTGCCCCCCACAACGTCGCCGCCAGCTACTTACAATAATTAACCCCTAATCTGCCGACCGCAAAGCGCCGCCACCTACGTTATCCTTATGTACCCCTAATCTGCTGCCCCTAACACCGCCGACCCCTATATTATATTTATTAACCCCTAATCTGCCCCCCTCAACGTCGCCGACACCTGCCTACACTTATTAACCCCTAATCTGCCGAGCGGACCTGAGCGCTACTATAATAAAGTTATTAACCCCTAATCCGCCTCACTAACCCTATCATAAATAGTATTAACCCCTAATCTGCCCTCCCTAACATCGCCGACACCTAACTTCAATTATTAACCCCTAATCTGACGACCGGAGCTCACCGCTACTATAATAAATGGATTAACCCCTAAAGCTAAGTCTAACCCTAACACTAACACCCCCCTAACTTAAATATAATTTAAATCTAACGAAATTAATTAACTCTTATTAAATAAATTATTCCTATTTAAAGCTAAATACTTACCTGTAAAATACATCCTAATATAGCTACAATATAAATTATAATTACATTGTAGCTATTTTAGGATTAATATTTATTTTACAGGCAACTTTGTAATTATTTTAACCAGGTACAATAGCTATTAAATAGTTAAGAACTATTTAATAGTTACCTAGTTAAAATAATAACAAAATTACTTGTAAAATAAATCCTAACCTAAGTTATAATTAAACCTAACACTACCCTATCAATAAATTAATTAAATAAAATACCTACAATTACCTACAATAAAACCTAACACTACACTATCAATAAATAAATTAAATACAATTCCTACAAATAACTACAATTACATAAACTAACTAAATTACAAAAAATAAAAAAGAACTAAGTTACAAAAAATAAAAAAATATTTACAAACATAAGAAAAATATTACAACAATTTTAAACTAATTACACCTACTCTAAGCCCCCTAATAAAATAACAAAGACCCCCAAAATAAAAAAATGCCCTACCCTATTCTAAATTAATAGAGTTAAAAGCTCTTTTACCTTACCAGCCCTGAACAGGGCCCTTTGCGGGGCATGCCCCAAGAAAATCAGCTCTTTTGCCTGTAAAAAAAAACATACAATACCCCCCCCAACATTACAACCCACCACCCACATACCCCTAATCTAACCCAAACCCCCCTTAAATAAACCTAACACTAAGCCCCTGAAGATCTTCCTACCTTGTCTTCACCTCACTAGGTATCACCGATCCGTCCTGGCATCCGGTGCTGAAGAAGTCCAGAAGAGGCTCCAAAGTCTTCCTCCTATCCGGCAAGAAGAGGACATCCGGACCGGCAAACATCTTCATCCAAGCGGCATTTTCGATCTTCTTCCATCCGGTGCGGAGCGGGTCCATGTTGAAGCAGCCGACGCGGATCCATCCTCTTCTTTCTGCGTCTCCCGACGAATGACGGTTCCTTTAAGGGACGTCATCCAAGATGGCGTCCCTCGAATTCCGATTGGCTGATAGGATTCTATCAGCCAATCGGAATTAAGGTAGGAATATTCTGATTGGCTGATCGGAACAGCCAATAGAATGCGAGCTCAATCTGATTGGCTGATTGGATCAGCCAATCGGATTGAACTTGATTCTGATTGGCTGATTCCATCAGCCAATCAGAATATTCCTACCTTAATTCCGATTGGCTGATAGAATCCTATCAGCCAATCGGAATTCGAGGGACGCCATCTTGGATGACGTCCCATAAAGGAACCGTCATTCGTCGGGAGACGCAGAAAGAAGAGGATGGATCCGCGTCGGCTGCTTCAACATGGACCCGCTCCGCACCGGATGGAAGAAGATCGAAGATGCCGCTTGGATGAAGATGTTTGCCGGTCCGGATGTCCTCTTCTTGCCGGATAGGAGGAAGACTTTGGAGCCTCTTCTGGACCTCTTCAGCACCGGATGCCAGGACGGATCGGTGATACCTGGTGAGGTGAAGACAAGGTAAGAAGATCTTCAGGGGCTTAGTGTTAGGTTTATTTAAGGGGGGTTTGGGTTAGATTAGGGGTATGTGGGTGGTGGGTTGTAATGTTGGGGGGGGGTATTGTATGTTTTTTTTACAGGCAAAAGAGCTGATTTTCTTGGGGCATGCCCCGCAAAGGGCCCTGTTCAGGGCTGGTAAGGTAAAAGAGCTTTTAACTCTATTAATTTAGAATAGGGTAGGGCATTTTTTTATTTTGGGGGTCTTTGTTATTTTATTAGGGGGCTTAGAGTAGGTGTAATTAGTTTAAAATTGTTGTAATATTTTTCTTATGTTTGTAAATATTTTTTTATTTTTTGTAACTTAGTTCTTTTTTATTTTTTGTACTTTAGTTAGTTTATGTAATTGTAGTTATTTTTAGGAATTGTATTTAATTTATTTATTGATAGTGTAGTGTTAGGTTTTATTGTAGGTAATTGTAGGTATTTTATTTAATTAATTTATTGATAGGGTAGTGTTAGGTTTAATTATAACTTAGGTTAGGATTTATTTTACAGGTAATTTTGTAATTATTTTTACTATTTTAGCTATTAAATAGTTCTTAACTATTTAACAGCTATTGTACCTGGTTAAAATAAATACAAAGTTACCTGTAAAATAAATATTAATCCTAAAATAGCTATAATATAATTAAAATTTATATTGTAGCTTTATTAGGATTTATTTAACAGGTAAGTATTTAGCTTTAAATAGGAATAATTTATTTAATAAGAGTTAATTAATTTCGTTAGATGTAAATTATATTTAAGTTAGGGGGGTGTTAGTGTTAGGGTTAGACTTAGCTTTAGGGGTTAATACATTTATTATAGTAGCGGTGAGCTCCGGTCGTCAGATTAGGGGTTAATAATTGAAGTTAGGTGTCGGCGATGTTAGGGAGGGCAGATTAGGGGTTAATACTATTTATGATAGGGTTAGTGAGGCGGATTAGGGGTTAATACATTTATTATAGTAGCGCTCAGGTCCGCTCGGCAGATTAGGGGTTAATAAGTGTAGGTAGGTGTCGGCGACGTTGAGGGGGGCAGATTAGGGGTTAATAAATATAATATAGGGGTCGGCGGTGTTAGGGGCAGCAGATTAGGGGTACATAAGGATAACGTAGGTGGCGGCGCTTTGCGGTCGGCAGATTAGGGGTTAATTATTGTAAGTAGCTGGCGGCGACGTTGTGGGGGGCAGGTTAGGGGTTAATAAATATAATACAGGGGTCGGCGGGGTTAGGGGCAGCAGATTAGGGGTACATAGGGATAACGTAGGTTGCGGCGGTTTACGGAGCGGCAGATTAGGGGTTAATAATATAATGCAGGGGTCAGCGATAGCGGGGGCGGCAGATTAGGGGTTAATAAGTGTAAGGTTAGGGGTGTTTAGACTCGGGGTACATGTTAGGGTGTTAGGTGCAGACGTAGGAAGTGTTTCCCCATAGGAAAAAATGGGGCTGCGTTAGGAGCTGAACGCGGCTTTTTTGCAGGTGTTAGGTTTTTTTTCAGCTCAAACAGCCCCATTGTTTCCTATGGGAGAATCGTGCACGAGCACGTTTTTGAGGCTGGCCGCGTCCGTAAGCAACTCTGGTATCGAGAGTTGCATTTGCGGTAAAAATGCTCTACGCTCCTTTTTTGGAGCCTAACGCAGCATTTTTTTGGACTCTCGATACCAGAGTTAAATTTATGGTGCGGCCAGAAAAAAGCACGCGTAGCGTTAACAACCCATCTACCGCCAAACTCCAAATCTAGGCCATAGTGTTTAATCTAACTTAATTGCTTTGTAATTAATAATAGCTTTAGAAACATTTAGTGACAATGCAAAGGAGTATTTTAGTAATGTCATAATAATTATATAAAGAAGCAATTAGCTTCACATATCCAATCAGATTGCAAAAATCACACTCTATTAATGAGTGTGGGTGCTGTATTTTACTTATTTCCAAATGCATTTTATTACTTAATTAGATCTTAATTTTAATATGACATTCATTTTTGTTATTTTTTATTCTCACAGGCAAAGCATTTGTTCCGAAATACATGCCAATCGAAAGCAAGCCAGAGGAACAGCTGACCCTGGAGCCAGAACTGGAAGAAGCACTGGCAAGTGCCACAGATACAGAACTTAATGACCTTGCAAGTCAGTACCAAACCTGCAATCCATTCTTTATTAACAACAGTCTACAAACTATGTGACTTTTTGCATTAAATTAGATAGTAAGGTTTCATATCATTTGTTTTAGCTGTCCTTGGAGTGCAGCATTTTGTCAGCAGATCCCAAGGAAGTGAAGATGGCAACAGAGATGGAATTCATAAAGAGCTCCTAAAAAGTAAGGCAACATATAACTATTCTGTATATATCATTGTTTTTATTGTAAGTGTCAGCTGTAGTTTTCATCTTTCTGTCCCTTGTTATTATAACTGGGGAAAGCAAGCAGAACTAAAATCTACAGAAGTGTATTGCTTCACTAGGTGGCATACTTGGCTGGGTTTAAAAAAAGAGACATTTAACTCAAAAGTGACTGTAGTCTTTAAATAAAGACCAAGATCACACCCCTTACACTAAATGGAGTTGGGATAAAAATGATCAGTAATCAATTTTAATAAGAACCCTGTTTTCTTTCCTATGGCATGGAGAGTCCACGACTTCATTCCAATTATTAGTGGGATATTCAACTCCTAGACAGCAGGAGGAGGCAAAGAGCACCCCAGCAAAGCTGTTAAGCGTAACTTCCCTTACCCATAATCCATAGTCATTCTCTTTGCCTTTGTCAATGGAGGATGTGTGAAGATGGTGTCTGAAGATTGTAATCCTTTTATGGGTACTTTTCCCTGCATGCAATAAACAGAAGTCCCACACTGAAAAAGAACTCTGTGACTCTGTGAGTCGACTTACCGCGTCCAGTCCTAGGGGGGGGTTTCTCTGTGGTCGGTCTGGGGCTGGGCTCTGGTTGCCGGTGATCCGCGATCCCCGTGGATATGTTAATCTCCTTATCTTGCGCCCAGAATGCCCTGGAGCTCTGCGACTCTGCCGGTTACCAACTGAATGCAGACCCCACCCTCCTCAGACGCGTGCGGCTTCTCCTATTGGTCAGCGGCTCAGGACGTCACCGCCCGGTGAGTATTCTGTCCAATCCACGAGAGGGGGAGGGGAGGAGGCGAACCTCAGCTGTGCTCACTGTAAGGGATCCGATTGTCAAGGAAATAAAGGAAAGCAGGAGCACCAGTGGATGTGAGAGTCAGTGTTTATTTCCACAATAACGCTGTGTTAAAAGCACTCAAAAAACAAACAAGAAAGTCAAATTGTGATAAACAAATAGTGCTCTGGAATTACTGACGGCAGCTGATTGTTCAAATAGGGTAGGGAGGCTGGAAAACAGCTGACGCGTTTCGGCTGTAACGCCGTAGTCTTAGCTGGTTAAAAATTAAAAACAAGCGCCCTTTTTCTAGGGCTAACCTTCCTCCTATTGGACAATCTGGTGGGCCAATCCAAAACTACTTACAACTGCATGTACATTTAACCCCCTAACACACCTTATACTAGACTGTTGATGCTGCTAAGCAAATAACCTGAACATATGTTATATCTTTGTATATTTCAGAATTGATAATCATAACAAAACTCATAATGGGACAATTGTTAATGAACAAAATAAATTAAAAATGAAAAATTAAATTGTTATCTCATGGCTGACAGGAACAGAGAGGAACTTAACAAGATACATAATTCCATGTTTATATCTAAATCTAAACATTTCTCTCACATACATTTTGTCATTCTTGGTACACAAAGGAAAGGGATAACCAATAAACAGCTACCTTCCTGTCATTTTATAAAAAGTTAGATAGATATTTGCATAATTGCAATAATTATGAGTGTGTTCACTCAAGCATAATGGAATATTAAACTATTAGCTCTACTCTAGATCCTATGTATGGATAGGTTCAAGTATGGGACTGTTATTCAATGAACAAGATAGCAATGAAATAAATTAAATAAGTAAATAGACAAATAAAAGAACAGTTCACTTCCCACTAATTTGCTATGCTGGACATTCTCTTGTATATGTCCCCATTGTGCTATAATCCTGCTAGGATATAATGATTATGTAATTCAAAAATGACTGAATATATGTATAACCTTATCTATAAAGATATGTTTAGGGAGCACCTCTCTACCATCAGAGTAGGAAAGTCCAGCACTCCTCTAGTGCAACACTTCGCACTTGAACACTCCAAAAGCACTGAGAGTTTCAGATGGAAGGCCATTGAACATGTACCTGTGCCACCAAGAGGTGGGGACAGGGAGAAAGCCCTAGGCAGACAGGAGGTGTTCTGGATCTTCAAATTGAAGACCAGGACACCTTCAGGACTAAACTCAGCCTTTGACTTAATAAACTATTGGTACTAACCAGTATAAGTTTGGGAGTGTTTGCAAACTCCAAAACACATATCTTTATAGATAAGGTTATACATATATTCAGTCATTTTTGAATTACATAATCATTATATCCTAGCAGGATTATAGCACAGTGGGGACATATACAAGAGAATGTCCAGCATAGCAAATTAGTGGGAAGTGAACTGTTCTTTTATTTGTCTATTTACTTATTTAATTTATTTCATTGCTATTTTGTTCATTGAATAACAGTCCCATACTTGAACCTATCCATACATAGGATCTAGATAGAGTAGAGCTAATAGTTTAACCCCTTAATGACCACAGCACTTTTCCATTTTCTGTCCGTTTGGGACCAAGGCTATTTTTACATTTTTGCGGCGTTTGTGTTTAGCTGTAATTTTCCACTTACTCATTTACTCTACCCACACATATTATATACCATTTTTCTCGCCATTAAATAGACTTTCTAAAGATACCATTATTTTCATCATATCTTATAATTTACTATAAAAAAAAATATAAAATATGAGGAAAAAATGGAAAAAAACAAACCTTTTCTAACTTTGACCCCCAAAATCTGTTACACATCTACAATCACCAAAAAACACCCATGCTAAATAGTTTCTAAATTTTGTCCTGAGTTTAGAAATACCTAATATTTACATGTTCTTTGCTTTTTTTGCAAGTTATAGGGCCATAAATACAAGTAGCACTTTGCTATTTCCAAACCACTTTTCTTTCAAAATTAGCGCTAGTTACGTTGGGACACTGATATCTTTCAGGAATACCTGAATATCCCTTGACATGTATATATTTTTTTTAGAAGACATCCCAAAGTATTGATCTAGGCCCATTTTAGTATATTTCATGCCACCATTTCACCTCCAAATACGATCAAATAAAAAAAATTGTTCACTTTCTCACAAATTTTTTCACAAACTTTAGGTTTCTCACTGAAATTATTTACAAACAACTTATGCAATTATGAAATAAATGGTTGTAAATGCTTCTCTTGGATCCCCTTTGTTCATAAATAGCAGAGATATATGGCTTTGGCTTTGCTTTTTGGTAATTAGAAGACTGCTAAATGCCACTGCGCACCACACGTGTATTATGCCCAGCAGTGAAGGGGTTAATTAGGGAGCATGTAGGGAGCTTTTAGGGTTAATTTTAGCTTTAGTGTAGTGTAGTAGAGAACCCCAAGTATTGATCTAGGCCCATTTTGGTATATTTCATGCCACCATTTCACCGGCAAATGCGATCAAATAAAAAAAACTTTATTTTTTTCACAATTTTAGGTTTCTCACTGAAATTATTTACAAACAGCTTGTGCAATTATGGCACAAATGGTTGTAAATGCTTCTCTGGGATCCCCTTTGTTCAGAAATAGCAGACATATATGATTTTGGCGTTGCTTTTTGGTAATTAGAAGGCCGCTAAATGCCACTGCGCACCACACGTGTATTATGCCCAGCAGTGAAGGGGTTAATTAGGTAGTTTGTAGGGAGCTTGCAGGGTTAATTTTAGCTTTAGAGTAGAGATCAGCCTCCCACCTGACACATCACACCCCCTGATCCCTCCCAAACAGCTTCCTTCCCTCCCCCACCCCACAATTGTCCCCGCCATCTTAAGTACTGGCAGAAAGTCTGCCAGTACTAAAATAAAAGGTATTTTTTTTTTCTTTTCTTTTTTTTTGGGGGCATATTTACATATGCTGCTTTGTAGAATCTCCCCATAGCCCCCAACCTCCCTGATCCCCCCCAAACAGCTCTCTAACCCTCCCCCTCTGCCTTACTGGGGGCCATGTTGGGTACTGGCCGCCACCCACCTCCTACACACGCTCCCACCCACCAACGATGGAAGCCATAGATATCCGGTGCAGAGAGGGCCACAGAGTGGCCCTCTCTGCATCGGATGGCTACTAAGGGTTATTGCAGGATGCCTCGATATCGAGGCATCACTGCAATAACCAGAAAGCAGCTGGAAGTGAGCAGGATCGCTTCCAGCTGCTTTCCACACCGAGGACGTGCAGGGTACGTCCTTGGTCGTTAAGGGTATTTTTTTAGAGGACGTACCCTGCACGTCCTCGGTCGTTAAGGGGTTAATATTCCATTATGCTGGAGTGAACACACTCATAATTATTGCAATTATGCAAATATCTATCTAACTTTTTATAAAATGACAGGAAGGTATCTGTTTATTGGTTATCCCTTTCCTTTGTGTACCAAGAATGACAAAATGTATGTGAGAGAAATGTTTAGATTTAGATATAAACATGGAATTATGTATCTTGTTAAGTTCCTCTCTGTTCCTGTCAGCCATGAGATAACAATTTAATTTTTCATTTTTAATTTATTTTGTTCATTAACAATTGTCCCATTATGAGTTTTGTTATGATTATCAATTCTGAAATATACAAAGATATAACATATGTTCAGGTTATTTGCTTAGCAGCATCAACAGTCTAGTATAAGGTGTGTTAGGGGGTTAAATGTACATGCAGTTGTAAGTAGTTTTGGATTGGCCCACCAGATTGTCCAATAGGAGGAAGGTTAGCCCTATTTGAACAATCAGCTGCCGTCAGTAATTCCAGAGCACTATTTGTTTATCACAATTTGACTTTCTTGTTTGTTTTTTGAGTGCTTTTAACACAGCGTTATTGTGGAAATAAACGCTGACTCTCACATCCACTGGTGCTCCTGCTTTCCTTTATTTACTTTTCCCTGCAAGCAAGGATTGGGACTATGCTGTGTCCATGTCAACCTTTTTAGTAAAAGTAATGGTGGCTCTTAGCAGTTAGAAAGCGGTGAGGTTGTCTTTGCTTCATTTCTAACATTATTGCTACCCCTTTATAGAAAGTCAGAGTTGGTTATTCTGTTCTTTCTTTTTCTGAAGGTCCCTGATAGAGAGTGGAGTGTCTATCACACCAAAGAAGCTGTTCCTGTCCTGCAGCTGGATCCACAGGTAAGTGCCTTTGCCTTCTAGGTACTGAAGGACATCACTTTGGAGGTTAATTCCTCTAGTGGATCATCATCTGGGACATGTTATGACCTTTAGGGGTCAGTTAGTTGGGCAGTTTGGCAGGCACTGATGTAAGTGAAACTTTAAAGGGTTAATTTTTCCATTTTTATATGAGAGACTGGCTGAAGCGTTAAATAGGCTCTATAAGCATTATGCATTCTTTATTTCTGATAGGACTGGGATAAATAGAGCAGAGTGTACAATGTGTGAGAATTTAGTGTTTAATCTGGTCGGACAGAAACACGCGCTTTTCCGGTGGCACAGTTTCTTTTCTGAGTCCAATCACGTGTCCTCCGTTCTTCTGCTTTTATTCATCATCGAGCGGAGTGAATTAGGCAGGGCGTGTGTTTTAGCTCACAGCTTTCTAGGGTGACAGCCAACTCTGATAGCGGATCTGCAGCAAGCAAAAGTCTCCTTGCAATTACTAGTATCAACTCCGGTCCCGGTGCGGTAAGACTCCTCAGCTAGCCTGAGGTATAGAGGTGTGAGGGACTTTGCTTTAAAAAAATCTTAAGTAAGTTTTAGTATACTTAGCATTATGCGCTTTGAGGGAAGGTGAAATCTGATTACTCTCCTTTCTTAAAGAGACATAACGGTTACTTTTAGTGTTTAAAGATTTTTATTGAGCATCAAACAAAAATATACAGCAAGTATTCTCAGTGACATAAAAAGTAATAACATACATATTTACTTAGCAAGAACCTTTTTTTCAGTCTAGTATAAGGTGTGTTAGGGGGTTAAATGTACATGCAGTTGTAAGTAGTTTTGGATTGGCCCACCAGATTGTCCAATAGGAGGAAGGTTAGCCCTAGAAAAAGGGCGCTTGTTTTTAATTTTTAACCAGCTAAGACTACGGCGTTACAGCCGAAACGCGTTAGCTGTTTTCCAGCCTCCCTACCCTATTTGAACAATCAGCTGCCGTCAGTAATTCCAGAGCACTATTTGTTTATCACAATTTGACTTTCTTGTTTGTTTTTTGAGTTCTTTTAACACAGCGTTATTGTGGAAATAAACGCTGACTCTCACATCCACTGGTGCTCCTGCTTTCCTTTATTTACTTTTCCCTGCAAGCAAGGATTGGGACTATGCTGTGTCCATGTCAACCTTTTTAGTAAAAGTAATGGTGGCTCTTAGCAGTTAGAAAGCGGTGAGGTTGTCTTTGCTTCATTTCTAACATTATTGCTACCCCTTTATAGAAAGTCAGAGTTGGTTATTCTGTTCTTTCTTTTTCTGAAGGTCCCTGATAGAGAGTGGAGTGTCTATCACACCAAAGAAGCTGTTCCTGTCCTGCAGCTGGATCCACAGGTAAGTGCCTTTGCCTTCTAGGTACTGAAGGACATCACTTTGGAGGTTAATTCCTCTAGTGGATCATCATCTGGGACATGTTATGACCTTTAGGGGTCAGTTAGTTGGGCAGTTTGGCAGGCACTGATGTAAGTGAAACTTTAAAGGGTTAATTTTTCCATTTTTATATGAGAGACTGGCTGAAGCGTTAAATAGGCTCTATAAGCATTATGCATTCTTTATTTCTGATAGGACTGGGATAAATAGAGCAGAGTGTACAATGTGTGAGAATTTAGTGTTTAATCTGGTCGGACAGAAACACGCGCTTTTCCGGTGGCACAGTTTCTTTTCTGAGTCCAATCACGTGTCCTCCGTTCTTCTGCTTTTATTCATCGTCGAGCGGAGTGAATTAGGCAGGGCATGTGTTTTAGCTCACAGCTTTCTAGGGTGACAGCCAACTCTGATAGCGGATCTGCAGCAAGCAAAAGTCTCCTTGCAATTACTAGTATCAACTCCGGTCCCGGTGCGGTAAGACTCCTCAGCTAGCCTGAGGTATAGAGGTGTGAGGGACTTTGCTTTAAAAAAATCTTAAGTAAGTTTTAGTATACTTAGCATTATGCGCTTTGAGGGAAGGTGAAATCTGATTACTCTCCTTTCTTAAAGAGACATAACGGTTACTTTTAGTGTTTAAAGATTTTTATTGAGCATCAAACAAAAATATACAGCAAGTATTCTCAGTGACATAAAAAGTAATAACATACATATTTACTTAGCAAGAACCTTTTTTTTTTTTTTTTTTAACAAGGCCTGTAATTACAATACAATACGAGGAATAATGGTTACTTTTATTATTCTCCTTATTATTGGGGACCTTTTCAGCTATGGACACAGACCAAGATTCTGTCTCTTTGGATAAATGTTTATTATGTTTAGAGGCCCAACTTGTTTTGCCTATGCAATTTTGTTCCTCATGCTTAGCTAAGACTCCCTTCTGAGCCAATTGTCTCTCAGGATAATGCTGTTCAGGATATGCCACAGCTTTCTTCTCAAACGTCCCAAGCCCTAATGGTTTCACATTCAGTGCCCTGCGGTTTAATTTTGGATCAAGTGGGGGGCAGGCTTTCTCTTTTTTGGCATGCTTGGATATGCCATGTCTCAAATCCGTGGGCTGTGGACATAGTATCCCAGGGCTACAGAATAGGATTCAAGTCTTGCCCTCCAAGGGGCAGATTTCTCCTGTCAATACTATCCACAAACCAGGTAAAGAGGGAGGCCTTCTTAAGCTGCGTAGAGGACCGTGGAGTAATTGTTCCAGTTTCTCTAGAGGAACAAGGCCTAGAATTCTATTCAAATCTATTTTGTGGTTCCCAAAAAGGAGGGAACTTTCCACCCCATCCTAGACTTAAAGTGCCTCAACAATTTCCTTAGGGTTCCGTCCTTGAAGATGGAAACTATTCGTTCCATTCTTCCATTGGTTCAGGAAGGTCAGTTCATGACGACCATAGACCTGAAGGAAGCGTATCTTTATGTTCCCATTCACAGGGATCATCACCAGTTTCTGAGGTTGGTCTTTCTGGACAAGCATTTCCAGTTGGTTGCACTTCCGTTTGGTCCTGCCACTGCTCCTAAAATATTTGTAAAGGTTCTGGGGGACCTTTTTGCGGTGGTCAGATCTCAGGGAATTGCGGTGGCGTCTTACCTAGACGACATCTTGATTCAGGCGTCATCTTTTCAACTAGCAAAATCTCATACAGAGATGTTGTTGTCTTTTCTACGTTCTCACGGATGGAAAGTGAATTTTGAAAAGAGTTCCCTTGTTCCAGCTACAATGGTGTGTTTTTTATGGACAATTATAGATTCCCTGTCCATGAAGATTTTCCTGATGGATGTCAGAAAATCCAAACTTCTTGCTTTGTGCCTTTCTCTCTAGTCTGCTATTCGTCCATCAGTGGCTCAATGCATGAAGGTGATTGGTCTGATGGATGCCTCCATGGACATCATTCCTTTTGCTCGGTTCCAACTGCAACTATGCATGCTCAGTCAATGGAACGGAGACTATTCAGATTTATCGCAGAGGATAGATCTGGATTCCCTAACAAGAGACTCTCTCTCTTCCTGAGACCTTCCTGGGTGATATTAACTACAGACACCAGCCTGTTAGGCTGGGGAGCAGTTTGGGGCTCACTAAAAGCTCAGGGCCTGTGGACTCGAGAGGAGTCTTCTCTTCCCATAAGCATCTTGGAGTTGAGATCAATCTTCAATGCCTTGACCGCTTGGCCTCAATTATCTTTAGTCCGGTTTATCAGATTCCAGTCGGACAACATCACCTCAGTGCCTTACATCAACCACCAGAACTTGGAGTTCCTTGGCCATGAAGGTGGTAACTCGCATTCTGCAGTGGGAGGAAGCTCACGATTGTCTCCTATCTGCCATACACATTCCAGGAGTGGACAACTGGGAGGCAGATTTTCTGAGCAGACAGACTTTTCATCCCGGGGAGTGGGCTCTCCATCCGGAAGTGTTCTCAAGGATAAACCTCAAGTGGGGGGGTTCTGGAGTTGGATCTGATGGCGTCTCGTCAAAACGCCAAACTTCCAAAGTACGGATCAAGGACAAGAGATCCTCAGGCCGCTCTGATAGATGCCCTGGCGGTTCCTTGGATCTTCTCTCTGGCATACCTGTTTCCTCCGTTTGCTCTCCTTCCACGAGTAATTGTTTGTATCAAACAGGAGAGAGCATCTGTAATTCTAATAGCTCCTGCATGGCCTCGGAGGATCTGGTTTGCGGATCTGGTGAGGATGTCATCTCTTCTACCTTGGAGGTTACCTCTGAGGAAGGACCTTCTAATTCAGGGTCCATTCCTCCATCCAAATCTGGATTCTCTGAAGCTAACTGCTTGGAAAAAGAATGCCTAGTTTTGTCTAGATGTGGTTTTTCTGAGCCGGTCATTGATACCATGCTCCAGGCTCGTAAACCTGTTACTCGCAGGATTTGCCATAAGGTATGGTGTAAATAACTTTCTTGGTGTGAATCTAAGGGTTTCTCCTGGAGCCGGGTGAGGATTCCCCGCATTTTATCCTTTCTTCAGGATTGCCTGGAGAAAGGGTTGTCAGTCAGTACTCTGAAGGGTCAGATATCTGCACTGTCTATCCTTTTGCACAAACGCCTGGCTGATTTGCCAGATGTTCAATCTTTTGTTCAGGCTCTGGTCAGAATCAGAATGTGTTTAAACCTGTTGCTCCTCCTTGGGGTCTTAAATACCTTGTTCTTAAAGTTTTGCAGCAGGCTCCGTTTGACCCGATGCATTCTGTTGATATTAAATTGTTATCTTGTAAGGTTTTGTTTCTTCTTGCTATTTCTTCCGCTCGCAGAGTGTCTGAGCTCTTGGCTCTGCAGTGTGATGATTCCCCGTACCTTATTTTTCAAGCAGATAAGGCGGTCCTTGGTACTAAGTTGGGTTTTCCTCCTAAGGTTGTGTTGGATCGAAACATTAATAAGGAAATTGTTCTTCCTCCTTTTTGTCCTCCTTTTTGTCCTAATCCTTCTTCCTATAAGGAACGTCTTTTGCATAATCTGGATGTGGTGCATGCTCTAAAATTTTACCTTCAAGCAACTAAAGACTTTTAGCTATCTTCTGCCCTGTTTGTGGTTTTCTCTGGCAAGCGTAAAGGTCAGAAGGCCACTTCTACTACTCTTTCCCTCTGGTTAAGAAGTGTTATCCATTTAGCTTATGAGACAGCTGGTCAGCAGCCTCCTGAGAAAATTACGGCTCATTCCACTAGGGCTGTCTCCTCGTCCTGGGCTTTCAAAAGTGAAGCTTCTGTGGAGCAGATTTGCAAGGCGGCATAATGGTCCTCTTTGCATACTTTTTTCAAATTCTACAAATTTGATACTTTTGCCTCGGCTGAGGCCTCTTTTGGGAGAAAGGTTCTTCAAGTGGTGGTGCCTTCTGTTTAGGTCCACCTGCCTTGTTCTCCCTCTCTTTTCATTCTGTGTCCTCTAGCTTGGGTATTGGTTCCCACTAGTAATTGGAATGAAGTCATGGACTCTCCATGCCATAGGAAAGAAAACAAAATGTATGCTTACCTGATAAATTTCTTTCTTTCCGGGCATGTTGAGTCCACTACCCCGCCCTCTTTGTAATTTAAATTTGGCAGGTTTTTTTGAGTAAACAAACCTTACTATCTGAACTTTAAATGTCCTCTTGCATTCCCTATAGGAAGGAAAAAACAGACCAAGCCTCAGATACCACATAAGATACCTGAGGCTAATTCTGTATGCAAATACACTCCTCCTGGAGATTTAAAGAACTGCAGGGCACTGCATGTGACGCCATAGAAGCTTGGGACGTTTAAGGAGAAACTGTGGCATAGCCAGAACAATATCATCCTGGGAGACATAGGGCTCATAGGGCAACATCTATTCAATCGCTGTTGCTAAACATACAGCACAGAACATAAATATTTTAATCTCAAAAAGATCTAAATGCAATGGACAGATCTTACAGAACCACAATAGTTCCTCCAGAGCTTTAATATTGAACATAGGAACAGGCTTTTGTCCAAACTGAACATAAGCCCCCATAAATAAATGATAACTCTTGAATATATATCAGGGAGAAGTATCATATCTCAAAATATATAGCTCTTAAGAGGTTCAAATCTCTAACCTATCCCAGGCAAGAAAATTACTATTAGGCTAGCAAAGAATTTATAACAAATAACACAGGGATGAGAAGAAAAACTGTGCTTTCTTTTGCATGATGTACCAAGTCCACAGATTCATCCTAACTTGTGGGATATTGTCCTTCCTGACAGGAATTAGCAAAGAGAGCACCACAGCAGAGCTGTCTATATAGCTCCATTTTTAACTCCACCCCCCAGTCATTCTCTTTGCTGGCTCTAAGCAGGAAGAGTAAAGAGAAGAGGTGTTAAACTGTTAGTTTTTATTTCATCTTCAATCAAGAGTTTGTTATTTTTAAATGGTACCGGTGTTGTACTATTTGCTCTCAGGCAGGACATAGATGAAGATTTCTGCCTGGAGGATGATGATCTTAGTATTTAAGCGGTTTTAGACATTTTTCAATCCGATTTTTTCATTTGGGGGTTTATTGCTTATTAACTTGTGGTGCAATCCATCTAAAGCTTAGTGGGTACACTGTTAAAATTTCAGAAAAATTGAAGCAATTTTAACCTGTTTTGCAGTTTGTGTATGCCTTTTTTTTTCTCTTAAAGGCACGGTACCGTTTTTGCAAATTGTGTTTTTTTCATTAAATAAAGTGTTTTCCAAGCTTGCTTGCTTTATTACTAGTCTGTTAAACATGTCTGACACTGAAGAAACTCATTGTTCAATTTGTTTAGAAGCCATTGTGGAACCCCCTCTTAGAATGTGTCCCACTTGTACTGATACGTCTATAAATTGCAAACAGCATATTTTGACTTATAAAGGTTTGGCATTAGATGATTCTCAGACAGAAGGAAATCAGGTTTTGCCATCTAGTTCTCCCCAAGTGTCTCAACCAGTAACGCCCACACAAGCGACGCCAAGTACTTCTAGTGCGTCTAATTCTTTCACCTTGCAAGATATGGCTTCAGTTATGAATACTACCCTCACAGAGGTTTTATCTAAGCTGCCTGGTTTGCAAAGGAAGCGCAGTAGCTCTGGGTTAAGAACAAATGCTGAGCCTTCTGACGCTTTAGTAGCCATATCCGATATTCCCTCACAATGTTCTGAAGTAGGGATGAGGGATTTGATGTCTGAGGGAGAGATTTCTGATTCAGGAAAGACGATCCCTCAGACAGATTCAGATATGACGGCATTTAAATTTAAAATAGAGCATCTCCGCTTATTGCTCAGGGAGGTTTTAGCTACTCTGGATGATTGTGACCCTATTGTAGTTCCAGAGAAATTGTGTAAAATGGACAAATATTTAGAGGTTCCTGTTTACACTGATGTGTTTCCGGTCCCTAAGAGGATTTCGGACATTGTTACTAAGGAGTGGGATAAACCAGGTATTCCGTTCTCTCCCCCTCCTGTTTTTAAGAAAATGTTTCCCATTTCTGACACCATAAAGGACTCATAGCAGACGGTCCCTAATGTGGAGGGAGCTATTTCTACCCTGGCTAAGCGTACAACTATACCTATTGAAGACAGTTGTGCCTTCAATGATCCTATGGATAAAAAATTAGAGGGTCTCCTAAAGAAAATTTTTGTTCATCAAGGTTTTCTTCTTCAACCTATAGCGTGCATTGTTCCTGTAGCCACTGCAGCTGCCTTTTGGTTTGAGGCTCTAGAAGAAGCTCTTCAGATGGAGACCCCACTAGATGATATTTTGGACAGAATTAAGGCTCTTAAGTTGGCTAATTCTTTTATTACAGACTCCGCTTTTCATCTTGCCAAATTAGCGGCTAAGAATTCAGGTTTTGCCATTTTAGCGCATAGAGCATTATGGCTTAAGTCCTGGTCAGCTGATATGTCATCTAAATCTAAGCTTTTGTCGATCCCTTTCAAAGGTAAGACCCTATTCGGGCCTGCATTGAAAGAGATCATTTCAGACATTACTGGAGGGAAGGGTCATACCCTCCCTCAGGATAAGTCAAATAAGACTAGGACCAAACAAAATAATTTTCGTTCCTTTCGAAACTTCAAGAGTGGTCCCTCTACCTCTTCCCCTGCTGCATAGCAAGAGGGGAACTTTGCTCAATCCAAGCCAACCTGGAGACCTAATCAGGCTTGGAACAACGGTAAACAAGCCAAAAAGCCTGCTGCTGCCACTAAGTCAGCATGAAGGGGTAGCCCCCGATCCGGGACCGGATCTAGTAGGGGGCAGACTCTCTCTCTTTGCTCAGGCCTGGGCAAGAGACGTTCAGAATTCCTGGGCAGTAGTAACCCAGGGATACCTTATAGATTTCAAGGATTCCCCTCCAAGGGAGAGGTTCCATCTGTCTCAATTGTCTGTAAACCCGACAAAAAGAGAGTTGTTCTTACGCTGTGTAGAAGACCTTTTTAGCATGGGAGTGATCTGTCCAGTTCCAAAAGCAGAACAGGGGCAGGAGCAGGGGTTCTACTCCAATCTGTTTATAGTTCCCAAAAAGGAGGGAACCTTCAGACCAATTCTGGATCTCAAGATCCTAAACCAATTCCTAAGAGTTCCATCTTTCAAGATGGAGACCATTCGGACTATCTTACCATTGATCCAGGAGGGTCAATATATGATCACCGTGGACTTAAAGGATGCGTATCTACACATTCCTATCTACAAAGATCATCACTAGTTCCTCAGGTTCGCCTTTCTGCTAAGACCACGGGGCATAGCAGTGGCGCCTTATCTAGACGACATTCTAATTCAAGCGTCGTCCTTCCAACTAGCCAAGTCTCACACGGACTTAGTGTTGGCCTTTCTAAGGTCTCACGGGGGGAAAGTGAACGTAAAAAGGAGTTCTCTTTCCCCCCCTCACAAGAGTTTCATTTATAGGGACTCTGATTGACTCGGTGGACATGAAAATATTTCTGACAGAGGTCAGGAAATCAAAGATTTTGTCCACCTGCCAAGCTCTTCATTCCATTCCTCGGCCGTCAGTGGCTCAGTGTATGGAGGTAATCGGACTAATGGTAGTGGCAATGGACATAGTTCCGTTTGCTCACTTGCATCTCAGACCACTGCAACTATGCATGTTCAATCAGTTTAATGGGGATTATGCAGATTTAACTCCTCAGATAAATCTGGATCAAGAGACCAGAGACTCTCTTCTTTGGTGGTTGTCACAGGATCATCTGTCCCAGGGAATGTGTTTAAGCAGGCCAGAAGGGGTTATAGTGACGACAGACGCCAGTCTTCTGGGCTGGGGTGCAGTCTGGAATTCCCTGAAAGCTCAGGGTTTGTGGACTCGGGAGGAGGCTCTCCTACCAATAAATATTCTGGAATTAAGAGCGATATTCAATGCTCTCCAGGCATGGCCTTAGCTGGCTTCGGCCAGATTCATCAGGTTTCAGTCGGACAACATCACGACTGTGGCTTATATCAATCATCAGGGTGGAACAAAGAGTTCCTTAGCGATGATAGAGGTCTCAAGGATAATCCATTGGGCAGAGGCTCACTCTTGCCATCGGGCAGTGATCTATCTCCCAGGTGTAGAGAACTGGGAAGCAGATTTTTCATCCGGGGGAGCGGGAACTCCATCCGGAGGTGTTTCTTTAGCTGTTGCGGCTATGGGACACACCAGAGTTGGATCTGATGGCGTCTCGTCAGAACGCCAAACTTCCTTGTTACGGCTCCAGGTCAAGGGATCCTCAGGCTGTACTGATAGATGCTCTAGCAGTACCCTGGTTGTTCAACCTGGCTTATGTGTTTCCACCTTTCCCTCTCCTTCCATATCTGATTGCCAGAATCAAACAGGAGAGAGCGTCAGTGATTTTGATAGCGCCTGCGTGGCCACGCAGGACTTGGTATGCAGACCTGGTGGACATATCATCCCTTCCACCATGGTCTCTGCCATTGAGACAGGACCTTCTGATTCAAGGTCCATTCAAGCATCCAAATCTAATTTCTCTGCAACTGACTGCGTGGAGATTGAACGCTTGATTCTATCAAAGCGAGGTTTCTCTGAGTCAGTCATAAATACCTTGATTCAGGCTCGAAAGCCTGTAACCAGGAAAATTTATCATAAGATATGGCGTAAATATCTTTTTTGGTGCGAATCCAAAGGCTTCTCCTGGAGTAAAATCAGGATTCCTAGGATTTTGTCTTTTCTCCAAAAGGGATTGGAGAAAGGATTATCAGCTAGTTCCCTAAAGGGACAGATATCTGCTCTGTCTATTTTGTTGCACAAGCGTCTGGCAGATGTTCCAGACGTTCAGGCTTTTTGTCAGGCTTTAGTTAGAATTAAGCCTGTGTTTAAACCTATTGCTCTGCCATGGAGTCTAAATTTAGTTCTTAGAGTTCTTCAGGGGGTTCCATTTGAACCCATGCATTCCATAGATATTAAGCTTTTATCTTGCAAAGTTTTGTTCCTAGTTGCTATCTCTACAGCTCGAAGAGTTTCTGAACTATCTGCTTTACAATGTGATTCACCTTATCTGGTGTTCCATGCTGTTAAGGTGGTTTTGCATACCAAGCATGGGTTCCTACCTAAGGTTGTTACTAACAGGAATATCAATCAAGAAATTGTTGTTCCTTCTCTGTGTCCTAATCCTTCTTGTAAGAAGGAACGTCTGTTGCACAACTTGGACGTGGTTCGTGCTTTGAAATTTTATTTGCAGGCAACCAAAGATTTTCGTCAAACATCTTCTTTGTTTGTTGTCTATTCTGGAAAGCGTAGGGGTCAAAAGGCTATGGCGACTTCTCTTTCCTTTTGGCTGAAAAGCATCATCCGTTTGGCTTATGAGACTGCTGGACAGCAGCCTCCTGAAAGGATTACAGCTCATTCTACTAGAGCGGTAGCTTCCACATGGGCTTTTAAAAATGATGCTTCTCTTGAACAGATTTGTAAGGCTGCGACTTGGTCTTCGCTTCATACCTTTTCAAAATTTTACAAATTTGATACTTTTGCTTCTTCGGAGGCTATTTTTGGGAGAAAGGTTTTGCAAGCAGTGGTGCCTTCCGTTTAGGTTCCTGTCTTGTCCCTCCCTTCATCCGTGTCCTAAAGCTTTGGTATTGGTATCCCACAAGCTAGGATGAATCCGTGGACTCGGTACATCATGCAAAAGAAAACAAAATTTATGCTTACCTGATAAATTTCTTTCTTTTGCGATGTACCGAGTCCACGGCCCGCCCTGTCTATTCAAGACAGAGAGTATTTTTTTATGTAAACTTCAGTCACCTCTGCACCTTATAGTTTCTCCTTTTCTTCCTTAGCCTTCGGTCGAATGACTGGGGGGTGGAGTTAAGGGGGGAGCTATATAGACAGCTCTGCTGTGGTGCTCTCTTTGCTACTTCCTGTCAGGAAGGACAATATCCCATAAGTTAGGATGAATCCGTGGACTCGGTACATCGCAAAAGAAAGAAATTTATCAGGTAAGCATAAATTTTGTTATTCCCATCAGAAAAACATCAATAGTATGCTTACTAAGCTGTTACATAAGTTTAACCCCTTAGTGACCAGACCACTTTTCAATTTGTTGACCATCTGGGACCAAGGCTATTTTTGCATTTCTGCGATGTTTGTATTTAACTGTAATTTTCCTCTTACTCATTTACTGTACCCACACATATTATATACTGTTTTTATCGCCATTAAATGGACTTTCTAAAGATACCATTTTTTTCATCATATCTTATAATTTACTATAAAAAAAAATATAAAATATGAGGAAAAAATGAAAAAAAATGCACTTTTTCTAACTTTGAGCCCCAAAATCTCTTACACATCTACAACCACCATAAAATACCAATGCTAAACAGTTTCTAAATTTTGTCCTGAGTTTATAAATACCCAATGTTTACATGTTCTTTGCTTTTTTTGCAAGTTATAGGGCAATAAGTACAAGTAGCACTTTGCTATTTCAAAACCATGTTTTTTCAAAATTGGCGATAGTTACATTGTAACACCAATATCTGTCATGAATCCCTGAATAACCCTTCAAATGTATATATTTTTTAAAAGAAGACAACCTAAGGTATTAAACTTGGGGTATTTTGACTTTTTTCATGCAACCATTTTACCACCAATCTATGCCAAAGTTTGGGGGGGAAAAAAAAATAATTTGATTTTTTGACAAAATAGCAATTTAAGAATACATTTACTGATAATATTAAGGGTTACTGCCAAATAACACCCTCATATGTCTTCAGCAGCATCTCCTGGGTACAGTGATACCACCCATGTATAGGTGTGTCGGGTTCTCGGGGGGCTAAAAGCTCTTATTTTTAGGGAGCGCATTCCAGTTTTTCAATTTGGAATTTTCACATCGGTCATCATGCACCCATGTCCTATTTGGGACATTTCTGAAGCTGGTCAATGGAATTTACCCCCATCAAACCATATATTTTTGAAAAGTAGACACCCTAGGGTATTTCAAATGCTTGTATTTTAACACTTTCCATGCACTAATTCAACCACCAGTCTTTGTCAAACTTTTGGGTAGTCATTATTTTGTGTTATTTTTCACACACATTGTACTTTAGGCATGGATTCTCAGTTCCTGTTATGTGTTACTGCCAAAAAAAACCTCAATATGTGTTCAACAACATCTCCTGAGTACAGTGATACCACCCATGTATAGGTGTGTCGGGTTCTCTGGGGGCTAAAAGGCCTTAATTTTAGGAAGCGCATTCCAGTTTTTCAACTTGGAATTTTCACATCGGTCATCATGCACCCATGTCCTATTTGGGACATTTCTGAAGCTGGCCAATGCAATTTACCCCCATCAAACCATATATTTTTGAAAAGTAGACACCCTAGGGTATTTCAAATGCTGGTATTTTAACACTTTCCATGCACTAATTCAACCACCAGTCTTTGTCAATCTTTTGGGTAGTCATTTTTTTGTGTTATTTTTCACACACATTGTATTTTAGGCATGGATTCTCAGTTCCTGTTATGTGTTACTGCCAAAAAGCACCTCAATATGTGTTCAACAACATCTCCTGAGTACAGCGATACCACCTATGTATAGGTGTGTTGGGTTCTCTGGGGGCTAGAAGGCCTTATTTTTAGGAAGCGCATTCCAGTTTTTCAACTTGGAATTTTCACATCGGTCATCATGCACCCATGTCCTATTTGGGACATTTCTGAAGCTGGTCAATGGAATTTACCCCCATCAAACCATATATTTTTGAAAAGTAGACACCCTAGGGTATTTCAAATGCTTGTATTTTAACACTTTCCATGCACTAATTCAACCACCAGTCTTTGTCAAACTTTTGGGTAGTCATTATTTTGTGTTATTTTTCACACACATTGTACTTTAGGCATGGATTCTCAGTTCCTGTTATGTGTTACTGCCAAAAAAAAAACTCAATATGTGTTCAACAACATCTCCTGAGTACAGTGATACCACCCATGTATAGGTGTGTCGGGTTCTCTGGGGGCTAAAAGGCCTTAATTTTAGGAAGCGCATTCCAGTTTTTCAACTTGGAATTTTCACATCGATCATCATGCACCCATGTCCTATTTGGGACATTTCTGAAGCTGGTCAATGGAATTTACCCCCATCAAACCATATATTTTTGAAAAGTAGACACCCTAGGGTATTTCAAATGCTTGTATTTTAACACTTTCCATGCACTAATTCAACCACCAGTCTTTGTCAAACTTTTGGGTAGTCATTATTTTGTGTTATTTTTCACACACATTGTACTTTAGGCATGGATTCTCAGTTCCTGTTATGTGTTACTGCCAAAAAAACCCTCAATATGTGTTCAACAACATCTCCTGAGTACAGTGATACCACCCATGTATAGGTGTGTCGGGTTCTCTGGGGGCTAAAAGGCCTTAATTTTAGGAAGCGCATTCCAGTTTTTCAACTTGGAATTTTCACATCGATCATCATGCACCCATGTCCTATTTGGGACATTTCTGAAGCTGGTCAATGGAATTTACCCCCATCAAACCATATATTTTTGAAAAGTAGACACCCTAGGGTATTTCAAATGCTTGTATTTTAACACTTTCCATGCACTAATTCAACCACCAGTCTTTGTCAAACTTTTGGGTAGTCATTATTTTGTGTTATTTTTCACACACATTGTACTTTAGGCATGGATTCTCAGTTCCTGTTATGTGTTACTGCCAAAAAAAACCTCAATATGTGTTCAACAACATCTCCTGAGTACAGTGATACCACCCATGTATAGGTGTGTCGGGTTCTCTGGGGGCTAAAAGGCCTTAATTTTAGGAAGCGCATTCCAGTTTTTCAACTTGGAATTTTCACATCGGTCATCATGCACCCATGTCCTATTTGGGACATTTCTGAAGCTGGTCAATGGAATTTACCCCCATCAAACCATATATTTTTGAAAAGTAGACACCCTAGGGTATTTCAAATGCTTGTATTTTAACACTTTCCATGCACTAATTCAACCACCAGTCTTTGTCAAACTTTTGGGTAGTCATTATTTTGTGTTATTTTTCACACACATTGTACTTTAGGCATGGATTCTCAGTTCCTGTTATGTGTTACTGCCAAAAAAAACCTCAATATGTGTTCAACAACATCTCCTGAGTACAGTGATACCACCCATGTATAGGTGTGTCGGGTTCTCTGGGGGCTAAAAGGCCTTAATTTTAGGAAGCGCATTCCAGTTTTTCAACTTGGAATTTTCACATCGGTCATCATGCACCCATGTCCTATTTGGGACATTTCTGAAGCTGGTCAATGGAATTTACCCCCATCAAACCATATATTTTTGAAAAGTAGACACCCTAGGGTATTTCAAATGCTTGTATTTTAACACTTTCCATGCACTAATTCAACCACCAGTCTTTGTCAAACTTTTGGGTAGTCATTTTTTTGTGTTATTTTTCACACACATTGTACTTTAGGCATGGATTCTCAGTTCCTTTTATGTGTTACTGCCAAAAAACACCTCAATATGTGTTCAACAACATCTCCTAAGTACAGTGATACCACCCATGTATAGGTGTGTTGGATTCTCTGGGGGCTAGAAGGCCTTATTTTTAGGAAGCGCATTCCAGTTTTTCAACTTGGAATTTTCACATCGGTCATCATGCACCCATGTCCTATTTGGGACATTTCTGAAGCCGGTCAATGAAATTTACCCCCATAAAACCATATATTTTTGAGAAGTAGACCCCCTAGGGTATTTGAAATGCTGGTATTTTCACACTTTCCATGAACTTATTTAACCACCAGTCTTTGTCAAACTTTTGGGTAGTCATTTTTTTGTGTTATTTTTCACACACATTGTACTTTAGGCATGGATTCTCAGTTCCTGTTATGTGTTTACTGCCAAAAAACACCTCAATATGTGTTCAACAACATCTCCTGAGTACAGTGATACCACCCATGTATAGGTGTGTTGGGTTCTCTGGGGGCTAGAAGGCCTTATTTTTAGGAAGCGCATTCCATTTTTTACACTTCCCATTTTCACATCCCATGCACCCATGTTCTATTTAAGACATTTCTGAAGCCGGCCAATGTAATTTACCCCCATAAAACCATATATTTTTGAAAAGTAGACATCCTAGGGTATTTCAAATGCAGGTGTTTTAACACTTTCCATACACTAATTCAACCACTAGTCTTTGTCAAACTATTGGGCATTCATTTCTTTGTGTTATTTTTCACATACATTGTACTTTAGACATGGATTCACAGCTCCTGTTATGTGTTACTACCAAAGAAGACACCAATATGTGGTCACCAACATCTCCTGAGTTCAGTGATACCACCTATGCATAGGTTTGGTGGCTTGTTTGGGCGGTGCAATGCCAAATGTCTGACATGTGTTTGTGATTTTTTTTCACATTTAACATATTTTCTTTGCCTATCGTCTTTTTTTGGGGGTCTTTTAACATACCCCAATTTATTTGTTTTCCATAAATGTGATTATATTTAAAAAGTTGACCCCCCAAGGTATTATACATGGAGTGGTTTGATGACTTTGATGCAACCGTTTTAGCCCAAAAAATTGGAGAAAGTATATGGTGGTAATTTTTCAATTTTCATTGTTACAGACACATTGCTTTTTTACTATGATTTAGGAGAGACTGTTGTAAGTTATTGCAAAAGAATACTTTAGGTTGTTTTCTGCAAGGCACCCTGAGTACACCTATGCCCCCCATGCATAGGTTTGCCAGGATTTTGGGAAGGTTATGTTACATGATTTTAGTTATTAAAAATGAGAGTATTTCTTCTGATAGGCCTATCTTTAGTTTGGGGCCTATCACATACCCCACTTTTATTTATTGCATTCAAAGTGTATATTTTTTAAATGTTGACACCCCAAGGTATTGTATATGGTGTGCTTTGATGCCTTTGAAGCAACCGTTTTAGCCCAAAAAATTGGAGAAAGTATATGGTGGTAATTTTTCAATTTTCATTTTTACAGACACATTGCTTTTTGACTATGATTTAGGAGAGATTGTTGTAAGTTATTGCAAAAGAATACTTCAGGTTGTTTTCTGCAAGGCACCCTGAGTACACCTATGCCCCCCATGCATAGGTTTGCCAGGATTTTGGGAAGGTTATGTTACAATTTTATGACTTGTGATTTTAGTTATTAAAAATGAGAGTATTTCTTCTGATAGGCCTATCTTTAGTTTGGGGCCTATCACATACCCCACTTTTATTTATTACATTCAAAGTGTATATTTTTTAAATGTTGACACCCCAAGGTATTGTATATGGTGTGCTTTGATGCCTTTGAAGCAACCGTTTTAGCCCAAAAAATTGGAGAAAGTATATGGTGGTAATTTTTCAATTTTCATTGTTACAGACACATTGCTTTTTTACTATGATTTAGGAGAGACTGTTGTAAGTTATTGCAAAAGAATACTTCAGGTTGTTTTCTGCAAGGCACCCTGAGTACACCTATGCCCCCCATGCATAGGTTTGCCAGGATTTTGGGAAGGTTATGTTACATGATTTTAGTTATTAAAAATGAGAGTATTTCTTCTGATAGGCCTATCTTTAGTTTGGGGCCTATCACATACCCCACTTTTATTTATTGCATTCAAAGTGTATATTTTTTAAATGTTGACACCCCAAGGTATTGTATATGGTGTGCTTTGATGCCTTTGAAGCAACCGTTTTAGCCCAAAAAATTGGAGAAAGTATATGGTGGTAATTTTTCAATTTTCATTTTTACAGACACATTGCTTTTTGACTATGATTTAGGAGAGATTGTTGTAAGTTATTGCAAAAGAATACTTCAGGTTGTTTTCTGCAAGGCACCCTGAGTACACCTATGCCCCCCATGCATAGGTTTGCCAGGATTTTGGGAAGGTTATGTTACAATTTTATGACTTGTGATTTTAGTTATTAAAAATGAGAGTATTTCTTCTGATAGGCCTATCTTTAGTTTGGGGCCTATCGCATACCCCACTTTTATTTATTGCATTCAAAGTGTATATTTTTTAAATGTTGACACCCCAAGGTATTGTATATGGTGTGCTTTGATGCCTTTGAAGCAACCGTTTTAGCCCAAAAAATTGGAGAAAGTGTATGGTGGTAATTTTTCAATTTTCATTTTTACAGACACATTGCTTTTTGACTATAATTTAGGAGAGACTGTTGTAAGTTATTACAAAAACATACTTCAGGTTGTTTTCTGCAAGGCACCCTGAGAACACCTATGTCCCCCATGCATAGGTTTGACAGGGGTTTTGGTTAAAAAAAAAACAGGCCCAATTTTAGAAAAAAATAGAGTAGTGAAATGTAAAAATCTGGCACAGTAAAAGTAAAAAAAACAAAAAAACATCTAACTGTAAACATAACCAAAAAAAATATATATATATGTAACAGCAAATGTATTTATTTTTTTAAAAATTGACCATTGTATGGTACCGCTTGAAGCAGTCCCCAATGCAGAGTGCAGGCTGTCCAGGGCAATCAGGACAGTAATATATGGTGTCCCTTCTCTTCCCCCTCTTGGTACAGACTCTGCATTTTTTTTGTGGTTTCTGCTTTGTGGCAGTAGGGGGGATTTTAAAAATAAAATGGGTAGCCCCAACTCTGCTCTCTCCCATCACCGCCCGGGGAGCAGGTGCATCATGGTACAAAATCCCCGTAATAATCTGGAGCTGAAACTGTAAAAAAGTCTTTTTAACTCTGGGGTTTGCTTTTTTGAACAACAAAAAAGCGTTGTGGGTTGCAATCTGCATTAGGTAAATTGCAACCTTTTTGTACCAGGCCCTTGTCTTCCGCATAATTAGGTAGGGCTGCAGCAGCTGATCAGCCAGATCAACCCCACCCATATGCCGGTTATAAGACTTGATGCACACTGGCTTCCTTATGATCTCAGCTCTGCCACGTACAGAAACCGCCACCGTCCTCTCTGTGTGGATGGTGGTAAGAAGGTATACATCCTTCTTGTCTCTGTACTTCAGTGCCAACAGCTCCTCTTGGCGCAGAGCTGAGGTCTCCCCCCTTCGTAGCCGGGTGCGTACAAGCTGTCCTGGGAAACCTGCGCGGTTCTTTTTAATTGTACCGCAAGCTACTGTATCAAAGCAATACAGTAGCTTGAACAAAAGGACACTTATATAAAAATTGTCTAAGTACAAGTGATACCCTTTGTTCATTAGGGGTAATATCAGGTCCCAGACAATCTTGCCAGTGGTTCCCATATGTTCTGGGCAACCTGGAGGGTCAAGGTGGCTATCCTTTCCCTCATACACCCGGAAGGCCTGAGTATACCCAGTCTCGCTGTCACAGAGCTTATACACCTTTACCCCATATCTGGAGCGTTTGGAAGGAATATACTGCTTGAATCCCAGCCTTCCCTTATACTTCATTAGGGATTCATCAACGCATATATTCCTTCCAGGTGTATAAGCCTCTGCAAACCTGGCAGAAAAGTGGGTTATCAGGGGGCGGATTTTATACAGCCTGTCAAATTGGGGATGCTCCCTAGGGGGGCACAGGCTGTTGTCGCTGAAGTGCATGAAATGCAGAATCATTTCATACCTCTTCCTCGACATAGTCTGCGAGAAAATGGGGGTAGAGCAGATGGGGCTAGTACTCCAGTAGGAGCGAATGGAGGGTTTCTTTATGATGCCCATCAGCATAGTCAATGCCCAGAATTTTTTGAATTCTGGCACATTGATGGGGGCCCATTGCTGCTTTGCCAAATATGTTCCAGGCTTTGCAGCACGGAACTGATGGGCATATAAATTAGTTTGGGCGACAATGTTCCCCAATATATCATCGCCCAGAAACACTTCCAGAAACTGCTGGGGGCTAAAACCTGCCACATCTATATTTATGCCAGCATTTGCTGTGAAGGGTGGGATATCTGGCCTCTGGAGATGAGGCGTTACCCACTCTTCAGCAGCAATGGCAGCAACACGCCTCCTTCTGGCAGGGGGGCTAGCAGGGGGGCTGGCAGGGGGGCTAGCAGCCACAGATACATCACTATCAGTTGAGACTGCATCTAGTGATGTATCTGAGCACATGGCAGGGTCAAAATTGGGGTCTGAGTCAGAAATAGAGGCATCTGACTCTGACGCAAGGATGGCATACGCCTCCTCAGCACTATATCTTTTCTGTGACATTTTTGTTTCACAGAAAACAATTACTAAAAAAAATTAAATTAACTAAATTAATTAACTAAATTAACTAGCAAAAAAGTACAGCTATTCTACTGCCAGTGATTTATAGCGATCACTGGCAAGCTAGAGGTTAATGGCTCTGAAAATTAAATTAAATTAACTAAATGTTTCTGAAAAGAGCCTTTGGGTTTTTAAAAAATTACAACAACAAAATTAACCCCTAAAAAAAATGCACAGACAGCAAAAAAGTACAGCTATGCAACTGCCAGTGATTTATAGCGATCACTGGCAAGCTAGGGGTTAATGGCTCTGAAAATTAAATTAAATTAACTAAATTAATTAACTAAATTAACTAGCAAAAAAGTACAGCTATGCTACTGCCAGTGATTTATAGCGATCACTGGCAAGCTAGGGGTTAATGGCTCTGAAAATTAAATTAAATTAACTAAATGTTTCTGAAAAGAGCCTTTGGGTTTTTAAAAAATTACAACAACAAAATTAACCCCTAAAAAAATGCACAGACAGCAAAATGCAGCAAAACAAAAAGTGCACCTTTGCTACTGCCAGTGATATATAGCGATCACTGGCAAGCTAGGGGTTAATGGCTCTGAAAATTAAATTAAATTAACTAAATGTTTCTGAAAAGAGCCTTTGGGTTTTTAAAAAATTACAACAACAAAATTAACCCCTAAAAAAACGCACAGACAGCAAAATGCAGCAAAAAAAAAGTGCACCTATGTTACTGCCAGTGATATATAGTGATCACTGGCAAGCTAGGGGTTAATGGCTCTGAAAAGAGCCTTTGGTTCTATATTTTTTAACAAATAAAAGAAATAAATCTCTCTCTCTGCTAAATACAGGTCTCTCTCTCTCTCCAACAAAATGGCAAGTGAGGAGAGGGAGGGAGATCCACACTGATCATAGTCAATATTTACAAATATTGACATGATCAGACAAATGGGGTATTTTATTATTATTATTTTTTTTAGGGTGGGAGGCTCAGATTGGGTGACCCTAGCTTGCCCCTATGATGATGCAGGCTAGGGACACCCCCAGAGGCCCCATGATGCACTGGGCATCGCCATCTTGGATGCCTAGTGAAGGGGGAGGGGGGGGGGGCTATTTAGGGCTTTTTTTTATTTTATTCGTTTTTTTTTTTTTAATTTTTAACTTTTATTTTACAACTAACTAAGTGCCTCGACCCACCGAGGCACTTAGCACACAAGCAGAGCATCCGATCGCTTCCGATGCTCTGAAACACTGCCGGGCTCCACGTGGAGCGAAACCGGAAGTGATCACTCGTGGGGGAGTGATCAATCCGGTTCCGGCACTCGGGAACAGTATTGCAGGATGCCTAGACCTCAAGGCAAGCCTGCAATACTGTTAGAGCAGCTGGAAGCGATTTCGATCGCTTCCAGTGCTCTGTTAAACCGACGACGTATGCCATACGTCCTCGGTCGTTAAGTGCTTTTTTTTTGAGGACGTATGGCATACGTCGTCGGTCGTTAAGGGGTTAAATAAAAAGGAAATTTTAAACATTTATTAAATCCTGCTACTGTGGCTTTAAGAAGCTTCTAGCAGAGCGAGGATTTCGTATTTTCAGTTTTCTATCCACCGCTGTAAGAAAACTACGAGACCTCAGCACTCTAACTAATGTTACTATCCAATAACTTAAAAAGGCTAGAAACGGCAAATAAATCTCCTGTATACAACTCCTAGGAGATGTCAGCAGAGAAAAAGACACTGCTCCGCTTTAGAAACTGCAAGCGTAAAAGCGGGTCACATGACCTCTCACAGGAATGGTGCAGTAGAAAATAAATGTGCGCTCTAACTCCCCAGTTGAGGAGAACAATAAAAGTTTACAACGGATTGTATAACCGATCTTGTGTCAATAACATTTTTTTCAAAGTTGAAAAATAGCGAGTACACTATTTAGAAGCCAAATTAACAGCATTGGCTTAGAAAACATAAAGGGAATGCTTTATTACTAAAGAGCCTAACCGGACCCTAAACAAAGTGAACACACTCATTTTAACATCCAGACTTTCCACATGAAATAATAAAGAGCCCCAAAAATGTTTTAACCCCTTCACCTGAAGAGATTTAACAGTCTCAGTCACAAAGTGCAGTGCCTGCTCCATGCCCAATTCAACCCTCACTGAGGATTATCTTGTCCCTTAATATTTTCAGTTATGCAGGATCAATTTCTTAAAGAGCATAATCTCCCCACCTGGAAGAAAATAGCACTTACTTGCTACATCTGCTGTCCGGCATGTAGACAGTTCACTAGGTATGCAAGGACACAGTTCCTCACAGAGACCTGTGGAAAAGAAATGACAAAGTCACCTACTCTGACTTTCTATATCAGGGCAGCAGAATGTTAGGAAAAACATAGTAAGGCCCACCTTACAAGTTCCTAACTGCTTGAAAGCTACCACAACCCTTACTGAAGAAATTGACGTGGGATACAGCTAGACCCAAAAACTTGCTTGTAGAAAATTCCGTTTTTCTTCAGACACCAAAAACTTCACCTCCTCCATGAACAGAAGGGAAGTGACATATAACAGCTTTGCTGTGGTGCTCTTTGCCTCCTCCTGCTGACCAGGAGTGATATTCCCAACAGTAATTGATGATTCCGTGGACTCACCATGTCTTAAGAAAGAAACAAAATTTATGCTTACCTGATAAATTTCTTTCTTTCCGGGAATGAAGAGTCTACGACCCTGCCCTCTTTGTAATTTAAATTCGGGTGTATAGACACCTCTATACCCTTGTGTTTCTTCTTTTTCCATTTTCCTTCAGCTGAATGACTGGGGATTATGGGTAAGGGAAGTTAGACTTAGCAGCTTTGCTGGGGTGCTCTTTTCCTCCTCCTGCTGGCCAGGAGTTGAATATCCCACTAGTAATTGGAATCAAGTCGTGGACTCTCTATGCATGGAAAGAGAAGAAATTTATAAGGTAAGCATACATTTTATTTTACTCCATGTCCGAAAATTGTAATCAGAGCTCAGTAGATGTGCTTGGAATAAAAAAAAACAGCTACATTTGGTTGCATGTTATAAGGAAGGCCTAAAATTGAGCCATACATTGTCACACCTGGCACCTCTGATTGAGTCACCTGATAACTTTAGTTCAGTCACAAAATACATGCAATTGTGTGTGAGCTCTGGCAATAATTGCAGGCATTTAGCTTCTTTCAGGCAACTTGAAGAGGGATATTTTTCAACGAGAAAAAAAATAAATGGAAATGGTCTCTATGTTTTTTTGTATTAATGGCAATCTATATTCTCTAACTAAATCAAGAACACGTTATAGTCAGGTTGCTCTAAACATTTTTATGAAGAAGCAGTAAAAGTTAAGATTTATGATTTGTCAAGGAAACAGTAAAGTGTATAGATACAACTTTAAAGAAAAAGCAAGTAACCATATAATTACACTATACAGTGTGACACATGACTGCACTAAATGTCAAGGTTTTATTAACCCCTTAACGAATTGCGTTGTACAGGGTACGTCGCACACAACCTGGTCTTTAAAGACCAGCGACGTACCCTGTACGACGTTGGGGTTGAAAGCGGCTGGAAGCGATCCTGATCGCTTCCAGCTGCTTTCCGGTTAATGCTGTGATGCCTCGATATCGAGGCATCACTGCAATAACATGTTACCCCATCCGATGCAGAGAGAGCCACTCTGTGGCCCTCTCTGCACCGGACATCGATGGCCCGCAATCGTTGGTGGGTGGGAGCCGACGTGGGAGGTGGGTGGGCGGCCATCGGTGCATTACGTAATGCAGAGGTGGGCGGGATCGTGGGCGGGATCGCTGGAACGCGCACGCGTGCACGGGGGAGGCGGACGGGCGCGTGCACGGGGTGGGAACCATTACACTATGGAACAGATTTTGTTTATATTTAGAGGGAGAAAGGGGGGTATATAAAATTTAAAATATATAATCTAAGTGATCTGGAAGGGGGTGGGGGTTTAGTCTTGGGGGGGGAAGCTACACTACAGAAAAGTGGGGGGAAAAGATAAAAAATATATATATTTTTTTGTAAACTGGGTACTGGCAGACAGCCAAGATGGCTCCCAATAATGTAGAGGGGGAGGATTAGAGAGCTGTTTGGGGGGGGGGGTCAGGGAGGTTTGGGGCTAAGGGGGATCCTACACAGCAGCATATGTAAATATGCTAAAAAAAATAATAATAAAAAAAAAAGATACCTTTTATTTTAGTACCGGACAATTGTGGGGTGGGGGAGGGAAGAGAGCTGTTTGGGAGGGATCAGGGGGTCTGATGTGTTAGGTGGGAGGCTGATCTCTACACTAAAGCTAACATTAACCCTGCAAGTTCCCTACAAGATCCCTAATTAACCCCTTCACTGCTAGACATAATACACGTGTGATGTGCAGCGGCATTTAGCAGCCTTCTAATTACCTAAAAGCATCTCCAAAACCATATATGTCTGCTATTTCTGAACAAAGGGGATCCCAGAGAAGCATGTACAACCATCTGTGCCATAATTGCACAAGCTGTTTGTAAATAATTTCAGTGAGAAACCTAAAATTGCGAAAAATTTACGTTTTTTTTTAAATTTGATCGCATTTGGCGGTGAAATGGTGGCATTAAATATACCAAAATGGGCCTAGATCAATACTTTGGGTTGTCTACTACACTACACTAAAGCTAAAATTAACTCTACAAGCTCCCTACATGCTTCCTAATTAACCCCTTCACTGCTGGGCTTAAAACACGTGTGGTGCGCAGTGGCATTTAGCAGCCTTCTAATTACCAAAAAGCAACACCAAAGCCATATAAGTCTGCTATTTCTGAACAAAGGGGATCCCAGAGAAGCATTTACAACCATTTATGCCATAATTGCACAAGTTGTTTGTAAATAATTTCTGTGAGAAACCTAAAGTTTGTGAAAAAACTTTTATTTGATCGCATTTGGCGGTGAAATGGTGGCATGAAATATACCAAAATGGGCCTAGATCAATACTTTGGAATGTCTTCTAAAAAATATATATATATACATGTTAAGGGATATTCAGGTATTCCTGACAGATATCAGAGTTCCAATGTAACTAGCGCTAATTTTGAAAAAAAGTGGTTTTGAAATAGCAAAGTGCTACTTGTATTTATTGCCCTATAACTTGCAAAAAAAAGCAAAGAACATGTTAACATTGGGTATTTCTAAACTCAGGACAAAATTTAGAAACTATTTAGCATGGGTGTTTTTTGGTGGTTGTAGATGTGTAACAGATTTTGGGGGTCAAAGTTAGAAAAAGTGTGTTTTTTTCAATTTTTTCGTCATATTTTATAATTTTTTTAATAATAAATTATAAGATATGATGAAAATAATGGTATCTTTAGAAAGTCCATTTAGTGGCGAGAAAAACGGTATATAATATGTGTGGGTACAGTAAATGAGTAAGAGGAAAATTACAGCTAAACACAAACACCGCAGAAATGTAAAAATAGCCCTGGTCTTTAAGGGAAAGAAATTGAAAAATGGCCTTGGTCCTTAAGGGGTTAAGGGACAGTCTACATGAAAATTGTCATTGTTTAAACATATAGATAATCCCTTTTTTACCCATCCTCCAGTTTTGCATGGCTGCACTCAATGTCAAAGTTTTATTAAAGGGACAGTCTACATGACAATGGTTATTGTTTAAACATATAAATAATCCCTTTATTACCCATTCCCCAGTTTTGCATAACCAACACTGTTATATTAATATACTTTTACCTCTATGATTATATGAATCCAAGCCCATACAGACTGCCCCTTATCTCAGTGCTTTTACCATATTGCAGTGTTGGTTCTGGTATAACCATTAGCACTCTGCACAGGAGTTAGCACAATGTTATCTATATGGCATACATGAACTAGCACTGTCTGGCTGTTTTTAAAAAGATAATAAAAAACACTGAGCTAAGCGGTGGCTTGCAGAGACTTAGAAACAGGCAAACTTATAACAATCAGAAAAATTACAAGTTTTGCGGTACAGCTATACCGTTGAAAAATTGGCCTTTGCATGGAATATGCAGGTGTCCCATATTACAAGTCGCTGTGGTGCGGCCATACCGCTAGCATCTAGTCTTTATACAACTCTCCACTCCATGGCTTCTAAATGCGGGATTTTCATTGTGCCTGTATTACAGGCTGTGCGGTCCGGCTATAACGCTAGTGTTCTAGCTTATTCCGATGCAATCCATTCTGCTATCTGAGACCAGTAGTTATGGCTTTAGTGAAACAAAAATGTTTCACAAAACTCATACCAAAAATGTTACAAAGTACACTAACACCCATAAACTACACTATTAACCCCTAAACCGTTATCCCCTGCATCGCAAATACTATAATAAGCCTATTAACCTCTAAACCGCCGCCCACCCACATAGTCAACACTAAATAAACCTATTAACCCTTAAACCGCCGGCCACCACATTGCTACTACTATAATAAACCTATTAACCCCTAAACCGCAGGCCCCCCACATCACTACTACTAAAATAAATATTAACCCCTCAACCGCCAGACCCCACACATAGATAATACTAAACGAAAACTATTAACCCCTAAACCCCCAGCCTTCCACATTGCAAAACACTAAATTAAACTATTAACCCCTAAACCTAAACCCCCCCTAACTTTAAATTAAAAGTGCAATATAACTACCTTAAAATAAATAAAAACTTACCTGTGAAATTAAAAAAACCTAACATTACTATTTAAAAAAAAACTAAAAAAACTAAAAATAAAAAACCTAAATTACAATATTAAAAAATCCTAACACTACGAAAAAAATTAAAAACCTAACGTTACAAAAAGAACCCACTAAATTACGAAAATTAAAAATAATCTAACATTACAAAAAATATTAAAATTATGAAAAATAAAAAAACACTAAGATTACAAAAATAGGGGACTTCCGGTGGGCGGGATAGCTGACTGGCAGCAGATAACAAGAGCTCCGTGCCTTTCCACTAACAAAAAGCTATTTTTTCACTCAATCTCACTGCCAGTCAGCCCCCCACAGATTACTGTCTTGCTAGGGGACACACCTTGGTCATCGCTAGCCGACACACTTGCTGTGAAGGGCTCTCCTTCTGCCCTAGCCCCCGGTTGTACAATGCGACTTGCTGACCACGCGGCTGACACGCCACAGGACATTCAACCAAGTTCCAGCTACGCCACTACATGAGCGTATTCGATATCTACCTTTGTGAGGGACAATAGGTGACTGCCTGTGCTGCCCGGTGGTGGGCCTTGGCCGATAACTACTTTTCCTGGCAGCAGGGCCGCAGCATGATCTGAAATCTTTTCCAGAACCTACAGGCAAGCGGAGTGACTGATCTCTCTCTACACACAGTAATACACAGGCTTACCCGACGATACTGCACAGAGGAATACATTTTGCAATCCTATCGAATGGGCCCTGAATCACAGCCTGCAGAGTGTTAACGCCTGGACATCCACGAGATACTGTATTGATTAATATCCTAATGGAAATACAACTGCCATTGATACAGTGCCGATAACTGCACATCACCATTTAAATACTGACAACACAGCCAGGCGATACAGGTATTACACTGTTTTGTATGGGCTACTATAGTTGCATGGTACCTGAACTGTATATAAGATAACTGCAGAGAGCTTGAACTTTATTAATACCGCTGAGGAATCTTTCTGGCCTGTAAACTCCTTACTAACACATTTAGGAGGTAACTGCCTGCGATGCATGGTAACGGGTCTTGGCTGATAACTATCTCTACTAGCCACGTGGGTGGCGACAGGCCTGCAACGCCGTCTGAAATCTCTCTGAGGCCTTTAGCGGGAGGAGTAACTGACCTCACTCAGCACACAGCAATACCAAGGCTTGATTGGCGAAATCGCTCAGAGGAGCACCTTTTACAGTTCCATCTAACAGGCCCTGTGTCGCGGACTGCGGAGGGCTGCCACACGGACATTGACGAGGTACTGTATTGATTACTACACTAAAGTGTGCCAGGCAAGACCAGGCATACAATTATACAGTGACTTCAAATACTAGTGGGAGTACATTTGATAGCCTATACATTACCGATAACTGCCCATTACCACCTGAGTATTGACAACACTGCTAGACGAGATCCGTGTTACACTGCTTTGTATGGGCTTTTGTTGTTGCATGGTACCTGAACTGTACATAAAATACCTGCATAGAGCTTGAACTTTATTAACACTAAGGCACCTCTCTGACCTATAAACACCTTGCTAATATATTCAGTGGGGCTATTCAGTGGAGCTTCATCTCCTATCTCTATCAATTACATGAGAGTGGACCAATACTTCCAGAAGCTACATACCACCCGAGATAATAAAATGACCCACAAATCTAAAGCAGTGGACAAAAGAACGCGACATACGGCGGATATACACTCAGAAATCTCCCAATATCCTGACCTCTCTGGCTTGCAAGGTGGGGACCATTCAGGCCTTATGCAGGACTTTTCCTACCCAAGATTGACTCCTTACAGGCAGGGGTGGATAATTTAACCAGTGAGGTGAGACACTTCTCCTCCCGCCTCACAACTGCAGAGAACCGCATTTCAGATGTGGAAGACTGGCAGTCTAGTGCGGATGTCTCTATTAAGTTACCAATACCAAGGGGTAGTGTATTAGCGCTAATCTGTAAGACCTATATAGAAAACACACAAATAAAAAGGTATATCTCCTTAAATACCTATAGACTAAGGGCTCGATCCGATAAAAATCGTCGCCCGCAAAAGCCGGCGACGCCAATATTTGCGCTGGTTTGGTATCCTATATACGGCGTAACCTAGAAGTTACGCGCGTATATTTCTGCCGTTGCCCGTAGTTTTTTGGGCCATAGGCAGGTATACCAAACCAGCGCAGTTTGGTATCCAATATACAGCGTAAGGACTTACGTGGCGAAAATGGAGAAATCTTACTCCATTTTCACCTCGCCACAAAACGCAGCCGTAAGAAGCCTTACGCTGACTATTGGAGCCCCGTAACTACCTAAACTGCCTGCAAAATAAACCTAACACCTAACGCATGCGCAATGTCTATCTACCTGTCAACCGCGATCTGCTAAATAAAACTTAACACCTAACGCATGCGCAATGTCTATCTACCTGTCAACCGCGATCCCCCGCCGCAATCCCTAATAAAGTATTTAACCCCTAAACCGCCGCTCCCGGACCCCGACGCCATCTACATAAACTAACCCCCTACTGTGAGCCCCTAAAACCACCACCATCTAACTGATCTATCCCCTAATGTGAACCCCTTACACCGCCGCCATCTACCTTATCTATCCCCTAATCTGACCCCTTACACCGCCGCCACCTATATAAAAATTATTAACCCCTAATCTAATCCCCCTATACCGCCGCCAGCTATATTAATATTATTAACCCCTAATGTAAGCCCCTTACACCGCCGCCATCTATATTAAAATTATTAGCCCCTAATTTAATCTACCTACCCCGCCGCCAGCTATATTATCTATAGTAACCCTAAGTATATTATAGTTAATATAGTTATTACATTATATATATTAACTATATTAACCCTAATTATTTTAGGGTTAATATAGTTAATATAGTTACTATAGTATTTATATTAACTATATTAAAGGGACAGTCAACCCAAAAATTACTGTTACTTATTTAGATTAGTTAATTAACAATCTTTACATCAAACTCTAGCCCAATTTTCATCTAAATAAACTTTGGCAGAAAATACACTTACTAGATCTCATCTGGCTGTTTTGAAATGGCCACCCGACTCCTCCTTCTCTGACGTCTCCCAAAAGCTTGAGCTGAAGCACTAGTACAGGAACTTCTCGTCCCTGCTCGCTCCTTTCATTCAGCTCCTTTCATCAATCTCATGGCTGACTGATATGACAAAGATCCCACAATCTAATACTTTATAGAGGAGAGGGAGAAAGAGAGCTATATCTACAAGATGCTTCTTAATAAATTAAAAACTAATAAGTAATAATAATTGTAGACACTGTTGTATCACAAAACTAAGTGTATAGAGTTGCACACACTGCAGAGCTTTATAAAAACAATCTGACAGTTAATTTTCCCGATTGCTGCAGGCTTATGGATAGATCTATGGATACTCTACCACTGTGGGCTGCATATTTGTTACCGACTTGTTTGGAAGATATTTACTATAGTAATACGTATCATTATACAATAGGCTCACTTGATGGTATGCTGTATTGTATTATAATTATAAAGAGAAAATAAGTATTTTTATTAGTGCTGTTATGGTTAAAATACCCCTGCGTTTATTCATATTGTGTAGTCTGGTATACAAACGGCAAGTGGTCATTGTTAACCGTATTAACCCGCTTTTTTGTTAATTAGCAAGCATTTAATGTATACACAAATTAACATTGTGCATTATTTGGCAATTAACAAGAATGAGAAATACATATTTATCTTATTCCCCCTGCTCAAGCATTGGAACAAATTTGTTACGGGGTTAGGGTATAGGGAGGGGGTAGAGGAGCTCTGTCATCTTTATACCCGGGCATCAGTCAGAACAGAGTGACTGTCAGACCGGGTCACTGGGAGCCATGATGGTGCCAGTGCACAGCCTGGAGTCAACAAGCAGCGAACACCCCCCCAGAAAAAGACAGCGGGTCACACATCTCAGCCCAGAGGAGAAAGCGCGCTCAGGAGGTGCGGTTACAGTCTGAATATAATGTCACTTGGGAATTTGGCTAAGGGGGGTAGTGTGTGTGTATATATATATATATATATATCCAGCTTTCTACAATATACTGACGAGATGTCATTCCCTTTGACGTTATTCTGTGTCAGGTGGCCATTTCAAAACAGCCAGATGAGATCTAGTAAGTGTATTTTCTGCCAAAGTTTATTTAGATGAAAATTGGGCTAGAGTTTGATGTAAAGATTGTTAATTAACTAATCTAAATAAGTAACAGTAATTTTTGGGTTGACTGTCCCTTTAACTCTATCTAACCCTAACACCCCTAACTAAATTCTTATTAAATAAATCTAATTCATATTATAAACTAAAATATTCCTATTTAAATCTAAATACTTACCTAGGCCTAGATTTGGAGTTTTGTCGGTAACGACCCGCGTAGCTAACGCCGGCTTTTTTCTGGCCGCACCATAAAAATAACTCTGGTATTGAGAGTCCACATAAAGGCTGCGTTAGGCTCCAAAAAAGGAGCGTAGAGCATTTTTAACGCAGCTTCAACTCTCGATACCAGAGTTGCTTACGCAAGCGGCCAGCCTCAAAAACTTGCTTGTGCACGATTCTCCCATAGAAAACAATGGGGCTGTTTGAGCGGAAAAAAACCTTAACACCTGCAAAAAAGCCGCGTTCAGCTCCTAACGCAGCCCCATTGTTTGCTATGGGGAAACACTTCCTATGTCTGCACCTAACACCCTAACATGTACCCCGAGTCTAAACACCCCTAACCTTACACTTATTAACCTCTAATCTGCTGTCCCCGCTATCGCTGACCCCTGCATATTATTATTAACCCCTAATCTGCCGCTCCGTAAACCGCCGCTACTTACATTATCCCTATGTACCCCTAATCTGCTGCCCTAACATCGCCGACCCCTATATTATATTTATTAACCCCTAATCTGCCCCCCACAATGTCGCCTCCACCTGCCTACACTTATTAACCCCTAATCTGCCGAGCGGACCTGAGCGCTACTATAATAAAGTTATTAACCCCTAATCCGCCTCACTAACCCTATAATAAATAGTATTAACCCCTAATCTGCCCTCCCTAACATCGCCGACACCTAACTTTAATTATTAACCCCTAATCTGCCGATCGGAGCTCACCGCTATTCTAATAAATGTATTAACCCCTAAAGCTAAGTCTAACCCTAACACTAACACCCCCCTAAATTAAATATAATTTACATCTAACGAAATTAATTAACTCTTATTAAATAAATTATTCCTATTTAAAGCTAAATACTTACCTGTAAAATAAATCCTAATATAGCTACAATATAAATTATAATTACATTGTAGCTATTTTAGGATTAATATTTATTTTACAGGCAACTTTGTAATTATTTTAACCAGGTACAATAGCTATTAAATAGTTAAGAACTATTTAATAGTTACCTAGTTAAAATAATTACAAAATTACCGGTCAAATAAATCCTAACCTAAGTTACAATTAAACCTAACACTATACTATCATTAAATTAATTAAATAAAATACCTACAATTAAACCTAACACTACACTATCAATACATTAATTAAATACAATACCTACAAATAACTACAATGAAATAAACTAACTAAAGTACAAAAAATAAAAAAGACTAAGTTACAAAAAATAAAAAAATATCTGAAGTCTTCATCCAGGCGGCATCTTCTATCGACATCCATCTGGAACGGAGCGGCAGCATCCTGAAGACCTCCGACGCGGAACATCCATCCTGGCCGACGACTGAACGACGAATGACGGTTCCTTTAAATGACGTCATCAGCCAATCAGATTTAGCTCGCATTCTATTGGCTGATCGGAACAGCCAATAGAATGCGAGCTCAATCTGATTGGCTGATTGGATCAGCCAATCGGATTGAACTTGATTCTGATTGGCTGATTCCATCAGCCAATCAGAATATTCCTACCTTAATTCCGATTGGCTGATAGAATCCTATCAGCCAATCGGAATTCGAGGGACGCCATCTTGGATGACGTCATTTAAAGGAACCGTCATTCGTCGTTCAGTCGTCGGCCAGGATGGATGTTCCGCATCGGAGGTCTTCAGGATGCTGCCGCTCCGTTCCAGATGGATGTCGATAGAAGATGCCGCCTGGATGAAGACTTCAATCGGATGGAAGACCTCTTCTGCCCCGCTTGGATGAAGACTTCTACCGGATCATGGACATCTTCAGCCCCCCGCTTGGGCTTGGATCAGGACATCGGAGGAGTTCTTCAGGACCGATCGGTGAACCTGGTATGGTGAAGACAAGGTAGGAAGATCTTCAGGGGCTTAGTGTTAGGTTTATTTAAGGGGGGTTTGGGTTAGATTAGGGGTATGTGGGTGGTGGGTTGTAATGTTGGGGGGGGGCATTGTATGTTTTTTTTACAGGCAAAAGAGCTGAACTTCTTGGGGCATGCCCCGCAAAGGGCCCTGTTCAGGGCTGGTAAGGTAAAAGAGCTTTTAACTTTAGTAATTTAGAATAGGGTAGGGCATTTTTTATTTTGGGGGGCTTTGTTGTTTTATTAGGGGGCTTAGAGTAGGTGTAATTAGTTTAAAATTGTTGTAATATTTTTCTTATGTTTGTAGATTTTTTTTATTTTTTGTAACTTAGTTCTTTTTTATTTTTTGTACTTTATTTAGTTTATTTCATTGTAGTTATTTGTAGGTATTGTATTTAATTAATGTATTGATAGTGTAGTGTTAGGTTTAATTGTAGGTAATTGTAGGTATTTTATTTAATTAATTTAATGATAGTATAGTGTTAGGTTTAATTGTAACTTAGGTTAGGATTTATTTGACAGGTAATTTTGTAATTATTTTAACTAGGTAACTATTAAATAGTTCTTAACTATTTAATAGCTATTGTACCTGGTTAAAATAATTACAAAGTTGCCTGTAAAATAAATATTAATCCTAAAATAGCTACAATGTAATTATAATTTATATTGTAGCTATATTAAGATTTATTTTACAGGTAAGTATTTAGCTTTAAATAGGAATAATTTATTTAATAAGAGTTAATTAATTTTGTTAGATGTAAATTATATTTAACTTAGGGGGGTGTTAGTGTTAGGGTTAGACTTAGCTTTAGGAGTTAATAAATTTATTAGAATAGCGGTGAGCTCCGTTCGGCAGATTAGGGGTTAATAATTGAAGTTAGGTGTCGGCGATGTTAGGGAGGGCAGATTAGGGGTTAATACTATTTATTATAGGGTTAGTGAGGCGGATTAGGGGTTAATAACTTTATTATAGTAGCGCTCAGGTCCGCTCGGCAGATTAGGGGTTAATAAGTGTAGGCAGGTGGAGGCGACGTTGTGGGGGGCAGATTAGGGGTTAATAAATATAATATAGGGGTCGGCGGTGTTAGGGGCAGCAGATTAGGGGTACATAAGGATAACGTAGGTGGCGGCGCTTTGCGGTCGGCAGATTAGGGCTTAATAAGTGTAGGTAGCTGGCGGCGACGTTGTGGGGGGCAGGTTAGGGGTTACTAAATATAATATAGGGGTCGGCGGTGTTAGGGGCAGAAAATTAGGGGTACATAAGGATAACGTAGGTGGCGGTCGGCAGATTAGGGGTTAAAAAATGTAATCGAGTGGCGGCGATGTGGGGGGACCTCGGTTTAGGGGTACATAGGTAGTTTATGGGTACTTAGTGTACTTTAGAGCACAGTAGTTAAGAGCTTTATAAACCGGCGTTAGCCCAGAAAGCTCTTAACTACTGACTTTTTTCCTGCGGCTGGAGTTTTGTCGTTAGATGTCTAACGCTCACTTCAGACACGACTCTAAATACCGGAGTTAGAAAGATCCCATTGAAAAGATAGGATACGCAATTTACGTAAGGAGATCTGCGGTATGGAAAAGTCGCGGCTGAAAAGTGAGCGTTAGACCCTATTTTGAGTGACTCCAAATACCGGAGGTAGCCTAAAACCAGCGTTAGGAGCCTCTAACGCTGGTTTTCACGGCTAACGCCAAACTCCAAATCTAGGCCCTATAAAATAAACCCTAAGATAGCTACAATATAATTAATAATTACATTGTAGCTATGTTAGAGTTTATATTTATTTTACAGGTAAATTGTTAATTATTTTAACTAGGTATAATAGCTATTAAATAGTTATTAACTATTTAATAGCTACCTAGTTAAAATAATTACCCAATTACCTGTAAAATAAATCCTAACATAAGTTACAAATACACCTACACTATCAATAAATTAAATAAACTACAAATATCTCTCTAAAAATACAATTAAATAAACTAAACTAAATTACAAAAAAAAACAAACACTAAATTACAAAAAAAAAAAAAAGATTACAGCAATTTTAAGCTAATTACACCTATTCTAAGCCCCCTAATAAAATAATAAAGCCCCCCAAAATAAAAAATTCCCTACCCAATTCTAAATTATAAAATACCCAGCTCTGTACCAGCCCTTAAAAGGGCTTTTTGCGGGGTATTTACCCCAAGTTAACAGCTCTTTTGCCTGTAAAAAAAGAACACAACACCCCCCCCCAACATTACAACCCACCACCCACATACCCCTATTCTAAACCCACCCAAACCCCCCTTAAAAAAACCTAACACTACCCCCCTGAAGATGTCTTCACCCAACCGGGCCGAACTCCTCATCCGATCCGGGCGATGTCTTTATCCAAGCGGCAAAGAAGAAGTCTTCATCCCGGCGATGTCTTATCCAAGCGGCAGCAAAGTCTTCTTCCATCCGGCAGCATCTTCCATCAAGCGGCATCTTCAATCTTCTTTCTTCGCTCCTCCGACACGGAGCATCCATCCCGGCCGACGACTGAACGACGAATGAGGTACCTTTAAATGAAGTCATCCAAGATGGCGTCCGTCGAATTCCGATTGGCTGATAGGATTCTATCAGCCAATCGGAATTAAGGTAGAAAAATCTGATTGGCTGATTGAATCAGCCAATCAGATTCAAGTTCAATCCGATTGGCTGAACCATAATATGTTAAATTATTTTTAATTTTCGTAATTTAGTGTTTTTATTTTTTTGTTGTAATGTTAGTTTCTTTTTGTGTCAGCGATGTCGGGGGCGGTGGATTAGGGATATTTAGACTAGGGGTTTATGTTAGGGTGTTAGGTTTTTTTACATAACTTTCTTTTCTTCATAGACATCAATGGGGATTGTGTTATAGCCATCGCCATTCCGCGATCGCAGGTGTTAGTTTTTTTCTAACACTTTCTCTCCATTCATGTCTATGGGGAAATACGTGCAAGAGCACGTCAAGTCAGGCGTTGGCTTTTGTGGGGTATGGAGCTTATCGCACCATATCGCACAAAAGAAGGTTTTCTTCTTAAATGGAAAGAGTCCACAGCTGCATTCATTACTTTTGGGAAATAAGAACCCGGCCACCAGGAGGAGGCAAAGACACCCCAGTCAAAGGCTTAAATACTCCTCCCACTCCCCTCATCCCCCAGTCATTCTTTGCCTTTCGTCCCAGGAGGTTGGCAGCGAAGTGTCAGAATTTTAAATTTTAGTTTTTTGTCTCTTATGGAGGGTAGTACTCTTTGGCATGGGACAAGAGTTTTAAGTAGTCCTGTCAGTCTCTCAGTGAGGGCTTAGATGAAAGTTAGAGTCCGGAGATACAGGGAGAGTCTTTCTGCAAAACCATCCAGACTCCTCAAGCAATCAACGTTGTCAAACTTCGCTCCACTGCCTGCTTTCTTCTCTCAAGGCCATGGCGGAGGCGATGCTACTATCCGTCACACTTGAAAGGCTGTGTTCCTGTTCCACGGCGTAGATTCCGGTAAGATCATTTAATTTTACTTTATTTCTCAATGTACTGTAATGTGAATGTTTTCCCGAGAGGCTACCAACTTGCGGGTCTAATATCACAAGGGTCTCAGTGAGTCTCTTTTAGTATCTTGGAATCGAGGGTTAATATCTCCTGAGGGGGGTTATTGAACAGGGGGGTATAATCATGTTTTGTTATGAGATTCAACCTGCTTTTGTGTGATGTTTATGGGCTTGTGGTTGGAACATTGAGGCCTTTGGAAGTGACGCAGCCTTTTGGTTTTTCCGCTGTGTCACTCTATCTGACATCTGATATCATCAGAACCTAGTGTTTTCCTCCCCCATGCGGTGGAGGGTTGGAGGGCTTAGCGCCCCATTGCCGCAATTTGAGCGGTTTGGCCTTCGGTTTTAGGGCTTTGGATTGCCCTTGTGGGCTTGATCCAACAGCTTGTATCAGAATAGGCTGTCTAGCAGGTGGAGGGTTTTTAGTTTGAAACCAGTTGCTGCTCCTGGCACCTTGCAGGTGTGCGCATACGCTATTTATAGTGTATCTTGATACAGCTCTTATTCTTGACGTGTACTGTCTGTCTGAGTGACCTTTGGGTCTCCTTCCATTGTTTTTCGTGTGGATCTCCTTTTAGGGATCTGTATTTCTGGGTGATGATTGATCCCTGTGGGGTCTTTGCTTAGCTTGGGGTTTCCCGAAGCATGGAAGGCTTAGCTCCTTTCTCTTCCCTGTGTCCTCTGCTGGTGTGGAGGTGATGGGGAGTCTAGCCCTGCTAGAAGGGTTTTTTGACCTCAAGGTATCTCTTATGTTGTCCTTAGGCCTTGAGATGTCCCTTCATAAGACTTCTTGCCTTGCTCCTTGGAGCGTTGGACTTTAGCTAGGGTTGGTTCCTTCCTTGGGTCGGGGCTTTCAAGTTCTTCTCGATATCCGGATTCTCTGGATATGCATTCATATCCCTTGTGTCTGGCTTTTTGGCCAGTTGGGGTGTTTAGTTCTAGGGTAAGGTTGCCTGAACTATTAGGTGCCTGGACCTGTTTGTCTTCCTGAAACTTCCAGTTGCTGAGGCTACGCTTGGCTTTTTTCCTGACCCAGTCTTGGGTTGCTTTGGAATCTCAGATCTCAGGGCTGGTCGGGGTGTTCCACGGTAGTGGGAACTTGGGCTATGTCCTTGCTCCATCTATCTGACCTGGTCATGGTGGCCAGGTTTTCGGAGTATTTCTTACTCTTTGCAACAGAGCAGCCCAGGTGCTCTAGGGTTAGCTTTGTGACTTGCGACTCAAGAGTTGTTGGTTCATTCCCAGCTGCTGGTGCTGGAGTCCCAATTTCTGGTGCGCCTTACGGTTGCATTCCCTTGGTCAGCTTGCCAGTGTAACCAGTGGATTTCCTGCTCTGCAGGTGAATGGGTTGGCATTGCCTCTGCTTGGCAAGCTACTTCAGGGGGTCCTTTTCTAGGACTTTCGTGTTGGGGATTTATCTTCCCATTAGCCGTTGGCTTCAGGACTTGTGGACAGTTATTGCCCTTCCGGCCTCATACCTTTTCTTTAGGGGATATTCTCCTCCCTATGGAGATGAAGTCCTTTCTTGGGGCTTCTCCTGGATGGAAGGTAGACAGGTGGGATTGGTTCCCCTGGGGTCTTGTTGGCTCCAATCAGACTTGTTGGGCCTTTATTTAAATAGATCCTTAAGTCTATGGCCTTGTCTTCTGTTTTCAGAGTTGGGTTGTACTTGTACTAGGATATAGAATTTCCTGTCAATTTCAGAAGAGGGTCTACTCTTCCTTCGGGTTCTGAGAGTATACACTCCTTCTCGGGGGGCTTCGATTGAGGTTTTGTGTTCCCCTTTTTAGCGACCTGTATAGGTTTGGCGGCTTTGGTTGCCTGGAGCGTGCCCTCTGTCTGGGGGTGGCTTTTGCTGTCTGTTCCTTGCTTGACTGCTTCTTCTTCCTCGCAAGTTCCCTCTGTGTTGTCCTTATATGGACTCTGTGTTCTCCAACCTGGGGTTTTTCTCCTGGGTTTTTTACACATTTTTCATGGTTGAATACTTTGGTATTCTATGTTCAGACGCTGGGAGGACTTTGCCTCTTCAATTGCATTCAGTGCTTGCAGGATGTTGGAGAGAAGTCGCTTGGAATAGGCGTGGCCTCCTTTTTATGTTTGGACCCATTTGGGTCTCTGTGAGTTGGGCTCACTCTTGGAGGTGTTCTTTTTTGTATTAGGGGACCTTTTTCGGTTTCCTCGGTTCTCCTTTGCCTTGTCCCCTTTGGGGTTTCGGCTGGTGTCCCCTTCATTAGTGGGGGGTGAGTGGTGGGGGACCATCTGCTGGGCAACGGTGTCTCCTGGAGGACTGTTGGCTCAGTCGAGTCTGTTTTGCGGTCTCTAGTTTGGCTTCTGGACTAGCTGCGAGTCAGTGTCCTTGGGGCTTTTCCTTTAAAAATGTTATTGGCTTCGGACGAAGCAGGGTTTTTTATTGGGTAGAGGTTCAGGCCTGGTGCCCTCAGTATAGGCCGCCTATTGTACCCTCCCGTCTTGGCATTCAGTGTCCACTATAGCTTGGGTATTCTTTTCCCAAAAGTAATGAATGCAGCTGTGGACTCTTTCCATTTAAAAGAGAAAAACATAAATTATGCTTACCTGATAATTTCCTTTTCCTCTGATGGAAAGAGTCCACAGCTCCCAACCCGTAATTTTATGTGGGGCGTCCTTATTATTCTTCTAGCACTTTTCACCCTGATATTTCTTCTACTGTTCCTTGTTCCTCGGTAGAATGTCTGGGGGATGAGGGGAGTGGCAGGAGTATTAAAGCCTTTGGCTGGGGTGTCTTTGCCTACTCCTGGTGGCCAGGTTCTTATTTCACAAAAATAATGAATGCAGCTGTGGACTCTTTCCATCAGAAGAAAAGGAAATTGTCAGGTAAGCATAATTCATGTTTTTTCAGTAACTTATAATGGCAGCGCTATGGAGAATGCGATACCGCTCATTTTTTTGCGTTATTTATGCACCCGGTTTAGCGCACAACTTGTAATCTTGGTCAATAGATCAATGTTAGTTATGCAAAAATGGGGATTAGGTTTGTTAGTTATGCAAAAATGGGGATTAGGTTGTAAAGGTGTTATATGTCCCTTTAATTAAATAATAGAAAGCAGTTCCCAAACACAGGTATAGAAACAAACTGGAAACTCCAGCTAATTGCAAATGAATCTGTAATAGTGTAATGGAACTATAGCACCATGTTGAGGAACTGAATTGCTAGAAATACCTCCAGTCTGCTTGATATGGTATATCTCTCTGTGTGCCAGACTACTCTAAATTTGGTTTGTCTATTGATGAACAGTCTTAGCCTTGGGGGTTGATTTATGATTCTGCTTCCGACCCACTCCGCTTCAGGTCCCCCTAAAGCGGAAGATAAGAAGCAGCGGTCGTAAGGCTGCTGCTCCTTAACTTGTCCGCCACCTCTAAGGCAGCGGATAGCAATCATCCCGATTAGATACGATCAGGATGATTGACAGCCCCTGCTAGCGGCCGATGTGCAGGGGGCGGCATTGCACAAGCATTTCACTAGAAATGCTTGTGAAATGATAAAAGCCAACAGCGTATGCTGACTGCATTTATCTACAGCGGATCATGTCCACCCACACAATGGTAAATCGGCCCCTATGAGCATGTTTGATACACTTAAAGGGCCATTCCAAACAAAATTGGAATACACATGAATGCATTTCAGTTTTCAATTGAAGCATTTTTGTAATATACACGTATTAGCAAAAATGCTTCTAATAAAAGCTATAGCTGTTTCAAAAGTGTATTTAGGTATGCACCGTGCACCAGCATTTTATACACAGCACTTGCTCAGAGAGCTTGTACCATGTGATAATGACTCAATATGTTAATTGCTGACATGATACAAGCCCCACTGGTGCTCTGAGCAGCTGCAGCATACAGTGATAACTTTTACTAGAAGCATTTTTGCCAATACATGTATATTGCAAACATGCTTCTATTCAAAGTTGTGATTGATCTGTATGCATTTCAATTTTGACCATAATGTCCCTTTAAGGGTCCAGACTGCTGTGCTATTGTGAACATTGAATAGTTTTATATCATGCGCCCTACATTGGGAAGTATATGTAGGGAGGCGGACATTGATTACTTATTAACCTAGATATTTGCTGGCCAGCATAATGTGTAAGGAATTTCAGTTTTAACCCTTTTCTGTACTGTGCTTGAGAACTGGTTCCTATTATTTTGTTAATACAACTTTGACATTGACTACAGCCTTGTGTGGCATAATCCAGAATTAAATGATATTGCACTGTGCTATGAGGATGGCCATATAATACTGTTTCAAATATGGAACCCTTATACCCCAAGACTACACCTTTCTTTTTCTTTTTTATTAGAAGTATTTAACCCAATTCATAGTTCAGACAAATAAATAACTGAGTAGCTGAAGAAAATATTTTGTTGTGCTGTTATAGTTGCTATAAAAATTATCCCTCTCAAAGTGCAAAGCAGAAACCCACCATTTCATATCATGTACCTAAGGTTGTTGAACTGAATTTTAAAAGCATATTAAAATTATTTTAATTTCCAATTAGTTATCAAGCAAGTTTAAAAATTGCTTTAGTCTAATGGAATGTTATGGCTTAATTTAATATATTGATATGAATGGTTTAAGATGCCAAGTATCCTAACATATAATGCATTTAATAACACAGTTTTTATCAACATGTAGATGTTGTCAAAGCAGAAAAGGTAAAACCTGTATTTGAAGAACCTCCGAATCCTACAAACGTAGAAGAGAGTTTGCAACGGATAAAAGCCAATGACCCATTCCTCCTAGATGTCAACTTAAACAATATCAAGGTAATGCTTTGGAAGATGTGGTGCCAGTTTGCCAATGTGTGCTACCATTAGTAGTGTATTCCTGAAATTTCTCTTCTAGAAAATCTCCTGAAATGTGACTGAATTTGATAATAATTCTTGTGACAACAACAGAGTGTTATAATTTCACTTAATGTACTCGTTTCCTCTTTTGCTAAAAAGTAGTGGTTGGTAAATATATTTTGTATATATATTTGTTTTGCATTAAACTATTGTGCATTGTTTATTTGCACTAAAAGTGTGTTAATGTTGGCTTTTTCTACAGCATTGTTTCTCAATTTTAGTCCTAAGGGCACACAAACAGGCGGGATTTTCAAGATATTTCACTAGAGCAAAGATGAAATAATCAGTAACCATGATAATTAACCTGCTCTCGCCCAAGGTTATCTGGCCTGTTAGTGTACCCTGAGGACTGGAATTGAAAAACACTGCCTCTTTCCTAAGACATGGAGAGTCCACAACGTCATTCCAATTACTAGTGGGATATTCACTCCTGGCCAGCAGGAGGAGGCAAAGAGCACCCCAGTAAAGCTGTTAAGTGTCACTTTCTTTACCCATAACCCCAGTCATTCAGCCGAAGGGAAATGAAAAAGAAGATAACACAAAGGTGTAGAGGTGCCTGAGGTTTAGTAAAAAAATACTGTCTAATCTTAAGGGTGGGGTGGTGAACTCTCCATGTCCGGAAAGAAAGAAATTTATCAGGTAACCATACCTTTTATTTTCTTTCTTAAGACATGGAGAGTCCATGACGTAATTCCAATTACTAGTGGGAACCAATACCCAAGCTAGAGGACAGGGAATGAACAGGGAGGGAGAACAAGACAGGGAACCTAAACAGAAGGCACCACCACTTGAAGGACCTTTCTCCCAAAAGAGGCCTCAGCCGAGGCAAAAGTATCAAATTTGGAAAAAGTATGCAAAGAGGACCATGTTAATGCCTTGCAAATCTGTTCCACAGAAGCTTCATTTTTGAAAGCTCAAGAATAGGAGACAGCCCTAGTGGAATGAGCTGTAATTCTCTCAGCAGCAGTCTCATAAGCAAAATGAATCATACTTCTCAATAATGACTGGGGGTTATGGGTAAGGGAAGTGACACTTAACAGCTTTGCTGGGGAGCTCTTTGCCTCCTCCTGCTGGCCAGGAGTGAATATCCCACGTGGAATCTCCATGTCCGGAAAGAAAGACATTTATCAGGTAAGCATACATTTTATTTTTGTGCTGATTTTACTGTGCAATAATAATCAAGGGAGAAAGACTTTCTCATATATCCTCCCCAGTCTTCCAAGGTAATGAGCTTATTTTTGGTGATCCTCCATGATCAGAAAGAGGGCAGAAAGGTTGATGAATGTAGACTCTGATGCAGGGGGCTGTTGAATGTAATCAGCAATACCGCACTGCAGTGTGTGGGTTGTCTTAATAATTGTGGGTAAAAGCATACTAAAATATATGTGTGAAATACTTGATAGTTAAAATATGGGTCGCAAATTATTATGTTTTCTAACGTGGTCATCTTTCTACTTTAGAATATCCCAATACCAACACTCAAGGAGTTTGCAAAGGCTTTAGAAACAAACACCCATTTGAAGACATTCAGCCTCGCAGCTACTCGTAGCAATGATCCAATTGCCATTGTAAGTAAGCAGAGTTATAAAGTTCAATAGTTCATGTTAAACATACCAGCATATACTGTATGGTGCACAAGCAAAAGCCTCTGCTTCTACATGCTCAGAAAATTGAATGAACTAGACAATTTGTATCCACTGTCACATTATTTTAATATGTGAATGTCAACTGCTTTCATATAAGACATTAGTGTGCAAGGAATTACTAATTAGACAACATTATTGAATTAATCTTTTTTTTTTGTCAGACATTAAGGAAGGTGCTTAAAGGGATATAAAAAAGTCTGTTGCATTTTTGTAATAAAAAAGCATAAAAGCACTAAGCAGTGGCTTATACTTAATAGACATCATTGTAATATGTATGAGTCATCATTTTAAAATGATTTTACTTTTTATTTCTTTTTTTTAATCTTCATTTGTGCAGTGTCCATTACTTCCTGTCACAGCCCTACAAGGAGGCTGGAGTCTCTACAGGAAGCTTATCTAGCTTGATGTCATAACACTTCTAGAGTAACATGAGCTGGTTTACTATTAAGTGAATACTAGATAAACAGGGAGTCAGATTTGTCTATGCTCAGAAGTGGCAGAATGCAACATAAATTGCCAACATGTCAGCTCTGTTATTTCCAGGGGCAGTGGCTACACTAAGAATTTCTAAGTGCTAATTTTGCAAGAAAACAAGTAAGTTGTTTGCTGTTTTTTACTCAATCTGTTTATTTTATGTTTACTTTGATTTACCATTTGTTTTTACTAAAAGAGCACTATTTAGTATTGCATTTGAATAATTTGTGATGACCTGTATGCAGAAGAAGGCGGATGCTTTCACCATTTTTTTTTTTTCGGAGCCGTATTTCTTCTTGTGAAAGTGCAACACACTAAGATCTGAATTTGCACAAATCGTAGTGTGTTGCACGTTCACAAGAAGAAATCTGGCTCTGAATAGGGCCGAATGCCGAAAGCGGATGCCATCTTCCACATTCAGATTATCACAGATAATCTGAATGCACATGCCTACTGTTTAATATCTCTTTAAGAGGTTAGGTGCAGCATTTTTCCATGGACAATAAAACTTAGTTGAACTGCACATTTATATGAGTAGCATTCAATTTAAGAAGAGAGGCAGGGAAGCTTATACCTTTTAGCCAAAAGGAGATATTTTTTCACATACGTTTTGACATTTGGAAATAGAATTCACATTAAATTATTATTTTTTAATTTTTTAAATAAGCATTATAATTGACACCTGTTAGAATCTGGCATTATTTGTTCCTATTATTTTTCGCTAATACCAGTTGTCTGCATAAAACATAAGTGCATGTGCTCACTCAGATGCTTATTCAGTCACTGGTTGCTTTTGCTGCAAACTATTTTGGCTATTTCATAAAAACACAAATGCATCACATGCATATGCAACTTCATAATCTATATATGTTAAACCAGTAATATAAATAAGCACATGTTAACAAATTAATTTAGTTTACACAGACTCAGACATTTGTGATACATAGGTTCATATTAAACTATGTCTACCAGTTATTTAATTGACATTATAATAAAAAATAATTGTAAAATGATGATGGTCCACAGTCCTCCATAGCATATGAGATATATGTCCCACCACTTGGAGGAGGTCAAGAACCCATAAAGAAGCTTTTAAACCCTCCCACCTCCCATGTCTCTCTTAGTTTTGTTCTTGTTCTCAAAGGAGATGGTTGAGAATAGAGGTTCCAGCTACTTGCTTATGGATTACAAATTAGGAGCTCAGACCTATGTGAGACCCAGAGTCCCTGGTGAGTATCATTTACAAAGAAGATAGAAAAGACCCTTTACAGCAGCTGAATACAGGGACGCAGGAATAGCATGTTATGTGCACAGCATTTCCCTAACGGGACTTCAGCCATAACTATACCCTCAGGCATCGCAGGGACTCGTCCTAGCCTCACCTTGAGAGCCTCCGGTATTTCCTACAGCAATCCTCTGCAGTACTCGGTACCTGCACTGGATGGGGTCTCTACTGGATACTGCTGCAGCTGCATTGACATTGACATGTCTGGTAAGCCAGTGGATGGGTGCTGCATAAGGCAAGTGACTTTACACAACACAGACACAGCCCAGAGGCTATTTGTAGTACTCTGACACAGGTACAGCATAGCCAGAGGACTTAACCTGCTCAATTGTTTATTCCATATCATGTCCCTAACGGTTTTACTATCATGGGGAACACTATTAGGGAAGCCTCTGACCCTTTTCAGCCCTCTAGCAGCTGCAGGGTAATTTTTTGGGCACTTTTTAAAAATAGGTGTAAGGCCCTTTAAGAGAACTGTCAAACGCTTAGTGCATAATGCGGTTTGATAGTGTATGCTCCTGTTAGGCTGGGGAACATGCTTTTTTATCTTTATAGGGTTATTAAGCTTGGTGCACTATATTTCTCTTGTAAGGTGTATCCAGTCCACGGGTTCATCCATTACTTGTGGGATATTCTCCTTCCCAACAGGAAGACACCCACAGCAGAGCTGTCTATATAGCTCCTCCCCTAACCCCCACCTCCAGTCATTCTCTTGCAACTCTCGACAAGATAGGAAGTATCAAGAGATATGTGGTGACTTAGTGTAGTTTTACCTTCAATCAAGAGTTTGTTATTTTTAAACGGTACCGGCGTTGTACTGTTTTTCTCTCAGGCAGAAATTAGAAGAAGAATTCTGCCTGGAGGTTGATTATCTTAGCGGTTTGTAACTAAGGTCCATTGCTGTTCTCACACATAACTGAAGAGTATGGGAAAACTTCAGTTGGGGGAACGGTCTGCAGATTACCTGCTTTGAGGTATGTTCAAGTATTTTTATTTCTAGAGAGATGAATAAAAGTTCTAGAAAATGCTGACAGAGCCTTGTGTATTTGAGGTAAGCTAGATGCAGTGATTTAACAACGACTGGGATCATGCTTACAAAACAGGGTAATACTCATATTACTTAGTGACAAAACGTTTTCATGTTTCACAAATAGGACGTTTTTTCTCTGAGGGAGATAAGTCTTTTCTTGGGGCCTAGTTTCCACACGGCTAGTTAAATACTCCTAGGAGTATTTTCTTAAGGCCCCTCTGACATCCAGTACATGGTGTGAGGGGCCTATTTTCGCGCTCTAGATGCGCAGTTTCCTTCAGACTGAGACAAACAGCTTCCCTAGAGGAGTCCTCTGGCATCTGAGGACCATTATAGAGGGTTTATTTCTTCCCTAAATCGTATTTGAGGGCAGGTAGGAGCCTCAGCAGAACTGTGGCAAGGTGCTTAACTGTCTTTTACCGGTGGTTGACGTTTTTTAAATCCGGTTTGGGGTCTAAGGGGTTAATCATCAATTTGCAAGTGGGTGCAATGTTGCTTTAGTCCCTTACACACACTGTAAAAATTTCGAAGACTTTACTATATTTTTACACTGTTTTGCAGTTTAAGTGCTAGTTTTTTTCTCTTAAAGGCACAGTAACGTTTTTGTTTAATTGCTGTTTCACATTTATTAAAATGTTTTCCAAGCTTGCTTGTCTCATTACTAGTCTGTTAAACATGTCTGACATAGAGGAAACTCCTTGTTCAATATGTTTGGAAGCCATTGTGGAACCCCCTCTTAGAATGTGTACCAAATGTACTGAAATTTCTATAAACTATAAAGACCATATTATGGCGCTTAAAGATTTATCTCCAGAGGATTCTCTGACTGAAAAAAGGGAGATTATGACATCTAGCTCTCCCCATGTGTCAGAACCTATAACTCCCGCTCAAGTGACGCCAAGTACATCTAGCACGTCTAATTCTTTTACCTTACAGGACATGGCGGCAGTTCTGAATGCTACCCTCTCAGAGGTATTGTCCAAACTGCCAGGATTACAAGGAAAGCGAGACAGCTCTGGGGCTAGAACAAATACAGAGCTTTCTGACGCTTTAATACCTGTGTCCGATATACCCTCACAATACTCAGAAGCCGAGGCAGGAGAGCTTCTATCTGTGGGTGACATTTCAGATTCAGGGAAGGCCTTGCTTCAGTCTGATTCTGAAATGACAGCGTTTAAATTTAAGCTTGAACACCTCCGCTTATTGCTTAGGGAGGTTTTAGCGACTCTGGATGACTGTGAACCCATTGTAGTTCCAGAGAAATTGTGTAAGATGGACAAATACTTTGCAGTGCCTGTTTACACTGTTTTTCCAGTCCCTAGGAGGTTTTCGGAAATTATTACTAAGGAATGGGATAGACCAGGTGTGCCGTTCTCTCCCCCTCCTGCTTTTAAAAAGATGTTTCCCATAGATGCCGCCATACGGGACTCATGGCTAAGCGTACAACTATCCCCGTCGAGGACAGTTGTGCTTTCCTAGATCCTATGGATAAAAAATTTGAGGGTCTCCTTAAGAAAATTTTTATACATCAAGGTTTTATTCTCCAGCCTCTTGCATGCATTGCCCCAGTTACTGCTGCAGCGGCTTTTTGGTTCGAGTCTCTTGAGGAGGCTCTACAGGTGGAGACCCCGTTAGATGATATTTTAGACAGGATTAAAGCTCTTAAGTTAGCTAATTCCTTTATCTCTGACGCTGTTTTTCATTTAACCAAGCTAACGGCTAAGAATTCAGGTTTTGCCATTCTGGCGCGTAGGGCGCTATGGCTTAAGTCCTGGTCAGCAGACGTTACTTCAAAGTCTAAGCTTCTTAACATCCCCTTCAAGGGACAGACCCTATTCGGGCCTGGTCTGAAGGAGATCATTTCTGATATTACTGGAGGAATAGGTCACGCCCTTCCTCAGGATAGGTCCAATAAGTTAAGGACCAACACGTTTTTCTCTGAAATTAGAGAAGAGAGGAGCGCAGACTCAAATGCAGAGTAATAACAGTTTTAATATAACACACACGACAAATGGCCACTCACAAGATAAAAGTTAAAATTCAGCATATGTGCAACAATAACACAAAGGACTTATCGTCTCATGTCAGCCTCCTTCTGTATTCCAAATAATTTTCGTTCCTTTCGAAACTTCAAGGGTGGCGCAGCTTCAGCTTCCTCTAATGCAAAACAAGAGGGAAATTTCGCCCAGTCCAAACCAGTCTGGAGACCTAACCAGGCTTGGAACAAGGGGAAGCAGGCCAAAAAACCTGTTGCTGCCTCTAAGACAGCATGAAGGAGTAGCCCCCGATCTGGGTCCGGATCTAGTAGGGGGCAGACTTTCTCTCTTCACTCATGCTTGGGCAAGAGACGTCCAGGATCCATGGGCACTAGAGATAGTTTCCCAGGGATATCTTCTGGAATTCAAAGGTTCATCTCCAAAGGGGAGATTTCACCTCTCACAACTATCTGCAAACCAGATAAAGAGAGAGGCATTCTTACGTTGCGTTCAACACCTACTGGTTATGGGAGTGATCCACCCAGTTCCAAGGGAGGAACAGGGGCAGGGTTTCTATTCAAACCTGTTTATAGTTCCCAAAAAAGAGGGAACGTTCAGACCAATCTTGGATCTCAAGATCCTAAACAAATTTCTCAGGGTCCCATCTTTCAAGATGGAGACAATCCGAACCATCCTCCCTATGATCCAGGAGGTTCAATATATGACTACCGTGGACTTAAAGGATGCTTATCTCCACATTCCGATTCACAGAGATCATCATCAGTTCCTCAGGTTCGCCTTCCTAGACAGGCATTACCAGTTTGTGGCTCTTCCCTTCGGATTAGCCACGGCGCCAATAATCTTTACGAAGGTTCTAGGGTCTCTACTGGCGGTTCTAAGGTCGCGGGGCATAGCGGTGGCTCCTTACCTAGACGACATCCTGATCCAGGCATCGACTTTTCAAATCGCCAAGTCCCATACGGACATTGTTCTGGCCTTTCTGAGGTCTCACCGGTGGAAGGTGAACAGAGAAAAGAGTTCACTCTCACAACAGTTTCCTTCCTAGGAACTCTGATAGATTTAGTAGAAATGAAAAATTTTCTGACAGAGGTCAGGATATCAAAGCCTCTAACTTCTTGCCGTGCTCTTCATTCCACTTCTCGGCCGTCAGTGGCTCAGTGTATGGAAATGATCAGCCTGATGGTAGCGGCAATGGACATAGTTCCGTTTGCCCGCCTACATCTCAGACCACTGCAACTTTGCATGCTCAATCAGTGGGATGGGGACTACACAGATTTGTCTCCTCTGTTAAATCTGGATCAAAAGACCAGGGATTCTCTTCTCTGGTAGTTATCTCGGGTCCATCTGTCCAGGGGAATGAGTTTCCGCAAGCCAGAGTGGACTATAGTGACGACAGATGCCAGCCTTCTGGGCTGGGGCGCAGTCTGGAACTCCCTGAAGGCTCAGGGTTCGTGGACTCAGGAGGAAGCCCTCCTTCCGATAAACAATCTGGAACTCAGAGCGATATTCAATGCTCTTCAGGCTTGGCCTCAGCTAGCTGCGGTCAGATTCATCAGATTTCAGTCGGACAATATCACGACTGTAGCCTATATCAACCATCAGGGGGGAACAAGGAGTCCCCTGGCAATGATGGAGGTTTCCAAGATAATTCTTTGGGCAGAGGTTCACTCTTGCCATCTCTCAGCTATCCATATCCCAGGAGTAGAGAACTGGGAGGCGGACTTTCTAAGTCGGCAGACTTTTCATCCGGGGGAGTGGGAGCTCCATCCGGAGGTATTTGCCCAGCTGATTCAACTATGGGGCAAACCAGAACTGGATCTCATGGCGTCTCGTCAGAACGCCAAGCTTCCTCGTTACGGATCCAGGTCAAGGGATCCCCAGGCAACGCTGATAGATGCTCTAGCAGTGCCCTGGTCCTTCAGCCTGGCTTATGTGTTTCCACCATTTCCTCTCCTACCTCATCTGATTTCCAAGATCAAGCAGGAGAGAGCTTCGGTGATTTTTATAGCACCTGCGTGGCCACGCAGGACTTAGTATGCAGATCTGGTGGACATGTCATCCTTTCCACCATGGACTCTGCCGCTGAGGCAGGACCTTCTACTCCAAGGTCCATTCAAACATCCAAATCTAATTTCTCTGCGTCTGACTGCTTGGAGATTGAACGCTTGATTTTATCAAAACGTGGTTTCTCCGAGTCGGTCATTGATACCTTGATTCAGGCTCGAAAGCCTGTCACCAGGAAAATCTATCATAAGATATGGTGTAAATATCTTCATTGGTGTGAATCCAAGGGTTACTCGTGGAGTAAGGTCAGGATTTTATCTTGGAAAGTTCTGTTCCTAGTAGCTATCTCTTCGGCTCGAAGAGTTTCAGAGTTATCTGCCTTACAGTGTGATTCCCCTTATCTGATCTTCCATGCAGATAAGGTAGTTTTGCGTACCAAACCTGGGTTTCTTCCTAAGGTGGTATCTAATAAGAATATCAATCAGGAAATTGTTGTTCCGTCACTGTGTCCTAATCCTTCTTCAAAGAAGGAACATCTGTTACACAATCTTGACGTGGTTCGTGCTTTAAAGTTTTATTTGCAAGCTACTAAGGATTTTCGTCAAACATCTGCATTGTTTGTTGTCTATTCTAGAAAGAGGAGAGGCCAAAAGGCTTCGGCAACTTCTCTTTCTTTTTGGCTGAGAAGCATAATCCGTTTAGCTTATGAGACTGCTGGCCAGCAGCCTCCTGAAAGAATTACAGCTCATTCTACTAGAGCAGTAGCTTCCACATGGGCTTTTAAACATGAGGCCTCTGTTGAACAGATTTGTAAGGCGGCGACTTGGTCTTCGCTTCATACTTTTTCTAAATTCTACAAATTTGATACTTTTGCTTCCTCGGAAGCTATTTTTGGGAGAAAGGTCTTACAGGCAGTGGTGCCTTCCGTTTAAGTTCCTGCCTTGTCCCTCCCTTCATCCGTGTCCTAAAGCTTTGGTATTGGTATCCCACAAGTAATGGATGAACCCGTGGACTGGATACACCTTACAAGAGAAAACAAAATTTATGCTTACCTGATAAATTTCTTTCTCTTGTGGTGTATCCAGTCCACGGCCCGCCCTGTCACTTTAAGTCAGGTGTTTTTATTTTTAAAACTACAGTCACCACTGCACCCTATAGTTTCTCCTTTTTCTTACTTGTCTTCGGTCGAATGACTGGAGGTGGGGGTTAGGGGAGGAGCTATATAGACAGCTCTGCTGTGGGTGTCCTCTTGCAACTTCCTGTTGGGAAGGAGAATATCCCACAAGTAATGGATGAATCCGTGGACTGGATACACCACAAGAGAAAGAAATTTATCAGGTAAGCATAAATTTTGTTTTTATTCACAAACAGCGAAAAGTATTTTTTTTCATTATTTGCTCCCATGGTAGCTCTGCCTCCTCTCTGTTCCCAAGATTTTTTCTCTTAACATATTCTAATCTGATTTGCAGTGTCTGCCAGTCCCAGGTAGGGGGGTGAGTACCCATACTGGAGCTGCCCAGGAGTACTTAAGCACTTTTTCTTATTTCTTGGGGCTTTAAATCTGATTACTTTGGGAGATTGTATAAGTGTCTGAGGGAGTGTTTTATAGTGTAAAGGGCTCTCTACCAGGTTTTATCTGTACTGTTTATTATATAAGGTGTCATTGTAGAGGAAAATAGTATAAATTAGGAAGTAAAAAGGAAAGGGACAAGAAGGGGGATAAATAGCACTCTTACTAACTAATGTGTATATGGGCTGAAATAATCAGCTCCAAATATGGGTAAATATTAGTTTAAAACTCCAAACTTTAATATTAATAATTAAAAGGGAAAGGTATGCAACCTATTACCCAAAAGTAAATGGTAACTACCCACCACCTATACTCATAGGTAACAAATGAGATACACTGCGACAACCACCCCCCTGTGTTCCTGGCCGATAGCTGGAATCGTCGGCTTCAGGTGCCAGGGGTGACTACAGCAGTGATCCAAGTAAAAAGTGTTAAAAACACAAACGCGTTTCGGCCTCTTTCACATGCCTTTTTCAATGTGGTTGATGATATGAGTTTGACAAAAGCTTTTTTCTTTTTCTTTTGTCGAACTCATATCATCAACCACATTGAAAAATGCCTGTGAAAGAGGCCGATACACGTTTGTGTTTTTAACACTTATTACTTGGATTGCATACCTTTCCCTTTAAATTATTAATATTAAAGGTTGGAGTTTTAAACTTATATTTACCCTTATTTGGAGCTGATTATTTCAGCCCATATACACATTAGTTAGTAAGAGTGCTATTTAGTCCCCTTCTTGTCCCTTTCTTCTCCCTTCCTAATTTATACTAAGGTATACTATAAGGGGTAGCACCGAGATTATTAGGCTATTCTCTCTAATCCTAACTATTTACCCTTCACAGTGCCGATATTTTTTTGTTACATTTCCATAGAGGAATCAGTTTCTGATATACCTCTAGCTACATTTATTTGTATATTTTTCAAATCTGTTCCAGTATGCCAGATCAACCAAATCTGTAAGAATTGTGTACCTCGGATTTTGCATGCAAACCAAACACAACCTTCCACTTCTCAGAGGGAAGTTTGCCCAATACTTGTCACTCAGGGAAACTCTACTGATTTTACAACTGAATTGAAAAGCAGAATGTATAAAATTGTAAACAAATTGTTTGGCGGAAATCCCCAAACCAAGTAAGTGTAAGTGTACATCTGGGGATTTACCTTAGTCTCATGACATGTGCAAAATCCTTCCCCTCAACCCCAAATTCCTGCGTTTTTAAAGAACTCTGACTCTGAGGATGCAAATATTTCTAGTTCTGATGGGGAAGTGTCATCAAACAAACAGGAGCCTGTGCCTGATCCTGAATATGACAATGCCTTTAGATTTAAGGTGGTGCATATTCGCAACTTATTGCAGGAGGTATTAAAGACTAAAGATATTTCTGAGGAAAGGATGTAGGCAAAAGAAAAAACGATGGCACTACTGGTGCTGTGTCCCTAATTTTACTCCTATCTCTCCTAGGATCAGAGAGAGAGAAATAATTTTTTAAATTTGAAATAGAAGAGTATATACTATGGGACTTAGGTGCTATACATTAGAAGAAACACACCAAGAATTATCAATTGCTATAGCAATTGAGAGAATGTACATAGATAGCACTCAACAGCACTAAGGAGAAATTCTCAAATGGTACCATAGGAATGATAACCCTAAGAAATGGCGGATTAAAACTTAACATTTATTAGAAATATTAAAAACGGGGGGTATGTAGATTTAAAATCACAGTCAGTGTGAGTGAGTGAATGGCGGCTAATGGCCAAAAAGCCTCCAAATCATAAAGTATTTAAATTATGTGAAACCTGGGTGCGTTGATAGGGTACATCACTAACCGGATGATAATAAAGAAGTCAGTTACTATTACTTGAATCCTTGTCTGACTTTTATCATTATAAATCCTATGATGCCCCAAGAGATGGTTAGGAGGTAAATGCGAGGTATACTCTATTGGTGTAATGCCCCAATTATTGCGTTTGCTGATAATACCTGATATGAAATCAGTGTAGAAAAATAGCCCCCTAGTGGATGCCTGTGAAAAGTCCTAAGGTTCCGCTAGAATACGCAGGTAGTATAGCTAGAGCTGCCTAAATTATGTTCCAATATAGTTGTAAAAAGATAAATCTCATATGTACTATAAGGACACTATTGGATAGGTATAATACCTATTATGTATGCTCATAGGGGATTCATATCAGTTATTCTTACAGAATAAACAATATTCCGGCATGCAATCAGCTAGATTGGTATTGGTTACCAGGTGAGCCCCAGGGTAAATCTATGGGGTATATCGTTAATAAAATAAACCTCGGGTAATAGTCAGATGGTGCTTGGTGCAAGTTTATACAGTAGATTCAACTCGTATAGCTTTATCTAGATTAAGCTGGTAAGTATCCAGCTGGAGTAGTTAGATAGATTTTGGAGTAACATCCATTTATAATCACCACTCTCAGTTGTATTAACATATGTATCTGGTTTGTATCTTAAATTCAAATAGTACAACTGGAGATTGCCCCCTAGTGGATGCCTGTAAAGCGTCCTAAGGTTCCACTATAATACGCTAGTAATATAACTAGATCTGCCAAAATGGTATTCCAATATAGTTGTAAAAAGATAGATTTCTTATATGTACTGTGAGAACACTGTTTGATAGGTATAATACCTATTTTATATGTTCATTGGGGATTCATATCAATTCTTCTTACAGTATAAACAATGTTCCGGCATAGCTGGTTTATTATTGGTTACCAGGTATACCCCTAGGTAAATATATGATGTATAACGTTAATATAATAAACCTCGGGTAATAGTCAGGTAGTGCTTGGTGCAAGTTTATACAGTAGATTTAACTTATACAGCTTTATTTGAATTGAGTTGATAAGTCTCCAAATGGAGTATTTAGATGGATTTTTGGGTGACTTGAGTTAGTTTAGCGTACTGATAATCGTATCACTCCCAGCTCCCACCTAAAATACTAACATATATTACGGTAAGTGGAGAAACCCAAAAGTGGTCAAAACTCCGGATTAGGTAGTAGTATATTACTAGAATAACCAGGGCATCACACAACCAAACACGCTCTCAGGTTTAAATTAAATTCTAATTAGTCATTCACTCTGTATTCACACTGCTGCTATGTTAAAAAAGGGGAGATACAATCTCCGGCGGCCCTGACATGTTTCGCCAAACGGCTTTGTCAAAGGTCAGAGGAAAGACCTGCTGAAAACAAGCATGTTAATCAGTAAAATATTATTTTCAAAGCTCCACCAAAAATACCACAGGTGTTTCAGGTCCCTGATCTAGTCTCTGACTATGTTGCTAAGGAATGGAAAAAGCCAGGTTTACCTTTCGCTCCTTCCACAAGATTTAGGAAAATGTAACGCATTTCAGAACAGAATATGGAAGTGTGGGAAACAATCCATAAGGTTGATGGTGCTATTTCCACTTTCGCCAAATGTATGACTATCCCTATGGAGGATAGCACTTTGTTTAGAAACTCTATGGACTGCAAATTAAAGTCTTTTTTAAAGGGATACTAAACCCAAATTTTGTCTTTCATGATTCAGAAAGAGCATGCAATTTTAAGCAACTTTCTAATTTACTCCTATTATCAATTTTTCTTCGTTCTCTTGCTATTCTTATTTGAAAAAGAAGGCATCTAAGCTAACGAGCCAGCCAATTTTTGGTTCAGAGCACTGGACATCACTTGTTTAATGGTGGGTGCATTCAGCCACCAATCAGCAAGAACAACACAGGTTGTGAACCAAAAATTGTCCGGCTTCTAAAAACACTCTTGCTTTTCAACACTCTGGTGTGACTCCCTAGCCAAAATGGAGGTAGACAATTCATTTACAAAATTGCATTAAGGCCCTTAAAATGGCTTGAGCATTTATGTGGGATGCTGTAATGGACATTATTCAGATCATTGAAAAAAATATGTCTATAGCAGCAGTGCTGGCAAGGAGATCCTTATGGTTAAAATCACGGTCAGCAGACATGATTTCTAAAAATAGAGTGACTCTTTCCTTCCAAGGGAAGATTATATTCAGTTCAGACTTGGACTCTATTATTAAGACAGTCACTGGTGGGAAAGAGAAGAAGAAATCAGTTTTGTTCCTTTCGCTCCTCAGGAGTTTAGAAGTCCTCATCTTCTCAGAAACCTGAGCCATCCAAGTCAGCCTCAATGCCTGGTTCTTAATGGTCAAAGAAAAAGCAATCCAAAAAGTCCAACAACACTACTAAATCAGCATGAAAGTGTTTCCCCCTAACCATAATCTGTTCTGATAGGGGGCAGACTGAGTCTCTTTCAGGAGGCCTGGTGCAGGTCAATCCAGGACCCCTGGGTTCGAAACATAATTTCTCAGGGATACAGGATAGGCTTCCAGTCTAGACCTCCTGAAGGGCGATTCCTTCTGTCACATGTTTCCAAACTTCAGTCGAAGGCGGCTGCCTTTCTACAGTGTGTTCAGGAATTAGAGGTTATGGGGGTAATTATCCCAGTACCTGTATCACAACAAGGTCAAGGGTTTTACTCCAATCTGTTCATTGTCCCAAAGAAGGAAGGGACCTGCAGACCTGTCTTAGACCTAAAGACGTTAAACATTTTTGTCAAGGTTACCACTTTTAAGATGGAGAACATTCACGCAATCTTGCCCTTCATTCAACAAGGTCAATTTATGACTACAATAGACCTCAACAATGCATAAAAAAACTTTGATAAGCGGTGCTTCAGGAATATTCAAAATAGGACATTATTTACAGCATTAATAGCATGGACACAGGATAAAAACACACTTACAAGTGTTAGACAAAAGGTCTTGACGTGTTTCAGCTTACGCCGTCATCAGAAGCCTAAGTCATGATATCCACCTACACCCATTTAAAGGCATCACAACTTCCTGATAGGTTAATTACATAATCACACATTTAAATTTTAAATAGATTACCCCCTTTAAGGAACCCCCAACTTCCCATCCTTGTCCTTATATTGATCTATATTATTCTTTAGGTGACTAATTTTTGTTCATAACATAACTGCCCCCCTTATCCAAATTCCCATTTTTATGACATGTCTTTAAAACTTAAACTAAGCAAGGGATTATTTGGGTAAAAAAATCTGGCTTTGATATTAGGGGGGAAGGGGGGAGGGTGGTTGTTTACAATGCATACCTGCACCTTCCCATCCACAGGAATCACAATCAATTCCTGAGGTTTGCTTATATGATACAAAGGAAGTTCGGATGCAGAAATGTTATTAAAAATAATTGTGTAGCATGATAAATTAGAAAAATGGAATGGACAGGAAAATGTAAAAAGTTTATTAAGTTCATAAACCCCGATGTGACTATAGTAAAGGAGTACTCCACTCAGGAAAAAAAGCAGTGTTCACCCTGGGATATATTCCCGTCTCACACTCCTAGTGCAGATTGGATGACAGAAGAAAATTTCATCTGGATATTATAAGATCACACTGATATAAATCGTGCTATAAAACGTATCGAGAAGAACGTTACCTTCTTGTGGGTCCCGTTCCTTCCATGTCCTTCAGAGAATAGTGACACAGCTCCGGTAATAAGGTCATAGTTGCCTCTCTGTGCAAACTTCGGGCCTCCATGAGTCTCATGCTCTGGCCTGCGTGGATCAGTGACCCGACGTTGGGGCTCCAGCTGCTAACTCTGTAGGTTCCGGAAAAGCTCACGTCACTCTGGTGGTGTGTATGCCTTCTGTCCAATCTGAGGTAAGCGAGCATACAAGAAATGTATAGCACGTGGAACTGGTCTGTAAAGATACAGCGTAAAGAAAGAGAAGACCACGCTCTATGCAAAAATAAAACTTAATATTTATTAGAAACAAGTAAAATAGATGACGTAGTCACCCAAAACAAAACTGTAGAGAAGCGCAGCACAAAGGCTTACGCGTTTCGGCAGTCCGCCGTGATCATAGCCTGGTGTGTGCAAACTCTCAGTAACTTAAAAAAGAGTAAAAACAATCTGATTGGTTAATCAAAGTGCAACCTCAAATAGTAACACCTGCCATGACGGCATAGTATGTTGCAAGGTAAACAGTATAAATACAATGAAATATATAATTGATCACATCTAGGTTCAATGAAAATACAAGGTATAGAAAGGAAAAGTGAAAAACACATATCCAATTTTAAGAACTAGTTATTACTGACCATATGAGAAAAAACTAGCGAGTAACTACAAATACATACAAGTACATACAAATCATACTCAAGACTGGAGTATAATATATTCTGACATATGGAGACACATTAGCGCAACTATAGGTACTAAGAGCCTAAGTGTTTCATTGAGTTTCAAAATATAATTACCATCTGACTACTACCTGAACACCACTAAGGATGTGTGATAGGCTGAGTATCAAAGCACACCTTAGTAGTCCACATATTGCATTATGTTGTATTGGATTATAATTTTGGCAAAGAAGGATAAGCCATAAAGACCGTACCATAATAGTAACACGTCTAAAAACCAGGTACAGGATCATCAAGAATTGGATCAATCTTATTGATCTTATAAGAGACATAGAAAGATAAGGTAGGGAACATATGTTACTCCCAATAATTGATAATGTCATACCTGGAATTAAGGCCCTCTGGGTACCTTATTCTTAATTTACACATCCAGAAAATTTCTCTTAGCTAGGAGCTTATCTACATCACCGCCCCTCCTAGGCACTTTGACTTCTTCAATGGCACACCACTTAAGGGTGTTAAGATTGCCACTGTGTATTTCCATGAAGTGCCGAACAAGGGGAGCGGATGCTTTGCCCCGACTAAGTGTAGAAAGATGTTCACGGATCCTAGACTTGATGTCTCTTGAAATGAGACCTATGTATTGGACCCAACATATGTCACCCAGCCGGGCCGAAGTCCTCAACGAAGCCGGGCGAAGTAGTCCTCCAGACGGGCAGAAGTCTTCATGCAAGCTGGCCAGAAGAGGTCCTCCAGACGGGCAGAAGTCTTCATCCAGGCGGTATCTTCTATCTTCATCCATCCGGCGTGGAGCGGCTCCATTTTCAAGACATCCGACACGGAGCATCCTCTTCAAACAAAGTCCAACTGAAGAATGAAGGTTCCTTTAAATGATGTCATCCAAGATGGCGTCCCTTGAATTCCGATTGGCGGTTTAGGGGTTAATAGGGTAAATAGGTTTATTGCAATGTGGGGGTTTTGCGGTTTAAGAGTTAATAGGGAAAATAGGTTTATTGCGATGTAGAGGTTTTTGCGGTTTAGGGGTTAATACTTCGTGTATGATTTTTTTTTCTTGTTATATTTCGTGCGGGCGGTGTTTTTTTTTTTTTTTTAAATACTTGATGCGGGCGTTTTTTTTTTTTTTTTTTTTAATACTTGATTGCGCGCGGTTATTTTATTTTTTTTAAATACTTTAATGTGGGCGATTAGTTGTTGTTTTTGTAATGCTCCATTTGCCTTCGCTACATCGCTGTATTCACCTGGATGCAGTTTCGCTGCATCCAGGTGAATTATTTTGTCCTTGCGCTGCCAACATTCCATTGAGGATGTTTGTGCAACTGTCGACGGCGACGGACATTACAAACGTAATTATAGTATAGATAAGTAGTAACATTAATCTGGAAGAACATTCTGACAGAACCTTGTTCCAGGCTTCAACAAAGTCTGTATCCTTGAAATCCACCTCAAAAGTGGGAAACTTGAAGACCCATAGGCCCCTAGGTATAATATTAGATTTATTGTATCTGTCAAATGTCCATATATTCCATTGGACTTTTGCCTCTTTAGATAATAAACGTTCCATTGTGTCAAAAAGGGAACTTAATGATAGTGCCCCCTTGTTATCAGAGAAAATCTTCTCATAGTCCAGTGGATTAGCTGTCCTCGCCGTCACAGACATTAGTGAATAAAATTGGGGCTGGCTACTGTCCATTATGTATGCTGGCAAAACCTTATGATATAACAACCTGCAGGTGCCTGCTGGTAAGACACTTTAGTAAATAATACAAAGGAAGTTCAGATGCAGGAATGTTATTAAAAGTAATTGTGTAGCATGATAAATTAGAAAAAAACGGAATGGAGAGGAAAATGTAAAAAGTTCATAAACCCCAATGTTACTATAGTAAAGGGGTACTCCACTCAGGAAAAAAAGCAGTGTTCACCCTGGGATATATTCCCGTCCCACACTCCTAGTGCAGATTGGATGAGAGAAGAAAATTTCATCTGGATATTAAATTATAAGATCACACTGATATAAATCGTGCTATAGAACGTATCGAGAAGCATGTTACCTTCTTGTGGGTCCCGCTCGTTCTGTGTCCTTCAGAGAATAGTGACACAGCTCCGTTAATCAGCTCATAGCCGCCTCTCTGTTTACTTATATGGACAAACACTACCAGTTTGTCGCTCTTCTGTTTGGTCTAGCTACAACTCCACACATCTTTACAAAGATGCTAGGTGCATGGTTGTAAAATCAGTGTCCCCAAAAGCTCGTTATATCCAGCTACAAGGGTAACATTTTTAGGAGCCATAATAGATTCAGTCCATATGCATCTGTTCCTGATGGAACACGCAGGTTAAAACTCCAGAGAGCATGTCTCTCCCTGCAGAGTACTCCATTGCCATCTGTAGCTCATACAGGGGGTCTTATGGTGGGTCTTATAGTGGGTCTTATGGTAGCTGCTTCAGATGCGGTTCCTTTTGCCTGATTTCACTTACATCCCCTTCAACTATACATGCTCAGTCAGTGGTCAAAGAATGATCTACATTTGGAGCAAAAAAATCGCTCTGGATTCATCCATCAGACAATCTCTGTCTTGGTGGATACAAAGTCCTTCTTTGACCCTTGGAGCATCTTTTCTTCGTCCGTCATGGGCCTTTGTCACCATGGATGCCAGTCCTGGGGGGCAGTCTGGAATTCTCAAAGAGCCCAAGGAGTTTGATTTCCTTTAGAGGCAAGGTTACCAATAAACATTCTGGAACTTCGAGTGATTCTTCAGGCCTGGCCTCGGTTTCACAGAGGAAAAATGTATCCACTTCCAGTCAGACAATATCACAGCAGTGGCTTATAGCAATCATCAAGGAGGTACCTGCAGTCTACTGGCCATGCAGGAAGTCTCTCAGATTCAGTCATGGGCAGAGAGGAATCAGTGCTCCCTCTCAGCGATTCATATTCCAGGTGTGAACACATGTGAAGCGGACTACCTCAGCTGTCAATCAGTCCATCCAGGTGAATGGTCTCTCTATCAGGAAGTATTCAATCAGCTAGTGATCAAATAGGGCCTAACAGACATAGATCTGATGGCTTCACACTTAAATCACAAACTTCCAAAGTACTGTGAAAGATTAAGAGATCTAAGGGCTCCCATAGTAGACTCTTTGGTATGTCCATGAACATTCCATGTAGCATACCTATTTCCTCTGTTTATTCTTCTGCTGAGAATCATTGCTTGGTTCAAACATGAGTCAGCATCAGTGATATTAATTTCTCCAGCCTACCTCGGCAGGACATGGTATGCTGGCCTAGAATTGATGTCATCAAAGCCATCATGGCGACTTCCTCTGAGACAAGACCTGTTATCACAAGGTCCTCTTTTCCATCAGGATCTCAAATCTTTCAGTTTGACAGCGTGGAGGTTGAACGCTTAGTTTTGAGACATAAGGGCATATGTATCAAGCTCCGAATTGAGCTTGATGCCCCGTGTTTCTGGCGAGCCTGCATGCTCGCCAGAAACAGCAGTTATGAAGCAGCGGTCACAAAGACCGCTGCTCCATAACCTGTCCGTCTGCTCTGAGCAGGCGGACAGACATCGCCGAAAATCAACCCGATCGAGTACGATCGGGTTGATTGACACCCCCCTGCTGGTGGCCTGTTGGCCGCGAGTCTGCAGGGGGCGGCGTTGCACCAGCAGCTCTTGTGAGCTGCTGGTGCAATGCTGAATACGGCGAGCGTATTGCTCGCCGTATTCAGCGAGGTCTGTCGGAACCTGATCCGCACTGTCGGATCAGGTCCGACAGACCTTAATAACTAGAGGCCATTGAGGGTTCTCAGACTCTGTGATTAATACTCTGATACAGGCTAGGAAACCCGTGACTCAAAGGATTTACCACAAGATTTGGAAAGCATATTTTGTGTGGTGTTCCTCTAAGGGATTTTCTTGGTGTTTCTTTCAGATCCCGAGAATACTTCAGTTCTTACAAGATGGCCTTGACCAGGGTTTACCATCTAGATCCCTGAAAGGTCAAATTTCAGCTTTATCTGTTCTTTTTGATAGGAAGTTGGCTAAACTTCCTGATGTTCAGACCTTTGTTTAGGCCTCAGTTTCTCCTCCCTGGAATTCGAACCTAGTTCTTTCAGTTATTCAAGGTCCTCCCTTTGAACCAATGCACTCAATTGACATAAAACTGTTGTCTTGAAAGGTGCTTCTGCTAGAAAAATTCTGAGTTGTCCGCATTATCCTGTAACCCTCCATTTTTTTTTCCACAAGGATAAGACTGTACTGCGTACCAAATATGATTTTCTTCAAAAATTGGTTTCTACTGATAACATTAATCAAAAAAATTTGTCCAGAGCCTGCTAACACTAAAGAAAGATTGTTACATAATCTGGACGTAGTCAGAGCTTTGAAATTCTATTTCCAAGCTACTAAAGATTTTAGAAAAACTTCTAGTTTGTTTATTCATTACTCTGGGAATCATAAAGGACAGAAAGCTACTAAGGTAGCATTGGCATCTTGCCTTAAACAGATGATTCACAAGGCTTAGTTGGTGGCGGGTAAGTCGCCTCCTAAATGTATTACAGCTCAGCTTTTGGCAGGAAAGTCCTTCAAGCTGCAGTTTTGACTAGAAACTGTCAGAGAAAGTATTTTCCCACCCGGTCCATAACATAGACAATTGGCTTGGGTATTAATCCCATATGTTATGGAGCACTGTGGACCATCGTCATTTTACGAAAGAAAACAACATTTATGCTTACCTGATAAACTATTTTCTTTCAGAATGATGATGGTTCACAGGCCCTGCCCGTTTCATTGGGCGACATTTCTAGTGACACCTCTATAGACCCTGCTTTGCCTTTCCTACCTTTCTTTCCTATTCTCTACTCGACTATACCTGATACTAAGAGATAGGTGGGAGGGTTTTAAAGCTCTTGTATGGCTTCTTGACCACCTTGTGGTGTGAAATATATCCCATGTGTTATGGAGGACTGTAAGACCATCATTATTCATAAGAAAATAATCAGGTAAGCATACATTTTGTTTTTGCATAACAATAACATTAAGTGTTAAATGCATAAAATTCAATATATTGCCTGTTTTCCAGTAAGATTTTTGACACTAGAAGAAAATTGTTTAGTGCTAAATACAGTTAAACTCACTTTACTAATATGCATGTGCATTAGGTGCCAGTGTCATCAACACTTACTGCATGCACAATAGAAAGTGTGTGTGTGTGGGCTTACTCCCATATGAGGTGTATAACTGACAGTTGACTTAGTGCTAGGTAGAGGTATGAGCGTGGTTTATCATTAATGCATAAAAACTACTACAAAAGGTCATATTTTTAAAGATGTTCTGTTTAAGTATTGCTCTATAAAGTCCCATCGACTATTTTTTAAGATCTGACCTGGTCTGTCTTTTTAGGCTTTTGCAGAAATGTTGAAAGTGAACAAAAGTTTGAAGAGCCTTAATATAGAAACAAATTTCATAACTGGAAGTGGAATTCTGGCACTTGTGGACGCTCTCAAGGAGAATAAGACACTAATAGAGATTAAGATTGCTAACCAGGTAAATGAGGAATAATTTATTCAGTGCTGTATCAAATGACCAACATACGTTTTAACATCTATTTACATTTCAACAGAGACAGCAGCTGGGAACTGCGGTAGAAATGGAAATTGCTCAGATGCTTGAAGAAAACACGTCAATTGTTAAATTTGGATATCAGTTTACACAACAAGGACCAAGGACCAGGGCGGCGACAGCCATTACAAAGAATAATGATTTAGGTGAGAAATGTTTGTGTGCATTTCTGCATGCTGAGGTTGTTGTTCCCTTGCGGTGCTTGAGGGATTTACTATTGGAGTGTAGATGTCAAAACAGCATATTTCAGCATTATTAGAATATTACTTAGTTAAAAGAATAGGAAAGTCAAAATTAAACTTGCATGATTCAGATAGAACATGTTATTTTATGACACTTTAGAATTCACTTCTATTTTCAAATGTGCTTCGTTTTCTTAGTATCCCTTGTTGAAATAGAATACACACATATTCTACACTAGTGGGAGCTAGCTGCTGATTGGTGCCTGCACACATTTGTCTCTTGTGATTGGCTAACTAGATGTGTTCATCTAGCTGCCAGTAGCGCAATGCTGTTCCTTCAGCAAAGGATAACAAGGGAATGAAGCAAATTTGATAATAGAAGTAAATTGGAAAGTTGTTATAAATTGTATGTTCTGTCTGAATCATGAAAGAAAATGTTGTGGTTTTCTGTACCTTTAATATAATGTGTACTTGCAACATTCAAGTTAACTTTAAAGTAACATTAATGTATTTTTATTTTTTATGCAGCAGATATTATTCACTGTTTTGTAGATCTGTATGCAAAGCATCTTGACGTATGTGAAACATTTTAAGCGCGCCTAACACTGTTAATGGATACCGCAAAGAGAGCTATTTGTCCGCTCATTGCACAAGTGTTAAGTGTTGTGCTATTGCTAATGGAAAACCACACAACATTTTATTGCTTTTTGAGTCCTGAGATAGATAATTATCACTCGCTAGTTTGCATAAAAAAACACATGAAAATGCTATGAAAATAAAGGATTTAAGTTATATTTAGGCTTAAAGGGACACTAAACCCCACATTTTTTTCTTTCATGATTTAGATAGAGCAGGCAATTTTAAGCAACTTTCTAATTTACTCCTATTATCAATTTTTCTTTGTTCTCTTGCTATCTTTATTTAAAAAGCAGGAATGCAAAGCTTAGGAGCTGGCCCATTTTAGGTTCAGCACCCTGGATAGTGCTTGCTTATGGGTGTCTACATTTAGCCACCAATAAGCAAGCGTAACCCTGGTTCTGAACCAAAAATGGTTTATTGATATAATAAGGTTTTGTAGCAGATTTAAATGAAAGGGAAATGGTATATGACAAGGGGCGGGACTGGGAAGGGGTCAAAGGTTTATGTGTACGTGAGTACAGATATATTTGTGTATACTCAAGTCTTATGCTTAAAGGGATAGAAAGGTCACAAATGAAATGTGCATATAAATTTGAAATAGAAGCATTTTTGCAATATACTTCCATTAGCAAAAATGCTTCTAGTAAAAGTTATTACTTTTTGCTGCGGCATATGCACATATCCTTTGAGGACTCGTGCACCAGTATTCAAACACCACCCATTCTCAGAGTCAGCAGTAGCTTGTATGACACAATTTAAGTCTTCAGAAGCAATACACACCACAGCCATCTTTTTGAGCATCCATAATATTTGAATACTGGTGCACGGGCTTTCACAGGATATGTGCGTATGCTGCTAAAAAACAGTAATAACTTCTACTAAAACTATTTTTGCTAATAGAAGTATATTAAAAAATGCTCATATTTCAAATTGAAATGCGTTCATGCACATTTCATTTTTGACATTTCTATCCCTTTAAGTTTCATTGAAGTAGTATAGCAATGAACTAAATGTAGAGTTCCACTACTTGATTGAATTTTTTGTGGTCCATCAGCTTAGCGCTTGAGCATTATCTGAGATTTATTTAACTGAATGCCCCTATAGAATATCTATTATGTGAGGTATTTATTGTACCCGTGCTTAGATGTTAGTGCGCGCTAGACTATCGTTATAGCAATAAGAACCTGTAATATGAAGGCAAAAGTAGAAGTGTTATGGACGGCACTCAATTGACGTTAACGCATCAGAGTGCTAACATTTTCATGCTCTACTTTTAATCTTGGCCAAAATGTTCAATACGGTGTTGCGAAACAACGTTACAATGCACCTTAATTATTTATTTTGCCTGCTTTTCCTGCAATTTAAATCTAAAAATGGTAGTTTCCCATCATAGCAATGATTATTAAATAGTAAGTATGCTAAGCATGTTATAAAGGCAGTTCTCCCAGATAAGACCTGAACATTTCTGAACAAGAGCTAATTAGCTAAATGTACCTAAGTAGGATTGAGAGTTCTACTTTAATCCTATATTCAGATGCAGTCTCTCTTTATGACAGAGCCCATGTCATACAACATATTTGTTTGTAAATCATTTTCATTCTTTTTACTGCATTGATTTTCAGCAAGCTGCCCAATGACACAGTTTAGAATGTTAGTGCAATAATCCTGTGCTTAAGCTGTAACATCTAGCTTTCCATTGCTCTAGTTACTCTTACAATAATTTTGACATTAGCTCATGGTCTAAAATCCGATCCAGTAATAATTATTTACGAAAGGCCTGGTAAATACCGGCACTCCTGCAACTCACATACAATAAAAATCCTGGTGGCAAATACAGAACCAACAGGCATTTATAGACAGCCAGAGATGAATTAATATCATTACAACGAGAAAGCATTTTGATTGTATCACTGTCCTGTTGCTATATGTCTCTGAATGCTGTCACTATCCTCATTTTAACAAACAGGCAAATTGCACGATAATTTAACTCTCCATTTGTAATCTAGCCCATAAAGTATTATTGAAATATATTTAACTCCTACTGGAATATTGCTATTATTATTGAATGGGTTCACATTTTATTTGAAAGAAAAAAAGAGAACAAATCCGGACAGGTAGCCAGTGCAATAGGTTTATTCTTCTGTTAAGTAGTATTAACAAGGGTAGCTTGAACTAGCTAACATGTTTCGCGCATGTCTCATGCGCTTCTTCAGAGGTAGTTTCTTGGGTGCCACAGGTGAGCTTAAATAGGCTCTTCCAGCCTATTGGAAAAGTGGGTTGATCCAGGTGACAGGTGGAACTATTAAGCTCAGCTGTGGAAGCCAAAAGTACTGTTTATATAGGATGACATTTTCTGGCACTTAAAGAAATTTTTTTACTTTAGTGAAAGTATTTTTTCTTTTTTAGTGAATACAATCTGACATAGACAGAACTTATAAAAATATATATTAACAAAGATTTAAACATTAACAAAGATTTAAATTGACTTAAAATGACACAAGTTGATGTGCTTACTTGTCTAAGTATAAAAACTCCAGTGTTGCTGAGTGTTTAAGTATTCTAAGATAACTTTTTTGTTTACTTATGTCTCTTTTATCAGATGGTTTAGTAGTTTGCAGAAAATACTAGAGGATTATACACAATGACTTTTGTAGGTGTAATTAATATTATATAAGTTACAACTTTCCTACTTATACAGACTTGTACTTCTTTGTACTTTCTTGTATATTCTAGTATTTTGTAATAAGAGAGAAGATATAGAGTGGGAGGACAAATTATGAATGACAATAATTGATGTTCCTTCACTAATTTGTATAGAAAGATGATATAGAATACTGGGCTTCAAAATAAGGCTATTGTACACTTAAAAATCGAAAGATTATGTTTCTACGTCTCGATTTTCAGATGGATATGGATGTTATGAGCATAAGAGGGACATATCTTATGTTTGATTGGTGTTGTTATTATATCTAAGTTAATGCACAGCTTAGATTTTGGAGAGTCTTGTATGATACTATGTGATGAATTTGCTGATTTTTCTACTCTATAAATAAGTTTACATCGTATCTTCTATTGATCCCTGTAGGTGTTCTAGTTGCTAAAGTGAAAATCCAATAGACTTCTCTCTTTTGAAGTGTTTTGACCCTATCTCCTCCTTGTGGGTCTTTACCTATATGTTCTATTCCTTGAAAGGAAAAATTTTTGATAAGGTTAGTGTGTGTGTGAAAATGTCTTGCTACTGGTGTTTTCGTTGTGCTATCTTCTATGGATGTCAGATGTTCTCTTACCCTATCCTTTATGGGGCGAGTGGTGATACCTACATATTGAAAGCCACATTCTTTGCATGTGATCCAGTAAATGATGAACGTAGAGGTACAGTTGATCCTGTTTTTAATGTGGTATGTGTCTCCTGTTTGAGTTGAAGTGAAGGTTGAACTAGGCTTAGTGTAGTTGCAGCTTTTACAACGGATGTGTCCGTATCGGTAAAAGCCTGCTGATGGTGTGAGCCAATTGGTGCGGGGGTCAATTTTCTTGTTAAATTTTTTCTTTACTAAATCACCTATATTGGTGGCCTTCTTGGCGGTAAATTTAACTATATTGTCCATCTTATGTTTGAGAATTGTATCTCCATTGAGAACTGGTAGGTACTTCTTAATGATTCTACAAATTTGGTAAAACTGGCCACTATATTTTGTAGTAAAATATATTGGATCTTTATCATTTATTGTGTTCAATCGTGTTTGATTTTGGTTGGGTGACATAGGATATATATCCGGTTTGCGTCTTTGTTGTGTGTTCCTCTCTGTGTTGTTCGGTAGTGTTTGTCTATCCATTTTAGCTACCTTAGTCATGATTATCTTAAGTGATGACTTGTGGTAGCCTCTTACTATTAGTTTGTCTATTAAAGTATTAGCTTCTTTGTAATAGGTTTGTAGAGTAGAACAGTTTCTGCGTGATCGGAGAAACTGTCCTTTGGGTATATCCTTACGCATATGAGGTGCGTGGCAGGAATCTGCTCTGAGAATAGTATTTCTCGCTAAGGGTTTGCTATAGTTTGAGATGAGAATATTGTTATCTTTATCATGATACAAATTTAAATCCAAATATTCCATCTCTTTGTCATGTACTTTATATGTGAAATTTAAATTGAGATTGTTTTTGTTCAAGTATTGAATGTAGCTTGGAATGGTTGTGTTTTCCTGGTCATTGTAAATTAGGATCAAATCATCGATGTACCTGCCATATGTGATAATATTCTTATTAAGGTGACAGTTACCTCCAAAGATGTGGCAGGCTTCAAAGTAACCCATATACAAGTTCGCATATGAGGGGGCAAACTTCGCCCCCATGGCCATGACACATCTCTGGAGGTAATAGGTTCCCTCAAATACAAAGAAATTATGTGTGAGAAGAAACTGTGTTACTTCTAATACAAAATGTATGAAGCTATTGGGAAAATCAGTGAATCTTTCAAGCATATATTTGAGTGCTTTGAGTCCCTCATCATGAGGGATACTCAAATAGAGGGAGGAAACATCTATAGTCAGCCATTTGTAGTTTTTTTGCCATTTTAGATTTTCTATTCTATTAATTAGATGTGTGCTATCTCTGATATAGCCCGGTAAGGATCTTACTATGGGTTGAAGTACATTGTCTAGCCAGTCTCCCAGCCTTTCGCATAGGGAACCCCTGCTGACCACTATGGGCCTGCCTGGTGGTTTTGTTAAGGTTTTGTGAATTTTGGGTACTATGCGAAAGGCTGGGACGATGGGATGATCAACCAAGCAATGTTGTGCCTGGGTAGATTTCATTAAGCCTTTTTCACAAGCTGTGTCTAATAGATCCCTCAATTCATTCCTAAATTTGAGTGTAGGATTAAAGGTTAATTTAAGGTATGTTTTGGGATCTGTTAGTTGGGAGAGGACTTCGGCTCTGTAGTCAGTTTTGTTCAAAATAACTATTGCACATATTATTTGTCTGCCTCATTTAAATTTTCATGCTGTGTTGTAACAATAAGCAGAATGTTTTAGAGATTGATACTGGCAATATTATAGGGGAGATGTTAGAGCTTGGTGCTGTCATCTGTATAATATGATATGGATAAGTCTAAATTATACTATTACTATCTGATTGCGGAACAGAGGGGCGGAGCAGTTGAACAGAAGGTCATCAATACTTCGGTAACCTGCTGCTTGCTCTGCTGCAAAATGTCCCTGGAATGTTTTTTAGAAATGTTGACAACTACGTTCCAGTGGGCGACTGGGGATCACAACATTTCTTTAAAAGACCAGTAACTAAACAATATTTTTTTGTATCCTTCACATTGAGTTTAAAGGGACAGTAAAGTCATAATTAGATATTCATGATTTAGACGGAACATTTTAAACAAGTTTCCAATTTACTTCTATTATTTAATTTGCTTCCTTCTCTTGTTATCCATTGCTGAAAGGTTTATCTAGGAAAGCTCAGGAGCCGCAAAGAACCTAGGTTCTAGCTGCTGATTGGTGGCTGCATATATAAACCAATTGTCATTGGCTCACCCATGTGTTCAGTTAGAAACCTGTAGTGCATTGCTGCTCCTTCAACAAATGTTACCAAGGGAATGAAGCAAATTTGATAATATAAGTAAACTGGAAAGTTGTTTAAAATTGTATGTTCTACCTAAAGCATGAAATAATTTTTTTGGGTTAAATGTCCCTTTAAGGCTGCCCTTTAGTCTGGTTTAAAGACTTTAGACAAGGCCAAAGCAGCTAGTTGTTTGCCAAAACATTTAAACCAGCTGCCTATAACAGAAACAGGTATTAGTTACTGGATACTGGAATTTTCAAATACTTATTTGTAAATGTCTATAATTTGCCAATTCAGTGTTCTTGTAACAGTCGGCTTCATTTATAAACATGTCATTACATCTTTTATGTGCATATTGTGCAGTATACAGTATATACAACAGCAGTAGTATAGGTGAGTCACATGTTCAGATTACTTGATTCTCAGGCTCTAAGCGCCCTCTGCTGGTAAATATTTAAATACATTATGAGGGTTAGGTCTATACCAACATCTTTTATGTTGTCATTTCACTTTTCCAACGATACATACTGTTCCAAACTGTATTTGGGTTTATAGTTGCATGCTAATATAATCACTTTAATGTTCATTTAAACCTTGTTTGAACTTAAAGTTAATTTTGATATATACATAGTGGAGAATATTGCCAATGGAACTTTATTGTTAGAAAAGGAGATAAAAAAAGGCGCCAACATAGTGCGATTACCAATGAGATGGGACACGCAGTGCAAGTAAAATCATATACTCACAGGATAACGGACACTTGAAAAGTGTCACAAGTGCATCCTGGACCCTCAGAGTCGTCCAGCTAACTCCCACTCCACTGTGGTAGTAAGAAACCGCTCGTCACTGCCAATCGAGGTAGCTACGCTGGTGGTCTCAGCTACGCTGGTGGTCTTGGCTGCAGTCAGTGTTACAAAGGGACTGACTAAAGATCCACTCGATTCAGGATGTAACAGTTCTAATCCGTATTCACGCTGACATTTGCATCTGAAAATAATAAGTAGAATCAGGAGTGATCGCTAATAATATTACAGATTCTCCCCAAGAGTCTGTGGCACGGGGAGAAGCACAATACTGGTTTCAGGGATTAGAGAAGCTGTAGTTTGTCAGGTTACAGTGAAAAGACACTGAGAGGGAGGAGGAAGGATACACATTAAAGGTAGCAACTACGTACTCAGCTGAGTACGTAGTTGCTACCTTTAATGTGTATCCTTCCTCCTCCCTCTCAGTGTCTTTTCACTGTAACCTGACAAACTACAGCTTCTCTAATCCCTGAAACCAGTATTGTGCTTCTCCCCGTGCCACAGACTCTTGGGGAGAATCTGTAATATTATTAGCGATCACTCCTGATTCTACTTATTATTTTCAGATGCAAATGTCAGCGTGAATACGGATTAGAACTGTTACATCCTGAATCGAGTGGATCTTTAGTCAGTCCCTTTGTAACACTGACTGCAGCCAAGACCACCAGCGTAGCTGAGACCACCAGCGTAGCTACCTCGATTGGCAGTGACGAGCGGTTTCTTACTACCACAGTGGAGTGGGAGTTAGCTGGACAACTCTGAGGGTCCAGGATGCACTTGTGACACTTTTCAAGTGTCCGTTATCCTGTGAGTATATGATTTTACTTGCACTGCGTGTCCCATCTCATTGGTAATCGCACTATGTTGGCGCCTTTTTTTATCTCCTTTTCTGTCTAGTATCTACCCCTGGGCCACCAACAGGGATCGTTTGAAGAAGTGCTTGCCTCCTGTGATTTGGACAATACACCCACCACATTTATAATCATAAGAACTTTGTTTTTGGGACGATAACACTATATCATTGTGTCTACTAATGACCATTGCTTTGCATTTTAATGTTAGTACCCCTTTTATGATAAGGAGTATATTGTTAAGATCACATTAATTCACTAGCATTCAATGTTATTTGAGTTTTGACCTAGGAATCACTTTATTTAATTTTATTTAGTTTTATTTTTGCAACCATCACTATTTGATTGTCTTTTCTATATACACTTTATAATCACATTTATAGTGTTAGCAACATCTAGACCGTTGGCGCACTAATTATATTTTTATATATTTTTGAACTTTATTGTTAGAGTCCCGATATACAATATTTCAACCATACAAACTTGCGTACATATTACAAGTTTAAAAGTAAACGTGCTTGCTTGAGCAAAAACAAATTTAGTGCAAGTGGAGACCTAGGGCAAGATTACATATGCGGCATCCCCCAAAAGCCGGTGACGCCGGTTTTTAGGCCGGTTTTGCATTGCATATATTTTACCCGTCGCCCGCTATTTTTACTCCCATAAACTAACATAGAACCGCGTCGCAAGTTGCTATCACATATTCAGCGCAAGGACTTACGCAGCGAAAATGAAGACATTTTCCATTTTCATCTCGCCACACATAGACAGGCGCAGCAAGCCTTGCACTGAAAATATGAGCATCATAACTACCAGAAAATAATAACTAACACCTAACGCATTTGCGCAATATCTATCTACCTGTCAACCGCCAACCCCCACCGCAATAACTAATAAAGTATATTAACCCCTAACTCACCAACCCCCACATCACAAAACATCTAATTAACCTATTAACCCCTAATCTGCCAACCCCCCACAATGCTATATACCTAATAAAGTGATTAACCCCTAAACCTCCATCACCTCACAATGCAATATACCTTAATAAACTATTAACCACTAATCCATCATTCACCCACATCACAAAATACCTGTTAAAACTATTAACCCCTAAACCGCCATCCCCCATCAACAAAATAAACTTAATTAACCTATTAACCCGAATCCGCAAACCCCCCACAACGCAAATAACTAATTTAATTACTAATGCCCCCAACCTAACACCCCTAAATTAACCCCAATTACATTAAATTAAAAAATACTAAATTACAATAAAAAAAAACTAACATTACTTTAAAAATAAAAAATACTAAAATTAAATTAATCTAAAATTACAAAAAATAAAAAAGTCTAACATTACAGAAAATAATTATAAAAAAAACAAAAAAATAAACCTAATCCCTAAGAAAATAAAAAATCCCCCCAAAATAAAATCACCCCCTAATCTAATCTAAACTACCAATAGCCCTTAAAAGGGCCTTTTGTAGGGCATTGCCCTAAGTTAAACAGCTCTTTTACGTCTAAAAAATACTAAGTCCCCTCTAACAGTAAAAACCCCCACCCACCAAACCCCCCAAAATAAAAAAACATAAACTACCCATTGCCCCTAAAGGGGCATTTGTATTGTCATTGCCCTTTAAAAGGGCATCCAGCTCTTGTACTGCCCTTAAAAGGGCATTCAGCTCTTTTACAAGTGCCCATGAAATCCCTATTCTAATAAATAAAATTAAAAAAAAATAACGCTAAGTCTAACCCCCAAATAGGTACTCACAGTTCCTGAAGTCCAGCGGTGAAGTCTTGTTACAGGTGGTGAAGTCTTGTTTCAGTCGGTGAATTCTTCTTCCAAGCGGCCGGCATATTCTTCCAAGCAGGGACCTCTTCTTTCTTCATCCAGGACCAAGCCGGAGCGGAGTGGAGATGACCGCGGAACTGAAGACCGGCGACTTCAGAGCCATGGAGCTGAAAAAATTAGCTCTATTTTATCAACTTAATCAATTCAAATTGGTATTATTTTAAAACAGAATGGCATATGCACTGTCACTAAAGAATATTCCATCCCAAGTTGTACAGTATCTATCTATATACCATATATATCTCATATATATATATAGATATAGATATATATTTTACAAATAAAATAATCATATATATATATATATATATATATATATATCTTATATAATTAAAGGCCAGGTGTGTTTGTCAGATGCAGTCATGCGCAGTAGAAACTGCAGAGGACAAACATACCTGGCCTTGACCAGCACAGGAGTGCACACTGGAGAAGCTGCCTGGTGGGGGCGTGACCGGGCGTGCCTCGATGGGGGCGTGGCCTCACGGGCGTGACAAGGGGACGTGGCCTCACGGCATGACAAGGGACCTGGCCTCGCGGGAGGGTGCGTGAAGGGGCATGGCCTACGGGAGAGAGGTGGGAGAGACCAAAACAAGTGGGAGAGACCAAAAGAGAGGAGGGAAATATAGAAATCGAACAAAAGAGGGGGGAAGAGAGAGAGCAAAAGAGGGGGGAGAAGGCAAAAGAGGGGAAGAGATAGCAAAAGAGGATGAGAGAGAGAGCAAAGAGGGGGAGAGAGAGCAAAAGAGGGGGAGAGAACAAAAGAGGGGGAGAGAGCAAAAGAGGGGGAGAGAGAGAGCACAAAAGAGGGGAAGAGAGAGCTCAAAAGTGAGGGGGAGAGAGAGAGCGCAAAAGAGAGGGAGAGAGAGAGCTCAAAAAAGTGGGGGGAGAGAGCGAGCTCAAAAGTGAGGGGGGAGAGAGAGAGCTCAAAAGAGGGGGAAGAGAGAGCTCAAAAGAGAGGGGGGAGAGAGAGCGCAAAAGAAAGGGAGAGAGAGAGCTCAAAAGAATGGGAGAGAGAGAGCTCAAAAGAAAGGGGGGAGAGAGAGCGCAAAAGAGAAGGGGGAAAGAGAGCGCAAAAGAGAAGGGGGAGAGCGCGCAAAAGAGGGAGAGAGAGAGTGCAAAAGAGAAGGGGAGAGAGCGCAAAAGAGGGGGAGAGAGCGGGAGCGCATAAGAGGGGGGGAGAGAGAGAGCAAAAGAGGGGAGGAGAGAGAGAGTAAAAGAGGGGGAGAGAGAGCAAAATGGGGAGAGAGAGAGAGCAAAATAGGGGAGCGAGAGAGCAAAAGAGGGCGAGAGAGAGAGCAAAAGAGGGGGGTGAGAGCAGAAGAGGGGCGAAGAGAGAGAGAAAGCGAGCAAAAGGGGGGGGGGAGAGAGCAAAAGAGGGGGAGAGAGAGCGCAAAATAGGGGGGAGAGAGAGAGCTCAAAAGAGAGGGGGAGAGAGAGAAAGCGCAAAAGAGAGGGGGAGAGAGAGGGAGCAAGGGTTGGAACCGCGGTACTTAAAAAATTGGCCCGTGTACACGGGCTTTAGGACTAGTATATATATATATATATATATATATATATATATATATATGGAAAACAAGGGTGTAGGTGACCAGCGCTCTATAAGATCTTATAATGGATGATATTGAGTCAGATATCTAGGTACAAGTATGGATTGAACAAATTGTGTCTGTAGATATCTGTTATTTATGTGTGGTATTGTGCAGCTGAACCAGAGAAATTGTGTACCCCTAACACAATGGGTGAAACAATAAATTAAAGAGAAAGGATATATCTGGGTAATACAGCGCAGCAAAATACAGAATGCAAAGAGTACAACACAATAATAATATGTGATTAGGTAGAAACTCAGAATGGAAACACAGTCTAGTATCTTATTTGCTGTTTTTTATCCACAATGAAAATGATCTTGTTAGAGTTCTACTGCATATATATTCATATATGTGATTAAGTGAAAGGATGTCTCCTTACCGGATGTTACCCCAATCATATGAGGTAAGGTATGATCATGTAAGGAGAGTCTTTGTCTTGGCTTAGTGACCACTGGTCCAGATGTCGCAGATGTATAGGTCCAAACCAGGGTAGCGTGTTTCCCTCTCAGGGTCCGTCTCTATAGTTGTATATATGATCTTTGCCCAATAGAAACTTTTCAGATAGTTGGAGTCTCAGTGACTTATAGGAGTATGGCACTTCGATTAGGATCTCTCAGGCTCTCATTTTCTCGATTGGATATAGAAGAAAAAGAAAGCAAAAACACATAGCATAATACTGTAAAACAAGGGTAATTTTATTCTATATAATCGTGGTAAGATATACACTCACATGTCAAGACCTCAATCCATAATGAGGTAAGATTTTAGCATGTCAAAGATGTGTATACACTTATTCAATAGGTGTGGCACTACCTCTAATGAAAAAGTAAGTAAATACTTTGAAACGCGTAAGGTGATACCTACAAAGTGTGACAGTGCAGTTCTCTCACATACTCTGCTGTGACCGGCTTTTTTTAACTTGATAACGCTACGCTATATTTCCTTTTCTACACAAACACTGCATTTCCTATGCTCACTGTGGAATGACGGTCTGTGAGTATTTACCCTAACGAATATAGGGCTCTCACGCCTAAGATTCCTCCTTTGTTTATCCTCCAGCATAGTTACCATTCTTATGCTATACCACTACTAATATTTGAATGGTGCATTAACCAGCGCTTTGACAAATAACGCCACGCTAATCTGCTTTTTCCTGTTTTTGCTTTTTGCTTTCTGCATATGGCTGCATTTCTTATGCACACCCTGGAATGAGTGTTTGTGAAAGCCCACCCTGATATTAAACACATAGGGCACTCAACACCTAACAGTCCTAATACTGGCTTAAGTGAACATTGTTAAGAAAACCTATTTGTAGAAATATACATCTATTAGCTGGACACTTCAACAGCTGGATAAGAAATTTATCCTCAGGATTTACTTTGTATATAACCACTATACATATTTCAACGTTCATCTACCATACCCATTGGGTTACATATTGAATAAGTGTATACACATCTTTGACATGCTAAAATCTTACCTCATTATGGATTGAGGTCTTGACATGTGAATGTATATCTTACCACGATTATATAGAATAAAATTACCCTTGTTTTACAGTATTACGCTATGTGTTTTTGCTTTCTTTTTCTTCTATATCCAATCGAGAAAATGAGAGCCTGAGAGATCCTAATCGAAGTGCCATACTCCTATGAGTCACTGAGACTCCAACTATCTGAAAAGTTTCTATTGGGCAAAGATCATATATACAACTATAGAGACGGACCCTGAGAGGGAAACACGCTACCCCGGTTTGGACCTATACATCTGCGACATCTGGACCAGTGGTCACTAAAGACAAGACAAAGACTCTCCTTACATGATCATACCTTACCTCATATGATTGGGGTAACATCCGGTAAGGAGACATCCTTTCACTTAATCACATATATGAATATATATGCAGTAAAACTCTAACAAGATCATTTTCATTGTGGATAAAAAACAGCAAATAAGATACTAGACTGTGTTTCCATTCTGAGTTTCTACCTAATCACATATTATTATTGTGTTGTACTCTTTGCATTCTGTATTTTGCTGCGCTGTATTACCCAGATATAGCCTTTCTCTTTAATTTATTATATATATATATATATATATCCTCCGTGTGTGTCTGCACTCCCAATGCTGTGTAGTCATCAACCAGGGTGCAAAGTCAAACAAGTATACAGTCTATATCCAATAAAGGACTGCACTCACTGGATTTAGTTTAAGAAACCTTCAAATCTTTATTGTGGTAACGTTTCGGGGTTCGCAGACCCCTTCCTCAGACCAGGAAGGGGTCTGCGAAGGTCTGAGGAAGGGGTCTGCGAACCCCGAAACGTTACCACAATAAAGATTTGAAGGTTTCTGAAACTAAATCCAGTGAGTGCAGTCCTTTATTGGATATAGACTATATATATATATATATATATATATATATATATATATATATATATATATATATATATATATATATATATATATATATATTTAACCCCTTAATGACCGGACCATTTTTCAATTTTCTTACCCTTAATGACAATGGCTATTTTTACATTTCTGCAGTGTTTGTGTTTAGCTGTAATTTTCCTCTTACTCATTTACTGTACCCACACATATTATATACTGTTTTTCTCGCCATTAAATGGACTTTCTAAAGATACCATTATTTTCATCATATCTTATAATTTACTATAAAGAAAAATATAAAATATGAGGAAAAAATTGAAAAAAAACAACACTTTTTCGAACTTTGACCCCTAAAATCTGTTACACATCTGCAATCACCAAAATACACCCATTCTAAATAGTTTCTAAATTTTGTCCCGAGTTTAGAAATACCCAATGTTTACATGTTCTTTGCTTTTTTTGCAAGTTCAAGGGCCATAAATACAAGTAGCACTTTGCTATTTCCAAAGCACTTTTTTTCAAAATTAGCACTAGTTGCATTGGAACCCTGATATCTTTCAGGAATCCCAAAATATACCTTGACATGCATATATTTATATTTAGAAGACATCCCAAAGCATTGATCTAGGCCCATTTTGGTATATTTCATGCCACCATTTCACCGCCAAATGCGATCAAATAAAAAAAATTGTTGAATTTTTCACAAATTTTTTCACAAACTTTAGCGGCTAGATTTAGAGTTTTGTCGGTAACGACTCGCGTAGCTAACACTGGCTTTTTTCTGGCCACACCATAAAAATAACTCTGGTATTGAGAGTCCACATAAAGGCTGCGTTAGGCTCCAAAAAAGGAGCGTAGAGCATATTTAACGCAGCTTCAACTCTCGATACCAGAGTTGCTTACGGACGCGGCCAGCCTCGAAAACGTGCTCGTGCACGATTCCCCCATAGGAAACAATGGGGCTGTTTGAGCTGAAAAAAAACCTAACACCTGCAAAAAAGCTGCGTTCAGCTCCTAACGCAGCCCCATTGTTTGCTATGGGGAAACACTTCCTACGTCTGCACCTAACACCCTAACATGTACCCCGAGTCTAAACACCCCTAGCCTTACACTTATTAACCCCTAATCTGCCGCCCCCGCTATCGCTGACCTCTGCATATTATTTTTAACCCCTAATCTGCCGCTCCGTAAACCGCCGCTACTTACATTATCCTTATGTACCCCTAATCTGCTGCCCCTAACACCGCCGACCCCTATATTATATTTATTAACCCCTAATCTGCCCCCCACAACGTCGCCTCCACCTGCCTACACTTATTAACCCCTAATCTGCCGAGCGGACCGCACCGCTATCATAATAAAGTTATTAACCCCTAATCCGCCTCACTAACCCTATAATAAATAGTATTAACCCCTAATCTGCCCTCCCTAACATCGCCGACACCTAACTTCAATTATTAACCCCTAATCTGCCGACCGGAGCTCACCGCTATTCTAATAAATGTATTAACCCCTAAAGCTAAGTCTAACCCTAACACTAACACCCCCCTAACTTAAATATAATTTAAATCTAACGAAATTAATTAACTCTTATTAAATAAATTATTCCTATTTAAAGCTAAATACTTACCTGTAAAATAAATCCTAATATAGCTACAATATAAATTATAATTATATTATAGCTATTTTAGGATTAATATTTATTTTACAGGTAACTTTGTATTTATTTTAACCAGGTACAATAGCTATTAAATAGTTAAGAACTATTTAATAGCTAAAATAGTTAAAATAATTACAAAATTACCTGTAAAATAAATCCTAACCTAAGTTAGAATTAAACCTAACACTATACTATCATTAAATTAATTAAATAAAATACCTACAATTACCTACAATTAAACCTAACACTACACTATCAATACATTAATTAAATACAATACCTACAAATAACTACAATGAAATAAACTAACTAAAGTACAAAAAATAAAAAAGAACTAAGTTACAAAAAATAAAAAAATATTTACAAACATAAGAAAAATATTACAACAATTTTAAACTAATTACACCTACTCTAAGCCCCCTAATAAAATAACAAAGCCCCCCAAAATAAAAAATGCCCTACCCTATTCTAAATTACTAAAGTTCAAAGCTCTTTTACCTTACCAGCCCTGAACAGGGCCCTTTGCGGGGCATGCCCCAAGAAGTTCAGCTCTTTTGCCTGTAAAAAAAACCATACAATACCCCCCCCAACATTACAACCCACCACCCACATACCCCTAATCTAACCCAAACCCCCCTTAAATAAACCTAACACTAAGCCCCTGAAGATCATCCTACCTTGTCTTCACCTCACCGGGTATCACCGATCGGTCCTGGCTCCAAAATCTTCATCCAACCCAAGCGGGGGCTGGCGATCCATCATCCGGTGGCTGAAGAGGTCCAGAAGAGGCTCCAAAGTCTTCATCCTATCCGGGAAGAAGAGTAGATCCGGACCGGCAACCATCATCTTCCAAGCGGCATCTTCTATCTTCATCCGATGAGGACCGGCTCCATCCTGACGACCTCCACCGCGGACCCATCTTCATCCGGCGACGTCCAACTGAAGAATGACGGTTCCTTTAAGGGACGTCATCCAAGATGGCGTCCCTCGAATTCCGATTGGCTGATAGGATTCTATCAGCCAATCGGAATTAAGGTAGGAATATTCTGATTGGCTGATGGAATCAACCAATCAGAATCAAGTTCAATCCGATTGGCTGATCCAATCAGCCAATCAGATTGAGCTTGCATTCTATTGGCTGATCGGAACAGCCAATAGAATGCGAGCTCAATCTGATTGGCTGATTGGATCAGCCAATCGGATTAAACTTGATTCTGATTGGCTAATTCCATCAGCCAATCAGAATATTCCTACCTTAATTCCGATTGGCTGATAGAATCCTATCAGCCAATCGGAATTCGAGGGACGCCATCTTGGATGATGTCCCAGTTGGACGTCGCCGGATGAAGATGGGTCCGCGGTGGAGGTCTTCAGGATGGAGCCGGTCCTCATCGGATGAATATAGAAGATGCCGCTTGGAAGATGATGGTTGCCGGTCCGGATCTACTCTTCTTCCCGGATAGGATGAAGACTTTGGAGCCTCTTCTGGACCTCTTCAGCCACCGGATGATGGATCGCCAGCCCCCGCTTGGGTTGGATGAAGATTTTGGAGCCAGGACCGATCGGTGATACCCGGTGAGGTGAAGACAAGGTAGGATGATCTTCAGGGGCTTAGTGTTAGGTTTATTTAAGGGGGGTTTGGGTTAGATTAGGGGTATGTGGGTGGTGGGTTGTAATGTTGGGGGGGGTATTGTATTTTTTTTTTTACAGGCAAAAGAGCTGAACTTCTTGGGGCATGCCCCGCAAAGGGCCCTGTTCAGGGCTGGTAAGGTAAAAGAGCTTTGAACTTTAGTAATTTAGAATAGGGTAGGGCATTTTTTATTTTGGGGGGCTTTGTTATTTTATTAGGGGGCTTAGAGTAGGTGTAATTAGTTTAAAATTGTTGTAATATTTTTCTTATGTTTGTAAAAAAAAATTTATTTTTTGTAACTTAGTTCTTTTTTATTTTTTGTACTTTAGTTAGTTTATTTCATTGTAGTTATTTGTAGGTATTGTATTTAATTAATGTATTGATATTGTAGTGTTAGGTTTAATTGTAGGTAATTGTAGGTATTTTATTTAATTAATTTAATGATAGTATAGTGTTAGGTTTAATTCTAACTTAGGTTAGGATTTATTTTACAGGTAATTTTGTAATTATTTTAACTATTTTAGCTATTAAATAGTTCTTAACTATTTAATAGCTATTGTACCTGGTTAAAATAAATACAAAGTTACCTGTAAAATAAATATTAATCCTAAAATAGCTATAATATAATTATAATTTATATTGTAGCTATATTAGGATTTATTTTACAGGTAAGTATTTAGCTTTAAATAGGAATAATTTATTTAATAAGAGTTAATTAATTTTGTTAGATTTAAATTATATTTAAGTTAGGGGGTGTTAGTGTTAGGGTTAGACTTAGCTTTAGGGGTTAATACATTTATTAGAATAGCGGTGAGCTCCGGTCGGCAGATTAGGGGTTAATAATTGAAGTTAGGTGTCGGCGATGTTAGGGAGGGCAGATTAGGGGTTAATACTATTTATTATAGGGTTAGTGAGGCGGATTAGGGGTTAATAACTTTATTATAGTAGCGGTGCGGTCCACTCGGCAGATTAGGGGTTAATAAGTGTAGGCAGGTGGAGGCGACGTTGAGGGGGGCAGATTAGGGGTTAATAAATATAATATAGGGGTCGGCGGTGTTAGGGGCAGCAGATTAGGGGTACATAAGGATAACTTAAGTAGCGGCGCTTTGCGGTCGGCAGATTAGGGGTTAATTATTGTAGGTAGCTGGCTGCGACGTTGTGGGGGGCAGGTTAGGAGTTAATAAATATAATATAGGGGTCGGCGGTGTTAGGGGCAGCAGATTAGGGGTACATAAGGATAACGTAGGTGGCGGTCGGCAGATTAGGGGTTAAAAAAATTTAATCGAGTGGCGGCGATGTGGGGGGGGGGCCTCGGTTTAGGGGTACATAGGTAGTTTATGGGTGTTAGTGTACTTTAGAGCACAGTAGTTAAGAGCTTTATGAACCGGCGTTAGCCCAGAAAGCTCTTAACTACTGACTTTTTTCTGCGGCTGGAGTTTTGTCGTTAGATTTCTAACGCTCACTTCAGCCACGACTCTAAATACCGGAGTTAGAAAAATCCCATTGAAAAGATAGGATACGCAATTGACGTAAGGGGATCTGCGGTATGGAAAAGTCGCGGCTGAAAAGTGAGCGTTAGACCCTTTTTTGAGTGACTCCAAATACCGGAGGTAGCCTAAAACCAGCGTTAGGAGCCTCTAACGCTGGTTTTCACGGCTACCGCCAAACTCCAAATCTAGGCCTAGGTTTCTCGCTGAATTTATTTACAAACAACTTGTGCAATTATGGCATAAATGGTTGTAAATACTTCTATGGGATCCCCTTTGTTCAGAAATAGCAGACCTATATGGCTTTGGCGTTGCTTTTTGGTAATTAGAAGGCCACTAAATGCCGCTGCACACCACACGTGTATTATGCCCAGCAGTGAAGGGGTTAATTAGGGAGCTTGTAGGGAGCTTTTAGGTTTAATTTTAGCTTTAGTGTAGTGTAGTAGACAACCCAAATTATTGATCTAGGCCCATTTTGGTATATTTCATGCCACCATTTCACCACCAAATACGATCAAATAAAAACAGCTTGTGCAATTATGGCACAAATGGTTGTAAATGCTTCTCTGGGATCCCCTTTGTTCAGAAATAGCAGACATATATGGCTTTGGTGTTGCTTTTTGTTAATAATAAGGCCGTTAAATACTGCTGCGCACCACACTTGTAATATGCCCAGCAGTTAAGGGGTTAATTAGGTAGCTTGTAGGGTTAATTTTTAGCTTTAGTGTAGAGATCAGCCTCTCACCTGACACATCCCACCTCCTGACCCCCCTCAAACAGCTCTCTTCCCTCCCCCACCTCACAATTGTCACAGCCATCTTAAGTACTGGCAGAAAGTCTGCCAGTACTGAAATAAAAATATTTTTTATTTTTTTATTTTATTTTTTCATACAGTCTGCAGTGATGGATCCCCCCTTACCCCACAACCTCCCTGATCCCCCCCATACATCTCTCTAACCCTCCCCCTCTATCTATTTGCCGCCATCTTGGGTACTGGCAGCTGTCTGCCAGTACCCAATTTGCCCCCCAAAATATTTTTTTTTTACTTTTTTTATATGAAGTATTTATTTTCTGTAGTGTAGCTGGCCCCTCTAAATAATATACATCCCTCCCCCTCCCAGATCCCTTACTAAAGAAAGGAGATCCCCTGCATCTACATTGATGCTTTTTTTTTTTTTAAAAGTTGCAAGAATATTTTGCACGCGCACCAACACCCCCCCCACCCCCCGGCCGCAAATGCCTTCCCAGCACAAACTGCCGACAATGATAGTCCGATTGGGGAATCCACAACTAAGGTACATAGTGCCAAAAGCTGCTCCCACCCACCAACGACTTTGTTTACATCCATAGCCGATGCAGATGGGGCCACAGAGTGGCCCTTTCTGCATCGGTATGTTAAATGGGGGATTGCAGTGATGCCTCAATATTGAGGCATCACTACAATCCCTTGTAAGCAGCTGGAAGCGATCATGATCACTTCCAGCACTTCAGACAACAGAGGACGTACCAGGTACGTCAACTGTCATTAAGGGAAGTTTTTCCTATGACATACCTAGTACGTCCTCTGTCATTAAGGGGTTAAAATAAAAAGAACATTTTCTTCTATGTGAAGAACATAGGAATGTAAAGTAATTCCAAATACCATTGGGTTTAGCGCAGTTGGTCTAGCGCAATGTTGGGTTAGCATGTGAGCTAACTTTTTACTTTCAACTTGTAATACACACACTAATGCGGCTCCACTCATTTTTCTCTTGTAAGGTGTATCCAGTCCACGGATTCATCCATTACTTGTGGGATATTCTCCTTCCCAACAGGAAGCTGCAAGAGGATCACCCACAGCAGAGCTGTCTATATAGCTCCTCCCCTAACTGCCATCTCCAGTCATTCTCTTGCAGCTCTCGACAAGGGAAGTATCAAGAGAGATGTGGTGAATAGTGTAGTTTATCTTCAATCAAAAGTTTGTTATTTTTAAACGGTACCGGCGTTATACTGTTTTTTACCTCAGGCAGAAATTAGAAGAAGAGTTTTGCCTGAGGTTTTTGATGATCTTAGCAGGTTGTAACTAAGGTCCACTGCTGTTCTCACACATAACTGAAGAGTATGCGGAAACTTCAGCTGGGGGAACGGACTGCAGAATTAACTGCCCTGAGGTATGTTCAGTATATTTTTTTCTAGAGGATGATAAGAACTAGAAAATGCTGACAGTGCCTGATATATTTAAAATAAGCCTGATTTCAGTGATTTAATAAACGACTGGCATCATGCTTGCACTAAAGGGTAATATTCATATTACTTTCTATTATGGCTTAGTATGTAAAACGTTTGCATACATATAAAGAACTTTTTTTTTTTTTACTGAGGGTGATAAATCTTTATTTGGGGCCTAGTTTTCCACATGGCTGTAGTTAGGAGTAGTTATTTATGGCCCTTTCACTTTGAGTGCATGGTGGGAGGGGCCTATTTTCTCGCTCTAATTGCACAGTTGTTTTTACATTCTGAGACATCCAGCTTCCCTGAAGGAGTCCCATGACATATTGGACCTCTGTAAGGGTTTTTTGTGCCTACAAAAGTCGTTTTATGGGAAGGTAGGAGCCACAGTAGAGCTGTGGCAGTTTGCTTGTGACTGTTATAACGGTTTTACCGTTTTTTTGCTTCGTTTTTGAGCCTGAGGGGTTAATCATCCATTTGCAAGTGGGTGCAATGCTATTTTAGTCTGTTATACACACTGTAAAAATTTCATAGTTAACTGCTTTTTTCACTGTTTTGCAGTTTTTGTGTTTGTTTGTTTTCCCCTTAAAGGCACAGTAGCGTTTTTTATAATCTGCTTTTTCACATTAATTAAAGTGTTTTCCAAGCTTGCTGGTCTCATTACTAGTCTGTTAAACATGTCTGACATAGAGGAAACTCCTTGTTCATTATGTTTAGAAGCCATTGTGGAACCCTCTCTTAGAATGTGTACCAAATGTACTGATCTTACTATAAGTTGTAAAGACCATATTCTGGCTTTAAAAGATTTATCACCAGAGGAAATTGACAAGGGGGAAGTTATGCCGACTAACTCTTCCCACGTGTCAGAGCCTATAACTCCCGCTCAAGGGACGCCAAGTACATCTAGCGCGCCCATTGCGTATACTTTACAAGACATGGCGGCAGTTATGAATCATACTCTTACAGAAGTATTGTCCAAACTGCCAGGGTTACAAGGAAAGCGAGACAGCTCTGGGGCTAGAACAAATACAGAGCTCTCTGACGCTTTAGTAGCTATGTCTGATATACCCTCACAATGTGCAGAAGCCGAATAAGGAGAGCTTCTATCTGTGGGTGATTTTTCTGACTCAGGGAAGACACTTCAACCTGATTCTGAGATGTCTACATTTAAATTTAAGCTTGAACACCTCCGCATGTTGCTCAGGGAGGTTTTAGCAACTCTGGATGACTGTGACGCCATTGTAGTCCCAGAGAAATTGTGTAAATTGGATAAATACTATGCAGTGCCTGTTTACACTGATGTTTTTCCAATACCTAAGAGGTTTTCAGAAATTATTACTAAGGAATGGGATAGACCAGGTGTACCGTTCTCTCCCCCTCCTGTTTTTAAAAAGATGTTTCCTATAGATGCCGCTACATGGGACTTGTGGCAAACGGTCCCTAAGGTGGAGGGAGCAGTCTCTACCCTAGCAAAGCGTACAACTATCCCTGTCGAGGACAGTTGTGCTTTTCTAGATCCAATGGACAAAAAATTAGAGGGTTACCTTAAGAAATTTTTTATTCAACAAGGTTTTATTCTCCAGCCCCTTACATGCATTGCCCCTGTCACTGCTGCTGCGGCCTTCTGGTTTGAGTATTTAGAAGAGGCTCTACAGGTAGAAACCCCATTGGATGATATCCTTGACAAGCTTAAAGCTCTTAAGCTAGCCAATTCATTTGTTTCTGACGCAGTTGTTCATTTAACCAAGCTAACGGCTAAAAACTCAGGTTTTGCTATTCAGGCGCGTAGGGCGCTATGGCTTAAATCCTGGTCAGCTGACGTTACTTCAAAGTCTAAGCTTCTCAATATTCCCTTCAAGGGGCAGACCCTATTCGGGCCTGGACTGAAGGAGATAATTTCTGATATTACTGGAGGAAAAGGTCACGCCCTTCCTCAGGATAGGTCCAACAAATTAAGGACCAAACAGACTAATTTTCGTTCCTTTTCGAAATTTCAAGAGTGGCGCAGCTTCAACTTCCTCTAATACAAAACAAGAGGGAAATTTTGCCCAGTCCAAGCCGGTCTGGAGACCTAACCAGGCTTGGAACAAAGGAAAGCAGGCCAAAAAACCTGCTGCTGCCTCTAAGACAGCATGAAAGATCAGCCCCTTATCCGGAAGGGGGCAGACTTTCTCTCTTCGCCCAGGCTTGGGCAAGAGATGTCTAGGATCCCTGGGCGTTGGAAATTGTGTCCCAGGGATATCTTCTGGACTTCAAAGCTTCTTCCCCAAAAGGGAGATTTCATCTCTCACAATTATCTGCAAACCAGATAAAGAGAAAGGCATTCTTACATTGTGTTCAAGACCTCCTAGTTATGGGAGTGATCCTCCCAGTTCCAAAGGAGGAACAGGGGCAAGGCTTCTATTCAAATCTGTTTGTAGTTCCCAAGAAAGAGGGAACTTTCAGACCAATCTTAGATCTCAAGATCCTAAACAAATTTCTCAGGGTCCCATCCTTCAAGATGGAGACTATTCGAACCATCCTACCTATGATCCAGGAGGGTCAATATATGACTACCATGGACTTAAAGGTTCTTATCTTCACATTCCGATACACAGAGATCATCATCGGTTTCCGAGGTTCGCCTTCCTAGACAGGCATTACCAGTTTGTGGTTCTTCCCTTTGGGTTAGCTACAGCACCAAGAATCTTTACGAAGGTTCTAGGGTCACTCCTAGCGGTCCTAAGGCCGCGGGGTATAGCACTAGCCCTTTACCTAGACGACAGTCTGATACAGGCGTCGAATTTTCAAATCGCCAGGTCCCATACGGACATTGTGCTGGCATTCCTGAGGTCTCATGGGTGGAAAGTGAACGAAGAAAAGAGTTCTCTATCCCCTCTCACAAGTGTTTCCTTCCTAGGAACTCTGATTCTGTAGAAATTAAGTTTTACCTGACAGAGGCCAGGTTGTTAAAACTTCTAAATTCCTGCTGTGTTCTTTATTCTACTTCTCGCTCTTCAGTGTATGGAAGTAATCGGCTTAATGGTAGCGGCAATGGACATAGTGCCGTTTGCCCGCCTACATCTCAGACCACTGCAACTCTGCATGCTCAGTCAGTGGAATGGGGATTACACAGATTTGTCCCCTCTACTAAATCTGGATCAAGAGACCAGGGATTCTCTTCTCTGGTGGCTATCTCGGGTCCATCTGTCCAAGGGTATGACCTTCCGCAGGCCAGATTGGACAATAGTAATGACAGATGCCAGCCTTCTGGGCTGGGGTGCAGTCTGGAACTCCCTGAAGGCTCAGGGTTCGTGGACTCAGGAGGAGGCACTCCTTCCGATAAACATTCTGGAACTAAGAGCGATATTCAATGCTCTTCAGGCTTGGCCTCAGCTTGCTGCGGTCAGGTTCATCAGTTTTCAGTCGGACAATATCACGACTGTAGCCTACATGAACCATCAAGGGGGAACAAGGAGTTCCCTAGCAATGTTGGAGGTTTCAAGAATAATCCTATGGGCAAAGGTTCACTCTTGCCATCTATCAGCTATCCATATCCCAGGAGTAGAGAACTGGGAAGCGGATTTTCTAAGTCGACAGACATTTCATCCGGGGGAGTGGGAACTCACTCCGGAGGTGTTTGCACAGTTGATTCAACTTTGGGGCAAACCAGAACTGGATCTCATGGCGTCTCGTCAGAACGCCAAGCTTCCTTGTTACGGATCCAGGTCCAGGGATCCCAAGGCAGCGCTGATAGATGCTCTAGCACCGCCTTGGTCCTTCAACCTGGCTTATGTGTTTCCACTGTTTCCTCTGCTCCCTCGTCTGATTGCCAAGATCAAGCAGGAGAGAGCTTCAGTGATTTTGATAGCACCTGCGTGGCCACGCAGGACTTGGTATGCAGATCTGGTGGACATGTCATCCCTTCCTCCATTCTACTTCAGGGTCCTTTCAACCATCCAAATCTAATTTCTCTGCGTCTGACTGCTTGGAGATTGAACACTTGATTTTATCAAAACGTGGTTTCTCCGAGTCGGTCATTGATACCTTAATTCAGGCTGGAAAGCCTGTCACCAGGAAAATCTATCATAAGATATGGTGTAAATATCTTCATTGGTGTGAATCCAAGGGTTACTCATGGAGTAAAGTCAGGATTCCCAGGATATTATCTTTTCTCCAAGAAGGATTGGAGAAGGGATTGTCAGCTAGTTCCTTAAAGGGACAGATTTCTGCTCTGTCTATTCTTTTGCACAAGCGTCTGGCGGATGTTCCAGACGTTCAGGCGTTTTGTCAGGCTTTAGTTATAATCAAGACTGTGTTTAAACCTGTTGCTCCGCCATGGAGTTTAAATTTAGTTCTTAAAGTTCTTCAAGGGGTTCTGTTTGAACCTCTGCATTCCATAGATATCAAGCTTTTATCTTGGAAAGTTCTGTTTTTGGTAGTTATCTCTTCGGCTCGAAGAGTTTCAGAGTTATCTGCTTTACAGTGTGATTCCCCTTATCTGATCTTCCATGCAGATAAGGTAGTTTTGCGTACCAAACCTGAGTTTCTTCCTAAGGTGGTATCTAATAAGAATATCAATCAGGAGATTGTTGTTCCGTCACTGTGTCCTAATCCTTCTTCAAAGAAGGAACGTCTATTACATAATCTTGACGTGGTTCGTGCTTTAAAGTTTTATTTACAAGCTACTAAGGATTTTCATCAAACATCGGCATTATTTGTTGTCTACTCTGGACAGAGAAAAGGCCAAAAGGCTTCAGCAACTTCTCTTTCTTTTTGGTTTAGAAGTATAATCCGCTTATCTTATGAGACTGCTGGCCAGCAGCCTCCTGAAAGAATTACAGCTCATTCCACTAGAGCGGTGGCTTCCACATGGGCTTTTAAAAATGAGGCTTCTGTTGAACAGATTTGTAAGGCGGCGACTTGGTCTTCGCTTCATACTTTTTCTAAATTCTACAAATTTGATACTTTTGCTTCTTCAGAGGCTATTTTTGGGAGAAAGGTCTTACAGGCAGTGGTGCCTTCCGTTTAAGCGCCTGCCTTGTCCCTCCCTTCATCCGTGTCCTATAGCTTTGGTATTGGTATCCCACAAGTAATGGATGAATCCGTGGACTGGATACACCTTACAAGAGAAAACAAAATTTATGCTTACCTGATAAATTTATTTCTCTTGTGGTGTATCCAGTCCACGGCCCGCCCTGTCATTTTAAGGCAGGTGTTTTTTATTTTTAAACTACAGTCACCACTGCACCCTATAGTTTCTCCTTTCTCTTGCTTGTCTTCGGTCGAATGACTGGAGGTGGCAGTTAGGGGAGGAGCTATATAGACAGCTCTGCTGTGGGTGATCCTCTTGCAGCTTCCTGTTGGGAAGGAGAATATCCCACAAGTAATGGATGAATCTGTGGACTGGATACACCACAAGAGAAATAAATTTATCAGGTAAGCATAAATTTTGTTTTTACGGGAGCGAAAAAATTATTTAGTGCACCACTTGTAATTTGGCCCTTTGTCAGTAAGAACCTATAAATTTCTAAAAATTATTATTTTTTTCCCTCAACAGTTCGGCAAAGACGAGTTGAAAGAGAGCACCAGTAAAAGAAGGAATGAAGAACTGAAAGAGCGGCCATGTGTCCAGGAATGTGGTGAAGAAAGAGCATGCAGGATTGTTCATGAGACTATAAATGCATTTTATTGTAGTTTACAAAAACCTTACTCATTGGTACAACAAGGACAAACATGAAAATAATATATTACAGAAGACGTCAGCTGCTCATTTATATAGAATTATTTTAATCGTGCATTTGTGTTTTGACATAAAAAAGCATGACTTTCTCCCCAAAATAAGTGGTTCCCTCATTTCTCTTGTACTGATATGAACATTGCCAAGTATAAGATACTAGTGTGATGTACTGTGTTATTATATAAAATGTACCTGCACACTCATGTATGTATGATAAATCCCAGTCTGTAAAGTAATATGAACCCTAACTGTTTAAATGAAAGCAAAGAGGGTGTCACCTTTTTGCTTGCAGTTTGCACCAAGTTGATCTTTGTGTCAGAATTTTAGCATTTGTGATGCAGCACATCCCCCATGTTTCAACACTTTTTTTTTTTTTTTTTTTTGTGATAAATGTGATTTACACATAAGTGTGCATATTACTTGAAACTACAGGGCATGGACTAGCAAATGAATCCTCCAGTACCATGCATTGTGTGCCAAACAAGATGGAGGATAAAGAGGTGTGTATACACCACATCTGGTGCCACGTACTATGTGTACATATATGGTGCTTTCATTTTAGAGCATATTATCCAATGGTAGTAAAGTAATACTAATGAGTGCAGTTGCTCACAACAATAACCACTACATGGATATATGTGAGCATAGAATCACAAGGCCTAGGTATGCTACAGATTCTTCTAAATATACTGTAATTAATTAGTTCATTTGAATTCAAAATACAAAAATGTATTTTAAAGTTTTTTCGTGGGAAAATATTAGCACCTATAGCTGTATTGGTGGACTGTGATGTGCCCTACAAGCATACGAACATTTTATTTATTTATTTTTGTTAGTGAAGGAGCATACATGTTACAAAAGAAAACTTGTGGAAGAACTCCCATTAATTTGATTCTTTCAAAACTGGTTAATTCATTGAGAAATTAGTCAAGTTATTCCTAACCAATTTTAATGGGACAATTTTAATATAAAACCAAGATTCTCTAAAATAGTTTTATTTTTATACAAATTACTTTTTTTTAACTGTGTTTAGTTTCTTCAAAATGGTTAAACACATACACAAAGCTGTATCCTTGTCTAGAATGGCACAGGACCACAATGTTCTCTATGTATTTAACCAGTTTGCTGGAGCTAAATGCACAATAACAAATACATTTGTGTCAAAATAAAATATTTTATTGTATTTACACTACAATGTCTGCTAAATAAACTATTAGGCCACATTGATTAAAAGTTATGTGACCTGATGCTATCCTATGAAGTCTTCATGAAGGGTACTCCACTCTATTCCCTTGGATTACACCCAGGAAAGAGTGGAAGAATGGTCTGTCATGTTATCATATATATCTTAAAGATCACAGCTAAAAATCATGTGGCCCTTAGCCTTATTTACAGTTGTACTCTGATCTGACTGGAGATAACAGTCATTACAGAGAAGGAAATCAATAAATACTTGTTTATGGAAAAGGGACCATTTTAACACTCTGAAAAGTCTATGTACATTTACCTGGTAATTGGGTGTTCAGGTACTGTATATGCTCTTTTACTTCAAATGGTAGTTATCTTCAAACAGGAGTGAACAACCTGAAACAAAACAAATGGCACATTTATTATGTATTGCTAAATATTAGGCTGCTAGTTAAGAGTAGTGGAGTATTTTATTTTGTAAATGATCTTAAAATACTGGGTTATCTAATTCTAATTAAACGTTTTTCATCTGCAAAATTCAGGGCACTGCTGATACAAAACAACTGCAACAGTGCTAAAATGAGAGAATTCTATTGGATTTTTTTTATTTTTTTTGTAAGAACTTTAATATTTTAGGAAGAACAACAAAATTTACAATAACACAACCAAAACAGTAAGAAGAACACATTTGCATTACATTAAATCCTACTGCATGTTAACAACAGTTTTCATGCTGCAAACAAAATATAAAAATGTATTGTAAGGACTTTGAGATGATTTCTGATAACAAGGAAAACATTAAGAATATAATCTTTCTTAAGTAATCTGAACCATGGGACCATGGTATTCTATCAACATATTATATTTGTAATTTTGGAAATGATATGCACACACAATATTTTATTACATATATGCCCTATTTAAGATGTGTAATCTCTATGTGGTGTTTCCACACTTTAAATATATGTAGCACTAAACAATAAATCCAAAAATTTCCAGGTGCTTACAAGAAAAAAAACATTTTTTTATGAAAATGCATAAAAGGTAAATAATAACTAATTTCTTTGTTATACTGACAATGTTATTTGTAACTAGGGCTGGTTTACATGCTCAATATGGGACTAATTATGTTACTGCTTTTTAATTTATAGTGTACATAATGTATGGCTGTTTAATTACAATTGTTTATTTTTAGTCGCACCATTAAAACTATGACAATCTGTGCCTGACTCGTGGTTAATTAGTCCTTATGGTTTTTTATATATTCTCTGTTCATATAACAAGGAAAAAGAGCAGTCTAAACACAATATATTCTCTGCACTTTCTACTGTATCTTTGAGTCTATATTACTAAATAGTATCATATATTAACTGCATAAAGAAATACCATCCTATTATATAAAAGGCCAAGTGTGTTTGTCCGAAGCTGTCATGCGCAGTAGAGACAGCACGAGGACAAACACACCTGGCCTTACCTGAAAATCCATGCTGTTTGCTGTGAAAGTGGGCATGGCCGGGCGGGGCCGTGGGTGTGGCCGAACGGGACCGGGCATGGTCGGGGGCATGACCGGGCGTGGTCGGCGCAACAGAGAGGGGAGAGAAATAGAAAGAGAGGGGGAGAGACAAAAAGAGATAGGAAAGAGCTAAAGAGAGCGGGAAGAGCAGAAGAGAGGGGAAGTGCAGAAGAGAGGGGGGAGAGAGAGAGCAAAAGAGAGGGGAAAGAGACAGAGCAAGAGAGAGGGGGGAGAGAGCAAAAGAGAGGGGGGAGAGAGAGAGCAAAAGAGAGCGGGGAGAGAGAGCAAAAGAGGGATGGAGAGAGCAAAAAAAAAGTAGAGAGAGACAGAGCAAAAGAGAGGGGAGAGAGAGAGCGCAAAAGAGAGAGGGGGGGAGAGAGAGCACAAAAGAGAGAGGGGGAGAGAGAGAGCGCAAAAGAGGGGGAGAGAGAGAATGCAAAAGAGAGGGTGAGAGAGAGCACAAAAGAGGGGGAGAGAGAGAGAGCGCAAAAGAGAGGGGGAGAGAGAGTGTGCAAAAGAGGGGGGAGAGAGAGAGTGCAAAAGAGAGGGGGATAGAGCGTAAAAGAGAGGGGAGAGAGCGCAAAAGAGAGGGGGAGAGAGAGCAAAAGAGATGGGAGAGAGAGAGCAAAAGAGAGGGGGAGATGGAGCAAAAGAGAGGGGGGAGAGAGAGAGCAAAAGAGAGGTGGAGCGAAAGAGAGCACAAAAGAGAGGGGGAGAGAGCGCAAAAGAGAGGGGGAGAGAGCGCAACAGAGAGGGGGAGAGAGAGCAAAAGAGAGGGGGGAGAGAGAGAGCAAAAGAGAGGTGGAGCGAGAGAGAGAGCACAAAAGAGAGAGGGAGAGAGAGAGCAAGGGGTGGGACCGCTGTACTGCAAAAAATGGCCTGTGTGAACGGGCTTTAGGACTAGTTGTAAATAATTGATTGGCAACGGTCAGTCATTTTTTCCATTAAAGGTATATAGAACTGGTTGTAATTACAAGACTTGTAAAGTGTTGCAATAAACATGCAAGCTACTTGAACAAGCTTTCTGATTTGATTAAACTTGTATGCTGCAATTATATTGGCCAAACTCCTTCCACAAATTGACTAATTTGAAGGTGCCAATCCACACTTGTTATTAGAGTAGACAAGGCTTGTTACAGTCATTTTGTTAGAAAAACTTGCATTGCTTTGCAGTGCCCAATTATGCAGTTCTACTATATTTAGTGGTCTTTTAACTATCCATTTGTAATACCAGATTGTGTATTATGTTTTGCTCAAGGTCATGAAAAGATAACATACCAATTGATTGTGCTCCAATTTAGCCATTTATTTTACAATCTCAAAGGACACTATATGGCCAAAAGAGTGTGGACACCGGTTTAGGCTTGTTTGATATCTTATTCCAAAACCATTGCCATTAATATGGAGTTGGCTCCTTTTGTGGTTACAACAGCTGCTGACATTCTGGGAAAGCTTTCCACATGAGTGTATGGGGGAATTTGTGCCCCTTCAGCCAAAAGAGCATTTGTGAAGTCAGGGACTGATGTGGGGCGAAAAGGTCTGACTTGCTATCAGTAATCTAATTCATCCCAAAGGTGTTCATCTGGATCAGGGCTCTGTGTAGGCCACTCAAGTTCCTCTACACCAAACCATGTCTTCATGGACCTCACTTTGTGCACAGGAGCTTTTTCATATACCTACATTTACCCATGTACCTCTCTGTACAATTTCGTTAGGCGATTGTCCAATTAAATAGAAGTGAGCTTGTATACATCCTTTTAGCTTTGGTGCTGTCCTCCTATCACTGTATTGCTATTTGTATTAATTTGCCTAACAGTAGAGGGAACAGCTGCCTCCATCTAGATTTCTTGACTATAATTACCAGTATTACACAGTTTTGGCACCATCCTATTTAATTGCTAAATACTGACGCCATGGAAGAAACTACTTCCACTTTAAGAAACTTTAGAAAAGATATTAATTTCGATATTTCATCTGCCCTAAAGCAAGACAATATTGATATAGATTCACAATTATTAGATATCAATACAGTATCAAATTATCTTGAAAAACTTCTAACTAAAGAAATTAAACTAAATGCTGAAGTTTCTTTTCTAAAGAAATATATTGAATTAAATATTATTCCAAAAGGACTCATGTTACATAAAGATTGTGCTTTTCCTCTTACAGCTTTAGACTTTTCTGACCAATGGGACAATGTTACCCATGAGGCATCCATTAAATTGATTAAAATAATTATCAACTATTGAGAATATCTAATCCAAGAATTAGATAAAGAGATTGCCTTGGAAGAATCTAAATTTGAGTCTTTTAACTCATCTAAATCCTATAAAGAAAAACTAGACAATCTCTATAGTAAAGTTAATTCCTTTAAAGATGGGATTATATCCAAAAAGACCAAGAAACAAAACAGGGACGTGTCAGCTAAAAATAATACTGAAGACACCTCTACTCATACGGGGTTAGTCCCCAAGGAAAATCAAGAAAGAAATTCATTTTGGACTAACATAGATGTATACCCTAAAGTAAATCATGGTAACAACTATATTAATAAAAACTATATACATTCCAAAGATCCCAAGTATTTCTCTACAAGACCGCATAATCAGAGACACATGACAACATATTACACTCCTAACTCACGATCATTTCATCATTATTAAAATGAATATCATCATAATCATCATTATGATAAATATGCTCCCCCTGATCGGGTACGCAAGCATTATTATAGAACTTATGATGCTCGTCCAGATCAAAGGCGAAGACATTATTACGCATATGACAATCAGGCTTTAAATCATTATAAGTATCAAAATTCCTTTTATCCCAATGAAAATTGGTCCGAATATAATCCAGTGATTAGTCATATACCCTCAGATACACATAACACAAATTGGAACAATGATAACACTCCCCTGTATAATCCAAATTGGAGACAAGAAGGCACTCACAGATATAGATACCCAAATCGAAGGGACAGTTATAAAACATCACAAAATAGGTCCAACCCTTCAGAAAAGTGATTTCCAATAACAACACCCTAAGAATTGACACTACAGATGTCACTATTCCTTCCCCAAATTTACATCAGGTGGTGCAAACAGCCAAAAGAAAAGGAGGACCGTTGGAAAACACAGACACTCTAAAAAGACGCCTCATAGAGGAAGACGAGGAGGTAGAAGAGTGACTCCACCCAAAATAGATCGTGACAATACCTCCAACATTGACAAGTCCATAGACTTATGTGAGTCTTTAAAGTTAAATCAAGCCTCAAATTCTAAAGATATTTGTTCTGATATATCCATTCTAAGGGTACATGAAGGGATCTTTAATCTAAGTAAGACTACTTTGTCTGAAAAGGACAAAGAGGTTCTCAGGTTGGGACTTTCTTTTGCTCCAACTTCCAAGTTAAATAAGTTTCAAACTTATTTAAGTGCTAAGGACCTAATAAGGAAACACGCTGAAAAGATTTTTTATGAAATCACCTTTGGGTAACAATTCCAATTACCTATCATCACAGAATAGTAGTGTTTTTGTATACACTGACTTACGTCCTAAATCTACCTTTTATCTCATTAAAGATAAGGGTACTTCCATAGAAACATTCAAAAGACTTGTATGTAACGACATAAAAAAGCTGAGTCGCAAAAATAATTGCAAACATAATCTCACAAGAAAACAACTTGACTGCATTAGAAATCTAGAATCCAATGAAAAACTAATGATTAAGCCTGCTGATAAGGGAGGAGGGCTAGTAATTATGGACAAGGTTAATTATGTCCAAGAATAATTAAGAATTCTACAAGACAATACTACATATGAATGTTTGGATGGTGATCCTACAGCTGCATATAAAAAAGATCTAGACAGGCTATAATCTGAAGCCAAAGATGAAGGCATTCTTAATTCTAAAGAATTCAACTATCTCAGTATTCAGTTTCCTAAAATACCTGTCTTCTACTAGCTGCCTAAAATACATAAAGATCTTACAAATCCATCTGGCAGACCAATTATTTCAGGCATCAATTCTTTGACCAGTCATCTATCTACGTACATCGATAAACATTTACAAACACATGTAAAATCCCTGCCGTCCTTTTTTAGAGATACCACAAGGTACTAAATACTCTAAATAAAATTACTTGGAATAAAGAGTACATCTGGGTGACTTGTGATGTAACGTCACTCTATACTTGTATCCCCCACTCTGAAGGCTTAAAAGCAGTCGAGTATTATCTGGACAAAGACCTTACCATGCCTCCATCACAGAAAGAGTTCATACTTGATGGAATCAATTATATCCTTACCCATAATTATTTCAATTTTAATGGGATATTTTACAACCAAAAAATGTGGTACCGCGATGGGGACCAAGTTTGCACCTAGTTACGCTAATTTGTACATGGGAAGATGGAAATCCATATTTTGGGATTCCTGCCCAGCTAGTACGTACTTGGTCCTCTATCGTAGATATATCGACTATATTTTAATTATATGGAAGGGTAGTCTAGAAGATCTAAAATATACTCTAGACATGATGAATAAAAATACAGCTAATTTAATATTTACATATCAATACTCAAAATATGAAATAAACTTTTTGGATCTCAAGATAGACTCGCGCAAAGGAGTTATCAATACTTCAACATTCTTTAAGGCAGTAGATAGCAACAACTATCTTCATCAAAAAAGCTGTCATCATAAGAATTGGATAAAAAATATACTTAAAGGTCAACTCATGAGAGTTAAGAAAAACTGTTCCCAACCAGAAAAATGGGACACACAATCCAAAATACTTATGAAACGCTTTAAGGAAAGAGGTTACAATACCAATGTGGTAAATACTGCAATTGAAGAAGTGAATAATATTGAAAGAAGTACATTACTCAGCCACAACATCAGAGAAAAACACTCTAGAAAAGCATATAGATGTTCCCTTTATAACAGAATATAGCCAAGATAAACATAAAATCGAAAAAATTATCAGACGACACTGGCATATTCTTAAGGAAGACAATTTAATAGGGGAACATCTGAATGCTAAACCACACTTCAATTACAAAAAGACAAAGAATTTTAAGACCATTCTCGCACCTACTGTTTTGAGAAGAAAGCCCACTGGGATAAAAGGAATCCAAGGTGATACATTAAAAGGTTTTTTTTTCCCTGTCATAAGTGTAAAGCCTGTAAACATCATGGCCCAGTACCACCAAAACAAAGAAATAAATATATAGAAGGCACTATATATACTCACAAACGTCAAGCACCCAGGTGGTGCTAGTGGGGCAGGCTGAAACTTCACAGTAGTTCAGCTCACTGATATACCTCCAAATAGATCCATTCGGTGTTCCTTGAGAGCCTAAGATCCTATGCCTAGAAAAGAGAGAGGCAAACCAACATGGCCTAGTATTGTTTGAGCCCAGGGAGAATATAGCCCTAATGGGTATACTCACAGGAAACAAAGCACCTCCAGGTGCAATATCAGCAAGCTGGAACCATAAGTCGCCCAGTAGACAAACCACGGCAAGTGATCCTCCGCTTCCAGTAGTATAACGGTGGATAGGAGAGGGGTGTATGAAACCCCACAACAGGTTATTAGGTCAAAATACCACACCAGCAAGTGTATATAAAAGTAAAAATCTTTAATAACACAGCGACGCGTTTCTCAGCCGCCTATGGGCTGTTTCATCAGGCTATAATAAAACATTAAAAAATACACTTGCTATATACTAAATTAAAAAACTAAAACATTATCTGATTGGACAATCAATTAAAAATCCAGCCAATGTGTGATCTTTCTCAATCAATTACTATGGTAACAATTTAGTTAGTATTCGGGTGGATAGGTGTGGCCAGGTGTGCACCTAATTAGCAAACTGACACGCCACCTAGCTTGCAACCCCTGTTGCTAATTGTTGCCATAGTGACCACCTAACAGTACAAACACAATATAAGTTTATCTAATGACAGTACATACACATTAAAAGTTTATCTCATACACATAACACATTTACATTTGATTAGCACAAAGGAATAATGACAAGTACTCAGTAGTTCATTTGGTGCCCATCTCCAGAGTTGTACTTATGAGAGGTCAAAGCGCAACCGGAAGGTAGTCCGGAGCTCATATGTGATCTATAAGTGCCTTACCGGCCTGATATTAATAGTATCACCAGCCCCATATGAGAACCTTTGTTGGATTCAATATGTGAAAGCATATTGAATCTATGTATAGGAGTGGTGATCAATGTATAGTGGGCTGTGTGCAAACATAGAGCTGTCATTATGAAATTCTGCGTGTCTTAGCGTAAAAGCCTTCTTAACATGAATACCTTATTGTCAATGTAATTCTTTCATATCGATCTTTTGTGCCAAAAGGCATCTGTTTACCCAATTGCTAGATCCTACTCGATGTTTGTGGATGACCCCAGACGCCTTCGGATGCGTCTCACTCTCTAACTATGTGATGTTACTTTGTTTAAAAATATCGGAGCTATTCTCCAATCGTTCTGGTGGCTCTAAGGGGAGTGTACATCCGCTCCAATGAGAATGCTTGTTGTGGGCGGGATAAGCACCTGATCGAATCCTATTCCTTTTGAATTAACATACATGTTAGCCCCAGAAATGGGAGCGCGAATGAGAGCACTCTTCATCACGCCCTTACGGCACACCTCCCATTTACTCTGCTACTATTGGTCTGAGGGCTTGTGAGGCATGTTTACCTACCCTATAGAGCCTTTGCAGTAAGCCAGGACAGTATTGGTCCTGACCTCGGTATAAGGTGCCTATATCGTGTTGAACGCACAGGGATATGTGTCTTGTAACTGAAATAAAAAATAAAGATAATAAGAAGTGAAAAATAATAAAATTTATTGCTAGCGGAACCCTGACATTTAGGACAATCTGTCATTGTATGTTGTATCGTGCAAACGATCGGAGGGAGGGGGGGTGGGGGATATAACAAACAAGGGAACTATTTATTAATGGCCCAGAGATACATGATGCTGTTATATCTCGTTACAATGTACCATACTGGGCTGAACCCACTGTACTCATATAATAGTGATGGTGATAATATAGAAGGAAGTGATAATAAACCTATTTTATTTTGTGTACTTCTTAGTGAGAACAAATAGTGAGTGGGATTCTAATGTGTAATAGATGTGCTAGTGACCCAGTGGTGTTTAACCAGTGTAAACTGATATTTTTATCTATATAATGTATATATTACACTACCTACAATATTAGATTATCACAGTCCACTTATTATAATTTATTTAAGTCAAGGTATATATATATACATTATATAGATAAAAATATCAGTTTACACTGGTTAAACACCACTGGGTCACTAGCACATCTATTACACATTAGAATCCCACTCACTATTTGTTCTCACTAAGAAGTACACAAAATAAAATAGGTTTATTATCACTTCCTTCTATATTATCACCATCACTATTATATTAGTACAGTGGGTTCAGCCCAGTATGGTACATTGTAACGAGATATAACAGCATCATGTATCTCTGGGCCATTAATAAATAGTTCCCTTGTTTGTTATATCCCCCACCCCCCCTCCCTCCGATCGTTTGCACGATACAACATACAATGACAGATTGTCCTAAATGTCAGGGTTCCGCTAGCAATAAATTTTATTATTTTTCACTTCTTATTATCTTTATTTTTTATTTCAGTTACAAGACACATATCCCTGTGCGTTCAACACGATATAGGCACCTTATACCGAGGTCAGGACCAATACTGTCCTGGCTTACTGCAAAGGCTCTATAGGGTAGGTAAACATGCCTCACAAGCCCTCATACCAATAGTAGCAGAGTAAATGGGAGGTGTGCCGTAAGGGCGTGATGAAGAGTGCTCTCATTCGCGCTCCCATTTCTGGGGCTAACATGTATGTTAATTCAAAAGGAATAGGATTCGATCAGGTGCTTATCCCGCCCACAACAAGCATTCTCATTGGAGCGGATGTACACTCCCCTTAGAGCCACCAGAACGATTGGAGAATAGCTCCGATATTTTTAAACAAAGTAACATCACATAGTTAGAGAGTGAGACGCATCCGAAGGCGTCTGGGGTCATCCACAAACATCGAGTAGGATCTAGCAATTGGGTAAACAGATGCCTTTTGGCACAAAAGATCGATATGAAAGAATTACATTGACAATAAGGTATTCATGTTAAGAAGGCTTTTACGCTAAGACACGCAGAATTTCATAATGACAGCTCTATGTTTGAACACAGCCCACTATACATTGATCACCACTCCTATACATAGATTCAATATGCTTTCACATATTGAATCCAACAAAGGTTCTCATATGGGGCTGGTGATACTATTAATATCAGGCCGGTAAGGCACTTATAGATCACATATGAGCTCCGGACTACCTTCCGGTTGCGCTTTGACCTCTCATAAGTACAACTCTGGAGATGGGCACCAAATGAACTACTGAGTACTTGTCATTATTCCTTTGTGCTAATCAAATGTAAATGTGTTATGTGTATGAGATAAACTTTTAATGTGTATGTACTGTCATTAGATAAACTTATATTGTGTTTGTACTGTTAGGTGGTCACTATGGCAACAATTAGCAACAGGGGTTGCAAGCTAGGTGGCGTGTCAGTTTGCTAATTAGGTGCACACCTGGCCACACCTATCCACCCGAATACTAACTAAATTGTTACCATAGTAATTGATTGAGAAAGATCACACATTGGCTGGATTTTTAATTGATTGTCCAATCAGATAATGTTTTAGTTTTTTAATTTAGTATATAGCAAGTGTATTTTTTAATGTTTTATTATAGCCTGATGAAACAGCCCATAGGCGGCTGAGAAACGCGTCGCTGTGTTATTAAAGATTTTTACTTTTATATACACTTGCTGGTGTGGTATTTTGACCTAATAACCTGTTGTGGGGTTTCATACACCCCTCTCCTATCCACCGTTATACTACTGGAAGCGGAGGATCACTTGCCGTGGTTTGTCTACTGGGCGACTTATGGTTCCAGCTTGCTGATATTGCACCTGGAGGTGCTTTGTTTCCTGTGAGTATACCCATTAGGGCTATATTCTCCCTGGGCTCAAACAATACTAGGCCATGTTGGTTTGCCTCTCTCTTTTCTAGGCATAGGATCTTAGGCTCTCAAGGAACACCGAATGGATCTATTTGGAGGTATATCAGTGAGCTGAACTACTGTGAAGTTTCAGCCTGCCCCACTAGCACCACCTGGGTGCTTGACGTTTGTGAGTATATATAGTGCCTTCTATATATTTATTTCTTTGTTTTGGTGGTACTGGGCCATGGTGGCGCCTCTGTGTTCTTCTATTTGCAGTATCTAACCATCAGGACGACCATCCTTTGACAGAGTGCTGCCGCCAGATAGTGGGACTTGATTGATGAATGGACATTAACATACCTATACCTACTGTATAGTTCACTGTTCTGTTGTTTTATCCTGTTTTACTGTGTGTATTGTTTTATGTCTAGGTTCTAGACTATTTACCTATCTGATTTTTTGGCAACTGGGAGGCGCACCCTAAAGGGTGTGGTGTGCATTTGTGTATACCACTCCCCACATTATAAGCCTGTAAACATGGCCAAAAAAAGAACTTTTTTGAGTCACACATCACTAAAGAAAAGTTCAAAGTGAACCAAATGATCCGCTGTATTGATAAAGGGGTAATATACAGGTATACCCCGCTTTACGGCGATTTGCTAATATGGCGCCGCCGCAAAACCGGAAGTAGCTTCTCAGCGCGGCACAGCGCAGGACTTTGACATCGCAAGTAAGGAGAAAAATTGCATGCGGTCTCAAAACTTTTACAGAATACGTTGGCAAGACTATAGGGTTGCTAAAACTGTGCAGTACACAATATTGTACTGTACCAGATACAGTAATTTGGTACGTTTATACCGGTCTTCATAAGCATTACAGTATTTAAGTTTATACCGGTCTTCATAAGCATTACAGTATTTTTTGGCCATTAAAGGTACAGTACTGTACAGGATTAAAACACAAGTTTAGTTCTTCATAATCATTACAGTATTTTCTGGCCAATAAAGATACAGTAAAGTACCAGTAAAGTCCCACAGCCATCATCATCACCTTCAACATCAAGACCTGATGAATCTTTGTCAAGTTCTCCACCTTCAAAACTGATTTGCATTGAAGACTCAGATGATGAATCATAAGCAAAGGTAAGCAATAAAGCACATACCACTGTATTGTACTACATGTTGTACTGTACAGTACCTGTATACAGTATATGTATCCCTATCTACTGTCTGCATAACTGAATACAGTACTGTACTGTGTTGTGCTAGTGTTAAACTAAACTTAGCACTATTGCACACCTATATATGTTATTTCAAACATGTTTTTAAGCTTTTAAACACACTGGCAAGTGAAAAACAAGTGAAAAATGCCTTGACTCACTTTAAAGCGGTTTTCACTTTACAGCGGGGCTCCGGTCCCTAACCCGCTGTATAAGCGGGGTATACCTGTACCTATTAGAATGTACATGCAGCCTCCAATACGTAGGTCAAACGAGTAGACCTGTAAAAGACAGAATTAGAGAGCACCTTCTTAAAATAAAAGGAAGTACAGAAGACACACAGATAAACATTTTAAAGAAAAACACAAGGGAGATTCAAAAACTCTTAAATACATGGGCCTACAAAAAATACAGAAAGATTGGAGAGGAGGAATCTTTGAAAAAAAGCTCCTACGTGCCTAATATAAGTGGATCTTTGAACTTGATAGCATATATCCCAAAGGCCTTAATGCTGATTTTGAAATTGCACATCTATTATAGGCTCTCTTTTTTAGACACTATTGATATGCCATTATATACATGGGCTTATTTAATTTAGTTGGTATACATACAATCATATATTCATATCTTATATTAGCCCATTTCTATGGTTCTATCTGGTACCACTATGGTATACATATATTTTCTGTAGACTCCTTTCTCTAACTCTAAGTGTGATTTGTAATCATTATCTTTTTATGTGAGTTATAATTTTAAATATACCCTTTTCAATATCTTTGGACTCTACTAATGCGTCTCACCTTATCTCGGGCGGTTTATGTATTACATTACTTTTATTTTTTATATTTTATATTTTTTTAATTTTTATTTTTATTTTGATTTTCATATAATTATTTTTATATAATTAATTTTTTATTATATATATTTTTCATTGTATTTACTGGTACACTCCCATGGATCTAATGTCATTTGTCTTGTGTATTATTAATATCTTACAAAATATCTAACAGCGCTCAACCTAGTTCCTTATAGCTCCTGGATAAAGGGTATCTAGCTTACCCTAATGAGAACACGAAAGAAACAACAAATAATCCAAGAGCGCCAACTAGAGGCAAAGGAGAATTCTAACAAATGAATCAATAATTATCAAACATTTATTTAACATATAATTAATAACATGGATCCATGTAACAATATACTAAAATACGCTAAAAATACATAGTACTAAAAAATAAATAATAATTGCTAAAAACACAATATAAGGGTATGTCACCAATTACGGGGATATGCGAGGTAAGAGTCATATAAAATGATCTCTGAAGGAGAAGATGGTCCAATAAGTCAAATGATTTCTTGGTATAAAATAATATCAAAAAAGTCCAGTGAAAAAATCCAGTGAAGAAATCCAGTGAAAAAATCAAATATAAAAATAAACTGATGATAAAAAACTTTAGAAAAAACTCTTGGAGAAATTGTGTAAAAAAAGGTGTGTGAAAAAAATATATATAAAAGTGTAAAAAATATATAAAAAATATATATTTAAAACTTAAAAATGGGGGATCCCCTAAATCAATAAATGTCAAAAATAAGTGACACAAATAAAAGTGTGTGAAAAAAAGTGCTTAAAAATCAAAAGATGAAAAAATAAAACGGTGTATATATAAAATCCAAGTGAAAAAATATATAAATTGAAAATAGTATATATATAATATAATCCAGGTGAAAGTTTCAGTTATTAAATGTTAATGAATTATCCTCCTTATGGCTAGATCCATATGAATGATGATAATGAACTCTTTGGGCTAGATGACTTTACTTTTCTTTTCAATATAAACTCTGGTAATCCCTGTAAATTAAAAAAATAACATAGTGCAATAAAGTTTCAAAATGCAGGAAATAATGAAATAATGCTCACCAAAATGTCAACGCGTTTCGGCCTCTGTAACAGGCCTTTTTTGAAAAAGGCCTGTTACAGAGGCCAAAACGCGTTGACATTTTGGTGAGCATTATTTCATTATTTCCTGCATTTTGAAACTTTATTGCACTATGTTATTTTTTTATTTTTTTAATTTACAGGGATTACCAGAGTTTTTTTAAGTTTTAAATATATATTTTTTATATATTTTTTACACTTTTATATATATTTTTTTCACACACCTTTTTTTACACAATTTCTCCAAGAGTTTTTTCTAAAGTTTTTTATCATCAGTTTATTTTTATATTTGATTTTTTCACTGGATTTCTTCACTGGATTTTTTCACTGGACTTTTTTGATATTATTTTATACCAAGAAATCATTTGACTTATTGGACCATCTTCTCCTTCAGAGATCATTTTATATGACTCTTACCTCGCATATCCCCGTAATTGGTGACATACCCTTATATTGTGTTTTTAGCAATTATTATTTATTTTTTAGTACTATGTATTTTTAGCGTATTTTAGTATATTGTTACATGGATCCATGTTATTAATTATATGTTAAATAAATGTTTGATAATTATTGATTCATTTGTTAGAATTCTCCTTTGCCTCTAGTTGGCGCTCTTGGATTATTTGTTGTTTCTTTCATATTATTAATATCTCTATATAACATCATGTCTTAGATATCCAATGTATGTATATTTGTCATACTGCCTATATGGCTAAGTATATGTATTTATTTCATATCCAATGACTCAATCTACCTCTAGTTATTTTAACTGTTGGTGTGAATCTAGTTATTGGTATGAATTGTATCTAGTCTTTTGTACGAATTGTATCTAATTTGCATTCAAGTATCAAATCTATTTTTAGTTGTTATAACTGTTTTTAATCTAGCTTATATTGTATAATTTTAATATGCATTTATGGTACACTTCTTTAAGAATTACTTCATTTAGAGCAGGGGTGTCCAAACTTTGCTCTCCAGAGGTTTTGGAACTACATTTCCGATGATGCTCAGCCAGCATTTTATCTAGCTGAGCATCATGGGAAATGTAGTTCCAAAACCTTTGGAGAGCAAAGTTTGGACACCCCTGATTTAGAGAATAACGTACCTTATTCGTTTTATTTTGTACTCCATTTTATTATGTACTCCAGATATTTTATTATATACTTCAGTTAGTTAATTTTGCCAACATTTTTAGAGTTCTATTTGTCTTAGTTGCCTACATTTTTAGCGATCCATTTATCTTATTTATCCTAAGATTTAGAGATCATTTAATATACACACCATATAGCTTTTTAATAGATTAATAGAATTGCAGTTTGCTAGAGTCCTAATTTATTAGTGTATTCCTGACCTACATTTGTTTTTTTTAAGTCGACTGTTTTTCATACTTTGTAATGTCTGTAACAACTATTTTGCAAGACCTGCAATTATTTTCTTTGCAAAATCATTATATGGTTAGTATACTAGCCATTAGCGGATAATGTATATGCCCATTTTCAATATGGCCGATACAGACCTAAAAAAACAGCGTTAAATATATAAATATATAAGTACATAATGTCATAATAGAAAACAGATACATTTCTTTATCAATAAACATATACGTCTTTTTACCAAATGACAGTTTTAGCTCTTGGTGTCTGAATATCAGATAAATTATGATTTGCTTCCAAAACAGACCTCTTTTTACTGATAAGCTAGGCAGCCTTTAAATATCTTTTACTGTCTCAGCTGGTATAGTCTTGATAAAGGCCTCGTTGTAGGCTGAAACGCGTTGACCTTTGCTTCAATCCGACATACCATCCCGAGTTATCCATTTGCTAACGGTGAGCGCATTACCTCAAAGAGCCATTTCTCTGGATGGTTGAAGTTTTTCTTCCTTTTCCTACAGGTTTTTTTCCACCAGGATTCGTTTTGAGTTGGCGCCTGGTCTCCTAATACTTCCTCCACCTGGATTTATCTCAAGAACCGGGCTTTTAACTTGGACATATTTGACACAATTTTTACTACGTACAATATATATTTTTTACTACGTACTTTAATTCTTTTTATTTTTTTTTTATATTTTTTTCAGTACGGGGACCTATTCATATTGGCCTATTCTGTGTTAGTCGCTATATGACTACTACCATTTTCGGTTTTTATTCTGTTTTTTATCACAATACAATTTATTTAATCGTTGTATATTAAATGTGTATTTTATGAACTTTATTAATTAGAATATTTTTTGTTTGTTTCACCTTTTACTTTGTTATCCCTACACCTTTATGCCTGTCTAGAGGGAACATATGCTTATTGCACGTAACAACACGTTACTTTGTTTCACCTTATTATCTGTTTCACTACACTTCTCTTACACGTCATTAGCTGACAGCCTACGGACTATTGCTCTTCTCTCGGTTTAGTTTCTCCAAGGCTCTTTTTAATTATTTACAGGGGTCTCTTTAAGATCATTTACATCTTTTTTTATATTTTTCATTAGACTCCCATCACAAACAAGTCTATCCACTATCTGTTGTTTTTGTTGAATATAGCATTTATGAAAATCAATCAGTTATTTTTTGTTCTTATTTACACAGCAATCTGTGGTCTCTCTAACAATAACTGTATATAACAGATAACTGAATTTGCTACATCATTGGTTACATTTACCTATTATTGTTTAAATTTACTGCAAAGATACTTTATACAGTACCTCCTTATCTATGTTTTTATTGATTTGCTTCACCCTTAGATATATACTTGTTTACCACCATTGTGTCGCTCTTTGCGCTAAGATATTGTTCACCTTCTACCTGTGCTGTTCTCGTGATATTAACAGTTAGTGTGATACCGACAGCAAGTGTGTTTTTTCCTCTCACGCATATTTTTCTAAGTATACTTAAGCCTCAATTTGGGGCGCTCCTTCATATACCTACATTTACCCATATTCATGCTGAAACAGGAAAGGGCCCCTCCCCCACCAAACTTTACAGTAAGCTACAGTGGGTATTGAAAAGAATCACCCCCTTGAAAAGAATCACATTCTGTTGCTTTGCAGCCTGAAATAAAGACAGACACAGCTTTTGTTTATCCAGTTGTAATTACTCAGTGCAACTTATAACAACAGTGAAAGATATAACACCAACATGTCAGGCAAAAATAAAGACAATTCAAAAACAGAATCACTGAGTTGGAAAAAGGATCACCCTTTCATAAAATTACTTGTAAACTCAATCAGGTGTAGCTAATCACCTTCTCAATGGCACACACAAAGCCATTTGACCTTCAACTGTGATCAGATGTGGGCATATTGATTAGCTCAGCATGAAAAGAGCTTTCCTGGAGCATCTTTGTCCCTGGTAGTGCAACTGAAGCAAACAATCAACTATGGGTGGCAAGGCACTGTCAAAAGATCTTCGGGATAATTTTGTGGACAGGCACAAGTCAGGAGATGGATACAAGAAAGCACAGTGAAGTCTATTATTAAGAAGTGGAAGGTATTTGGTACAACACAGACCCTCTCTGGATCAGGACGTGGCTCCAAACTGGATGAAAGAGCAAGGAGGAAACTGGTCAGAGAGGCTACCAAGAGGCCCACAGCAACTCTGAAGCATTTGCAGGAATTTATGATAAAGAGTGGTCATTGTGTGCATGTGACAACAATATCACCAATTCTCCACAAATGTGCCTTGTATGGGAGGGTTGCAAGAAAAAGCCACTCCTCAAGAAAGGTCACATGCAGTCAAGACTGACCTTTGCTATAACACACCTAGGAGATTTTGAGGCTACATGAAAAAAGGTGTTATGATCAGATGAGACTAAAATTGAATTATTTGGCCTCAACACCAAATGATATGTCTGGAGGAAATCTAATACAGCTCATCATCCAAATAACACCATACCTACAGTAAAGCATGGAGGTGGTAATATCCTGTTATGGGGGTTTTTCTCTGCAGCAGGCACTGAAGTACTTGTAAGGATAGAAATGAATAATGGATGGGGCAAAATACCATCAAATTCTTGAGGAAAATCTGCTGTCCTCTGCCAGGAAGTTGTCAATGGGAAGAAGGTTTACCTTCCAACATGACAATGACCTAAAGCACACAGCAAAAATGACCACACAGTGGTTGAAGGAGAGAAATGTGAATGTCCTTGCATGGCCTAGTCACAGCCCAGGCTTAAACCCCATTGTATATCTGTGGCATGACTTGAACGCTGCAGTCCACAAACGGTCACCATAAAATGTAACGGAACTGAAGCAGTTCTGCAAGGGCAAATATTGCACGGTCTAGATGTGCAATGTTAGTAGAGACATATCCCAACAGACTAAAGGCTGTAATTAAAGCAAAAGGTGGTTCACCAAAATACTGACACAAGGGGGTGATCCTCTTTCAACTCAGTGTTTTGTCTTTATTTTTGCCTGACATGTTGGTGTTATATCTTTCACTTGGATGTTCTAAGTTGCACTGAGTAATTACAACTGCATAAACAAAAACTGTGCCTGTCTTTATTTAGGATGTGAAGCAACAAAATGTGATTATTTTCAAGGGGGATGATTCTTTTCAATACCCACTGTATGCATTCTGGTAAGTAGCGTTCTCATTGCACACCCAGATTCTGTCATCAAACTGCCAGATAGTTAAAGGGACACTCAATCAAAATGAAACTTTCATTATTCAGATAGGGCATGCCATTTTAAACAACTTTCCAATTTACTTCCATTAACAAAATGTGTACATTCTTTTTATATTTAAATGTTTTGAGTCACCAGCTCCTACTGAGCATGTGCAAGAAAAAGTGTGTATGCATTTGTGAATGGCTGATGGCTGTCACATGGTATGTGTATGCATTTGTGAATGGCTGATGGCTGTCACATGGTACAGGGGGAGTGGAAAAAGACATAACTTTTAAAATTGTCAGAAAAAAAATCTACTACTCATTTGAAGTTCAGACTAAGTGCTATTGCATTGTCTTGTTATCTTGCATTTGTTGATTATGCAAATATACTGTGTTGACTGGTCCTTTAAGCTATGGAGATGTCATGGCTATGTGCACCTGTTATCAATGTGTGTGGCTGAAACAACTGAATTCAGTAATTAGTAGGGGTGTCCGCCGCGCTGCTCTAGCCATTGCTAGGGGCGCAGCGTCTCCTTACTTGCTCGTGGCCAGGGGTTGTGTCGGATCCAGATGTGGGCGGCTCTGACGTCATCGCCCCACGCTCCTCTCTTCCTGATGCCGGTCTGAACGCCTGGTGTGAATCCTGTGCCTATGTAAGTGCCATCACAACGATCTATCACTGCCCAAGTATAGGTGTTACCTTGTGTGCTCCTGGGTGTGATAGATCGTTGTTTCATTTAGCCTACTCGTGTTTGATCCCTGCCTGTCTGACTACTCTGCTTGCTATAACCCTTAATTACTGGATTGATATACTGCTGCTGAACCCTGCCTGTCTGACTACTCTGCCTGCTATAACCCTTAATTACTGGATTGATATACTTCTGCTGAACCCTGCCTGTCTGACTTCTCTGCCTGCCATAACCCTTAATTACTGGATTGGTATTTGTTGCCGAACCCTGCCTGCCTGACCATTCTAGTGGTGTGCCCTTGGACTGCTTTACTGTTGCCAAATCCTGCCTGCCTGACCATTCTAGTGGTGTGCCCTTGGACTGCTTTGCTGTTGTCAAACCCTGCCTGTCTGACCATTTTAGTGGTTTGTCTTTGGACTGCTCTGCCGTTGCCTCTGGGGACTGTCCAGCCTGTGGTGAGTGCCGCCTTCCTTATCTTACTAACTTTCTCTGCTCTGGGATATTCCCTATCATTCCGGCTCAATGCCATTATAACAAGACTACTGTCCGAGTTCGGTCTGATAGAGGAATATCCCACGAGCATTACAAGGCATGTCCACAGCTGCATTCATTACTTTTGGGATATAAGAACCTGGCCACCGGGAGGAGGCAAAGATACCCCAGCCAAAGGCTTAAATACTCCTCCAACTTCTCTCATCAGTCATTCTTTGCCTTTTGTCCCAGGAGGTTGGCAGAGTTTCAGAATTTATTTTGTCTCTTATGGAGGGTAGTACTCTTCGACATGGGACAGGAGTTTTAAGTAATCCTATCAAGGGAGGCAATGCTAATATCCATCACATTTGAAGGGCCGTGTTCCTGTGTTCCTATTCCACGGTGTAGATTCCGGTATGATCGTTTAAATTTGCTTTCGTCATGATTGTATTGTATTACAAATGTTTTTCCGAGAGGCTACCACCTTGCGGGACTAACTATATATAAGGGTCTCAGTGAGGCGCCTTTTGTATCTTGGAATCAAGGTTAATATCTCCTGAGGGGGGTTATTGAACAGGGGGTTTTTAATCATGTTTGTTATGTGATTCGACCTGCTTATGCGTAGTGTTACTTAGGCTCATGGCTTGTGGAACATAATGGCCTTTGGAATTGACGCATCCTTTACGGTCAGGCGCGTTTTTCTGGACTGTATGGTTCACCTTGTGACCGGGTGTGGTCACGTTTTTGACTCTCCATTTCCGCATTTCTAGCCCTGTGGCGACGGAGAAATTTGGATCTTCTGGTATTGGGCTCCTAGGAGGTGGTGAGTACCCCAGCCATTGTGGTATCTAGTATCAATATCCTAGATATGGAGGAGTCTGATTCCGTGGAGACGGACGTCTCTGTTTTATTTTCTACTCCGTGCGCAGAATGCGTATTGCCCTGGATGATACTAGCCTATCAGTTATGTTTTGAATGCCGTATTAGAGTGCTCAATTCCTCGGGATTGGGGAATCAAGGAGCCGCTGAGGCATACGCCTCTGGGGTCTCTGTCCTCCGAGTGGCGAATTCCCTTCCACCTTCGCTGACTACGCATGCAGGTAACCCAGAATTTGCTTCCCCTTCTCCGGAAGGTAGCTTCTTCCCGCAAGGGGTTTCGGCACAATGTTGTATGTCCATAATATTGGCACTAGCGCATTTGCAACTTCCAGAAGTTGGTTTTGGATACTGTTTGTGTTCCGTTATCCAGGGCTCTTCAGGCATAAGGTGTCCTGTTCACCTCTCTGGGGGAACGACTGTCCCTGAGGCTTCGGGGGTCAGCCTTTGAGGCCGGAGTTGTCCTTCGCTCCGGCGGGGGTATACTATGCTTTTCAGTGTAGACTGACTAGCTTTTGTGTTCTTTTGAGGCACGCTTTGGCCTTGTCAGAAGATCCCATCCTTATTGGATCTGAGACTTCTCAGTCTGCTTCTTCGAATAGCTTGCAGAAATAGACATAAGGGGATAAAGTAATCTTCTTATAGTCTTGTTATCGAGTACTTTTTCCAGTTTGAGCTTGGTAGAACAGGGGCCCTGTTGGGCGCTCCTGCGAGTACGTCTGTTCTACTTAGGCGATAAACCTGCTGGTTGCCTTTTCCTTCATTTTATTTGAATAACGCTCATATTTTATATTCCTTCGGGAAGTTTGTCTGGAATCGATACTCACGATGTTTCATCGCACTGTTACTTCTAAGGAAGTTTGTTATGGACGTGTTTAGTATTATATGTGTCTGCTGTTTTTCCCTCTTTTGGGGGTATTCTACACGGCCTTGACAGGACTAGCCCTTGGTTTCAGGCTGGTCCTGATTGGGTTCAGTCCTTCTGTCCTGAGGCCTGTTCTGTTTGGCTGGTCCGGTTGGGCACTGAGTGCCTCACATATTATTGTGTTATTCTTGTTCTCTTTTACAAGTTTCACTTTATTCTGAGTGGACCTGTGGATTCGTGAGGAATGGGGGATTAGTTCAGTCCTCATTGACCTCTCCAGCTGGTCGATGCCGGCGAGGTAGCTCAGTTGGTAAAATGTCCTGACTACTAGGCCTGTTCAAAGATCCTAGGGTCACAGGTTCTGTTCTGGCAGGGCTGACTCAGCCCTTCATCCTTCTGATGATACATGGAGTACCATTCAGATTGGGTAATAATCACAACTATTACTATTCAGTGGCCGATTTGGTTCATTTGAGAGCGGGCGCTGGAAAAGCGCTTGTGTCACATTGGGAGAAGGGCGCTATATAAATACTAGTTTGACTATCTCTTGATTCCGTCTTTGTCGGTATGTGGAGTGTTGCCCCTTAGCGGTTTTGCCTGTCTTATGGGAGGTCCTTGTGGCTTTTTCCTACTTCGGGAATTAAGTTGTTCCTTATCAGTGGATGGTAGGCTGTGTTGTCTCTTTCTCCAAGCTTCGCTTAGGGGTTTTTATACCGGGGTTTATGATGCTCTGCATTCTTTTTCCCTGGGTATGGTCCTCTGATACTCTGGAGGGGATTATGGAGACTAGCCTTTGTTTTGCTCACTCTTCGGGTGACCTTTTTCTCAATGTTTTTTTCTGGGTGTTGTTTTATCGCCTTGGTGGGCTCTAGGCCACTCGTGCGACTCTGTCGTACTTTAGTTCTCTTTGGAGTGTCATTTTCCATTTTGGGTTGGGATTTCAGAGTGTGACTTGTTCCCGTTTTCCGGGTTGGTCCGGTTATGTTTCTTGGGAGGTTCAATTACCTCGAACTCTGGCCTATAGTTTTTACTCAAGCCTATAGTTTTTGTTGTGGTTCTTCCGGCTGTCCGGAAGACTTACAATCCTGTGGCTGGTTCAGTGCGATCCAGTTTTTCCAGGGAACACAGGCTATGACCTTCGGTCTAGAAGGCTTGGCTAGGATTTATGCGCCCTTTGTCTAAAGTGTGCTCTACTTCCTTTTTGGGAAGTTCTATAATGTCCAGATGATTTAATTTGGAATTGTTTCCTCAGCCTATGGCTTCATGTCTTATGAGCTTGTTTGCATTTCCTTCAGTACTCTACCTTTCGGGGGGTCGTTTGTCCTCCTTATGGGGGTGGGGTTTCCTCTCTCTGGAGGTTGGTTATCCTGTCCTGTGTGCAGGTTGTTGGAACGGGAGTTTATTATCCTCTAGAGGTGAGCCTCCATTCTCTGGGATTCTGTTTCCTCTGGGATGATGATGTCTCCATGTTTGAGACTGTCATGGAGTGTCATGCTGGGGCTTCTGAGGTTCTATTGCATTTTCTCTGTTCTTCTCCTATGGATTCTCTTGGACTTCCTTTTGTTCGAGTTCTTGGGTTGGCACCTGAGTTCCATGGGTGGACTCTTTCCATCTGAAGAAAAGAAAATTATCAGGTAAGCATTATTTATGTTTTTATGCATCTATAGTTGCTGGTTTGACCACAACTTTTTCAAGTTGAAAAATAATGCTAATTCTTCCAAAACCATCTAACAGCTCTAATTTACTTGTGTACATTTTGAAGAGCATTAAATATTGATTATACCTTGTCCACCCCTACACCTCATGTATGATCATGATTGTCACTCATCTCTGACCGTAATAAGTGTGGGTGGATATTTGCTCTCTTTTTTGTCTAGTCAGAGTTTTTGGTGTCACAGGGACTGTCCCAGTTGTCCCAGAACACACCCTGTCCCACCCGCACACCGCACGCTCACTCAAAAAGCCCCAGTGGGTCACTGGCGACAAATTTCCTAAAATCTCCATCCCGGAAAACCTTTTGGGAAATGTTGTTAGATGTGTACATGGGAATATATTGGACATGAAAACATAAGAAAAGATCTCTTGAGACCCTCACAGTGTTTGTCTTTACCACCTCTAATGGAAGTTTTTTCCATGAATTAACTACCATTTCTAGAAAGGACTTGTTCAAAATACTCCTGAACCTACTACCCCTTCAACTCATGATTCCTTGTTTTAGAATTGTTCTGTTTGAAAAAAAAGCCTCAATTTTATTAAGCCTCTTAATATACTTGATTGTTTCTATGATACCACCTTTTTCCCTTCTCTAAGCTATACATATTCAGGTTATTGAGCCTTTCCTGGTAAGTTGTATTTTTTTATACCATGTACCATTTTATTAGGCCTCCTTTGAACAGATTCTAATTTATGTATATCCTTCTGGAGATATGGCATCCAGAACTCCACTCAATAAAGGCAGTGATTCTTATTATTTCTGCAGCAAATACCTCTACTAATATAATGTTTCCACTGGCCTAACTCGATGCAATACCACGTTGCTTTCCAAATTTTAAATCATCTGAAACAATAATTCCCGCATCCCATTCCTTTTTCGTAATAGTCAGTTGAGCTCTATTGAGTCTGTAAATAACCTTTGGAATTTCTTTCCTAAATGCATAATTTTCCACGTTGTGATTTTACACTTTGGATCCTAATCATTTGTCCAATCCTTTTTTTTTTCTCATTTCTTCCACCTCCTGGAACATCAACTCTATTACAAATGCTTGTATTATTTGCAAACAAACATACCTTCCCATGTAGCCCTTTGCTGATAAATATGCTAAACAAATCAGGCCCCCGAGGAACACCACTAGTATTATGGCATTGTTGTCTATCCTTAAGCCAGCATTTTTCTTACTTCACATTTGTTGCATCTAGACTTAGGAAATACAGTTTATGAATTAGTGTGGGGCAATGTCAAATGATTTACTGAAATCTAGATACTTTACATCTGCTGTTCCACCCTGGTCTAACAATTTAGTTACACAATCAAAGAAGTCAAATAGATTAGTCTGACATAATTTTCCTGCTAGTCTTCTAAATTGTTTGTCTTTATGTAAATCATAATTCTTTCTTTTAAGAGAGTGAACATTTATCTCCCTGCTACTGAAGTTGAATTGACTGGCCTGTAGCTTCCAGAGTCTTACCTACTACCTTTTTATGGAGAGGTAGTATATTTGCTATTTTAAAATAATCTGGAACAGCTCCTCTCTATAGGGATTGATTAAACATATCAGTTAAAGGGACAGTAAACTAAAAAATCAACTTTAATGATTCAAAAAGAGCAAGCAATTTTCTTCCAGTTTACTAGGTAGCCTTAGTACTGGGAGCTACCTGCTAGTTGGTGTCTGCACACATATGCCTCTTGTCATTGGCTCACCTGATGTGTTCATCAGATACCAAGATAATGAAGCAAATTTGATAATAGAAGTAAAATGGAAAGTTGTTTAAAATGATAAGCTCTATTTGAATCATAAAAGAAAATGGGTTTCATGTTCATTACGGGGGCAACTAGCATAGTTGGAAGTTCCTTTAAAACCCTTAGATGTATATAATTTACATATGTGCATTTGTCAGCTTCGTTAGCTGCGGAATGAGGAAGAAGGTGGCTGTTTGCACCTTCTGCTCTTTTTGGAGCCAGATTCCTTCTTGTGAAAGTGCAAGACACTAATAACTGTGCAAATTCAGATCTTAGTGTGTTGCACTTTCACAAGAAGAGATCTGGCTCTAAAAATAGCCAAAAGCCATGAGCGTCCGCCTGCTTCCCCATCCAGAATCTGCCGAATACACATATTTAATATTATCCCATTGACTTATTTATTTTATAATGCCAATAAAATATCATTCTCTGTAAAAAGATTAGTTCTAAGTATATTCCCATTTTTAGTAGCATCCCTTAATGTAATCCTTCTATTTTCAAAATAATTTGTGAAGACAGAACAGAAGTAATCATTGAGACAATCTGCAATGTGCTTATCTCCTTCAACCATTCTACCATTAACTGTTATTAGTTTTACTATTCCACCCTTAGTTTTTTCTAAGTTTCCTGATATATCTAAAAAAGGTTTTGTCCCCAAGTCTCACTAGTAACTGTGCTATCTTCTTTTCTGCATGAGCCTTCCTAATAAATTGCTTAGTCTTTTATTGTTGGAGTCTCCATATTTGCATAGCACTATCTAACTGTATTTATCTATTTTTGTTTGTCTTTGCAGCATATGCTAGTTCTTTGGAAAAACATTCGCCTAGATTACGAGTTTTGCAGTGAGGTAGAAAAGCAGGTCCTAATGCTGCTTTTTTACGCCCGCTGCTATTACGATTCTTGCAGGTATAGGTGTACTGCACACTTTTTTGGCCTTACCGCAAACCTACTTACGTAAAGTTCGTAAAGCCTTTTTTCTATGGGACTTCCATAGCGCCGGTATTACGAGTTTGTCCTGGGAGGCCAAAACGTGAGCAGTACAGCCTATCCCGTCAAGATTCGTAACGCATTTTAAAGTCAGTAGTTATGAGTTTTACACTACAACGCCGTAGCATAAAACTCATAACTAAAGTGCTAAAAAGTACACTAACACCCATAAACTACCTATTAACCCCTAAACCGAAGCCCTCCTGCATCGCAAACACTATAATAAAAATTTTAACCCCTAATCTGCCGCTCCGGACAACGATGCCACTATAATAAACATATTAACCCCTTAACCGCCTCACTACTGCCTCGCAAACACTAGTTAAATATTATTAACCCCTAATCTGCCGCCCCTAACATCGCTGCCACCTACATTATACTTATTAACCCCTAATCTGCTGCCCCAACGTCGCCGCCACTATTCTAAATTTATTAACCCCTAAACCTAAGTCTAACCCTAACCCTAACACCCCCTAACTTAAATATAATTTAAATAAATCTAAATAAATTTCCTATCATTACCTAAATTATTCATATTTAAAACTAAATACCTATAAAATAAACCCTAAGCTAGCTACAATATAACTAATAGTTACATTGTAGCTAGCTTAGGGTTTATTTTTATTTTACAGGCAAGTTCGTATTTATTTTAACTAGGTAGAATAGTTACTAAATAGTTATTAACTATTTAATAACTACCTAGCTAAAATAAATACAAATTGACCTGTAAAATAAAACCTAACCTAAGTTACAATAACACCTAACACTACACTACAATTAAATAAATTCCCTACATTAAATACAATTAAATAAATTACATTAGCTAAATCACAAAAAACCCCACTAAATTACAGAAAATAAAAAACAAATTACAAGATTTTTAAACTAATTACACCTAATCTAATAGCCCTACCAAAATAAAAAAAAACTAGACTAAACTAAATAACCAATAGCCCTTAAAAAGGCCTTTTGCGGGGCATTGCCCCAAAGAAATCAGCTCTTTTACTTGTAAAAAAAATAAAAACAACCCCCAACATTAAAACCCACCACCCATACAACCAAACCCTCCAAATAAAATCCTAACTAAAAAAAACTAAGCTCCCCATTGGATGGACATTGCCCTTAAAAGGGCATTTAGCTCTATTGCTGCCCAAAGCCCTAACCTAAAAAATAAACCCACCCAATACACCCTTAAAAAATCCTAACACTAACCCCCTAAGATTCACTTACAGCGGCAAGATGTCCTCAACGAAGCCGGCAGAAGTGGTCCTCCAGACGGGCAGAAGTCTTCATCCAGACGGCATCTTCTATCTTCATCCTTTCCGACACGGAGCGGCTCCATCTTTAAGACATCCGGCATGGAGCATCCTCTTCAATCGACGGCTTCTTCGGAATGAATATCCAAGATGGCGTCCCTTAGATTCCAATTGGCTGATAGAATTCTATCAGACAATCGGAATTAAGGTAGAAAAAATCTGTTCCAATCAGCCAATAGAATGCAAGCTTAATCCTATTGGCTGATTTTTTTTTTTTTTTTTGGGGGGGGGGGGGGGGCGCTTTTTTATTTTGATAGGGCTATTAGATTAGGTGTAATTAGTTTAAATATCTTGTAATTTGTTTTTTATTTTCTGTAATTTAGTGGGTTTTTTTAGTGTTTTTTTTTGTTATTTAGCTAATTGAATTTAATTTATTTACTCCTATTTAATGTAGGGAATTTATTTATTTGTAGTGTAGTGTTAGGTGTTATTGTAATTTAGGTTAGGTTTTATTTTACAGGTCAATTTGTATTTATTTTAGCTAGTTAGTTATTAAATAGTTAATAACTATTTAGTAACTATTCTACCTAGTTAAAATAAATACAAACTGTCAAATAAAAATAAACCCTAAGCTAGCTACAATGTAACTATTAGTTATATTGTAGCTAGCTTAGGGTTTATTTTATAGGTATGTATTTAGTTTTAAATAGGAATAATTTAGGTAATGATAGGAATTTTATTTAGATTTATTTAAATTATATTTAAGTTAGGGAGTGTTAGGGTTAGACTTAGATTTAGGGGTTAATACATTTAATATAGTGGCAGCGACGTTGTGGGCAGCAGATTAGGGGTTAATAAGTGTAGGTAGTTTGCTGCGACACTGGGGGCGGGAGATTAGGGGTTAATAAATATAATGTAGGTGTCGGCAATGTTGGGGGCAGCAGATTAGGGGTTAATAAGTATAATGTAGGTGGCGGCGGTGTCCAGAGTGTCAGATTAGGGGTTAATAAGTATAATGTAGGTGGCGGCGATGTCGGGGCGGCAGATTAGGGGTGTTTAGACTCGGGGTTCATGTTAGGGTGTTAGGTGTAAACATAAAATGTGTTTCCCCATAAGAATCAATAGGGCTGCGTTTTTGCAGGTGTTAGACTTTTTCTCAGCCGGCTCTCCCCATTGATGTCTATGGGGAAATCGTGCATGAGCACGTACAACCAGCTCACTGCTTACTTAAGCAGCGCTGGTATTGGAGTGCGGTATGGAGCTCAATTTTGCTCTACGCTCACTTCTTGCCTGTTAACGCCGGGTTTGTAAAAACCTGTAATACCAGCGCTGCAGGGAAGTGAGCAGTGAGAAAAAACTGCACGTTATCACTGCATAGCTCATAACGCAAAACTCGTAATCTACCAGAGATTACGAGTAGATTACAAGTGGAGCGGTAATTACCACTCCTGCTCGAGCCTTAACTTTGCTAGTAGTTACATTTTTGTGCGGGTCAGGCAGCGCTAGTATTACAAATTGAAAGTTAAAATTTTGCGTAACCCAACGTGCAAAAAGTTAAAGGGATATGAGATTTGTTTTGTTCCCATGATATTCTGAGATGAAGAGATACATATGTAGACATCTAGAACACTACAGGGCAGGAACTAGTGCTGCCATATAGCGCTCTTGCAAAACTGCTGACATATAGTGCTCCAGAAATGGGCCAGATACTAAGCATAAGTCCCTGTTGTTTTTCAACAAAAGATACCAAGTGAAACAAAGAAAATTTCATAACAGAAGTAAAAAAAAAATTGCATGCTCTATCTGAATCATGAAAGAAAAAAAATAGGTTTTATGTTCTTTTCACTTCACAATATCACGATCACAATATTGAGTTCTCCCCATTGACTTCAATGGAGCCGCAAAGTAAAAAAAAAAACTAACACCTATACTTGCGCACTAACCCCATTGCAATAACCCCCTACTCTAGTAACCCCTAATCTACTGCAATCACCATCATAATTAACCCCCCTACACTAGTAACCCCTAATCCACTGCATCCCCTATTGCAATTAACCCCTAATACTATTAACACCTAATCCGCCACAATCCATATCCCAATTAACACCCTACGCTTTTAATCCATAATCAACCATACAGCTAACTTCCCCAAGACTATTTCTGAAAAATACCAGTGGCACTACCCAATTTATTACTAGAACCTACTAAATCCTTATGTATAAGGAGTATTATTTCTATACTCTTCTTGGAACTTGGTGCTATGTATCTGTTTGCAATATTTACTAAAATAGGTGGTATAGACCCCCTAAAAAGGATACATATATATACAGAACTCTAAATCTATAATTGATATAGACACATAGGGCTAGATTACAAGTGGCACAGTATTTATTTATTTTTTTGCGTAAGCGAAAACTCCTCTTGGAATTTCATTTTTGTGCTTGTGGGGTTGCATTCGTATTACAATAAAAAAAAAACGTATTTTGCGCTAGCATTAACCCGAACAGAGCGAAAAAACAAACTTAATTTTCCTTGTGCATCTATTCTCCCATAGAGATCAATGGAGGAAAAAAGTGGGAACAAAACCTAACACCCAAGATCGCGCAAACCCCATCGCCTTTTTGCATTCCTCATGGAAGCCAATAGAAAAAAAATTGTTGAAAAAAGAACAAATACTCATCGCTAAAACAACATAGCATATTCTCATTAGTAAATGTGAAATATTTACGGTAAATAGTTAAAATCTTTATTAAATATGACTATTGCATAAATATGTTTTAGCAGGTTTAAATCTGCTTAATGGCAAACGGCTTTAATGCACTTATATATATATATATATATATATCTATATATGTGTACATTTGTATTAATGTTTTTATATGTGTATATATGACTGTAAATACATATATACACATACAAATAAATTAATATATATGTACACATATATAAACACACACACATATATATATATATATATATATATATATATATATATATATATATATATATATATATATATATATATATATATACTGTATCTATCTATATATACAGAAAGAAGTGCACTCACAGGAACGAACAACTGGCTCAATACCATTGTTAGCCTGTTCTATGGCGATTTACCACCTGGGTGCAGCTTTTTAGCCCAGTAATTCTTTTCACAGAGTAGAACTTTCCTGTAGTATATCAGTCTGATCCCGCCTATTACGGTCAGTCCAGCGCCGAAATACCAGGCAATTCCTCTCTGAACAAGGAACACAGCAACCCCAGACGATCGTTTCAGCCTTCATTGGGCCTCGTCAGTGAGGTGTAGCAGTATTCCTCTAAGCACACTGAGCAAGGAGTCCACGTCTGGTTGCCCCTTTTTCCCATAGGGAGACTAAATACATACAGAAAGAAGTGCACTCACAGGAACGAACAACTGGCTCAATACCATTGTTAGCCTGTTCTATGGCGATTTACCACCTGGGTGCAGCTTTTTAGCCCAGTAATGCTTTTCACAGAGTAGAACTTTTCTGTAGTATGATGCTGATGACGGGGAGGAAGTCCCTGAAAACGCTACATTAAAGATTTTTTCTTCACTAAAAAGACCTGAGAGTGCATCCGTTTTTCCAGGAGTATCCATTGCATGTTTGCACCCAGGCAGATGTCCTAAGGAGGGTAACACTGTATTGTGAACGGTATATTATTTTTATATATATATATATATATATATATATATATATATATATACAGTATCTCAAAAAAGTTAGTACACCCCTCAGATTTTTGTAAATATTTTATTATATCTTTTCATGTGACAACACTGAAGAAATGGCACTTTGCTACAATGTAAAGTAGTGAGTGTACAGCCTGTATAACAGTGCAAATTTGCTGTCCCCTCAAAATAACTTAACATACAGCCATTAATGTCTAATGGTTTTTTTTTTTCGTAATGTTAGAATTTTTTAATTTTGTAACAGGTTTTTTAATTTTTGTTTATTTTAAAATATTTATATTAGGTTTATTTATAGTTTAAGCTTATTTTTTTTTTAATTTCACAGGTAAGTTTTTTTTTTATTTAAAGGTAGTTATATTGTAACTTTAATTTAAAATTAGGGGGTGTTAGGTTTAGGGGTTAATAGTTTAATTTAGTGTGTTACAATGTGGGGAGCCGGCAGTTTAGGGCTTAATAGTTTTAGTTTAGTATTTGTGATGTGGGGGGGCGGCGGTTTAGGGGTTAATAGTTTAATTTAGTGTGTTACCATGTGGGGGGCCGGCGGTTTATTTAGGTGTTAGCGCTGCGGGTGTGCGTCATATTAGGGGTTAATATTTTAATTAGTGTCTGCGATGTCGGGGGGCGGCGGATTAGGGGTATTTAGACTAAGGGTTTATGTTAGGGTGTTAGGTTTTTACATAACTTTCTTGTCCCCATAGACATCAATGGGGATTGCGTTATAGCGAGCGCCATTACGCGATCGCAAGTGTTTCTAACACTTTTTCTCCATGAAAGTGTCTATGGAGGAAAACGTGCACGAGCACGTCAAGTCGGGCCTCGGCTTTTGTGCGGTATGGAGCTTAACGCGCCATATCGCACAACAAAAGAAGGTTTTGCTATAACTTGTAATGGCATCGCTATGAAAAGTGCGATACCGCTAAATAATTAGCATTATTTACGCACCGAGTTTAGCACACAACTTGTAATCTTGGTGATTATTTGCTTCTGGAATTATTGCACAAGTTGTCAAAACGCTATAATTCTTCTCATTATTAATATTATTAATATTATTATTATAATAAATAGAATGCAAATACATAATAATGTAAATAGTTATTAGTTGTATAATAATTAGTCATGGCAAAAAAAATTTTTTTGGGAAATCTGCCAAACAAATATGTAAATGTTACATCAATTGAATAAAAGCATCCATCTTTTTATTTGCTGATCCAAATACACTAAGAGAGGATTCTCTTACAACTTGCAGCTTAGATTTGCTGTTTGCTACACAAAGTGGAAACAAGAGATTATTTTACTGAACACAGATGGCAAAAGAGCTGGTAAAATTAGTAAAGCAATACACTGTATATGACTCATTCTCAAGAGTGGGAGGTGTTGTCATGGGAACAGGTCCATTCACGTAGTCTTATTATATTATCCAATAACTTCATACTACAGTATAGCGGGTTTTTATCTTTTTTTCCATTCATGCATATTCTTGGGTGTGGGTAAAAGCCGGATCCTGCCTGATCTTGCCGGATCCTGACGGATCCATGTCTAATTTAGACAGCTATACACACAGATGTAAGTGTTTTACACACAAACACATCCAGACGCTTCTGGATCCACCAGTTTTTTTACACAAAAACATCTGGGTGCTTTCAAAACCAACACAGCCGGATCTGTCAGGGTGCCAGGAATCAAACTGAGACGAGAAGTGCAAAAATAATCACACCTTTATTAATAACAAAAATAATAAAAAGTCCACAAGTCAAATAACAAGCCAGGAGTCAAAACCAGAGCTGGTAGTCAGAAGAGCCGAGTCAGGAACCAAAGCGAGTAGTCAGACGGGCTGGAATCAGGAACTAGAAGAACAGCAAAGTCAGGAACAAGCCAGGAATCAGGAACCAGAAGAGATGTCAGACTAGCTAGGTAATACACAGGAACTGGAACTCACAAACAGGTCTGAGACAACGCAAGGGCAAAGCATACTGAACAGAGGCCCTTTTAATAATAAGTGATAACATCACAATTCTGAGACTGCAACCTGTCTCACACGGATGATGTACAACAGTCTTGCCATAAGAGGGCATGCAGGAAATGAGCAGCATCACACACTCTGCACCAGATTCAGCAAGAAAAGGTGAGCAAAAACCCTGAGAGTACCCTACCCCACTGGAGGACAAAAGGCGTATTGGGGAAATGGCCATGGAAGGCACGGAGAAGGGCGGGAGCATGAACATCATAGGAAGAAACACATAAACGCTCCTCAGGACCGTAGAGCCTCCAGTGAACCAAATACTGTACACGGCCCCTGGACATACGAGAGTCAATAATGCTACTGACCTCATATTCTTCATGGTTATCAACAGAGATAGGATGGGGACGAGGCAACACAGTGGTAAACCAATTACAAACCAATGGTGTTACAAACTGCTATTTGTAACTGGCCCTTTAAATGAAAAATTGCCCTGCTTCCATGGATCGTGGAGAAACCTATTTGCCAGCCTCCTTCCTCATGACTATGGCCCCTGGAAGATTGTGCCCCTGAGAACATATTAACTTTTATTGGGTGTGTATGGCCCTTTAAGAACCGTCTGGGGACATATTGTGACTTTGGTGAACAATGCCCCTTTAAGACTATGTCCCCAGACCTGTAAAATAGCTTGTCCCTGGCTTTCTCCCACTTGGTTCAGTGAATGGGACTTGCTGAGCCAGGTGCCACACATGCAGAGTGTTCCACAGAGGGGGAGCACTGTTACAGAGGCATTGGTTTTCATTGTGTGCCATTAAGAGTTAATTTTGTTGAGCTTCAAGAAGCTTTCTAAATGCAAGTTTGCTGGGATCAGCTCTAATTAAGTTTAGTGATAAAACATTCCCATTGTCTAATCAGACTGCTAGTGATAAGGTGGACTGCATTGTTTTATTGTGTGTAATGTTATCTGCTGAAGTAATGTTGTGGCCTGTCAAAGGGCGTTGCCTCTCTATCTAAATGCATCAAATGTGTGATTGGGGATTTTATGCCTCCCCCTGAGAGTGTCTTTTTTGCATGTAACCTCAATAAAAACCAGGCTGTGTGTTCCAGCACATCAGACCTATTCTGACCCTCTAACTTGCAGCTTTGACTCATGTTTGTAGGATACAGCTATAATCACTACAGGGATTGCTATGCTTTTCATACTCCCTTAGCTACAGAGATTGCTACAGAAGGAAGAGGTTCACCTACTGGAGCCTGGTCGTAGGTCCAGGGCGCAGAGCAGATGGCGAGATACCAGCCCAGCAGCTGTGGTTCATAGAGTCTGCATTACTGATGGTGGCTACGCAGTAATTATAGTGTCTACGGTGCTGATGATCCTTTAGTGAGCGCTAGGAGCATCCTTTTCTACGGTCCAACTTCCAGCCAGCCTGGAGGCAACCGTAACAAATGGTTTCAAGAGGGAGACATGAAAAACATTGGAGATGCGCATTGCAGGAGGAAGGTCAAGAGCATAGCCCACAGGATTGACCCGTCGGAGTATCCGAAAAGGACCAACATAACGGGAAGGCAGTTTATTGGAAGGCACACAAAGGTTCAAGTTGCGGGAGGACAGCCAAACCCTCTCACCAACCTGGGAGGAAGGTGCGGGCAGACTCATACGATCAGCCTGGAACTTTTGGCGCTGCATAGAACGATGAAGGCAATCCTGAATCTGCACCCACATGGAATGGAGTTGCCGGAGATGCTCCGCCAAAGCCGGAATACCCTGAGACATGAATGAATCAAGCAACAAGGATGGTTGAAACCCATAATTTGCCATGAACGGGGATAACTGGGAGGAAGCATTAATAGCACTATTATGAGCAAACTCTGCTTAAGGCAACAGTTCAGACCAATTATTGTGGTGATCTGAAACATAGCAACGGAGGAACTGTTCCAGAGCTTGATTAGACCGTTCTGCAGCCCCATTGGATTGAGGGTGATATGCCGAGGAGCCCCCTTTGATATGCAGAGGATTTTAGAAAAACGGTCAACCACCATTAGGATAACAGTATTGCCATTGGAGACAGGGAGCTCGACAATGAAGTCCATGGAAAGATGTGTTCAAGGACGCTCACCATTAGCAATAGGTTGAAGAAGACCCACAGGTAGATGTCGAGGAGTCTTATTCTGTGCACAGACTGAGCAGGAGGCAACAAACGCAGCAACATCAGAATGAAGTCCTGGCCACCAGAATTGTCGAGTGACAGACCAAATCATTTGGTTCTTGCCCGGGTGACCTGCGGCTTTAGGATAGTGGTAAGTGTGCAATAGTTTAGTTTGAAGACTCTCAGGTACAAAGCACTTACCAATAGGTTGCTCAGGAGGTGCATTGGTTTGTGCAGCCAGGATCTCCTCCCCTAAGGGAGAAGTCAAATTAGTATATATGGTGACCAAAATATGGTCATGGTATAACTGGAAAAGGTACAGACTCCTCCTTGGACAGAGGGGAAAATTGACAAGAGAGGACATCAGCCCTAACATTCTTACTTCCAGGCAGGTAGAAGACCACATAAATAAACTGAGACAAAAATAGTGCCCATCTGGCCTGTCGGGTGACAAACGTTTTGCTTCGGATAGATAAGTCAAATTCTTGTGGTCAGTAAGAATGAAGGTACCTCCATTCCTTGAGTGCCAAAATTATGACCAATAATTCCCTGTTGCCAATTTCATAATTGCACTCCGGCGGAGAAGAAACTGCACAGATGCAAGGAACCGTCAGGCGTAGGATGTTGAGACAAGAGGGCACCTACTCCAGTCTCAGATGCATTGACCTCAAGAGCGAAAGGTAGGACAGGGTTAGGATGAGCCAGAACTGGAGCGGAAGCCAAGGCAGTCTTAAGACTCTCAAAAGCCTTATTGGCAGTAGGTGACCAATGGAGTGGATCATTCTCCTTACGAGTCATGTCAGTGATAGGATTTACTAAGAAAGAAAAGTCATTAATAAACTTCCTATAGTAATTGGCAAAGACCAAAAAACGTTGAATAGAGCAAAGACCAACTGGGCGAGGCCACTGCAGGACTGCAGACAACTTGTCAGGATCCATGGAGAACCCTGCAACAGAGATTACAAAACCTTGGAAGGTTACTTGAGTCTGATGGAACTAAGATTTCTCGAGTTTACAAAACAGGCCGTTCTCATATAGTCTCTGAAGTACCCGTGTAACACCAGAACGATGAGCCTCAAGACTGGGTGAGTGTATGAGGATATCATCTAAGTACACCACAACACACTGTTGCAACATATCTCGTAGGACATCATTAATAAATTCCTGGAAAACAGCTGGAGCATTACATAGGCCAAAGGGCATTACAAGATACTCATAATGCTCGCTTCTGGTGTTAAATGCTGTTTTCCATTCGTGGCCCTCCTTAATCCTAACAAGATTGTATGCTCCTCTCAAATCAAGTTTAGAAAAGAACGTAGCTCTTTATAGGATAAGTATTCTTAATGGTAAGACGATTAAGACCCCTATAATCGATGCATGGTCTTAACTCGCCATCCTTTTTCTCCATGAAGAAGAAACCAGCCCCTGCAGGAGAGCAGGATTTGTGGATGATCCCCGTGACAGAGCATCGGCAACATACTCCTCCATAGCACAATTCTCTGGAACCGAGAGAGGGTAAACCCGTCCCCGAGGAGGAAAAGCTCCGGGTTGCAGGTCTATGGCACAATCGTAAGATCGGTGAGGGGGCAATGTACCAGCATGCACCTTGTCAAAAACGTCTTGGAACTCTCGGTACTTATCAGGCAATTGAGATACCAAAGAAGTGCACAGAACTTTGACTTGTTTCCGAAGACAAGTGGAAATACATTGTGGAGACCATGACAATATTTCGGACCTACGCCAGTCGAGACTGGGATTGTGCTTTTGGAGCCAAGGATAACCCAGAACAACCAGAAAATGTGAAGGTTAATCACCTGGAACTGGAGGGTTTCAAAATGGAGAGCCTCAACAGCTGAAGGGGCCTGCCATCAATGGCCAAAATAGCAAGCGGAATGGACGAGGCAATACAGAAATGGAGTGCTGTGATACAAAAGCACTGTCAATAAAATAGCCCACAGCACAACAAGTCAACAAGAGTCAACAAGAGCCTGGGTGACTATGGAGGAGTCCACCCAGGAAAGGACAACCGTGACTAAAGGTTTCTCCTTTAGTGGTTCTGGGGATGAGGATAAACCACCCAAGGTGTGCCCCTGACAGGACCCTAGGTGCGAGCGTTTAACAGGCCATGTAGGACAAGAGTTTAAAAGGTGGCCCTGTAACCCGCAATAGAGGCAGAGCCCCTCCCTCCTCCTAAAGGCCCTCTCCGCTGTGGAGAGATGCGTGAATCCCAACTGCATCGGCACAGCAGTACCTGGTGACTCTGGACCAGGAGACATGGGAGGAGAGGGAGGCATGGGTGGGAACAATAACGTAGGAGACAACGGAACAGGAGGCTTCCGCAAGCTCTCCTTGAAAGAGGGCCTCTCTCTGAGTCTGTTGTTAATTAGGATTAAAAAAGACACCAAAGCCGAGATCCTCTGCTAAATCTTTGGCAGCAACTTTGTTTTAAATCGCATCAGAGAGCCCATGAAAACAGGCAGCAACAAGGGCTTCATTGTTCCAACCAACCTATGGGACAAGCGTACGGAACTCAATGGCATACTGAGCAACAGATCTCGTACCTTGCTGAATGGACATGAGTCGTTTGGCAGCAGAGGAAGAACGAGCTGGAACATCAAATACCCTTCGAAAGGAGGCCACAAACTCAGGGTAATTGGAAATCACAGGTTTATTAGTCTCCCACAATGGATTAGCCCAGGCAAGGACCGTGTCAGAGAGTAAAGAGATGAGAAATCCCACCTTAGCTCTGTCAGAGTGAAACACCTGAGGTAACATCTCAAAGTAAATGCCCACCTGGTTCAAAAACCCTCTGCACTGATTAGGATCACCTCCATAACGCTGAGGTAAAGGTGCAGAACCGGACATGCTCCTGGTAGGACTAGGTGCAGCAGCGGAAACAGGAGCAGCCATAACTTGTGGGACACTCTGGTCCAAATGTGCAGTGTAAGTCAGCAGGGTTTGCAGGGCTAGTGCAAATTGATCCAAGCAGTGATCCTGTTCATCTATCCTGGAAATGATGGTAGGTAAAGGTGTATTATTATCACCATCAGGATTCATGGCCCTTGCGTAATGTCAGGGTGCCAGGAATCAGACTGAGACGAGAAGTGCAAAAATAATCATACCTTTATTAATAACAAAAATAATAAAAAGTCCACAAGTCAAATAACAAGCCAGGAGTCAAAACCGGAGCTGGTAGTCAGACGAGCCGAGTCAGGAACCAAAGCGAGTAGTCAGATGGGCCAGAATCAGGAACTAGGAGAACAGCAAAGTCAGGAACAAGCCAGGGATCAGGGACCAGAAGAGACGTCAGACTAGCCAGGTAATACACATGAACTGGAACTCACAAACAGGTCTTAGACAACGTAAAGGCAAAGGCCTTTAAATAATAAGTGATGACATAACAATTCTTAAACTGCAACCTGTCTCACACGGATGATGTACAACAGTCTGGCCATAAGAGGGTGTGCAGGAAATGAGCAGCATCACACACTCTGCACCAGATTCAGCAAGAAAAGGTGAGCAAAATGGCTGCAAGCAGCACATGGCAAAAAAAGCAGGGAAAAAACCCTGACAGGATCCTACCGGATCCATGTCTCATTTAGACAGATACACACAAATGTAAGTTTTCCACACAAACACATCCAGACGCTTCTGGATCCACCAAATAATTTACACAAAAACATCTGGGTCCTTTCGGAACCAACACTTTTTTTCAGAAAAAAAGCCGGATCTTGCCGGATCCATGTTTACTTTAGACAGATACACACAAATTTAAGTGTTTCCTACACAAACACATCCAGACACTTCTGGATCCATTCATTTTTTACACAAAAACATCTGGGTCTTTTCAGAACCAACACTTTTTACAGAAAATTTGTCGGATCCTGCCAGATCCATGTCTAATTTAGACAGATACACACACATTTAGGTGTTTTCCACACAAACACATCCAGACACTTCTTAATCTAATAATATTTTACACAAAAAGCATCTGGGTCCTTCAAGAACCATTTCTAATTTAGACAGATACACATAAATTTGAGGGGTCCATTTATCATTGTGCTATAGCGAACCATGTCCGCCGCACACCGATAAATGCCAACAACATACGCTGTCTGCATTTATCATTGCACCAGCAGTTCTTGTGAACTGCTGGTGCAACGCCGCCCCCTGCAGATTCGCGGCCAGCAGGGGGTGTCAATCAACCCAATCATATTGGATCAGGTTGATTTTCGGCGATGTCTGTCCGCCACCTCAGAGCAGGCGGACAGGTTATGGAGCAGCTTGTGTTTCTGGCGAGCCTGAGCCATTCGGAGCTTGATAAATAGACTCCTAAGTGTTTTCCACACAAACACATCCAGACACTTCTGGATCCAAAGGCGGGGCAGTTGTTGTCATGGATACCAGTATGTATGTAGCTGAAGCCTTACGTCAATTGAGTGACACATCTGTTTATACCAAATTACCAGGTGATCCTACCCTTAAGATTCAAGCTCAATTTACATGTATGCTAGATAGTGCCTTTCATCACAAGATTAATAATAAAAAACTATATGATTTCTTGTTGAATAAACATCCCATTGTACCAGCCTTCTATTTAACTCCTAAGATCCATAAAGATTCATTCAATCCGCCAGGGCGTCCCATTGTGGCTGGTATTGGGTCTATTATGAGTAATAGATACAAAAAGTTAAAGAAAAACCAATGTGCTGGAATAAGATCAAAGCTGCACATAAAAAACAGGCAATCCCAAAGACTGAAATATTAGTTAAGCAAACAGTGTATAGGGTATATGTGAGCGCCTATAAGTGTAAAAACACAAATGGCTAGAGATCTTTATAACGGTTTCTTTAGTTATACTAATTTATTTGTCTATGTAGATACAGTATTCTCAAAGAGTTTCTAAAATCAGAAAGTCCAAAAATATAATAATATGAACAAATTACACCAACGATTGTTGTATAAATATAATATATAATTGTTTATTATAATATAAGATTATTTATTAATTCATAAAGCAGTCAAAAAGGAGTAATAAAATAAAAAATAATAATAATAGATTAAGGTAATACAATAAAACAGTAAAAAGTATATATCCCTATTGGTACCAATTAAATAACTAATCTAATACTAAAAACATATCATGTAGTTTAAAAAGAATTTTTTTAAAGTATCAATGGACAATAGTAAATGGAAACAAGCGCCTAGATTTAGAGTTTTGCGACCGAAGGGGTGCGTTAGCTACGCATCTTTTTTTTCTAGCGCTGCTTCTAAACAATGCTGGTATTAAGAGTTCTCTGAAGGGCTGCATTAGGCTCCAAAAATGGAGCGTAAAGGCATATTTACCGCCACTTCAACCCTCAATACCAGCGTTGCTTACGGTAGTGGCTAGCTGGAAAAGCGTGCTCGTGCACGATTCCCCCATAGGAAACAATGGGGCAGTTTGGCCAGAAAAAAACCCTAACACCTGCAAAAAAGCAGTGTTAAGCTCCTAAAGCAGCCCCATTTTTTCTAAGTCTACACCTAACACCCTAACATGAACCCCGAGTCTAAACACCCCTAACCTTACACTTATTAACCACTAATCTGCCGCCCCCGCTATCGCTGACACCTGCATTATACAATTAAGCCCTAATCTGCCGCTCCGGACACCGCCGCAACCTACATTATACCTATGTACCCCTAATCTGCTGCTCCTAACATTGCCGACACCTATATTATATTTATTAACCCCTAATCTGCCCCCCCAACGTCGCCGCTACCTTACCTACACTTATTAACCCCTAATCTGCCGACCGGACCTCGCTGCTACTCTAATAAATGTATTAACCCCTAAAGCTAAGTCTAACCCTGACCCTAACAGCCCCTAAGTTAAATATAATTTTAATCTAACAAAATAAATTAACTCTTATTAACTAAAGTATTCCTATTGAAAACTAAATACTTACCTGTAAAATAAACCCTAATATAGCTACAATATAACAAATAATTATATTGTAGCTATTTTAGGATTTATATTTATTTTACAGGCAACTTTGTATTTATTTTAACTAGGTACAATAGATATTAAATAGTTATTTACTATTTAATAGCTACCTAGTTAAAATAAATACAAAATTACCTGTAAAATAAATCCTAACCTAAGTTACAATGAAACCTAACACTACACTATCAATAAATTAATTAAATAAATTACCTACAATTACATACAATTAAATAAACTAAATTACAAAAAACACACACTATATTACAAAAAAGAAAAAAAGATTACAAGAATTTTAAACTAATTACACCTACTCTAAGGCCCTAATAAAATAAAAAATCCCCCCAAAATAATAAAGGTCCCTACCCTATTCTAAATTACAAAAGTTAACAGCTCTATTACCAGCCCTTAAAAGGGATTTTTGCGGGGCATGCGCCGCAGTCAACAGCTCTTTTGCCTGTAAAAAAAAATACAACCCCCCAACATTAAAACCCACCACCCACATACCCCTACTCTAACCCAAACCCCCCTTAAATAAACCTAACACTACCCCCTGAAGATCTCCCTACCTTGAGCCGTGTTCACCCAGCCGGGCACCGATGGACCAAAAGAGGACATCCGGAGCGGCAGAAGTCTTCATCCTATCCGGGCAGAAGAGGACATCCGGACCAGCAGACATCTTCATCCAAGCGGCATCTTCTATCTTCATCCATCCGACGAGGAGCGGCTCCATCTTCAAGACCTCCGGCACGGAACATCCTCTTCCGACGACGACTACCGACGAATGAAGGATCCAAGATTGCGTTGCTCTAATTCCGATTGGCTGATAGGATTCTATCAGCCAATCAGAATTAAGGTAGGAAAAATCTGTTTGGCTGATTGAATCAGCTAATCAGAGTGAGCTCGCATTCTATTGGCTGATCGAACAACCAATAGAATGCGAGCTCAATCTGATTGGCGGATTCCTTCAGCCAATCAGAATTTTCCTACCTTAATTCAGATTGGCTGATAGAATCCTATCAGCCAATCGGAATTCGAGAGACGCCATCTTGGATGACGTCATTTAAAGGAACCGTCATTCGTCGGGAAGTCGTCGGCCAGAATGGATGTTCCGCGTTGACAGGATGAAGATGGATCCGGAAGAAAGAAGATTGAAGATGCCGCTTGATAGAAGACTTCAGCCGGATGATGGATCTCTTCAGCCCCCGATTGGATCAAGACTTCAGCCGGATGATGGACCTCTTCAGCCGGATGATGGACCTCTTTAGCCGGATGATGGACCTCTTCAGCACGATGATGGACCTCTTCAGCACAATGTTGGACCTCTTCAGCCCGATGATGGACCTCTTTAGCCCCCGCTTGGGCTTGGATGAAGATTTCGGAGCCTCTTCTGGAGCCTCTTCTGGACGGATTGGTGATACCCGGCGTGGTGAAGATAAGGTAGGGAGATCTTCAGGGGCTTAGTGTTAGGTTTATTTAAGGGGGGTTTGGGTTAGATTAGGGGTATGTGGGTGGTGGGTTCTAATGTTGGGGGGGTATTGTATGTTTTTTTTTTACAGGCAAAAGAGCAGAATTCTTTGGGGCATGCCCCGCAAAAGGCCCTTTTAAGGGCTGGTAAGGTAAAAGAGCTTTTCTATTTTTATTTTAGAATAGGGTAGGGCATTTTTTTTATTTTGGGGGGCTTAGAGTAGGTGTAATTAGCTTAAAATTGTTGTAATATTTTTATAATGTTTGTAAATTATTTTTTTATTTTTTGTAACTTAGTTCTTTTTTTATTTTTTGTACTTTAGTTAGTTTATTTAATTGTATTTATTTGTAGGTATTTGTATTTAATTAATTTATTGATAGTGTAGTGTTAGGTTTAATTGTAGATAATTGTAGGTATTTTATTTAATTAATTTATTGATAGTGTAGTGTTAGGTTTAATTGTAACTTAGGTTACGATTTATTTTACAGGTAATTTTGTAATTATTTTAACTAGGTAGCTATTAAATAGTTATTAACTATTTAATAGCTATTGTACCTGGTTAAAATAAATAAAAAGTTGCCTGTAAAATAAATATAAATCCTAAAATAGCTACAAAATAATTATAATTTATATTGTAGCTATATAAGGGTTTATTTTACAGGTAAGTATTTAGCTTTATATAGGAATAATTTATTTAATAAGAAATAATTTATTTAGTTAGATAAAAAACAGAATTTATGCTTACCTGATAAATTACTTTCTCTTGCGGTGTATCCAGTCCACGGATTCATCCTTACTTGTGGGATATTCTCATTCCCTACAGGAAGTGGCAAAGAGAGCACACAGCAGAGCTGTCCATATAGCTCCCCCCCTAGCTCCACCCCCCAGTCATTCGACCGAAGGCTAGGAGAAAAGGAGAAACCATAGGGTGCAGTGGTGACTGTAGTTTAAACAAAAAAAATTTAACCTGACTTAATTGCCAGGGTGGGCCGTGGACTGGATACACCGCAAGAGAAAGTAATTTATCAGGTAAGCTTAAATTCTGTTTTCTCTTGCAAGGTGTATCCAGTCCACGGATTCATCCTTACTTGTGGGATACCAATACCAAAGCTTTTGGACATGGATGAAGGGAGGGAACAAGACAGGTAACCTAAACGGAAGGCACCACTGCTTGCAAAACCTTTCTCCCAAAAATAGCCTCCGAAGAAGCAAAAGTATCGAATTTGTAAAATTTGGCAAAAGTATGCAGTGAAGACCAAGTCGCTGCCTTACAAATCTGTTCAACAGAAGCCTCATTCTTGAAAGCCCATGTGGAAGCCACAGCTCTGGTGGAATGAGCTGTAATATGTTCAGGAGGCTGCTGCCCAGCAGTCTCATAAGCCAATCGGATGATGCTTTTCAGCCAGAAGGAAAGAGAGGTAGCAGTCGCTTTCTGACCTCTCCTTTTACCAGAATAAACGACAAACAAGGATGATGTTTGTCTGATATCTTTAGTTGCTTGTAAATAGAATTTCAAAGCATGATCCACATCAAGATTGTGTAATAGCCGTTCCTTCTTAGAAGCTGGATTAGGACACAGGGAAGGAACAATGATTTCCTGGTTAATATTCTTATTAGAAACAACCTTAGGAAGAAAACCAGGTTTGGTACGTAAAACTACCTTATCTGCATGGAACACCAGATAAGGTGAATTACATTGCAAAGCAGACAATTCAGAAACTCTTCGAGCAGAAGATATAGCTACCAAAAACAAAACTTTACAAGATAATAACTTAATATTTATGGAATGTAAAGGTTCAAACGGAACCCCTTGAAGAACTGAAAGAACTAAATTTAGACTCCATGGCGGAGCAACTGGTTTATAGACAGGCTTGATTCTGACTAAAGCCTGAGCAAACGCTTGAACGTCTGGTACCTCCGCCAGACGCTTGTGTAAAAGTATAGACAGAGCAGATATCTGTCCCTTTAAGGAACTAGCTGACAAACCTTTCTCCAATCCTTCTTGGAGAAAAGACAATATCCTTGGAATCCTAGATGACAGATGACATGTCCACTAGGTCTGCATACCAAGTCCTGCGTGGCCACGCAGGCGCTATCAGAATTACCAAAGCCTTCTCCTGCTTGATTCTGGCTACCAGACAAGGGAGAAGGGGAAACGGTGGAAAGACATAAGCCATATTGAAGGACCAAGGCGCTACTAGAGCATCGATCACTGCCGCCTTGGGGTCCCTGGACCTGGATCCGTAGAGAGGAAGTTTGGAGTTCTGACGGGACGCCATCAGATCCAATTCTGGAATGCCCCATAGCTGGGTCAGCTGAGCAAAAACCTCCGGGTGGAGTTCCCACTCCCTCGGGTGAAAAGTCTGAAGACTTAGAAAATCCGCCTCCCAGTTGTCTACTCCTGGGATGTGAATTGCAGATAGATGGCAGGAGTGATCCTCCGCCCACCTGATTATTTTGGTGACTTCCTTCATCGCTAGGGAACTCTTTGTTCCCCCCTGATGATTGATATACGCCACAGTCGTGATGTTGTCCGACTGAAATCTGATGAATTTGGCCGCCGCTAGTTGAGGCCAGCCTGAAGCGAGTTGAATATCGCTCTCAGTTCCAAAATTTTTATTGGGAGAAGAGACTCTTCCCGAGACCATAAGCCCTGAGCTTTCAGGGAGTCCCAGACCGCCCCCCAACCTAACAGACTGGCATCGGTCCTTACAATGATCCACTCCGGTCTGCGGAAGCATATTCCCTGAGACAGGTGATCCTGAGACAACCACCAGAGAAGAGAGTCTCTGGTTTTCTGGTCCAGTTGTATTTGAGGAGACAAATCTGCATAATCTCCATTCCACTGTTTGAGCATGCACAGTTGCAGTGGTCTTAGATGTATTCGAGCAAAAGGGACTACGTCCATTGCTGCTACCATTAATCCAATTACCTCCATGCACTGAGCTACAGATGGCCGAGGAATGGAATGAAGAACTCGGCAAGTAGTTAAAAGCTTTAATTTTCTGACTTCCGTCAGAAATATTTTCATTTCTACCGAGTCTATTAATGTTCCCAGGAAGGGAACCCTTGTGAGCGGGGACATAGAACTTTTTTCGGTGTTCACCTTCCACCCGTGAGACCTTAGAAAGGCCAGAACAATCTCCGTATGAGCCTTGGCTCTGGGAAATGACGACGCCTGTATTAAGATGTCGTCCAAATAAGGTGCTACTGCAATGCCCCGCGGTCTTAGTACCGCCAGAAGGGACCCTAGCACTTTTGTGAAAATTCTGGGAGCGGTGGCCAACCCGAAGGGAAGGGCCACAAACTGGTAATGCTTGTCCTGAAAGGCGAACCTTAGGAACTGATGATGATCTTTGTGGATAGGAATATGTAGGTACGCATCCTTTAGATCCACGGTAGTCATATATTGACCTTCCTGGATCATAGGTAAGATTGTCTGAATGGTCTCCATCTTGAATGATGGAACTCTGAGGAATTTTTTTAGAATTTTTAGATCCAGGCCTGAAAGTTCCTTCCTTTTTGGGAACCACAAACAGGTTTGAGTAAAAACCCAGTCCTTGTTCTGTAATTGGAACTGGACATATCACTCCCATCTTGAGTAGATCTTTTACACAGTGTAAGAACGCCTCTTTCTTTGTCTGGTCTGTAGACAGACGAGAAATGTGGAACCTTCCCCTTGGAGGGGAGTCCTTGAATTCTAGAAGATATCCCTGAGTAACGATCCCTAATGCCCAGGCATCGTGAACATCCCTTGCCCAAGCCTGAGCGAAGAGAGAAAGTCTGCCCCCTACCAGATCCGGTCCCGGATTGGGGGCTACCCCTTCATGCTGTCTTAGTAGCAGCTGCAGGCTTCTTGGCCTGTTTACCCTTGTTCCAGCCCTGCAAAGGCTTCCAGGTTGCCTTGGGCTATGAAGCGTTACCCTCTTGCTTTGCGGTTGCAGAGGTTGAAGCAGGACCGCTCCTGAAGTTGCGAAAGGAACGAAAATTAGCCTTATTTTTAGCCTTAAAAGGCCTATCTTGTGGGAGAGCATGGCCCTTTCCCCCGGTGATATCTGAAATAATCTCTTTCAACTCGGGCCCGAAAAGGGTCTTTCCCTTGAAAGGGATATTTAGTCATTTTGATTTGGACGACACATCGGCCGACCATGACTTGAGCCAAAGCGCTCTGCGCACCATAATGGCGAAACCTGAATTTTTTTTGCCGCTAACTTAGCTAATTGCAAAGCGGCATCTGTGATAAAAGAATTAGCCAGTTTTAAAGCTTTAATTCTATCCATAATTTCGTCATATAAGGTCTCCCCCTGGAGCGACTCCTCCAGCGCCTCAAACCAGAAAGCCGCTGCAGTAGTTACAGGAATAATGCAGGCGATCGGTTGTAGAAGGAGCCCTTGTTGAACAAAAATTTTCTTTAGTAAACCTTCTAATTTTTTATCCATAGGATCTTTAAAAGCACAACTGTCTTCAATTGGAATGGTTGTGCGCTTAGCCAGCGTAGAAACTGCTCCCTCTACCTTAGGTACCGTCTGCCACGAGTCCCGCCTGGGGTCAGTAATGGGGAACATTTTCTTAAAAATAGGAGGGGGAACAAAAGGGACACCTGGTCTTTCCCACTCCCTGGTAACAATATCCACAACCCTTTTAGGGATCGGAAACGCATCACTGTATACAGGGACCTCTAGGTATTTCTCCATTTTACACAATTTCTCTGGAACCACCATAGGGTCACAATCATGCAGAGTGGATAGAACCTCCCTAAGCAATACGCGGAGGTGTTCCAACTTAAATTTAAAAGCTAATGAATCTGAATCTGCCCATTGAGAAACCTTCCCTGAGTCAGAAATTTCTCCCTCAGACATCACATCCCTCACCCCTACATCAGAGTGTTGTGAGGGTACATCAGATAAACCTCCCAAAGCTTCCGACTGCTCATAATCTGTTCTTAAAACAGAGCTATCTCGCTTTGTAGGAAAAACTGGCAGTTTGGATAGAAAGGCCGCAAGGGAATTATCCATAACTGTCGCTAGTTGTTGCAATGTAATAGGTGCCAATGCACTAGAGGTACTAGGTATTGCTTGCACGGGCGTAACTGGTGGTGACACTTGGGGAGAGGAAGGTGGACTATCTTCATTACCTTCCATCATAGAATCATCTTGGGCTACATTTTTAAGTGACACAATATGATCTTTAAATTGTATAGACTCATTAGTGCACTTGGGACACATTTTGAGTGGGGGTTCCACCATGGCTACTGAACACATAGAGCAAGGCTTTTCCTTAGTGTCAGACATGTTAAACAGATTAGTATTATATGCAAACAGGCTTAGAAAACACTTTAATAAAATAAAAAACACAATTTGAAAAAACGGTACTGTGCCTTTAAGGAATAAAAAGCGCACACAATTTTACAAAACAGTTAAAAATGCCCCCAATCTTTTGAAATTTTCACAGTATGTGCCTAATGCTTCGATATGATTGCACACCAAGTTTCAGCCTGATTAACCCCTTAATGCCCAAACCGGAGCAGTCTAAAGCCCACAACCGGTTTCAAAACTACAGCACCTTGCCACAGCACTCTGTTGTGGCCCTACCTTCCCTTATGGATTAGTTTAGGGGAAAAACAGCTTCTGTGAGTCCCTCAAGCAGTCTCTGGACCCTCCACGTGAAGCAGCATGAACTGTCTGGAGAAATGAACTGCGCAACTGAGGCGCAAAATTAGGGCCCCTCCCACTCCACTCCGGAGTTGTGAGGCCCTCAAAGTCACACTTAGATGACTAAACTTATGCCATGTGGATAAAAAAAACTTAATAAACACACCAAAGGTGTTTAAAAGTGTCTACCAATGAGTATTTGCTGAATAAAATAATCGATTGCCCTTTCACAGTGTTTACCAGACTATTGAGCCCTGTTAAATAAGCCCTTATTCTATACTAAGTCTCAGAATATGGCTTACCCTTCCCTCATGGGGATTCCTGTCAGTCTTCTAGCATTATTGTGTCTTGACTAGAAAAAAGATGACGGAAACATACCTTAATGCAGTTAAGCCTGCAAACTGTTCCCCCCAACTGAAGTTTTCTGGTACTCATCAGTCCTGTGTGAGAACAGCAGTGGATTTTAGTTACAACATGCTAAAATCGTTTTCCTCTCAGCATAAATCTTCATCACTTTTCTGCCAGAGAGTAAATAGTACAAACCGGTACCATTTAAAAATAACAAACTTTTGATTGAAGATATAAAACTACAAATCTAACACCACATTCACTTTACCCTCCCATGGAGATGCCCTACTGCTAGAGCGGCAAAGAGAATGACTGGAGGGTGGAGCTAGGGGGGGAGCTATATGGACAGCTCTGCTGTGTGCTCTCTTTGCCACTTCCTGTAGGGAATGAGAATATCCCACAAATAAGGATGAATCCGTGGACTGGATACACCTTGCAAGAGAAATTATATTTAACTAAGGGGGGTGTTAGTGTTAGACTTAGCTTTAGGGGTTAATACATTTAATAGAGTAGCGGTGAGGTCAGGTCGGCAGATTAGGGGTTAATACTTGAAGTTAGGTGTCGGTGATGTTAGGGAGGGCAGATTAGGGGTTAATACTATTTATTATAGGGTTATTGAGGCGGGAGTGAGGCGAATTAGGGGTTAATAACTTTATTATAGTAGCGGTGAGGTCCGGTCGGCAGATTAGGGGTTAATAATTGTAGGTAGGTGGCGGCGACGTTGGGGGCGGCAGATTAGGGGTTAATAAATATAATATAGAGGTCGGCGGTGTCAGGGGCAGCAGATTAGGGGTACATAGGGATAACGTAGGTTGCGGCGGTGTGCAGTCGGCAGATTAGTGGTTAAAATTTTTTATTAGAGTGGCGGCGATGTGGGGGGGCCTCGGTTTAGGGGTGCATAGGTAGTTTATGGGTGTTAGTGTAGTTTAGAGCACAGTAGTTAAGAGCTTTATGAACCGGCGTTAGCCCAGAAAGCTCTTAACTCCTGGCTTTTTGCTGCGGCCGGAGTCTTGTCGTTAGAGTTCTAACGCTCACTTCAGCCAAGACTCTAAATACCGGCGTTAGAAAGATCCCATTGAAAAGATAGGATACGCAAATGGCATAGGGGGATCTGTGGTATGGAAAAGTCACAGCTGCAAAGTGAGCCTTAGACCCTTTCCTGACTGACTCTAAATACCAGCGGTGGCCAAAACCAGCGTTAGGACCCCCTAACGCTGGTTTTGACGGCTAACGCAGAACTCTAAATCTAGGCGTAAGTGTTTTCATGCTGTTGAGTCATGTCCCCGATCAACATCACAGCTGTGGCAGTAAACTATAAAAAATTTCAGAAATCAGTTGTGCACAACCCTGCATTTCCGTTTCCTTTGTATTAATTTAAATGGTTTTGCAGAAACACGTTAACATTTTTTATTGTGAAAAGGACATTTCTGTACATTTGTATGCCTAATAGAACATTTATCTCTTAAATAGGGACAGTTGGGAGGTCTTAGGAAACTCTTTTTGTAAAGGATTAATAAAGCTATTTGTGTTGGGGCATTGTGAGTATGCTGTGTATTTGTATATGGTGTGTTATATAAAGCTCTGGAAAAAATTAAGAGACAACAGCAAAATTATCAGTTTTTCTGGTTTTACTATTTATAGGTATGTGTTTGAGTAAAATGAACATTTTTTTTTATTCTATAAATAACTGACAACATTTCTCCCAAATAAATATATTGTGAATTTAGAGAATTTATTTGCAGAAAATAAAGACTGGTCAAAACAAGAGGCAGTGTTTTCAGACTTCGGATAATGCAAAGAAAACAAATTCATATTCATTTTTAAACAACACAATACTAATGTTTTAACAAGAGTTCAGAAATCAATATTTAGATGGAATAACCCTGATTTTCAATCACAGCTTTCATGTGTTTTGGCATGCTCTCCATCTGTCTTTCATATTGCTGTTGGGTGATTTTATGCCACTCCTGGTGCAAAAAATCAAGCAGCTCATCTTTGTTTGTTGACTTGTGACCATCCATCTTCCTCTTGATCACATTCCAGAGGTTTTCAATGGGTTCAGGTCTGGAGATTGGGCTGGCAATGACAGGGTCTTGATCTGGCCGTATTCCATCCACAGCTTGATTGACCTGGCTGTGTGGCATGAAGCATTGTCCTGCTGGGAAAAAAAAACGATTCTCAGAGTTGGGGAACATTGACAGAGCAGTAGAAAGCAAGTTTTTTTTCCAGAATAACCTTGTACATAGCTCGATTCATGCGTCCTTCACAAAGAATTATCTGCCTGATTGCAGCCTTACTGAAGTACTCCCAGATCATCAACGATCCTCCACCAAATTTTACAGTGGGTGCGAGACACTGTAGCTTCTAGGCCTCTCCAGGTCTCCGTCTAACTATTTTACGACCAGGTGTTTGGCAAAGAAGAAAAATAGATTCATCAGAGAAGATGACCTGGAATAGGGCAGATTTATCTTGGAGAAAGACGCGTGAATCAAGCCATGTACAAGGTTATCCTGGAAAAAAACTTTCTTTTCTTCTGCTCGGTCAATGTTCCCCAACTCCAATTATTGTTTTTTCCAGCAGAATAATGGCCCATGTCACACAGCCAGGTCAATCAAGGTGTGGATGATTGTTGGACCATCAGATCAAGACACTGTCATGGCTAGTGATGTCGAAAACCTAAAAATTTCGGTTCGCGAATGGCGGACTCGAACTTCCGGTATTGTTCGCGACAGAGCAAACTCCAAGTGTAACGCACCGCAATCAATCGCAAACAATCCATTTGCACAACCACGAGATAGATTGGATAGATAGATACATAGATTACATAGCTCAATTGATGCAATATACATATGATCGATACAATTTACATAGATCAATAGATGCAATATACATTTGATAGATACGAATGTTATTGAATCAAAGATGCAATATACATTTTATAGATACAAATTACATCAACCAAAATATGTAATATACATTTTATAGATACGAATTACATCGATCAATAGATGCAATCTACATTTGATAGATACGTTTGATAGGTTGATCGATTTGATAGATAAATAAATAGATTTGAACTATATATAATTTCCCTGACAGAGTATAACAATAAGACATGTGGTCTGTGACCCGTGGTGTGTTAAGTAGCACTATTCTTAGCAGTTTACTACAACCTATTACTCCCCCTATCGGGGGAGGTCTATATGGCCTTCATTTTTGGAACCGGGAGATGGAAGAAGATGATTGGTCTGTCCTCCTACTTCAAATTTGTCAAAAACACAAGTGTCTGTCTCAAAACAGTCCGGACAGAAGATAGATAGGATAGATAGATATACATAGATTGATAGTTAGATAGAATCGATAGAAGAGAAATACAGGGAGTGCAGAATTATTAGGCAAGTTGTATTTTTGAGGATTAATTTTATTATTGAACAACAACCATGTTCTCAATGAACCCAAAAAACTCATTAATATCAAAGCTGAATAGTTTTGGAAGTAGTTTTTAGTTTGTTTTTAGTTATAGCTATTTTAGGGGGATATCTGTGTGTGCAGGTGACTATTACTGTGCATAATTATTAGGCAACTTAACAAAAAACAAATATATACCCATTTCAATTATTTATTTTTACCAGTGAAACCAATATAACATCTCAACATTCACAAATATACATTTCTGACATTCAAAAACAAAACAAAAACAAATCAGTGACCAATATAGCCACCTTTCTTTGCAAGGACACTCAAAAGCCTGCCATCCATGGAGTCTGTCAGTGTTTTGATCTGTTCCCCATCAACATTGCGTGCAGCAGCAACCACAGCCTCCCAGACACTGTTCAGAGAGGTGTACTGTTTTCCCTCCTTGTAAATCTCACATTTGATGATGGACCACAGGTTCTCAATGGGGTTCAGATCAGGTGAACAAGGAGGCCATGTCATTAGATTTTCTTCTTTTATACCCTTTCTTGCCAGCCACGCTGTGGAGTACTTGGACGCGTGTGATGGAGCATTGTCCTGCATGAAAATCATGTTTTTCTTGAAGGATGCAGACTTCTTCCTGTACCACTGCTTGAAGAAGGTGTCTTCCAGAAACTGGCAGTAGGACTGGGAGTTGAGCTTGACTCCATCCTCAACCCGAAAAGGCCCCACAAGCTCATCTTTGATGATACCAGCCCAAACCAGTACTCCACCTCCACCTTGCTGGCGTCTGAGTCGGACTGGAGCTCTCTGCCCTTTACCAATCCAGCCACGGGCCCATCCATCTGGCCCATCAAGACTCACTCTCATTTCATCAGTCCATAAAACCTTAGAAAAATCAGTCTTGAGATATTTCTTGGCCCAGTCTTGACGTTTCAGCTTGTGTGTCTTGTTCAGTGGTGGTCGTCTTTCAGCCTTTCTTACCTTGGCCATGTTTCTGAGTATTGCACACCTTGTGCTTTTGGGCACTCCAGTGATGTTGCAGCTCTGAAATATGGCCAAACTGGTGGCAAGTGGCATCTTGGCAGCTGCACGCTTGACTTTTGTCAGTTCATGGGCAGTTATTTTGCGCCTTGGTTTTTCCACACGCTTCTTGCGACCCTGTTGACTATTTTGAATGAAACGCTTGATTGTTCGATGATCACGCTTCAGAAGCTTTGCAATTTTAAGAGTGCTGCATCCCTCTGCAAGATATCTCACTATTTTTGACTTTTCTGAGCCTGTCAAGTCCTTCTTTTGACCCATTTTGCCAAAGGAAAGGAAGTTGCCTAATAATTATGCACACCTGATATAGGGTGTTGATGTCATTAGAACACACCCCTTCTCATTACAGAGATGCACATCACCTAATATGCTTAATTGGTAGTAGGCTTTCGAGCCTATACAGCTTGGAGTAAGACAACATGCATAAAGAGGATGATGTGGTCAAAATACTCATTTGCCTAATAATTCTGCACTCCCTGTAGATAGATTTGTTAGATATATAATTACCCTGACAAAGAATAATAATTAAACATGCGGTCTTGGACCCATGGTAACTAGGTTGTGTTAAGTAGTACTATTCTTAGCACTTTCAGCCCTGTAACTCCCCCTATTGGTGGAGGTCTATATGGCGTGTATGATTACCCTGACAAAGTATAACAACAAGACACGCGGTCTGGGACCCATGGTAATTCGGTTGTGTTAAGTAAAACTTTTCTTAGCACTTTAATCCCTCTTACCCCCCCTTTTGGTGGAGTTCTATATGGCCTACATGATTAGCCTGACAAAGTATAACAAGAAAACATCTGGTCTGAGACCCATGGTAACTAGGTTGTGTTAAGTAGTACTATTCTTAGAACTGTAATCCCTGTTACTCCCCCTATCAAGGGAGGTCTATATGGCCTGCCTGATTACCCTGACAAAGTATAATAATAAGACATGCGGTCTGGGATCCATGTTAACTAGGTTGTGTTTTAAGTAGTACTATTCTTAGCACTTTAATCTCTGTAACTCCCCCTATCTGGGGAGGTCTATACGGCCTGCATGATTACCCATACAAAATATAATAATAAGACATCTGCTCTGGGTCTGGGACCCATGGTAACTAGGTTGTGTTAAGTAGTACTGTTCTTAGCATTTTAATACCTGTTACTCACCCTGTCGGGGGAGGTCTATATGGCCTGCATGATTACCCTAACAAAATATAATAACAACACATGCGTTCTGGGACCCATGATAACTATGTTGTGTTAAGTAGTACTCTTCTTAGTATTTTAATACCTGTTACTCACCCTATCGGGGGAGGTCTATATGGCCTGAATGATTAACCGAACAAAATATAATAATAAGACATATGCTCTGGGACCCATGGTAAGTTTGTGTTAAGTAGTACTGTTCTTAGCATTTCAATACCTGTTACTCACCCTATTGGGGGAGGTCTATATGGCCAGCATGATTACCCTTACAAAATATAATAATAAAACATATGCTCTGGGACCCATGGTAACTAGGTTGTGTTAAGTAGTACTGTTCTTAGCAGTTTAATACCTGTTACAACACCGAATGGTGGCAGGTCTATATGGCCTTCATGATTAGCCGCACCCAAACCCAAAAAAAAAGCCAAGCGGTCTTGGACTAACACCCATGGCTATCTCGGTTGTTTCAAGTAGTACTATTCTTAGCACTTTCATCCCTGTTACTTCCAGGCCTCTCGGGGGTGGTCTACATGGCCATCATGATTAGCCTAACAAAATCCTACAATCCAACCTTGGCTCAGTCTTGATAGGCCGTTAATTGGCTGTATTTTGGTAGTACTGTTCTTATTAGTTTAATACCTGAAACAACACCGAATGTTGGCAGGTCTATATGGCCTTCATGATTAGCCGCACCCAAACTCAAAAAAAAGCCAAGCGGTCTTGGACTAACACCCATGGCTAACTCGGTTGTTTCAAGTAGTACTATTCTTAGCACTTTCATCTCATCCCTGTTACTTCCAGGCCTCTCGGGGGTGGTCTACATGGCCATCATGATTAGCCTATCAAAATACTACAATCCAACCTTGGCTCAGTCTTGATAGGCCCTTAATTGGCTGTATTTTAGTAGTACTGTTCTTATTAGTTTAATACCTGATACAACACCGAATGGTGGCAGGTCTATATGGCCTGCATGATTAGCCGCACCCAAACCAAAAAAAGCCAAGCGGTCTTGGACTAACACCCATGGCTAACTTGGTTGTTTCAAGTTGTACTATTCTTAGCACTTTCATCTCATCCCTGTTACTTCCAGGCCTCTCAGGGGGTGGTCTACATGGCCATCATGATTAGCCTAACAAAATACTAGATAATTTTTAGGAAACGGGAAATAGAAAAAAACATTGATTGGACACCCAGTACACTTCTTTATCCTTAGGCCTTTTTATAAGAGGGTCCAGGACCCTCAAACAAAACAACAGCAGGAAAGAGGACATATGGCATCCTTTGGAACAATAGATTACAGGTAAGGCATTGATTTTATAAACCCAGAGATAATTTGTTGCAACCGGGAAAAAGAAAAAAACTTTGATTGGACACCCAGTACACTTCTTTATCCTTAGGCCTTTTTATAAGAGGGTCCAGGACCCTCAACAGAAACAGCAGCAGGAAAGAGGACATATGGCATCCTTTTGAACAATAGATTACAGGTAAGGCATTGATTTTATAAACCCAGAGATAATTTTTTGCAACTGGGAAATAGAATAAAAACATTGATTGGACACCCAGTACACTTCTTTATCCTTAGGCCTTTTTATAAGAGGGTCCCGGACCCTCTAACAAAACAACAGCAGGAAAGAGGACATATGGCATCCTTTGGAACAATAGATTACAGGTAAGGCATTGATTTTATAAACCCAGAGATAATTTGTTGCAACCGGGAAATAGAAAAAACCATTGATTGGACAGGACACCCAGTACACTTCTTTATCCTTAGGCCTTTTTATAAGAGGGTCCAGTACCCTCAACCGAAACAGCAGCAGGAAAGAGGACATATGGCATCCTTTTGAACAATAGATTACAGGTAAGGCATTGATTTTAGAAAACCAGAGAAAATTTTTTGCAACTGGGAAATATAAAAAAACATTGATTGGACACCCAGTACACTTCTTTATCCTTCAGCGTTTTTATAAGAGGGTCCAGGACCCTCAACAGAAACAGCAGCAGGAAAGAGGACATATGGCATCCTTTTGAACAATAGATTACAGGTAAGGCATTGATTTTATAAACCCAGAGATAATTTTTTGCAACTGGGAAATAGAAAAAAACATTGATTGGACACCCAGTACACTTCTTTATCCTTAGGCCTTTTTATAAGAGGGTCCAGGACCCTCAAACAAAACAACAGCAGGAAAGAGGACATATGGCATCCTTTGGAACAATATATTACAGGTAAGGCATTGATTTTATAAACCCAGAGATAATTTGTTGCAACCGGGAAATAGAAAAAAACATTGATTGGACAGGACACCCAGTACACTTCTTCATCCTTAGGCCTTTTTATAAGAGGGTCCAGGACCCTCAACCGAAACAACAGCAGGAAAGAGGACATATGGCATCCTTTTGAACAATAGATTACAGATAAGGCATTGATTTTAGAAACCCAGAGATAATTTGTTGCAACCGGGAAATAGAAAAAAACATTGATTGGACAGGACACCCAGTACACTTCTTCATCCTTAGGCCTTTTTATAAGAGGGTCCAGGACCCTCAACCGAAACAACAGCAGGAAAGAGGACATATGGCATCCTTTTGAAGAATAGATTACAGGTAAGGCATTGATTTTAGAAACCCTGAGATAAATTGTTGCAACCGGGAAATTGAACCAAAAAAATGATTGGACACCCAGTACACTTCTTTATCCTTAGGCCTTTTTATAAGAGGCTCCAGGACCCTCATATGAAACAACAGCAGGAAAGAGGACATATTGCATCCTTTTGAACAATAGATTACAGGTAAGGCATTGATTTTAGAAACCCGGAGATAATTTGTTGCAACCGGGAAATTGAACCAACAAAATGATTGGTCACCCAGTACACTTCTTTCTACTTCAGCCTTTTTATAAGAGGGTCCCGGAGCCTCAACAAAAACAACAGCAGGGAGCTGAGCATAGGAGTACAAGGGAGTGGGACAATAATAATGTGAAGGGGAAGATTGAGGAGTTGGGGCATTTTGATTTGGTTATCTAGGGAAGTCCTTGCAATGACCTTGCTCGGGTGAATCCATATCGCAAAGGTCTTTTTGAAGGCACTGGTTGTCTATTTTTTTACTTTCGGCATTTGGTACATGAAGCGCGACTTAAGGCTGGTGAGAACCGACCTTTCTTCTGGCTATTGAAAATGTTGTGGCTATGGACAAACATGTGAAGAGGGCCATCTGCCATATTCTGCACGCAAGCCCTGTGATGATTGACGCTAAACATGTGTCACCTGCAAGCAGAGCTCGTTACTTCTGGGTAAATCTTCCTGGTATGGACAGGCCACTGTTTCCCACAGCAAATCATAAGCTGGAACTACAAGATTTTCTTGAGTATGGTAGGAAAGCAAAGTTTAGTAAAGACTGTACTATCACCACGCAACTGAACTCCTTGAAGCAAGGGAAATGCCAGCAGTTTCCTGTGCTTATGGATGACAAGGAGGACGTCCTGTGGTGCACAGAGATGGAGAGGATTTTTGGTTTCCCTGTACACTACACAGATGTCTTCAACATCACCCGAAACACAAGACAGCGACTCTTGGGAAGTTCCTGGAGTGTTCCGGTCATTAGCCATCTCTTTGCGCCCCTAAAGGAATACTTTATCAGTGTTTAACCCCTTCACTTCTAAGCCTAACCGCTGTGTGAAGCAGATTTTATGTTTTTTATGCTGCTGCTTATAGATCTAACCCCTATTGTAAATCATGCTTCAGTTAGTAACTCAAGTTAAATTATATCTTTTTATTATTTATTTATTAGGCTCAGCAGATTCAAAACCTACCATTATTGTATTCATATCACACGACATGTCAAAAGGCTGCATCGCAAATGGCAGTGTGCAAAGTCATAATCTTAGTGAACCTATAAGTGCATTATAACTTTAAATGTTCTAAAATAAACAAAAATACTGATAAAAAAAAAACACAGCAGGAAAGAGGACATATGGTATCATTTTGAACAATAGATTACAGGTAAGGCATTAATTTTAGAAACCCAGAGATAATTTTTTGCAACTGGGAAATAGAAAAAAACATTGATTGGACACCCAGTACACTTCTTTATCCTTAGGCCTTTTTATAAGAGGGTCCAGGACCCTCAACCGAAACACCAGCAGGAAAGAGGACATATGGCATCCTTTTGAACAATAGATTACAGGTAAGGCATTGATTTTAGAAACCCTGAGATAATTTTTGGCAACCGGGAAATAGAAAAAAAACATTGATTGGACACCCAGTACACTTCTTTATCCTTAGGCCTTTTTATAAGAGGGTCCAGGACCCGCAAACAAAACAACAGCAGGAAAGAGGACATATGGCATCCTTCTGAACAATAGATTACAGGTAAGGCATTGATTATCGAATCCCTGAGATAATTTTTATGAACAGGGAAATAGAAAAAAACATTGATTGGACACCCAGTACACTTCTTTATCCTTAGGCCTTTTTATAAGAGGGTCCAGGACCCTCAACCGAAACACCAGCAGGAAAGAGGACATATGGCATCCTTTTGAACAATAGATTACAGGTAAGGCATTGATTTTAGAAACCCTGAGATAATTTTTGGCAACCGGGAAATAGAAAAAAAACATTGATTGGACACCCAGTACACTTCTTTATCCTTAGGCCTTTTTATAAGAGGGTCCAGGACCCGCAAACAAAACAACAGCAGGAAAGAGGACATATGGCATCCTTCTGAACAATAGATTACAGGTAAGGCATTGATTATCGAATCCCTGAGATAATTTTTATGAACAGGGAAATAGAAAAAAACATTGATTGGACACCCAGTACACTTCTTTATCCTTAGGCCTTTTTAAAGAGGGTCCAGGACCCTCAAACAAAACAACAGCAGGAAAGAGGACATATGCCATCCTTCTGAACAATAGATTACAGGTAAGGCATTGATTTTAGAAACCCTGAGATAATTTGTTGCAACCGGGAAATAGAAAAAAAACATTGATTGGACACCCAGTACACTTCTTTATCCTTAGGCCTTTTTATAAGAGGGTCCAGGACCCTCAAACAAAACAACAGCAGGAAAGAGGACATATGGCATCCTTTTGAATAATAGATTACAGGTAAGGCATTGATTATCGAATCCCTGAGATAATTTTTATGAACAGGGAAATAGAAAAAAACATTGATTGGACACCCAGTACACTTCTTTATCCTTAGGCCTTTTTATAAGAGGGTCCAGGACCCTCAAACAAAACAACAGCAGGAAAGAGGACATATGGCATCCTTTTGAATAATAGATTACAGGTAAGGCATTGATTATCGAATCCCTGAGATAATTTTTATGAACAGGGAAATAGAAAAAAACATTAATTGGACACCCAGTATACTTCTTTATCCTTAGGCCTTTTTATAAGAGGGTCCAGGACCCTCAAACAAAACAACAGCAAGAAAGAGGAAATATGGCATCCTTTTGAACAATAGATTACAGGTAAGGCATTGATTTTAGAAACCCTGAGATGATTTGTTGCAACCGGGAAATAGAAAAAAAACATTGATTGGACACCCAGTACACTTCTTTATCCTTAGGCCTTTTTATAAGAGGGTCCAGGACCCTCAAACAAAACAACAGCAGGAAAGAGGACATATGGCATCCTTCTGAACAATAGATTACAGGTAAGGCATTGATTATCGAATCCCTGAGATAATTTTTATGAACAGGGAAATAGAAAAAAACATTGATTGGACACCCAGTACACTTCTTTATCCTTAGGCCTTTTTATAAGAGGGTCCAGGACCCTCAAACAAAACAACAGCAGGAAAGAGGACATATGCCATCCTTCTGAACAATAGATTACAGGTAAGGCATTGATTTTAGAAACCCTGAGATAATTTGTTGCAACCGGGAAATAGAAAAAAAACATTGATTGGACACCCAGTACACTTCTTTATCCTTAGGCCTTTTTATAAGAGGGTCCAGGACCCTCAAACAAAACAACAGCAGGAAAGAGGACATATGGAATCCTTTTGAATAATAGATTACAGGTAAGGCATTGATTATCGAATCCCTGAGATAATTTTTATGAACAGGGAAATAGAAAAAAACATTGATTGGACACCCAGTACACTTCTTTATCCTTAGGCCTTTTTATAAGAGGGTCCAGGACCCTCAAACAAAACAACAGCAGGAAAGAGGACATATGGCATCCTTTTGAATAATAGATTACAGGTAAGGCATTGATTATCGAATCCCTGAGATAATTTTTATGAACAGGGAAATAGAAAAAAACATTAATTGGACACCCAGTATACTTCTTTATCCTTAGGCCTTTTTATAAGAGGGTCCAGGACCCTCAAACAAAACAGCAGGAAAGAGGAAATATGGCATCCTTTTGAACAATAGATTACAGGTAAGGCATTGATTTTAGAAACCCTGAGATGATTTGTTGCAACCGGGAAATAGAAAAAAAACATTGATTGGACACCCAGTACACTTCTTTATCCTTAGGCCTTTTTATAAGAGGGTCCAGGACCCTCAAACAAAACAACAGCAGGAAAGAGGACATATGGCATCCTTCTGAACAATAGATTACAGGTAAGGCATTGATTATCGAATCCCTGAGATAATTTTTATGAACAGGGAAATAGAAAAAAACATTGATTGGACACCCAGTACACTTCTTTATCCTTAGGCCTTTTTATAAGAGGGTCCAGGACCCTCAAACAAAACAACAGCAGGAAAGAGGACATATGCCATCCTTCTGAACAATAGATTACAGGTAAGGCATTGATTTTAGAAACCCTGAGATAATTTGTTGCAACTGGGAAATAGAAAAAAACATTGATTGGACACCCAGTACACTTCTTTATCCTTAGGCCTTTTTATAAGAGGGTCCAGGACCCTCAAACAAAACAACAGCAGGAAAGAGGACATATGGCATCCTTTTGAATAATAGATTACAGGTAAAGCATTGATTATCGAATCCCTGAGATAATTTTTATGAACAGGGAAATAGAAAAAAATATTGATTGGACACCCAGTACACTTCTTTATCCTTAGGCCTTTTTATAAGAGGGTCCAGGACCCTCAAACAAAACAACAGCATGAAAGAAGACATATGGCATCCTTTTGAACAATAGAAACAGGTAAGGCATTGATTATCAAATCCCTGAGATAATTTTTATGAACAGGGAAATAGAAAAAAACATTGATTGGACACCCAGTACACTTCTTTATCCTTAGGCCTTTTTATAAGAGGGTCCAGGACCCTCAAACAAAACAACAGCAGGAAAAAGGACATATGCCATGCTTTTGAACAATAGATTACAGGTAAGGCATTGATTATCGAATCCCTGAGATACTTTTTGTGAACAGGGAAATAGAAAAAAACATTGATTGGACACCCAGTACAATTCTTTATCCTTAGGCCTTTTTATAAGAGGGTCCAGGACCCTCAAACAAAACACCAACAGGAAAGAGGACATATGGCATCCTTTTGAACAATAGATTACAGGTAAGGCATTGATTATCAAATCCCTGAGATACTTTTTGTGAACAGGGAAATAGAAAAAAACATTGATTGGACACCCAGTACACTTCTTTATCCTTAGGCCTTTTTATAAGAGGGTCCAGGATCCTCAACAGAAACAGCAGCAGGAAAGATGACATATGGCATCCTTTTGAACAATAGATTACAGGTAAGGCATTGATTTTAGAAACCCAGAGATAATTTTTTGCAAATGTGAAATAGAAAAAAACATTGATTGGACACCCAGTACACTTCTTTATCCTTATGCCTTTTTATAAGAGGGTCCAGGACCCTCAAACAAAACACCAACAGGAAAGAGGACATATGGCATCCTTTTGAACAATAGATTACAGGTAAGGCATTGATTATCGAATCCCTGAGATAATTTTTATGAACAGGGAAATAGAAAAAAACATTGATTGGACACCCAGTACACTTCTTTATCCTTAGGCCTTTTTATAAGAGGGTCCAGGACCCTCAAACAAAACAGCAGCAGGAAAGAGGACATATGGCATCCTTTTGAACAATAAATTACAGGTAAGGCATTGATTTTATAAACCCAGAGATAATTTGTTGCAACCGGGAAATAGAACAAAACATTGATTGGACACCCAGTACACTTCTTTAGCCTTAGGCCTTTTTATAAGAGGGTCCAGGATCCTCAACAGAAACAGCAGCAGGAAAGAGGACATATGGAATCCTTTTGAACAATAGATTACAGGTAAGGCATTGATTTTAGAAACCCAGAGATAATTGTTTGCAACTGTGAAATAGAAAAAAACATTGATTGGACACCCAGTACACTTCTTTATCCTTAGGCCTTTTTATAAGAGGGTCCAGGACCCCCAAACAAAACAACAGCAGGAAAGAGGACATATGCCATCCTTTGGAACAATAGATTACAGGTAAGGCATTGATTTTAGAAACCCTGAGATAATTTGTTGCAACCGTTAAATAGAAAAAAACATTGATTGGACACCCAGTACACTTCCTTATCCTTAGGCCTTTTTATAAGAGGGTCCAGGACCCTCATACGAAACAACAGCAGGAAAGAGGACATATGGCATCCTTTTGAACAATAGATTACAGGTAAAGCATTGATTATCAAATCCCTGAGATAATTTTTATGAACAGGGAAATAGAAAAAAAATTGATTGGACACCCAGTACACTTCTTTATCCTTAGGCCTTTTTATAAGAGGTTCCAGGACCCTTAACCGAAACAACAGCATGAAAGAGGACATATGGCATCCCTTTGAACAATAGATTACAGGTATGGCATTGATTTTAGAAACCCGGAGATAATTGTTAGGAAACGTGAAATAGAAAAAAACATTGATTGGACAGGACACCCAGTACACTTCTTTCTCCTTCGGCCTTTTTATAAGAGGGTCCAGGACCCTCAACAGAAACAACAGCAGGAAAGAGGACAGATGGCATCCTTTTGAACAAGAGAGTACAGGTACAGCATTGATTTTAGAAACCCGGAGATAATTTGTTGCAACCGGGAAATTGAACCAAAAAACATGATTGGACACCCAGTACACTTCTTTCTACTTCAGCCTTTTTATAAGAGGGTCCCGGACCCTCAACAGAAACAACAGCAGGAAAGAGGACATATGGCATCCTTTTGAACAATAGATTACAGGGAAGGCATTGATTTTAGAAACCCTGAGATACTTTGTTGCAACCGTCAAATTGAACCAAAAAAATGATTGGACACCCAGTATAATTCTTTCTACTTCAGCCTTTTTATAAGAGGCTCCAGGACCCTGATATGAAACATCAGCAGGAAAGAGGACATATGGCATCCTTTTGAACAATAGAGTACAGGTACTGTAAAGCTAAGGTCAGTCAACTCAGGTATACTAATTTACTGGAGTTTGTAACAGAAACTTTAACAGAATCTTTCTGTAGAAAAATGGTATGATGTTCGCTAGGTAAACCAAAAGAGATATCTAGTGGTTTCCCTAGTGCTTTTATATATGCCAGGTGAATACAGGGATGTAGATATTATATGATACTGACTCTGTATTCACAGTGGCATCTATCACAGAGATATAGAATTTAGCTCGGTATTACATACAGCTTTAGGTTTAGCATAACAGTTCAATTTAGGCAGTTATGGGGTAATGATATAAATGATTCACAGAGACCTTCTTAGCAAATAGTACTGAGTAGCACTTACGGTGAGAGTTCTGGAGTTCAAGGAGGCCAAAACCCGGAGCGGTCTGATAGCAAGCGGCAGCGTTCCTGTCAGGCAGGGAGAGAAGCACCGGGCGGTGTCTGATGACGTAGGAGGTGCTGTGTGCTGCGGAAAGGCTGCTGTCCCACACTGTGCGGTTTGAGGATCCAGGCTGTGCTGACAGGCTGCAAGACGGACAGTGTTACACAGGCTGAGGATAAGGATATCAGGATCAAGGTATGAAAACCTTAGCAACTCAGGAGAGCAGATTCTTGAGAGGAAGTTCAATTAGAAACAATTCTCAATAAACCAGCATTGAGGTTAGGGAGGAAGTGCTTTAAATAGGCAGGCCTTAAAGGGACAGTATATAGCGAGAGGGAGCGTAACCCTTACAGAGCCCCCCCCCAAAGGAACCACAGCGAGGGTCATGGTCTAGGACGGTCCGGATTGCATCGGTGAAACAGGGAGACCAGACGAGGGGCCGAGACATTGGAAGCCGGCTCCCAGGAATCATCCTCATGACCAAAACCCTTCCAGTGGATCAGGTAGAACAAAACTCCTGCACGGATACGAGAATCCAGAAAACTGTGTACCTCATACGACTGATCCGAAGACTAAGGGAGCACAGGATCGGAAGATGAAGATGAGGGAGGAGGGTCATGACAAGGCTTTATCAGAGAGATGTGGAACGTCAGATGAATCTTGAAAGTGGACGGAAGTTGCAAGGTGACAGTAGAGGGACTGTTCACCCTGAGGATGGGATAGGGACCCAAAAACAGCTTACCTATTTTCCTACAAGGATAAGATAGCTTTAGGTTCTTTGTAGAAAGCCACACAAACTGACCAATGGCGTATTGAGGACTGGCTCGGTGGCGCAAATTGTAGAACCGCCTCTGCGAAGCCTGAGCATGAAGTATGTTACCATGGATGTGGGTGAAGACTTTTGAAATGTCATTTACCAAGTCATTAACCTGTGGACAAGGGGTATCCACTCTTGGAAGCAGGGTAAAACGTGGATGTAATCCGTAGTTGATAAAGAAAGGGGAAAACCCAGTAGAGGTGTTTTTATTGTTGTTATAAGCAAACTCCGCAAGAGGCAAAAAGGATGCCCAAGCATCCTGCTGATGGGAACAGAAGCATCGCAGATATTGCTCCAGCCACTGGTTAACCCTCTCCGTTTGCCCGTTTGTCTGGGGATGGTAGGCTGTGGTAAGTTTCTGTTCCATGTGTAGAGCCTTGCATAAGAATCTCCAGAACTTCAAAGTGAACTGAGTTCCTCGATCACTGATTATAGTAGTAGGAATACCATGTAGTCGTACGATGTTTTGTATAAAGAGGTCGCATGTAATCCTGGAAGTGGGTAAAGAGTTTATAGGAACAAAATGTGCCATTTTGGAGAACAAGTCTGTGACAACCATTATCGTGGTGTAGTTACTAGAAATAGGGAGATCCACTATGAAATCCAAAGAGACTGTCTCCCAAGGAATTCAAGGAGCAAGTAACGGTTGTAGTAACCCAATGGGTAGTTGTCTTGATGGTTTGGAGGTGGCACAAATAGAACATTTGGATAAAAAGTTTTTAAGATCAGGACGTAGAGTTGGCCACCAATATGAACCTGCTAGTGGTGAGTCGTGAACCATCCGTAGGAGAGTAGGTCTTAACTCTGAAGGAATATACAACTTCCCATCTTTACGGAAAATACCATTGGAATCTTGGGTTAATTCCTGAAAGGGTACAGAAGTATCAGTGGCCACAGCATCCCTGAGTAAAGGTTCGAGACTAGTAAGAAGCCCAATGATACAATCTTTAGGTACTACCGTAGTTGGTTCAATATCAAGAACAGGTTTTGGGGCTTGCCTGGAAAGGGCATCGGCTTTACCATTTCTGGAACCCGGTCGATAGGTGATGATATAATGGAAACGGGAAAAGTAGAGGCTCCATCTCATTTGTCTAGACGAGAGAGTTCTGTTAGATTGGAGATATTGTAAATTTTTGTGGTCAGTATATATGACCGTAGGTTGAAGTGCGCCTTCCAATAAATGCCTCCAGTGGTCAAAAGAACACTTAATAGCCAAAAGCTCCTTTTCACCGACAGGGTAGTTTAATTCAGCCGGTTGCATGAGCCTAGAAAAGAAGGCTACTGGATGGAGAGGATCCTTAAACGATTTCCGTTGGGAAAGAATAGCGCCGATGGCGAAATCGGATGCATCCACCTCAAGTATGAATTGTTTATCCGTATCTGGATATTGTAAAATAGGAGCTGAAGTGAATTTCGATTTTAGTGTGTCAAAGACTGATTGGGTCTGACTATTCCATCGGAAGTTGAGATCCAGCTTGGTAAGATCTGTCAGAGGTTTTGTGAGGGCAGCGAATCCTGGGATAAACTTTCTGTAAAAGTTAGAGAACCCAAGGAAATGTTGTACATCTTTTTTTGATTGAGGGGTAGGCCACTCCAGAATTGCTTGTACTTTATCACTTTGCATCTTAATTCCCGAAGGAGAGATCTCATAACCCAAGAATGAAATCTTACTAGATTCAAATATGCATTTTTCAAGTTTAGCGTAAAGATTATTTTTTCGTAATCTAGTGAGTACTTCTCTTACGTGTCCTCTATGTTGGTCTAGGTCTTGTGAAAAGATCAAAATATCGTCCAAATAGACCACTAAATATACGTCCAAAATGTCCCTGAAAAGGTCATTGATGAGACATTGAAATGTTGCTGGAGCATTGCATAACCCGAATGGCATCACCGTATATTCGAATAGACCGTATCTAGTCCGAAAAGCGGTGAGCCATTCGTCTCCAGCTCTCATTCGTATCAGATTATAGGCACCCCGGAGATCCAATTTGGTGAAAACCGAGGCACCTCTTAATCTTTCGATTAACTCAGGAATGAGTGGGAGGGGGTACCTGTTCTTACGTGTGCGCCTATTTAACTCCCTATAGTCGATGATGGGTCTCAACGAACCATCTTTATTAGTAACAAAGAAAATCCCGGCTCCAGCAGGAGATGTACTGGGTCTGATAAACCCTTTCCTGAGATTCTCATCAATATAATTCTTTAAATGTTCTAACTCCGGTTTTGATAGGGGATATATATGACCATAAGGGATTGAGACCCCGGGGAGTAAATCAATTGGGCAATCATAGGCCCTGTGGGGTGGAAGGCTCTCAGCATCTTTCTTATCAAAGACATCTAAGAATTCAGCATAATGCGTGGGTAAGGTACAAACTTCTGTTTGAGGGAGTTTAGTACTACTAACACTAAGACAGGAGAGTGTAGGGGTAGAAAAGGTAAGACAGAAGTCTTCCCAATTGAATGTTGGTTTATGTGTACGTAACCAATCAATTCCCAATATGATGTCAAACATGGGAGAAGATATAACATCAAATGTGCATGTGTCAATAACAGAAGTGCTAGCAGTTACCTGGAGAGGTATGGTCTGTTTCATAACAGGACCAGAGGAGAGAAAAGAGCCATCAATAACCCTCACAGAGACTGGAGCTGTTTTACACTCAATAGGAATTTTATTTCGTTTCACAAAACCACAATGTATAAAATTCCTACACAATCCGGTATCCACAAGGGCTTCAGTGGTTGTCTTGTACTGTTGCCACTGTAAGAGAATTGGGATGGTTATATATGAATTTTTTGTTGTTTTCAACATAAGAGTATTTGTATGATTGAATGACCTACCCTTCTTAGTTTTTGAGAGTACTGGGCAGTCCTTAACTTCATGGGTTGGGCAGGCACAGTACATACAGAGACTGTGTAGTTTTCTTCTTGATTTCTCTTGGGGGGTTAGAGGCCCCTTCATAAACCCAATATCCATCGGTTGTGGGGTTTCTTTTACTTGATAAGATGGTGCTGGGAAGAAATTTTTTGAGCTACTGGCTCTTTCGTTTCGCCGTTCTCTGAGACGTCTGTCGATGTTAATACAGAGTGTGAATAATTCTTCAAGAGAATCAGGGATTCCTATGCGAGACAGCTCATCCTTTATCTCTTCAGATAAGCCTAGGCAAAATTGCGTCTTAAGAGAAACCTCATTCCACTCTGAATCTCGAGCTGAGATTTTGAACTGTGTAATGTAGTTTTCCACTGGATTCTTTCTTTGTCTCAGAGATCTGAGAGTATTTTCTGCAGATACCTGCTTAAATGGATCATCATAAAGAGCTGACATTTGGTTGAAGAAGGTTGAGAGGGACCCCAAGATGGCGTCGTGATTCTCATAATAGGTGTCTGCCCAGGCCCTGGGCTCTCCCCTGAGGTAGGAGATCACTGTTAGCACCCTAGCCCTCTCTGTGGGATAAGTGCGTGGCTTCATTTCAAAGAGGAGTAAACAGGAATTCCTAAACTCCCTGAAGCGTGTACGGTCGCCAGAGAACTTCTCTGGGGGAGAGACCAGGGATTCTGGGAGAGATTCAGTAGCAGGAGGTTTAGGGGCTAAAACCTCCCTTAGACAGGCTTTTAAAGCCTGATTCTCCACTTGTAGTTCGTGGAATGATCCGGATAAGGCATCCAGCCTATCTGATAAAACCTGAATTTTTTCATTTAATGGATCTTGCTCCATTTCAACTGTATGTAAAGAAAAAGTTTGAAGGAAAAAAATAAATAAAACTTTTTCAGGATTATTTGTGTAGGAATATTAAAGCACAATTCCTATTCCTTTTGGCTGGTTTATTATGTAAAGCTAAGGTCAGTCAACTCAAGTATACTAATTTACTGGAGTTTGTAACAGAAACTTTAACAGAATCTTTCTGTAGAAAAATGGTATGATGTTCGCTAGGTAAACCAAAAGAGATATCTAGTGGTTTCCCTAGTGCTTTTATATATGCCAGGTGAATACAGGGATGTAGATATTATATGATACTGACTCTGTATTCACAGTGGCATCTATCACAGAGATATAGAATTTAGCTCGGTATTACATACAGCTTTAGGTTTAGCATAACAGTTCAATTTAGGCAGTTATGGGGTAATGATATAAATGATTCACAGAGACCTTCTTAGCAAATAGTACTGAGTAGCACTTACGGTGAGAGTTCTGGAGTTCAAGGAGGCCAAAACCCGGAGCGGTCTGATAGCAAGCGGCAGCGTTCCTGTCAGGCAGGGAGAGAAGCACCGGGCGGTGTCTGATGACGTAGGAGGTGCTGTGTGCTGCGGAAAGGCTGCTGTCCCACACTGTGCGGTTTGAGGATCCAGGCTGTGCTGACAGGCTGCAAGACGGACAGTGTTACACAGGCTGAGGATAAGGATATCAGGATCAAGGTATGAAAACCTTAGCAACTCAGGAGAGCAGATTCTTGAGAGGAAGTTCAATTAGAAACAATTCTCAATAAACCAGCATTGAGGTTAGGGAGGAAGTGCTTTAAATAGGCAGGCCTTAAAGGGGCAGTATATAGCGAGAGGGAGCGTAACCCTTACAGGTACAGAATTGATTTTAGAAACCCGGAGATAATTTTTATGAAACTGGAAATAGAAAAAAACATTGATTGGACAGCCAGTACACTTCTTTCTCCTTCAGCCTTTTTATAAGAGGCTCCAGGACCCTCATATGAAACATTAGCAGTAAAGAGGACATATGGCATTCTTTTGAACAATAGAGTACAGGTACGGCATTGATTTTAGAAACCCCGAGATAATTTTTTGGAAACGTGAAATTGGCCAAAAAACATGCTTGGACACCCAGTACAGGTCGTTCTCCTTCAGCCTTTTTATAAGAGGGTCCAGTACCCTCAACAGAAACAACTGCAGGAAACACCACATATGCCATCCTTTTGCACAATCAAGTACAGGTATGCCATTGATTTTAGGAACCCGGAGATAATTGAGAGGAACCGGGAACATTTTTCAAAAAATGTGCTTGGACACCCATTACAGGTCGTTCTCCTTCAGCCTTTTTATACCATATGCCACGAACCACAACAGGCACAACAGCATGAAACACCACATGTGCCACCCTTTTGCACAATAGAGTACAGGTATGGCATAGATGTAACCCAGAGATAATTTAGAGCAACCAAGAGACGGATAAAGATGCTTGGTCGGTCCTCCACCTTCACATTTGGGGCACTGCACGTGCAATTTAATGGTCCACCAGATATGAGTGGTGTGTTAAGTTGTACTATTCTTAACAGTTTAATCACTGTTATGTGCCTTATTTTTTTATTTGATTTTTGTACCCACAGAGCAGCAGCAGAGGCCAGAAAAATTAGGCATGTACAAATGACTGAAAAATTGGGTATTGTTGTAGCCACTGCTGTAGCAGTGGCCAGAAAAATTGATGTTTGTAAAACATTTAGAAAGTGCCCTAAAAGCTTGTGGCTTGAACACTAGTTGTTGGCGGATAAGTCAAGCAAGTCATCCTGCATTATAAGAAAAAAAAGCCAGCATGTGTACCAGTTGTAGCCCAAGCCAGTTCATCTCATCATCAGGCCTTTTTTACTCAAATGTATTGCCCAATGACAGTCCCTTCGGGATCCATCCCTCATTCATTTTAATAAAAGTGAGATAATCAAGGCTTTTTTGACCTAGGCGACTTCTCTTCTCAGTGACAAAACCTCCTGCTGCACTGAAGGTCCTTTCGGACAGGACACTTGAAGCGGGGCAGGCCAGAAGTTCCATTGCAAATTGGGATAGCTCAGGCCACAAGTCAAGCCTGCACACCCAGTAGTCAAGGGGTCCATCGCTCCTGAGAGTGTCGAGATCTGGGGATGCATGGGAGTTAAAAAGGTACGCATGTCCTCCATCAACAAGACGTCAGGAAAGCGTCCTGTCCTTACCGCTGTGGTCGTGGGAGGATTACTTTCATCTCTTCCCCTGTTACATTCCCGTTGTGCTGTGACATCACCCTTATACGCTGTGTAAAGCATATTTTTTAATTTATTTTTAAAATGCTCCATCCTTTCCGACTTGCGGAAATTTGGTAACATTTCAGGTACTTTATGCTTATACCTGGGGTCGAGGAGCGTGGACACCCAGTACAGGTCGTTCTCCTTCAGCTTTTTTATACGAGGGTCCCTCAACAGGCACGACAGCATGAAAGAACCCATTTGAACAAGGTTGGATGCCGAGCTAATCATGTCCCATTCCTCGTCCTCACTGATCTCACTGAGGGTATCTTCTTCCCCCCAGCCACGTACAACACCACGGGTACCAGAGAGGTGACAACGAGCACCCTGGGATGCCTGTTGTGCTCGGTCTTCCTCCTCCTCAAAGCCACATTCCTCCTCTGACTCCTCTTCCTCACAATCCTCTTCCTGCGTTGCCGCTGGTCCAGCAAGCGATGCTGATAAGGCTGTTTGTGGGGGTGATGGACACCACAACTCTTCCTCTTCACGCTCATCTATGGCCTGATCCAGCACTCTTCGCAGGGCACGCTCCAGGAAGAAAACAAATGGTATGATGTCGCTGATGGTGCCTTTGGTGCGACTGACAAGGTTTGTCACCTCCTCAAAAGGACGCATGAGCCTACAGGCATTGCGCATGAGCGTCCAGTAATTTGGCAAAAAAATCCCCAGCTCCCCAGAGGCTGTCCTAGCACCCCGATCATACAAATACTCATTAACAGCTTTTTCTTGTTGGAGCAGGCGGTCAAACATTAGGAGTGTTTAATTCCACAGTGTCGGGCTTTCGCAAATCAAGCGCCTCACTGGCAGGTTGTTTAGACGCTGGATATGGGACAAGTGCGCCATGGCCATGTAGGAACGCCTGAAATGGCCACACACCTTCCTGGCCTGTTTCAGGACGTCTTGTAAGCCTGGGTTCTTATGGACAAATCGTTGTAAATCAGCTTACACACATGTGCCATTCACGGCACATGTGTCAACTTGTCCAATTTCAATGCTGCCACCAAATGACTTCCATTGTCAGAAACAACCTTGCCAATCTCCAGTTGGTGCAGAGTCAGCCACTGATCCACCTGTGCGTTCAGGGTGGTCAGGAGTGCTGGTGCGGTGTGACTCTCCGCTTTCAGGCAAGTCAACCCCAAGACGGCGTGACACTGCCGTACCCGGGATGTAGCATAGTACCTGGGGAGCTGGGGGGGGTGCCATAGATGTGGAGCAAGACGCAGAAGGAGAAGAGGACTCAGCCAAGGAAGAGGTTATGGAAGAGGATGGAGTGGGAGGAGTAGAGGAGGTAGCAGAAGGCCTGCCTGCAAGTCGTGGCGGTGTCACCAACTCTTCTGCAGAGCCACACATTCCATGCTTGTCAGACGTCAGCAGGTTTACCCAATGCGCAGTGTAGGTGATATACCTGCCCTGACCATGCTTTGCAGACCAGCTATCCGTGGTCATATGGACCCTTGCCCCAACGCTGTGTGCCAGACATGCCATAACTTCCTTTCGAACAACAGAGTACAGGTTTGGGATTGCCTTTTGTGAAAAGAAATTTCGGCCAGGTACCTTCCACTGTGGTGTCCCAATAGATACAATTTTTTTGAAAGCATCAGACTCCACCAGCTTGTATGGTAAAAGCTGGCGGGCTAAGAGTTCAGACAAGCCAGCTGTCAGACGCCAGGCAAGGGGGTGACTTTGAGAAATTGGCTTCTTACGCTCAAACATGTCCTTGACAGACAGCTGACTGTGGGCAGATGACCAGGAACTGCTACGTAAGAGAGACTCAGTGGAGGATGGTTGAGAGGGGGCAAGGAGGACAGCAGTGGTTGACGTGGCTGAAGATGCTGGAGCAGGAGGAGGAGGGCGGCTTTCAGTTTGTGTGCTGCTTCTACTCATGTGTTCTTCCCATCAGCCTTTGTGATGGGAGACCATGTGCCTTCGCAAAGCAGTTGTACCTAGGTGGGTGTTGGACTTCCCACGACTCAGTTTCTTTTGGCACAGGTTGCAAATAGCATCACTGTTGTCAGAGGCAGACACACACAAAAAATGCCACACTGCTGAGCTCGCGATGACGGCATTCTGGTGGTGGCAACAGCATGCGTTGATGGACGTCGGCGTGCTGTCTGGCTGACCCCGGGTGCCGATACATGCTGTCTGACTGTGCCACTATCTCCTGCTTCCCCCTGCTTCCAACTCGTCTCCTCCTCCTCCTCTCTGTCTCCCCATCTGAACTTTCCCCCTCTTCGTCTTCTCTTCTAGCAGGCACCCACGTGACATCCACCGACACATCATCATCAACCGCTTCACTTGTATCTGACACATCAAGAAAGGAAGCAGCAGTGGGTACAACATCATCATCATCACACCGTACCTCCATGTCTGTAATGCTGCCTGACTGAGACATATCACTGTTATCTACATCCTCTGTCAATGATGGTTGCGCATCACTCATTTCTTCCAACTGATGTGTCAATAACTCCTGTGACAAATCAAGTGAAGCGGCTGTGGTGCTAGTGTTGGTGGTGGCGACAGGCGGGCGAGTGGCACTGGTCACTTGAGACGTGCCCAAAGCACAGCTGGACATAGATGGTGCGTCAAGGTTAGGAGGACTAGGAGCGGAAGCTGTAGAAGATTGGGTGTCCTGTGTTAGCTATTCAACTAGGTCCTCCTCAGAACTTTTCGCGTCCCCCCTGGCACCCGGCGTCTGAACAATGTGCATATTTGTAGGGTCTAAAGGAATCACAGCACCACGACCACGGAACCTGCGGGGTGGCCTGCCTCTGCTTGTCATTTTTTTTTTAAAATGGACACTGATAATACTATTACACAAATTATGAGTGGTGGCACTGGGCAAGTGGGCACAGTATACGCTGTGAGACTGACAACAAAAAAAAAGACAGATGTTTAAAAGTCACAGATTGTAAATTTTTTAAATATTAGAAGTACTGTGACAACAAATATGATTGTTGACAATAGTTGGCAAATGGGCCTGTCTGGCACACACGCTGGGAGAAAGGCAACTGCAATTAGATTAAACTAGCTGAGTCATGCTTCTTAGTCCAAAAATTTATTTTGAAAAAAATTTGACAATACTGTTAGAACAAAATTGATTGGTGGCACTAGTTGGAAACGGCAAGTTGGCCTGGCACACACACTGGCAGGCAGGCAACTGCAATTCAATGGCACTAGGAGACTGAAGATTCAGTCAAAACAGTTATGATTTAAAAAAAATTCAATACTGTTACAAGAAATATGATTGGTGGCACTAATTGGCTAGTTGGGCCTGGCACACAGGCTGGCAGGCAGGAGAAAAATGCAATTCAAGGGCACTAGTAGACTGCAGATTCACAGTCCAAAAAGTGATGATTTACAATTTTTTCTATACTGTTACAAGAAATATGATTGGTGGCACTAATTGGCTAGTTGGGCCTGGCACACAGGCTGGCAGGCAGGAGGGAACTGCAATTCAATGGCACTAGTAGACTGCAGATTCACAGTGAAAACAGTGATGATTTACAATTTTTTAAATACTGTTACTAGAAATATGATTGGTGGCACTAATTGGCTAGTTGGGCCTGGCACACAAGCTGGCAGGCAGGAGGAAAGTGCAATTCAATGGCACGAGCAAACTGATGATTCAAAATCACAATCTAACAATTTTTAATTTTAAATATTAACAATACAGTGACAACAAATATGATTGGTGTAACTAGTTGGCAATTCAGCCTGGCACACAGGCTGCCAGGGAGGAGGGAACTGTAATTCAATGGCACTACTAGACTGCAGATTCACAGTCAAAAAAGTGATGATTTACAATTTTTTCAATACTGTTACAAGAAATATGATTGGTGGCACTAATTGGCTAGTTGGGCCTGGCACACAGGCTGGCAGGCAGGAGGAAACTGCAATTCAATGACACTAGTAGACTGCAGATTCACAGTGAAAACAGTGATTTACAATTTTTTAAATACTGTTACTAGAAATATGATTGGTGGCACTAATTGGCTAGTTGGGCCTGGCACACAAGCTGGCAGGCAGGAGGAAAGTGCAATTCAATGGCACGAGCAAACTGATGATTCAAAATCACAATCGAACAATTTTTAATTTTAAATATTAACAATACTGTGACAACAAATATGATTGGTGTAACTAGTTGGCAAGTCGGCCTGGCACACAGGCTGGCAGGCAGGAGGAAAGTGCAATTCAATGGCACGAGCAAACTAATGATTCTGAATCACAATCAAACAATTTTTTATTTTAAATATTAACAATACTGTGACAACAAATATGATTGGTGTAACTAGTTGGCAAGTCGGCCTGGCACACAGGCTGGCAGGCAGGAGGAAAATGCAATTCAAGGGCACTAGTAGACTGCAGATTCACAGTCAAAACAGTGATGATTTACAATTTTTTCAATACTGTTAAAAGAAATATGATGGGTGGCACTAATTGGCTAGTTGGGCCTGGCACACAGGCTGGCAGGCAGGAGGAAAGTGCAATTCAATGGCACGAGCAAACTGATGATTCAGAATAACAATCAAACAATTTTTAATTTTAAATATTAACAATACTGTGACAACAAATATGATTGGTGTAACTAGTTGGCAAGTCGGCCTGGCACACAGGCTGGCAGACAGGAGGAAAATTCAATTCAAGGGCACTAGTAGACTGCAGATTCACAGTCATAACAGTGATGATTTACAATTTTTTCAATACTGATAAAAGAAATATGATTGGTAGCACTAATTGGCTAGTTGGGCCTGGCACACAGGCTGGCAGGCAGGAGGAAAGTGCAATTCAATGGCACGAGCAAACTGATGATTCAGAATAACAATCAATTTTTAATTTTAAATATTAACAATACTGTGACAACAAATATGATTGGTGTAACTAGTTGGCAAGTCGGCCTGGCACACAGGCTGGCAGGCAGGAGGGAACTGCAATTCAATGGCACTACTAGACTACAGATTCACAGTAAAAAAAGTGATGATTTACAATTTTTTCAATACTGTTATAACAACTAAGATTGGTGGCACTAATTGGCTAGTTGGGCCTGGCACACAGGCTGGCAGGCAGGAGGAAACTGCAATTCAATGGCACTAGGAGAATGAAGATTTGCAGTCAAAAAACTTATGATTTAAAAATTTTTCTATACTGTTACAAGAAATATGATTGGTGGCACTAATTGGCTAGTTGGGCCTGGCACACAGGCTGGCAGGCAGGAGGAAAGTGCAATTCAATGGCACAAGCAAACTCATGATTCACAAGTGAACAATTTGTAATTTTAAAGATTAACAATACTGTTACAACTATGATTGGTGTAACTAGTTGGCAAGTCGGCCTGGCACACAGGCTGGCAGGCAGGAGGGAACTGCAATTCAAGGGTACAAGCAAACTGATGATTCACAATCGAACAATGTTTAATTTTAAATATTAACAATACTGTTCCAACAACTATGATTGGTGGTACTAATTGGCTAGTTGGGCCTGGCACACAGGCTGGCAGGCAGGAGGGAACTGCAATTCAATGGCACTACTAGACTGCAGATTCACAGTAAAAAAAGTGATGATTTACAATGTTTTCAATACTGTTACAACAACTATGATTAGTGGCACTAATTGGCTAGTTGGGCCTGGCACACAGGCTGGCAGGCAGGAGGAAACTGCAATTCAATGGCACTAGGAGACTGAAGATTGGCAGTCAAAAAAACTTATGATTTTAAATGTTTTCTATACTGTTACAAGAAATATGATTGGTGGCACTAATTGGCTAGTTGGGCCTAGCACACAGGCTGGCAGGCAGGAGGAAAGTGCAATTCAATGGCACAAGCAAACTGATGATTCACAATCGAACAATTTGTAATTTTAAAGATTAACAATACTGTTACAATAACTAGGATTGGTGTAATTAGTTGGCAAGTCGGCCTGGCACACAGGCTGGCAGGCAGGAGGGAACTGCAATTCAATGGCACTACTAGACTGCAGATTCACAGTAAAAAAAGTGATGATTTACAATGTTTTCAATACTGTTACAACAACTATGATTAGTGGCACTAATTGGCTAGTTGGGCCTGGCACACAGGCTGGCAGATATGAGTCGTGGCTGGTAGGTAGGGCAGCAATTTAACACAGTATGCTGTGTGAGAAAAACACAGGCCTGATAGAAAATTAAGTTAGATTACACTAGCAAAATAATTTAAAAGTTTATATTTTAATATTAAAATAATGTTAAGCAGTGCACATATGAGTGGTGGCACTGGCTGGCTGCTACGTAGGGCAGCAATTAACAACAGTATGCTCTGTAAGTCAGATAGACAGTTAGGCACAGGCCTGATAGAAAATAAAATTAGATTACACTAGCATAATGATTTAAAGATTTTTTGGGGGAATTTAAAGAAAAATGTTAAGTACATATGAGTCGTGGCTGATAGCCTTGGAAGGGCAGCAATTAAAAACAGTAGGCTCTGTAAGTCTGATACACACACGCCTGATAGAAAATACAATTAGATTACACTAGAAAAATGATTTAAAGTTTTTTTTTTTGGGGGGGGGGATTTAAAAAAAGGTTAAACACATATGAGTCGTGGCTCATAGACTAGGAAGGGCAGCAATTAAACACAGTATGCTCTGTAAGTCAGCAAAACACACAGTCCTGATAGAAAATGATATTAGATTACACTAACAAAAAAATTTAAAAGTTTTTTTTTTTAATTTAAAATAAGGTGAAGCAGATATGAGTGGTGGCTGCCTGGCACAGAGCAATTAACCAAAAGACTGAAAAAAACTGAAGTATATGCTGTGTGAGCCTGACAGACACAGGCCTGATAGAAAATGAAATTAGATTACACTAGCAAAATGATTTAAAAGTTTTTTTTAAAATTTAAAATAATGTTATAAGCGGATAGGACCACTGGTGGCTGGCACAGAGCAATGAAACAGAGTATATGCTGTGTGACACAGGCCTGATAGAAAATGAAAATAAATTACACTAGCAAAATAATTTCAAATTTTTGTTGGTTAAATTTAAACTAATGTTGTTAGGCAGATATCAGTGGTGGCAGTAATCACAGCATATGCTGTGAGCTTTACACACAGGCTGAAAGCCAGGCAAATGCTAATAAAAATACGAAGAAAAAACAAACAAAAACGGCTCGAATTATAGCCCTAAAAAGGGCTTTTAGGGGTGCTGTCCTTGCAGCAGAGATGAGTCCTTCAGGACTGTAGTGGACACTAAATACACTAGCCTAGCTATCTATTTTCCTATAATGTCAGCAGCAGCAAAACAAAACGTCCTCTCACTAACAAAGCAAGATCGTTATGAGTCTAAAATGGCTGCTGCCAAGAAGAGGGGAGTGTCTGTGAGGGAGTGTCTGATGCTGATTGGCTCTAATGTGTCAGAAGGCTGTGACATACAGGGTCAAAGTTTCCTCAATGATGACACATAGGGGCAGATCGAACATCGCATGTGTTCGCCCGCAGCTGCAAACGCAAACAACCTAGGTTCGCCGTGAACCGTTCGCGGGCGAACAGTTCGGGACATCACTAGTCATGGCCACATGACATATACCTATAAATAGTAAAACCAGAGAAACTTTTGCAGTGGTCTCTTAATTTTTTTCCAGAGCTGTATATGCATTATACTATAAAATACTTTATTATGTATTTTAACAAACTTCATTACTAAAAAAAAAAAAAAATGTGCAGACCTGCCAACTTTGAAAAATTCTTTATTGTGTGTACTAGAAGTGACGTCATAGAAAGGGGAAAAGTCTTTAAATAGAACGTGTTATTGTTGTTATTGATATATATGTAGTTGTATTGTGAAAATATTGTCCACTTCCATGCCAACACTAAAAAAAAAAAACTTATTTTAAGCTGAACTGATTAAAAAGAAATCTTAAAGTGATGGTAAATCCTAGTGTTTAAAAAACCCTGCAGAAGAAAGTGGGCACAACGTTTCTCCTTTACAATATTTGGGCTTTTTAAAGTCTGCACTATGTGAATTACATTTTGAGAAAAAAACAACAACTTGATAACTTGTCCTTCTGTAGTTTTTATAAACGTTTTCCCTTTGTGTATGCCAAGTGCAGTGGGGTATTTAGTTTTCGTGCTGCCCTAGGCACTCATTTTTTTTTTTTTTAAATGGAATTTCCAAAGTAAATGTTCACAAGGACTTCAATAAATACACATTGTTCTACACATACCACACAGGCACAAACACACATATCTATTGATATACAGTTATAGCCAACAGCCACACACAAAAAAGTGCTGCCACCTCTCCACTCTGCTGCCCTAGGCAAGTGCCTTGTTTGCCTGGGCCAAAATACGCCCCTGGTCAATGAGTTTCGGACGCACGTTATTGCAAACAGCACCGTTAGTAATTACGTTTGAGTGGCATAAAAGGAAGGCGATCAGGGACTCATACGTTCATCATTATGTACAAAGTACGAATACATGAGAAAATGAACAAATCGAAAAACTGCTAATCCTAAAATGGTCATATATAAATATATATAACTGGATGTATAAGTGTTAGGAGTATCGGATAAAAGTGTGATATTTGGGCAGGCTCGGTGACGAAACGGGGTGAAGGGAAGACTCCAACACTTGCACTTTCTATTCATTGACCTAGCCTGGCGCCCTCTGTGGGTGTGTGCGGGGGATGCTATTGGGAAATTCGGCTGTGTTCTCTGTAAAGCTGGTCCGTGTGCTCGCAAAAGATGGCTGACCTGTCCCCAGTGCAGCCACCGCTCAGGGATGGGGGCAGCCGGTTCGGATACACCGTATTCCCTGGCGCCGAATCCGAGTCTGAAGCCGAACTGTCCTTGAGCCTGGTTAGCATCAAGACTCGGTCGTACGGCAGCACGGCCACTTTGACGGCTCCATGGGCCGAACGCTATATCGAGCACCAGCTGAACCCCAACGACACTCTGCAAGGCATCGCACTGAAGTACGGAGTGACGGTAAGGATGTAGTAAGGAAAGGCCTTTAATAGTAGTGCGGCCCATGCTGTAACAGTCCCAGGCTCGGGAAGCGCGTGTAGCGCTCATTGATGAGAATGTAGATTGCTCTCATTGTCATAGTGTGATACATTATGGGCATTTACACAGTGGGCGATGAGGTCAGAAAAGGTAATGTAGAGTAATATACCTACAATAAGCTGTGCGAGACGAGACCATCACAATCTCATTGGTGTAATTTCTAGGGGCTGTCTTTGGAGATGTTACACAGGAAAAGTTTGATGTGTATATAATACACTGTTGTTTAAAACTGCAGGGGTTCCTCCTTGTCTGATTAGAGGGTTTTAGCAGATTCTTGTATATTCCTTCAGAATATATTAAATTTCAATATCATATTAGTTTGTTGTTTTTTTTAACTAACATCTATGCACATGCTTTTTTATTTCGGTTAACAAAGCAAAATAAAATATAAATCCAGAGGAATTCATGCATATTGGTCACTTTTTGAAAAGTGTGGAGAAAAAAAGATGTTAATTCAGCTTTATATTTGGCTAGACATTTGGCCAACGGATAACAGTCCGACACACAAGTGACTGTCAAATAACAGTCCGGCCAAATCAATAGATTTATTCAATAGATAGATATATAAATACCGTATATTCTATAGATAGATAATTTCACAGAGAATTATAAGACGTGCGGGCTGGGACCCATAATTAGGTTCCTAGAGGCGGTTGCGGCACCCAAGGCTCTGATTAGAACAGAGCACTCTGGAACGTATCTGCCCTTGGCTGAACTCGGAACATGCTTCGGCATTCTGTCCATCGGGCAAATGTCTGTCGGACAGAATGCTGTCGGCTTTTTGTCAGAGCACCAGTCCACAAGTAGTAAATGCAGTTTTTCACTTATCTTTTTGTAATTCTGATCTTTTTGACGCATTGGATGAATGTAGAAACAATACAAGTACATTTTGTATTAGTTGAAACTGGAGTAAAATTAGCTTAAATGGACGTGAAGCCAAAGCATTTTCTTTTGTGATTCAGACAGAGCATTCAATTAAAAAAAAAGAGAAAAAATCCAATTTACTTCATTATCAATTTTGCTTGATTCCCATTATGTATTCTGTGTTGAGAAAATACCTAGGTAGGTGCCTGGAACACTACACGGCAGGAACTAGTGCTGCCATCTAGTGTTCTTGCCGAACTGCTGCTCCAGACATGTGCATGCCCCTGCTTTTCAACAAAAGATACAAAGAAAGCAAATAAAATTTGATTAGAGAAGTAAATTCGAAAGTTGTTTAAAATTGGATGCTCTATCTGATTCAGGAAATATTTTTTTGGGGTTTTTTATGTCTCTTTAAGTTTATTACAGGCCATTATTTTTTATTTAGTAGCTACAGTGATAAACATTTTTAGATTTATTTGCTCTGTTTAAAACTCATGTTTTAGCTGCTGGAAATCACTGTTATAGCCCAAGATAGCCCTTTATCAACCCTCACAGTTGAGTTGCTATAGTTCTGGTCCCAGCTAAAGTATTAGCTGACTGATATGTGGTGAAATGTTGATGAGTAGGTTCACAAAAAAACATAATAATGTCAGGGCTTGGAAAAAGACATTGAGCCAGGTTGCTATAGTGTTTAGTATTTGTGTTCTGGTGCATAGTTAGGGGTCGAGTTATCAAGCCCTTCGCCTGCCTATGACTGCAGGGTCCCACAAGAGAACCTGTAGTCCATATTTATGAAGCAGCGGTCATCAGACCGCTACTTCCCTAACATTTCGCCACCTCTCAGGTGGCGAGTTTCAATCTTCCCGGTCTTGTCTGACCATGGAGATTGACCGCTTCTGCCCGCACGTAGTTGGCTGTGTGAGGGCAGGGGGCGGGATTGCATGCAAGTGCAAAATAGCGTTCGTGTGCAATGCTGAATTCCGGCAGTGGAATTCAGCCCGCCAGAGAAGAGCTGCGACGGACAGGGGAGCGTATGTGCGCCCCTGTCTGCCACAGCTTGATAAATCGACCCCTTAAAGGACCACTCAATGCAGTATACGTGCATAATAAAAAGACAATACTATAAAACCTACTCTGAATTTCAAATAAGCAGTTGATTTTTTTTTTCTCCTATTTTCCGCCGCCCCCCTGCATCATCTGACAGGCATCGGCCAATCACAGACTAGTATAAGTATACCCTGTGAGCTTTTGTGCCGTGCACGCATACTTTCCTAAGGTTTTAAAATGCACGTATTAACCCATGACATTCCTGAGACTAGTATCATCATAAGGTTATCACCTGCATTGCACAGGGTATTCTAGTGTAATGAGCACACTGCCATTGTCAGCATCTAATATCATTTTGGCTGTAAAAGACAACGACCCATACCAATATATAGTGCTTTGTACCCTTACTATCTTTGTCACCTTTGTTTCCTCTGCGCCACTTGGCAGAGAGATGCTGTTACTGCACTGTCAGAATGGGAGGCAGACATTGAAGAAATTATATATTGGGCTAGATTTATTAAAGCCCAACAGGCTGCAAGTTCTCACAAGAACTTGCTCGCCGTAATTTATCAAGCAGCGGTCACCAGACCATCGCTTCCGTAACCTCTTCGCCACCTCTAGTCAGACCGAGGAGATTGACAGCTCCTGCCCGCGCTTGATTGGCTGTGCGCAGGCAGAGGGCGGGATTGCACTCGAGCGCAAAATTGCGCTCATGTGCAATGGCGAATACCTGCGGGTAATTTCGCCCCGCCACCGGTGAGCTGAGGCGTACAGTGGCCCTGTCCACCTCAGCTTTAATAAATCTAGCCCATTATATGTAACGGAGGAGTTCAAAAAGCTTATCACAAGTATAAAAGGAAGTCTATCATTCTGTAAAAGCAGTAATAAGAAACACTCCCATGCTTAATTTTCGAAAACAGATTGGAAATTCTCTTTACTAATAATTCCCAAAATACAGGATTTTTTTTTTTCTTTTTTCACTGTATTTCAAGAATAGTGGCCAGTGCGAACACCCCACTAAATCAATTTCTTCACACCTGAGGTAGAATTTTTTTTGAAGACCTACTCTGTCATGTTTTATATTTTTGGAAGCAATTTGCCAGGGACTTTCCTCTCTCTCTTATTACTGTTCCTCTTCCTAAGCCTGAAAAAGACCGCACCTCAGTAGTTCTGAATTTGGTTGCTTTAAAGGGACAGTATACACTCATTTTCATATAACTGCATGTAATAGACACTATAAAAAATAAGATGCACAGATACTAATATAAAAATCCAAAACTTACTAAGAATCTCTGTTTAGCTCTGTTGTAAAGGTAGCTGGAAAGCCCACTGCAAGTGGGAAATAAGACACTCCCCCCTCCCCCTTCTTTTGCATATGAAAAGACCATTTACACAAACAGGAGCAAGCTGGAGAAGGTAGCTGACGGTATTCTCATAAAACTTTGGGGCTTGGTTAGGAGTCTGAAATTCAGAGCAATGTTATTTAAAAATAAGCAAAACTATAGATTTAAAAAACTAACAACAACTTTATGGGCTATAATAAATAATCTACTAAACATTTATGCAAAGAAAAAATGAGTGTATAATGTCCCTTTAATAGTGTCTATCCACCTAATAGTTATCACCTCTTAATATTAGTTCACCTATAGGTTATAGCTACCAACAGAAACATATATATAACATATTTTTTTTCTTTCGTGATTCAGGTTAGAGCAGCAATTTTAAGCAACTTTCTAATTTACTCCTATTATCAATTTTTCTTTGTTCTCTTGCTATCTTTATTTGAGAACGAAGGCAGCTAAGCTTTTTTTTTTTATTCAGAACTCTGGACAGCATTTTTTTTATCGGTGGATGAATTTATCCACCAATCAGCAAGGACAACCCAGGTTCTTCAACAAAAATGGTCCGGCATCTAAAATTACATTCTTGCATTTCAAATAAAAATACCAAGAGAATGAAGAAAATGTGATAATAGGAGTAAATTAGAAAGTTGCTTAAAATTTCATGCTCTATCTGATTCGCAAAAGAAAAAATTTGGGTTCAGTGTCCCTTTAAAGAAACATTTTGGTTTTCATATCCCTTTAAGGAATCGGATAGCGCAAGAATTTTAAGCAACTTTTCAGTTTACTTCTATTATCTAATGTTCTTCAGTCTCTTGATATCCTTGTTGAAGGATAGTTAGCTGAATACTGTAATACTTTGGGTGATCTAATGACAAGAGCCATATATGTGCAGCCAATTGCAGCTAGCTCCCAGTAGTGTATTGCTATTCCTGAGCCTACCTAGGTATGCTTTTCAACAAAGGATACCAAGAGAATAAAGCAAATCAGATAATAGAAGTAAATTAGAAAGTTGTTTAAAATTGTGTGATCTATCTGATTCATTAAAGAAATGTGTTGGTGGCCTAGTGGGCACACTCCTTAGCCTCTGATGGGAATGCTGATGAGGTAGCCACAGATGTGTGCTACAAAGGGACGGTGTCAACGTAGCTGGAAGGGTGCTGGATCAGGGAGGTTATTCAAATCCCTCAATCTCAGCTCACTTAGTAGCTACAGACAATCAAAAGCCCTCAATATATATTAGTAGACAACCCAAAGTATTGATCTAGGCCCATTTTGGTATATTTCATGCCACCATTTCACTGCCAAATGCGATCAAATTAAAAAAATCGTTTATTTTTTTCACAATTTTAGGTTTCTCACTGAAATTATTTACAAACAGCTTGTGCAATCATGGCACAAATGGTTGTAAATGCTTCTCTAGGATTCCCTTTGTTCAGAAATAGCAGACATATTTGGCTTTGGCATTGCTTTTTGGTAATTGGAAGGCCGCTAAATGCCGCTAAATGCCGCTGCGCACCACACTTGTATTATTCCCAGCAGTGAAGGGGTTAATTAGGTAGCTTGTAGGGTTAATTTTAGCCTTAGTGTAGAGATCAGCCTCTTACCTGACACATCCCACTTCCTGACCCCTCTCAAATAGCTCTCTTTCCTAATATATATATATATATATATATATATATATATATATATATATATATATATATATATATATATATATATATATATATATATATATATATATATATATATATATATATATATATATATATATATATATATATATATATATATTGCTCAGTGTGCTTAGAGGAATATAGCTACACCTCACTGACAAGGCCCAATGAAGGCCGAAACGATCGTCTGGGGTTGCTGTGTTCCTTGTTCAGAGAGGAATTGCCTGGTATTTCGGCGATGGACTGACCGTAATAGGCGGGATCAGACTGATATACTACAGGAAAGTTCTACTCTGTGAAAAGCATTACTGGGCTAAAAAGCTGCACCCAGGTGGTAAATCGCCATAGAACAGGCTAACAATGTTATTGAGCCAGTTGGTCATTCCTGTGAGTGCACTTCTCTCTGTGTGTGTGTGTGTGTATATATATATATATATATATATATATATATATATATATATATATATATATATATATATATATATATATATATTAATCTGCAGTGTTGGTTCCCCCCCCCCCCCAAACAGCTCTCTAACCCTCCCCCTCTACCTATTTGTCGCAATCTTAGGTACTGGCAGCTGTTAAAATAACTCCTTTTTTCTGTAGTGTAGCTGCCCCCCCCTCAATACCCTACCACCCTCCCAGATCCCACCCACTCTCTATTGTGCCGGGTATTGATTTCAAACAGGACGCTGAAAAATCTGGACTGTGTGTATATATACTTGTAATCTGGCCCTAAATAAGTAATGGGGAGAACACTGCGTGTGTTTTTTACACATTTTTTTTTCTTCTTAAAAGAATATTACAAAAATTACACGCCTTTTGAAAATATTATACGCCTATGTGTATTTTTGTGTTCCAATATTTTTAGCAATTTGGACAGCTTGCCTATAAATTATAGCAAAAATCTTCAGTTCTGTATGAATAGTGTGGTAAAGCAGCCGCACAGATGTATACATGAAGTAAATTATTTTCTTCCTTAACTGTGCACTGTTGTATTACTCTGTATTTCTAATACTTTTGTACATTAAATTGTAATTCACTATTTTTTATTTATTTTCCCTTCCAGATGGAACAAATTAAAAGGGCCAACAAATTGTTTTCTACTGATTGTATTTTTCTGAGGAAATCATTGAATATTCCTGTTATTTCAGAGAAGACTTCCCTGTTTAATGGACTTGGCTTGTTGGACTCTCCAGAAGATTTTTCAGACAGTTGCACTTCTCAGGCAGAGGAACCTGTGGTTGGTCAAGCAGATAGTGTCTCTGCCACATGTTCTCCGGAGACAAACCGGCCATTGGTTAGACCAGATGAAGAACTGTCAGCCAAAGATTTTCTACATAGACTGGACTTGCAGATAAAGATGTCAAAACAAGCAGCCAAGAGACTAAAGGAAGAAGAAGGCCTCAGGTATTGCAACTGTATTGAAGGGTTAGCAAAAGCTTTGCTTAAAGAGTACTGATGGTCCTGAGCAGAAACTGCAGCTGATCCAATCAGCAGTGCTAGTTGCATGAGACAGCTATGTAAGTAGCGCTACTAACTGGATCAGAGACAATGCAATGCTGGTCCTGAGCGGTACTTTAACAGTGTGTTTAGCTCCATTGGGGAAACGGCTTTGCTTTGTCACCAGTGCTAAAATGACAGGCTTTTAACAAATAAGCGCATTTAATTTTATCACTATAATTGCCCTTTAAAGGGACATGAAACTTAAATGTTTACTTTCATGATTTAGAAAGAGCGCATAATTTTAAACCACTTTCCAATTTACTTCTATTATCTAATTGCTTCATTCTCTTGATATCCTTTGTTGAAAAGCAGATGTAAATAGGCTCATTAGCTGCTGATTGGTGGCTGCACATAGATGCCTTGTGTGATTGGCTGACGAATGTACAGTGCTATTTCTTCAACAAAGGATATATGAAGAATGAAGCAGATTAAATAATAGAAGTAAATTGAAATGTTGTTTAAAATTGTATTGTCTATCTAAATCATGAAAGAAAAACTTTGGGTTTCATGTCCCTTTAAATTTGCCATAAATTGGCAGATGTGTTGTGAGAATAGCTAATGCACTGTTGGTGTACATTTTGTAAAGGGTTTTTTCTTTTTATTTGAAACACACCATAACCATTTGAAATCTATGATTCGTTATGTCTACCCACCTGCATAGTTGCATACATATTTATTTCCTCTCTGTGAACAACAGTGTAGGCTGCACACAGAAAAGCGAATGTGTCAGCCTACTCATTCAAAAGGTTAAGCTGTATCTAATATCTTTACAAATTGATATTTTACTCATTTTATACATAAGGGCAAGATGGTACACAATAACAACAAATACATTTTATCTTCTGTTATTCATTTTCTAGGTTTTACTGTCAATTTTACTATAATACTACATTTTGTGTTTTGTGAAGGTGAATTGATGTTAAGTGTGAACACACATATTTTTTTGAAGGAAATAATTACAGTATTTCTATTCTGTAGTTTACCATACTACCAGCAGAAGATCGTTACAGACAGTGACACACACAGTGTCTCCGTCTGTAACGATCTGGCATCATATGGAGGCGGAGCACCGATCGCGCTCTGGCTCCATATGCGGCAGATGTCTGAAGCTTCAGAAGCTCCAGGTCTCAGCTGTTATGTTACAGCTGATAGTTGAAGCTCCTGAAGCTGTCTGTCGCCGCCAGGCAGCTGCGCGCGCATCCAACATTCCTTTGAGGATGCGTGCGCAACTGCTGAGGGTGACGGACATTACAAACACAATTATTATATATTGTTGTTCATTACAGCCAAATAATAACACAAACAATTTTAAAATTCGGGGGATGAAAAAAAATCCAATTTTGTAGCTTAAAGGGACATGCCACCCACATTTTTTCTTTTATGATTTAGAAAGAGAATGTAATTTTAAACATCTTTCTAATTTACTTATATTCTCTAATTAGTTTTATTCTCTTGATATTCTTTGATGAAAAGCATATCTAGATATGCTCACTAGCTGCTGATTGGTTGCTGCACATAGAAGCCTTGCGTGATTGGCTCACCATGTGCATTGCTTTTTCTTCAACTAAGGATATTTAAAAAATGAAGCAAAATAAATAATGGAAGTAAATTGTAACGTTGTTTAAATTTCTAAAGATTTTGGGTTTTGTGGCCCTTTAAATAAAAAAAATATATTTTTATCAATGTAAATTGTTACTTAAAGGGACAGTCTACAATAGAATTCTTATTGTTTTAAAAGATAATCCCTTTATTACCCATTCCCCAGTTTTGCATAACCAACAGTTAAATTAATATACTTTTTACCTTTGTGAATACCTTGTGTCTAAGCATCTTCTGACAGCCCCCTGATCACATGACTTTTTATTTATGATCTATTGACTTTCATTTAGTACTGTGTTGTGCTAACTCTTAAATAACAATGTTATCTATATGGCCCACATGAACTATGTCTCCTGTTGTGAAAAGCAATTGAAAAAAATGTGATAAGAGGCTGTCTGTAGTGGCTTAGAAACAGGCAGAAATTTAGAGGTTTAAATGTTATAAAGTATATTTATCTAACAATATTGGTTGTGCAAAGCTGGGGAACGGGTAATAAAGCTGTTTATCTTTTTAAACAATAACAATTTTAGTGTAGACTGTCCCTTTAAAACACTATTATATACAGTTTAGAATGGCTCAGTTTGGAGTAGTTGTTTTTTTTTTTTTTTTTTGTTTGTTTTTTCCTTCTCTGTACTATTAAGTTAAGTCTATAGAACAAAGATTCTTTCATACCAGTCTTTTTTGTATATAACACTCACCTACGGTCTTGTTACACTGATATATAATAATGCGGAGTATATATACAATAATGAGCTCACATCACTGTATAATCATGTGAGCATGGGTGATGAGTGCATTCTTAAACAAGCCCGAAGGCTGGTCACCATCTCTTCTCATATTGAGGCTCACACAGAGATGCACACAATTCATTTGAGTCACATGTGAGTTGGCTATTCAGTGTGAAAAAAAGTTAAGTGATTTCTGCTCTTTCTGTTGATCTTTACTGTGTATTTGCTTGTCTGTCATGTTGTGTATAAGTGGTATTAATTAATTGCTGTGCTGATTTAAAAGGACAGTCTACTTGAAAATGTTTGTTTAAGAAGATAGATAATCCCTTTATTACCCACTAGGCGATACGTCTGCCCAGAGGGCAATCTATGTTTAAAAATTAAAAGCTATCCAAAATAAAAAATGTAAACCTAAACTATTACCCCTACAAAAATACCCCCCAATCTAATACTAAACTACCAATAGCCCTTTAAAGGGCCTTTTGTAGGGCATTTCCCTAAGTTAAACAGCTCTTTTACCTCTAAAAAATACTAAGTCCCCCTTAACCGTAAAAACCGTAAACACCCACCAAACCCCCCAAAATAAAAAAACCTAAGACTAAAAAAACTAAACTTCCCATTACCCCTAAAGGGGCATTTGTATGGGCATTGCCCTTAAAGAGCATTCAGCTTTTTTACTGCCCTTTTTAAAACTACAATCGACTCTTTTTCAAGCCCAAAATAACCCTAATCTAAAAAAACTACCCCAAAAATTAAAATAAAAAAGCCTAAACCTAAGCCCCAAATAGGTACTCACTGTTCCTTAAGTCCGGCGGAGAAGGTCTTCTTCCAGACGGATCCATCATCTTCTATCTAAATCAGGAGTGAAGGCGGAGCGGAGCTGTGTTCCCGATGCCTGGATCTTCAGCGGTGGTCCTCATAGTTACAAACACTGCTGCTATATGCAAGTTCATGCTCCTAAGCTCCTATCAGCCTAGCTATAAACTGGAAAAAAACAGACGTGACGATCCCCATGGATCATTCATTTGAGCATTTTATCATCTAGGCTTAACAGATAGAGAAGGACATATTTCTTAGGCTGTAGAAATATCCAACAAATAAAACAATTCTCTGTATTAGAGGTGTGAGAGTCCATAATTAATATACTCCTGGCTGTAGGAAGATGCTCACTACTTATGTAAATACAGGCAGACTGGATACGTGAGCACCTTCTTTTTTTTTAATTACCCTGCGTGTTACTTTAAATAAAATTGAATTTTCATGTATTCACTATAAACAAATAATAAAAAAATAAATAGACGGCAGCACTATTTCCTGTCATGTAGTTCTTCAGACCTGTGCTAATAATAATAAAAGTTAATTGGAAACTGTTTAAAAAATTGTATTCTCTATCTGAATCGTAAAAGAAAAAAAATGAGTTTCATGTCCCTTTAAAATCCTAGATCATTTGACTATTGCGCTATTACTTGATCAGGACTAGGGGGTGATCACAATCTTGTACTTGTTTTGGGCAGATAATGATTTCAGTGTGTTTTTTTTTTCCAGCTATCACAAAATGCTTCTGAAAAATATCACTCAAGCAGGAAAAAACACACAAAATCATTATTTGCCTTGTTAAAGGGACAGTCTACTTCAGAATTGTTATTGGTTTAAAAAGATAGGTAATCCCTTTATTACCCTTTCCCCAGTTTTGCATAACCAACATGGTTTTAAATGGTGGAAACTGCTGCACCCAGAGGAAAGAGACTGTGGCCTAGCAGCCAGCAATGTATTGTGCAGCCAGCACCACACAGGCAGCAATGTAGGTGCATGTTTGAGACTCTTCAAACCCACATAAAAGCTGCAGACCGGGAGAGGCCAAACTGCTGAGTACAACTACAGTAGAATGGTCACTACTCACCATGCTATTGTCTTCCTGTGCCTGTCTTCAAAGTCATTCTCTTATTTTAATCCCTTATAAGTATCAGTTAGCGAAGCTCAGCATCATCACACTGGGCACCACCATCTTGGAGCTTTTGTTATTTAACTTTTAAACCGTACATAAAGCTGCACGGTTAAACCGTACATAAACCGTACATAAATGTTACAGTTCTGCTCTCTATTGTGTGAGCTAAACTGAAGTGAAAGATACAGCTGCCAAAATGCAGATCTGTGAAAGTGCACTGCTCCGATCACTGGATACAGCAATACGTGAGCTACAAAATGGCGGCACCCAGTATAAAATACAGAGCTTTACCAGCTGGATTCTGTAATGAGACAAAATAAGAGAACTGCAGGTACCGGAGGGAAAACAATAGCACGGTGAGTAATAAGTATAGGGGCATTTTTTGTAAAACCGATAATGTGAAAAATGGTGCAGATAAACAATGAAAATGGCAGATTGTTCTTACAACAACATTGATAATTGGAAATTAAAATTGTATTCTCTATCTGAATCATAAAAGACCAATTATCTAGGTTGATTTGCTGGCAGCTGAAGGCAGATAAATCCAATGCATCACAGTTAAAGGGACAGAAAACCCAATGTTTTTCTTTCCTGATTCAGATAGAACATAACATTTTAAACAACTTTACAATTTACTTCTTTTATCAAATTTCCTTAGTTTTCTTGTTATCCTTTGTTGAAAAGCAGGATAAATTCAGGAGCGTGCACGTGCTTGCAGCAGTTTTGCAACAATGTTATTTATTAGCAATACACTAGAAGGCAGCACTATTTCCTGTCATGTAGTGCTCCAGACATGTGCATGCTACCTATCTAGATATCTCTTCAACAAAAACAACATAAGAACAATGCAATTTAATTATAGAAGTAAATTGGAAACTTTTTTTTTAAATTGTATTTTCTATCTGAATCATGAAAGAAAAAAAAATGGGTTTCATGTCCCTTTAACTTTGTGCAGAAAAACTACATAAGGAGACTGAGAGCTGAATTTACTAAGAGAGAAAAAGAGAAAGGAAGCATTAATATATATACTTGTAAAAGTACTTCGATTATCAAATTTGCTTCATTCTGGATAGGTAGCGTGCACATGTCTGAAGCATTACATGACAGGAAATAGTGCTGCCGTCTAGTGCGCTCACTAATGTATAACATATAATGCAAAACTGCAGCCATATAGTACTGCAGACACATGCACACATTCCTAAACTGCTTTTCAACAAAGGATAACAAGAAAATGAGAAATAGTTGATAATGGAAGCAAATTGGAAAGTTGTTTAAAATTGTATGCTCTATCTGAATTATGAAAGGGAAAAAAAACTAAATTTATGCTTAACTGATAAATTTATTTCCAGGCATGGAGAGTCCACAAATCATTCCAATTACTAGTGGGATATTCATTCCTGGCCAGCAGGAGGAGGCAAAGAGCACCCCAGTAGAACGGTTAAGTGTCATTTCCCTTACTCATATCCCCCAGTCATTCGGCTGAAGGGAACGGAAAAAGAAGATAACACAAGGGTATAAAGGTGCCTGAAGTTTGTACAAAAAAACTGTCTGAATTTAAACAAGGGTGGGTCGTGGACTCTCCATGCCTGGAAAAAAATATATCAGTTGAGCAAAAATTTTGTTTTCTGTCCTATGGCATGGAGAGTCCACGAATCATTCCAAGTGGAAACCAATACCCAAGCTAGAGGACGCAGAATGAAAGGGAGGGAGAACAAGACAGGCAAACCTAAACCGAAGGCACTACTGCTTGAAGAACTTTTCTCCCAAAAGAAGCCTCAGCCGAGGCAAAAAGATCAAATTTGTAGAACTTGGAAAAGGTATGTATGGAGGACCATGTGCAAATTTGCTCCACCGAACCTTCATTTTTCAAAGCCCAAGAAGATGAGACTGCTCTAGTGGAATGAGCCGTAATTCTCTCAGTAGGCTGCTGTCTCAGAAGCTAAACGGATAACACTTCTCAACCAGAAAGAAAGAGTGGTAGAAGTGGCTTTCTGACCCCTTCGCTTACCAGAGAAAACAACGAACAGGGCAGAAGTCTGTCGAAAAATCTTTAGTTGCTTGGAGGTAAAATTCTAGAGCACGCACAACATCCAAGTTATGCAAAAGATGTTCCTTCTAAGAAGGATTAGGACAAAAAGAAGAAACAACAATTTCCTAATTAATATTGCCATCCGACACTACCTTAGGGAGTAACCCCAGCTTAGTACGGAGGACCGCCTTATCAGCATGAAAAATAAGGTAAGGGGAATCACACTGCAGAGCTGAAAGTTTGGAAACTGCAGAAGAAATAGCAACAAGAAACAAAACCTTCCAAGAAAGTAATTTAATATCAACACAGAATGCATCGGCTAAAATGGAGCCTGCTGCAAAACTTTTAAGAACAAGATTAAGGCTCCAAGGAGGAGCATTAGGTTTAAAAACAGGCATGATTCCACCCACATCCACGACTGCTATCAACCCTGTACAAGAAACTTCTAAAGCAAGACATAGAACACTTACCGACGTACACAGGGGCATGGGGCAGGGAACTAGGGCAAAAATTGACACCAGAAAATTGGAAGAGCATATTCACTAATAATAAAATAGCCTCTATCTCGGCCCAAGTACAGGAAAGTAATCTTAAATTCTTAACCAGATGGTACCTCACGCCAAGCAGATTAAAAAACATATATCCATCCTCATCGGATAGATGCTGGAGGGGCTGCTCAGAAGAAGGCACTATACTACACATATGGTGGGATTGCGCCAGACTCCAACATTACTGGGCAGACGTCATAACATACATCTGTAGGGCCCTGGAAGTAATAGTTCCAAAAGACCCGAAAATAGGAGTATTTTAGGATCTTCCTCGGCTTAAAGATAAGGCAAAACACAAGCTACTGCTAACAATGATCAGTAGTGCTAAATTACTAATACCCAGACATTGGAAATCCACCACGTGCCCCTCACCCAAGGAATGGACAATCCAGGTAGATGCTCTCCTACAGTTAGAACGATATCACTATATTAAGTCTGGAACAGTGGAGATTCATGATTCAATGCTGCACATGTGGAAGCAAAGTTGTAATATCTGATTCCTCTGTCGGCTCGACCACCCGTGTGGGTTGTTGCTCTCCCTGCATCTCCCCCCCCCCCTGCCTTTCCCTTCTCCCCCCTTCCCTGATGGCTCACCTCTCACTCACCTAAACTCCAACCCTATCTACGTTCCTTCCTATCCCCAACACAGACAGCGGCCCGCCCTAATTAGAAGCCTGCGAACCGAGTTACATACCACCCAACCCCACTTTTAACCTGAAATTAAAATGATACAGGATCCTGAAGTGGTCCACACAATGGGGGCTAGAGCCCGAGCTTTAGAACCATGGACAAACAATTACAAATGGCTACATAGAGCAATGTCTTCTAAAATGCAACATGTTATGTTATAGTTACTGTAATTCATACTGTTCTGATGTTAAACTTCTTCTCTTTTCATTTACAATTGTAAATTTGCAAATCTTTCAATAAAGCTTTTTTTTTTTAAAAGAAAAAAAAACAGGCCTGATTCTGACCATGGCTTGAACAAAGGGTTGAACATCTGGCAGATCTGCCAGACGTTTGGCAAAAGAATAGACCGTGCAAAAATCTGACCTTTGAGTACTGACTGACAAACCTTTCTCCAGGCCCTCCTGAAGAAAAGCCAGAATTTGAGGAACCCTTACTCTGTTCCAAGAGAAACCAAAGCCACGTCTATCCAAACACGTTCAATCTCCAAGAAGTTACCTTCAGAGAATCTAGATTTGGATGAAGGAAAGGACCCTGAAGTAGAAGGTCCTTCCTCCGTGAACCAGATCCTTTGAGGCCATGCAGGAGCTATTAGAATCACAGATGCTCTCTCCTGCTTGGTACGAGCAATTACTTGTGGAAGGAGAGCAAACGGATGAAACAGGTATGCTAGATTTACGTTCCAAGGAACCACCAGAGCATCTATCAGAACGGCTTGAGGATCTCTTGACCTTGAACTATATTTTGGAAGTTTGACATTTTGACGAGATGCCATCAGGTCCAACTCCGGATCCACCTCTGGGTGGAGAGCCCACTCTCCGGGATGAAAGGTCTGTCTGCTCAGAAAATCTGCTTCCCAGTTGTCCACCCCTGGAATGTGGATGGCAGATAGATGACAATTGTGAGACTCTGCCCCCTGGAAAATGTGAGTCACCTCCTTCATTTGCTAAGGAACTCCCGAGTTCCTCCCTGGTAGTTGATGATGTAAGCCACCAAGGTGATGTTGTCCGACTGAAATCTGATAAACTGGACCAAGGCTAGTTGAGGCCAAGCTATCAAGGCATTGAAGATTGCTCTCAACTCCAAGATGTTTATTGGAAGAGGAGACTCCCCGGAGTCCATAGGCCCTGTGTATTTTTAAGGAGCCCCAAACTGCTCCCCAGCACAACAGGCTGGCGTCCGTGGTCACAATCACCCAGGAAGGCCTTAGGAAACATGTGCCCCGAGACAGATTGTTCTGTGAGATCCACTACGAGAGAGAGAGACTCTTGTTAGGGGAGTACAGATTTATCCTCTGTGAGAGATCTGAGTGCTCCCTGTTCCATTGACTGAACATGCATAGTTGTAGAGGTCTCAAATGGAACCGAGCAAAAGGGATGGGAGGCAACCATCAGACCAATCACCTCCATGCATTGAGCCACTGATAGACGAATAGCAGACTGGAGAGAAAGGCATGAAGTTTGGATTTTTTGACGACCGTCAGAAAAATCTTCATAGACAGGGAATCTACAATTGTTCCTAAGAAACATACCCTTGTATCTGATACAAGGCAACTCTTTCACAGATTCACTTTCCACCCGTGGGAACGTAGAATAGACAACATCTCTGTATGAGATCTTGCTAGATGAAAAGATGGTGCTTAAACCAAGATGTTGTCCAGATAAGGCGCCACAGCAATGCCATGAGACCTGACCACTGCCAGAAGAGCCCCCAAAACCTTTTGTGAAAATTCTGGGAGCTGTAGCAGGGCAAAAAGGAAGGGCAACAAACTGGAAATGTTTGTCCAGAAAGGAAAACCTCAGATACTGAAAATGATCCCTGTGAATGGGAGCATGAAGATACGCGTCCTTCAGATCTATGGTCGTCATCAACTGACCCACTTGAACCAAAGGAAGAATGGAACAGATGGTCTCCATTTTGAAGGACGGAACCCTGAGGAATTGGTTGAGACACTTTAGGTCCAGTATGGGTTGAAAGAACAACTATCCTCATTAGGAATAGTAGTTCTCTTGGCTAGAGTAGAGATAGCTCCCTCTACCTTGGGCACTGTACGCCATGAGTCGCGTATAGAGTCAGCAACAGGAAACCTTTTTTCTTCTACAAGATACGAGTCCACGGATTTCATCCTTACTTGTGGGATATTAACCTCCTGCTAACAGGAAGTGGCAAAGAGCACCACAGCAGAGCTGTATATATAGCTCCTCCCTTCCCTCCACCCCCAGTCATTCTCTTTGCCTGTGTTAGTAATAGGAAGAGGTAAAATGAGGTGTTAGTTTTAGATACTTCAATCAAGAAGTTTTTTATTTTAAATGGTACCAGTGAGTACTATTTTCCTCAGGGAGATATGGAATGAAGAATATTTCTGTCGTAAGGTTGATGATCTTAGCAGATGTAACTAAGATCCATTTTGGTTCCCACAGAGCTTCTGAAGGTAGTGCAAAAGAAATCTTCAGTGTGGAGAATGGTGTCATTCTACAAGTAGCATTGAGGTATGTTCAGTCTTTTTTATTTCTGAGGAGACTTGTTATATCAGAACTGGCTGACCTTTTTCCCTGCAAGGGAAGGGGTAAGCAGTAGACCTGTATCACTGAGGGTGTTACTGAAAATCCTGTGTTTTATACATATTGCTTTGACATATCTGTATTGGGGCTTGACATTTATATATTAATTAAAGTCAGTAGGGCTGCAATTTCTGGTTAAAAGATTTTAAGTACAGGGGACCACATGGCTTTCTTTTTCAAACCACTTCCCATGCGGTTATACAGACTGTTGAGAAGACGTCCATGATGGGCAGGGCCTATTTCGCACGCTCAGACACGCAGTTTACTAAGAAGGCAGCAGGCATTAGCCCCGGTGGGGCCTAAAGTTGTGTTCTGATCACCGGATTGTTGTTGAGTCATTTTGCAGTACTCTGGGGGCAGGTAGGCGCCACAGCAGAGCTGTGGCGAAGTGCAGGGGTCATTTTTTCTGTTGATATATTTTTTGATTAAAATGTCTTAGAGGGTAAATTCACCTTTTACTTATAGGGTGCAATAATATAATACACATTTTTCTAGAAGTTCAATCAATAAATGAGGTGATTTACGACTATTGTGGCTATTACTAGTCTGTTCAACATGTCTGACATTGAGGAAACTACTTGTTTGTGTTTAGAAGCCATTGTGGAACCCCCTCTTACTTTGTGTACCTCTTGTACTGAAAGGGCCTTACAATGTAGGTAAAGAAAGTGTGCCTAAGGATGATTCTCAGTCTGAAGAGAATCAGGATATGCCATATAATTCTCCCCAAGTGTCACAACCTTTAACTCCCACACAATCGACACCGAGTTCCTCAAATGCGTCTGATTCTTTTACTCTGCAGGATATGGCTGCAGTTATGTCAACTACGCTTACAGAGGTATTATCTAAGTTACCACTGTTACAGGGTAAACGTAGTAGGACATTAATGTGAATACTGAGTCCTCTGATGCTTTGTTGGCTATTTCCGATGTACCCTCACAGGGCTCTGAGTTGGGGGTCAGGGAATTGTTGTCTGAGGGAGAACTTTCAGACCCAGGAAGTATGTTACCTCAGACAGATTCGGACGTCATGTCCTTTAAATTTAAGCTTGAACACCTTCGCCTGTTACTTCGGGAGTTTTTAGCGACTCTGGATGATTGTGACCCTATTGTGATACCATCAGAGAAATTGTGTAAAATGGACAAATATCTATAGGTGCCTACTTACACTGATGTTTTTCCGGTTCCTAAAAGAATTTCAGAAATTATAAAGAAGGAATGGGACAGACTGGGTACACCGTTCTCTCCTCCTAATTTCAAGAAAATGTATCCCATATCAGACACCATTCGGGACTCTTGGCAGTCGGCCCCTAAGGTGGAGGGAGCTATATCTACCCTGGCTAAGCGTACAACTATTCCTATTGAGGACAGTTGTTTATTCATCAGGGTTTCCTTTTACAACCAACAGCTTGCATTGCTCCAGTTACTACTGCAGCAGCTTTTTGGTTTGATGCTCTAGAAGAGTCTCTGAAGGTTGAGACCCCTTTAGAGGACATTTTAGATAGAATTAGGGCTCTCAAGCTAGCTAATTCTTTTATTACAGATGCCGCCTTTCAAATTGCTAAGTTGGCGGCGAAGAATGCAGGATTTGCCATTTTGGTGCGTAGAGCATTATGGTTAAAATCGTGGTCTGCTGATGTGCCATCTAAATCAAAGCTCTTAGCTATTCCTTTCAAGGGAAAGACCCTATTCGGGCCTGAGTTGAAGGAAATCATTTCTGACATTACTGGAGGTAAAGGTCACGCTCTACCTCAGGATACGTCTGTTAAGATGAGGGGTAAACAAAATAATTTTAGTTCCTTTCGAAATTTTATAGGAGTACCCTCTGCTTCCTCTTCCTCCACAAAGCAGGAAGGGAATTTTACTCAGTTTACTCAGGCCAAGTCCGTCTGGAGACCCAACCAGGCTTGGAACAAGGGTAAGCAACCCAAGAAGACCGTTGCTGCTACAAAGACAGCATGAAGGGACGGCCCCAGATCCGGGTCTGGATCTAGTAGGGGGCAGACTTTCTTTCTTTACCCAGGATTGGGTAAGAGATGTTCAGGACCCCTGGGCACTGGAAATCGTGACCAACGGGTATAAATTGGAATTCAAACATTTTCTCCCAAGAGGGAGATTTCTTCTTTCACAATTGTCTGTAAACCAGATAAAAAGAGAGGCGTTCTTAAGTTGTGTAAAGACCTCTCTACTATGGGAGTAATTCGTCCAGTTCCAAGATTAGAACAGGGACAGGGATTTTACTCAAATCTTTTCGTAGTTCCCAAAAAAGAGGGAGCATTCAGACCTATTTTAGACCTCAAGAGTCTAAACAAGTTTCTCAGAGTTCCATCCTTAAAGATGGAGACCATCCGAACAATTTTATCAATGATCCAGGAGGGTCAATATATGACTACCGTGGACTTGAAGGATGCATACCTTCATATTCCTATCCACAAAGATCATCATCAGTTCCTAAGGTTTGCCTTCCTAGACAAACATTTTCAGTTTGTGGCTCTTCCCTTCGGGTTGGCCACAGCACCCAGGATCTTCATGAAGGTTCTAGGGTCCCTTCTGGCGGTTCTCAGGCCGCGGGGCATAGCAGTGGCACCTTATCTGGACGATATTTTGATTCAGGCGTCAACTTATCTGACGAAATCTCATACAGACACAGTGTTGTCCTTCCTGAGAACTCACGGATGGAAGGTGAACCTAGAGAAGAGTTCACTAGTTCCACGGACAAGGGTTCCCTTCTTGGGAACTCTGATAGATTCTGTAGACATGAGAATTTTTCTGACGGAGGTCAGAAAGTCAAAAATTCCAATCCTCGGCCATTAGTGGCTCAGTGTATGGAGGTAATTGGATTAATGGTGGCGGCAATGGACATCATTCAGTTTACTCATTTTCATCTCAGACCACTGCAGCTGTGCATGCTCGGACAGTGGAATGGGGACTATGCAAATTTATCTCCTCCGATAAATCTGGATCAAGAGACCAGAGACTCTCTTCTTTGGTGGTTGTCACCGGATCATCTGTCCCAGGGGACGTGTTTCCGCAGACCCTCGTGGGTGATAGTGACAACGGACGCCAGCCTTCTGGGCTGGGGTGCAGTCTGGAATTCCCTGAAGGCTCAGGGTGTATGGACTCAGGTGGAGTCTCTACTTCCAATCAATATTCTGGAATTGAGAGCAATATTCAATGCGCTTCAGGCATGGCCTCAGTTGGCTTCGGCCAAATTCATCAGATTCCAGTCGGACAACATCACGACTGTGGCTTATATCAATCATCAGGGGGGAACGAGGAGTTCCTTAGCGATGACAGAAGTATCCAAGATATATATATCGATGGGCGGAGGCCCACTCTTGTTATCTGTCAGCAATCTACATCCCAGGAGTAGACAACTGGGAAGCGGATTTTTTAAGCAGACAGGCTTTTCACCCGGGGGAGTGGGAACTCCATCCGGAGGTATTTGCCTCACTGATTCTCCAATGGGGCAGACCGTAATTGGATCTGATGGCATCTCGACAGAATGCCAAGCTTCCAAGATACGGATCTAGGTCGAGGGATCCTCAGGCCGAACTGATGGATGCCTTGACAGTGCCTTGGTCGTTCAGCCTAGCTTATGTGTTTCCACCATTTCCTCTCCTTCCCCGCGTGATTGCTCGGATCAAACAAGAGAGAGCTTCAGTAATTCTGATCGCGCCTGCGTGGCCACGCAGGACTTGGTATGCGGATCTAGTGGACCTGTCCTCTCTGCCACTGTGGAAACTTCCATTGAGACAGGACCTTATCATTCAAGGACCTTTCCAACATCCAAATCTAAATTCTCTGCAGCTGACTGCTTGGAGATTGAACGCTTGATTTTATCTAAGCGGGGATTCTCCGATTCGGTCATTGATACTTTGATACAGGCACGTAAGCCTGTCACTAGAAAGATCTATCATAAGATATGGCATAAATATCTTTTTTGGTGTGAATCCAAGGGCTACTCATGGAGTAAAGTTAGGATTCCCAGGATTCTGTCTTTTCTCCAAGAAGGATTGGAGAAAGGGTTATCTGCGAGTTTCTTAAAGGGACAGATTTCTGCTTTGTCAATTTTGCTACACAAACGTTTGGCAGATGTTCCAGATGTTCAGTCTTTTTGTCAGGCTCTAACCAGAATTAAAGGGACAGTCTAGGCCAAAAAAAAAAACTTTCAGGATTCAGAGAGAGCATGTAATTTTAAACAATTTTCCAATTTACTTTTATCACCAATTTTGCTTTGTTCTCTTGGTATTCTTAGTTGAAAGCTTAACCAAGGAGGTTCATATGCTAATTTCTTAGACCTTGAAGCCCACCTCTTTTCAGAATGCATTTTAACAGTTTTTCACCACTGGAGGGTGTTAGTTTATGTATTTCATATAGATAACACTGTGCTCGTGCATGTGAAGTTATCTAGGAGCAGGCACTGATTGGCTAAACTGCAAGTTTGTCAAAAGAACTGAAAGAAGGGGGCAGTTTGCAGAGGCTTAGATACAAGGTAATCACAGAGTTTAAAAGTATATTAATATAACTGTGTTGGTTATGCAAAACTGGGGAATGGGTAATAAAGGGATTATCTATCTTTTAAAACAATAAAAATTCTGGTGTAGACTGTCCCTTTAAGCCTGTGTTTAGACCAATTTCTCCACCCTGGTGTTTGAATTTTAGTTCTTAGTGTTCTTCAAGGGGTTCAGTTTGAACCCATGCATTCCATAGATATTAAATTGTTATCTTGGAAAGTTTTGTTTTTGGTTGCTATTTCTTCTGCTCGTAGAGTTTCTGAGCTTTCAGCGTTACAATGTGACTCGCCTTATCTTATCTTTCATTCTGATAAGGTGGTTTTACGTACCAAACCTGGATTCCTTCCTATGGTTGTTTCAAATATGAATATTAATCAGGAAATTGTTGTTCCTTCCTTGTGTCCTAATCCTTCTTCTAAGAAGGAGCGTCTGTTAAATAACTTGGACATGGTCCGTGCCTTGAATTTTTACTTGCAGGCGACTAAGGATTTCCGTCAATCATCTACATTATTCATTGTTTTTTCTGGAAAGCGTAGGGGTTAGAAATCTACTGCTACCTCTCTTTCTTTTTGGCTGAAGAGTATCATCCGCCTGGCATATGAGACTGCTGGACAGCAGCCTCTTGAAAGAATTAAGGCTCATTCTACTAGGGCTGTGGCTTCCACATGGGCTTTTAAAAACGATGCTTCTGTTGAACAGATTTGCAAGGCTAAGACTTGGTCGTCTCTTCATACTTTTTCCAAATTTGATACTTTTGCTTCTTCTGAGGATGTTTTTGGGAGAAAGGTTCTTCAAGCAGTGTTGCCTTCCGTTTAGGTCTCTGTCTTGTCCCTCCCGTTTCATCCGTGTCCTGTAGCTTTGGTATTGTATCCCACAAGTAAGGATGAAATCCGTGGACTCGTATCTTGTAGAAGAAAAGTAAATTTATGCTTACCTGATAAATTAATTTTCTTTTGCATGATGTACCGAGTCCACGGTTTCATCCTTACTTGTGGGATATTATCCTTCCTAACAGGAAGTGGCAAAGAGAGCACCCACAGCAGAGCTGTCTATATAGCTCCTCCCTTAACTACACCCCCCAGTCATTATCTTTGCCGGCTCTAAGCAGGAAGGGTAAAGTGAAAGAGGTGATAAATTATTAGTTTTTATTTGTCTTCAAGCAAGAGTTTATTTTTAAATGGTACCGGTGTGTACTATTTACTCTCAGGCAGGAGATAGATGAAGATTTCTGCCTGGAGGATGATGATCTTAGCATTTGTAACTAAGGTCCACTGCTGTTCCCACAGAAGCTGAGGAGTACAGGAAAACTTCAGTGTTAGGAACGGTTTCTTGCTATACAGCAATGAGGTATGTTCAGTCGTTTTTTCTGGAAAGACTGTGATAATTCAGAAAGGCTGACAGTATCCCGATTAGGGGATGGGTAAGCAGTAATCCTAGTTTATAAGGGGTATTACTAGCTTGCATAAAGGGCTAAACTTATGGGCACTCAGTTTGTATGATATATTAGGCAAACGTTTGTGTGTTCTGGGAGTACTGTTTTTATTTCCTTTGGGACATCTGTTTTTGAGGGTACACTTGGCTTATTTGGGGTATTTATAACCCACATGGCTTAAAAATCGTTTGGTAGATTTGTGTGAAGGCCCCAGCAACATCGAGTGAGAGGGGCGGGGCCTATTTTTGTGCTTCAGTGTTTTACAAAGACAAGCAGCAAGCTACAACAGGAGGGTCCTGGTGCACTTCTAAGGGCCTAATCAAAGCTTTATTCCCACATTATCGATCCTTGAGGGCAGGTAGGCGCCACAGCAGAGCTGTGGCAGGGTGCTGACAAGGGTTTTACCGGTTTTTGAACACTTTTCAATCCGGTTTTCACATTTGAGGGTTAATTGCCTTAATACTTGTGGTGCAATCTTACTAAAGCTTGATGTGTATACTGTAAAAATTTCAGAAAATTTGGGGTAATTTTAAGCAGTTTTTGTTTTTGAAAATTGTGTTTTTTTCATTAAATAAAGTGTTTTCCAAGCTTGCTTGTCTCATTACTAGCCTGTTCAACATGTCTGACATTGAGGGAACTCATAGTTCAATTTGTTTAGAAGCCATTGTGGAACCCCCTCTTAGAATGTGCCCCACTTGTACTGATATGTCTATAAATACCAGACCGCATATTTTGAGTTTGGTAATGGATGATTCTCAGACAGAAGGAAACCAGGTTTTGCCATCTAGTTCTCCCCAAGTGTCACAACCAGTAACGCCCGCACAAGCGACGCCAAGTACCTCTAGTGCGTCTAATTCTTTCACCTTGCAAGATATGGCCTCAGTTATGAATACTACCCTCACAGAGGTTTTATCTAAACTGGCAGGGTTGCAAGGGAAGCGCAGTAGCTCTGGGTTAAGAACAAATGTTGAGCCTTCTGACGCTTTAGTAGCCTTATCCGATATTCCCTCACATTGTTCAGAGGTAGGGATGAGGGATTTGCTAACCCCTTAATGACAACTGACGTACCAGGTACGTCCTGCAAAAACTGTCAGTTAGTGACAATGGACGTACCTGGTACGTCAGTTGTCTAAAAGAGTGCTGGAAGCGATTGCAATCGCTTCCAGCAGCTCTCAGTGTATTGCAGTGATGCCTCGATATTGAGGCATCCTGCAATACCCTTTAAAAAGCATCCGATGCAGAGAGAGCCACTCTGTGGTCCTCTCTGCACCGGTAGCGATGGTGCCGTTCGTTGGTGGGTAGGAGCTTACAAGGGAAGCGGGTGGGTGGCCCATTGCTACCTGGCATCCGGAACTTCCTTCAAGTGCATTGTGCACGCCGGATGCTGGGAGCGTGCGGAGGGGGGGCCCTGCATGTGCGCGCAGCAACCACTACCACCAATGATTATTGTTAAGAGGGAGGGGGCAGAAAATATAAAAAAAAAATTAAAGATCTGGTAGGGTTGGGGGGATTGGGGGGCAGCTACACTACAGAAAAAGCTGTAATTAAAAAAAAAAAAAACCTTTATTTTTTGGGAAAACTGGGTACTGGCAGACAGCTGCCAGTACCCAAGATGGTGGCAAATAGGTAGGTGGGGAGGGTTAGAGAGCTGGTTGGGGGCTAAGGCAGGGGTCCATCACAGCTGAATAATTTTAAAAATAAAAATTAAAAAACACCTTTTATTTTAGTACTGGCAGACTTTCTGCTAGTACTTAAGATGGCGGGGACAATTGTGGGGTGGGGGAGGGAAGAGAGCTGTTTGGGAGGGATCAGGGGATGGGATGTGTCAGGTGGGAGGCTAATCTCTACACTAAAGCTAAAATTAACCCTGTAAGCTCTCTACAAGCTACCTAATTAACCCCTTCACTGCTGGGCATAATACAAGTCTGGTGCGCAGCAGCATTTAGCGGCCTCCTAATTGCCAAAAAGCAACGCCAAAGCCATATATGTTTATTTCTGAACAAAGGAGATCCCAGAGAAGCATTTACAACCATTTGTGCCATAATTGCACAAGCTGTTTGTAAATAATTTCAGTGAGAAACCTAAAATTGTGAAAAATTTAACTTTTTTTTTTTATTTGCTTGCATTTGGCGGTGAAATGGTGGCATGAAATATACCAAAATGGGCCTAGATCAATACTTTTGGTTTTCTACTACAATAAAGCTAAAATTAACCCTTCAAGGTCCCTACAAGCTCCCTAATTAACCCCTTCACTGCTGGGCATAATACATGTGTTGTGCACAGCGGCATTTAGTGGCCTTCTAATTACCAAAAAGCAATGCCAAATCTGCTATTTCTGAACAAAGGGGATCCCAGAGAAGCATTTACAACCATTTGGGCCATAATTGCACAAACCATTTGTAAATAATTTCAGTGAGAAACCTAAAGTTTGTGACAAAATTTGTGAAAAAGTGAACGATTTTTTTTATTTGCTCGCATTTGGCAGTGAAATGGTGGCATGAAATATACCAAAATGGGCATAAATCAATACTTTGGGTTGTCTTCTAAAAAAACTATATACATGTCAAGGGATATTCAGAGATTCCGGACAGATATCAGTGTTCCAATGTAACTAGTGCTAATTTTGAAAAAAAAGTGGTTTGGAAATAGCAAAGTGCTACTTGTACTTATTGCCCTATAACTTGCAAAAAAACAAGGAACATGTAAAAATTGGGTATTTCTAAACTCAGGACAAAATTTGGAAACTATTTAGCATGATTGCTTTTTGGTGGTCGTAGATGTGTAACAGATTTTGGGGGTCAAAGTTAGAAAAAGTGTGGTTTTTTTTTTCCATTTTTTCCTCGTATTTTATATAATTTTTTTTTATAGTAAATTATAAGATTTGATGAAAATAATGGTATCTTTAGAAAGTCCATTTAATGGCGAGAAAAACGGTATCTAATATGTGTAGGTACAGTAAATGAGTAAGAGGAAAATTACAGCTAAACACTAACACTGCAGAAATGTAAAAATAGCCCTTGTCCTTAAGGGTAAGAAAATTGAAAAATGGTCCGGTCATTAAGGGGTTAGAATGTACCCCACTTGTACTAATATGTCTATAAATTGCAGACAGCATATTTTGAGTTTGGCAATGGATGATTCTCAGACAGAAGGAAAGCGGGTTTTGCCATCTAGTTCAGAGGTAGGGATGAGGGATTTGCTATCTGAGGGTGAGATTTCTGATTCAGGAAAAATGTTCCCTCAGACAGATTCAGATATGACAGCATTTAAATTTAAGCTGGAACACCTCCGCTTATTGCTCAGGGAGGTTTTATTATGATTTATGATTGTGACCCTATTGTAGTTCCAGAGAAATTATGTAAAATGGTCAAATATTTAGAGGATCCTGTTTACTCTGATGTCTTTCTGGTCCCTAAGAGGAATTCGGACATTGTTACTAAGGAGTGGGATAGACCAGGTATTCCGTTCGCTACCCCTCCTGTTTTTAAGAAGATGTTTCCCATATCTGACAACATGCAGGACTCATGGCAGACAGTCCCTAAGGTGGAGGGAGCTATTTCTACTTTGGCTAAGCGTACAACTATACCTATTGAGGACAGTTGTGCTTTCAAAGATCCTATGGATAAAAAATTAGAGGGTCTACTAAAGAAAATTTTTGTTCATCAGGGTTTTCTTCTCCAGCCTATAGCGTGCATTGTTCCTGTAACCACTGCAGCTTCCTTTTGGTTTGAGGCTCTGGAAGAGGCTCTTCAGGCAGAGACCCCATTAGATGACATTCTGGATAGAATTAGGGCTCTTAAGCTAGCTAATTCTTTCATTACAGACGCTGCTTTTCATCTGGCTAAATTAGCGGCAAAGAATTCAGGTTTTGCCATTTTAGTGCGTAGAGCGTTATGGCTTAAGTCCTGGTCTGCTGATGTTTCATCAAAATCTAAGCTGTTGACCATCCCTTTTAAAGGTAAGACCCTATTCAGGCCTGAATTGAAAGAGATCATTTCTGATATCACTGGAGGGAAGGGTCATGCCCTCCCTCAGGATAAGTCAAATAAGACGAGGACCAAGCAAAATTATTTTCGTTCCTTTCTAAACTTCAAAGGTGGTCCCGTTTCCTCTTCCCCTGCTGCAAAGCAAGAGGGGAACTTTGCTCAATCCAGGCCAGTCTGGAGACCTAACCAGGCTTGGAAGAAGGGTAAACAGGCCAAGAAGCCTGCTGCTGCCACCGAGACAGCATGAAGGGGTAGCCCCCGATCCGGGACCGGATCTAGTAGGGGGGCAGTCTCTCTCTCTTTGCTCATGCCTGGGCAAGAGACGTTCAGGACTCCTGGGCAGTAGAAATCGTAACCCATCATATCTTCTAGATTTCAAGGATTCTCCTCCAAGGGGGAGGTTCCATCTTTCTTAATTGTCTGTAAACCCGACAGAAAGAGAGGCGTTCTTACGCTGTGTAGAAGACCTTTTTACCATGGGAGTGATCTGCCCAGTTCCGATAGCAGAACAGGGGCAGGGGTTCTACTCCAATCTGTTTGTGGTTCCCAAAAAAGAGGGAACTTTCAGACCAATTCTAGATCTCAAGATACTAAACCAATTCCTAAGAGTCCCATCTTTCAAGATGGAGACCATTCAGACTATTTTACCAATGATCCAGGAGGGTCATCAATATATGACCACCGTGGACTTAAAGGATGCGTATCTACACATTTCTATCCACAAAGATCATCACCAATTCCTCAGGTTTGCCTTTCTGGACAAGCTGTTTGTGGCTCTTCCCTTTGGGTTGGCCACAGCGCCACAGATCTTCACAAAGGTGCTAGGGTCCCTTCTGGCGGTCCTAAGGCCGCGGGGCATAGCGGTGGCGCCTTATCTAGATGACATTCTAATTCAAGCGTCGACTTTCCAACTAGCCAAGTCTCACACAGACTTAGTGTTGGCCTTTCTAAGATCTCACGGGTGGAAGGTGAACGTAAAAAAGAGTTCTCTTTCCCCTCTCACAAGAGTTTCATTTCTAGGTACTCTGATAGACTCGGTGGACATGAAAATATTTCTGACGGAGGTCAGGAAATCAAAGATTTTGTCCACCTGCCGAGCTCTTCATTCCATTCCCCGACCGTCAGTGGCTCAGTGTATGGAGGTTATCGGTCTAATGGTAGCGGCAATGGACATAGTTCCATTTGCTCGCTTGCATCTCAGACCACTGCAACTATGCATGCTCAATCAGTGGAATGGGGATTATGCAGATTTATCTCCTCGGATAAATCTGGATCAAGAGACCAGACACTCTCTTCTTTGGTGGTTTTCACAGTATCGTCTGTCCCAGGAAATGTGTTTCCGCAGGCCAGAGTGGGTTATAGTGACGACAGACGCCAGCCTACTGGGCTGGGGTGCAGTCTGGAATTCCCTGAAAGCACAGGGTTTGTGGACTCAGGAGGAGGCCCTCCTACCGATAAATATTCTGGAACATCACGACTGTGGCTTATATCAATCATCAGGGGGGAACAAAGAGTTCCTTAGCGATGATAGAAGTTTCAAGAATAATCCGATGGGCAGAGGCTCACTCTTGCCATCTGTCAGCGATCTATATCCCAGGAGTAGAGAACTGGGAGGCAGATTTTCTAAGTTGTCAGACTTTTCATCCGGGGGAGTGGGAACTCCAACCGGAGGTGTTTGCTCAATTGGCTCAGCTATGGGGCACACCAGAATTGGATCTGATGGGGTTTCGTCAGAACGCCAAACTTCCTTGTTACGGATCCAGGTCAAGGGATCCTCAGGCAGTACTGATAGATGCTCTAGCAGTACCCTGGTTGTTCAACCTGGCTTATGTGTTTCCACCTTTCCCTCTCCTTCCGCGTCTGATTGCTAGAATCAAGCAGTAGAGAGCTTTGGTGATTTTGATAGCGCCTGCGTGGCCACGCAGGACTGGGTATGCAGATCTGGTGGACATGTCATCTCTGCCACCATGGACTCTGCCACTGAGACAGGACCTTTTGATTCAAGGTCCATTCAAGCATCCAGATCTAATTTCTCTGCAACTGACTGTTTGAAGATTGAATGCTTGATTCTATCAAAGCTGGGTTTCTCTGAGTCGGTCATAGATACCTTGATTCAGGCTCGAAAACCTGTTACCAGGAAAATCTATCATAAGATATGGCATAAATATATTTTTTGGTGCGAATTCAAAGGCTACTCCTGGAGTAAAATCAGGATTCCTAGGATTTTCGGCTAGTTCCCTAAAAGGACAGATATATGCTCTGTCTATTCTGTTGCACAAGCATCTGGCAGATGTCCCAGACGTTCGGGCCCTTTAAACACAGGCTTAATTCTAGCTAAAGCCTGACAAACGCGTTGCTCCGCCATGGAGTCTAAATTTAGTTCTTAAAGGGACACTGAACCCAATTTTTTTCTTTTGTGATTCAGATAGAGCATGTAATTTTAAGCAACTTTCTAATTTACTCCTATTATCATTTTTTCTTCGTTCTCTTGCTATCTTTATTTGAAATAAAAGCCATCTAATCTTTTTTGGGTTAAGAACTCTGGACAATACTTTTTGATTGGTGGATGGATTTTTTCCACCAATCAGCAAGGACAACCCAGGTTGTTCATCAAAATGGGCCGGCATCTAAACTTAGATTCTTGCATTTCAAATAAAGATACAAAGAGAATAAAGAAAATGTGATAATAGGAGTAAAATAGAAAGTTTCTTAAAAATTCATACTCTATCTGAATCACAAAAGTAAAATTTTGGGTTCAGTGTCCCTTTAAAGTTTTTCAGGGGGTTCCGTTTGAACCCATGCATTCCATAGATATTAAGCTTCTATCTTGGAAAGTTTTGTTCCTAGTTGCTATCTCTTCAGCTCGAAGAGTTTCTGAACTATCTGCATTACAATGTGACTCACCTTATCTTGTGTTCCATGCTGATAAGGTGGTTTTGCGTACCAAGCCTGGGTTCCTACCTAAGGTTGTTACTAACAGGAATATCAATCAGGAAATTGTTGTTCCTTCTCTGTGTCCTAATCCTTCTTGTAAGAAGGAACGTCTGTTGCACAACTTGGACGTGGTTCGTGCTTTGAAATTTTATTTGCAGGCAACCAAAGATTTTCGTCAAACATCTTCTTTGTTTGTTGTCTATTCTGGAAAGCGTAGGGGTCAAAAGGCTACGGCTACTTCTCTTTCCTTTTGGCTGAAAAGCATCATCTGTTTGGCTTATGAGACTGCTGGACAGTAGCCTCCTGAAAGGATTGCAGCTCATCCTACTAGAGAGGTAGCTTCCACATGGGCTTTTAAAAATGATGCTTCTGTTGAACAGATTTTTAAGGCTGCGACTTGGTCTTCGCTCCATACCTTTTCAAAATTTAATAAATTTGATACTTTTGCTTCTTTGGAGGCTATTTTTGGGGGAGAGGTTTTGCAAGCAGTGTGGTGCCTTCCATTTAGGTTCCTGTCTTGTCCCTCCCTTCATCCGTGTCCTAAAGTTGGTATTGGTATCCCACAAGTAAGGATGAAACCGTGGACTCGGTACATCGCAAAAGAAAGAAATTTATCAGGTAAGCATAAATTTTGTTTCTTCTACGATACGACGAGTCCACGGCCCTCCTTGTCATTTTTCAGACAGATTTATATTATATTATATTTTTTATAAACTTCAGTCACCTCTGCACCTTTGGCTTTTCCTTTCTCTTCCTAACTTCGGTCGAGTGACTGGAGGTGGAGGGAAGGGAGGAGCTATATATATATATACAGCTCTGCTGTGGTGCTCTTTGCCACATCCTGTTAGCAGGAGGTTAATATCCCACAAGTAAGGATGAAATCCGGGGACTCGTCGTATCTTAGAAGAAATTAATTTATCAGGTAAGCATAAATTTACTTTTTTCAACAACATGGGACGGGGAAAAAGGAATCCCTGTTTTTTTCCCATTCCTGAGGTATATCATCTGCCATACGGTCTGGAACAGGAAACACTTCCACAGATGAAGGTACATCATATACACTGTTAAGTTTACTAGACTTCTTTGGATTCTCAGTGATGGACGTGTCGGGGTCATCCAAAGTAGCAAGGACCTCCTTCAATAGGACCCGGAGGTGTTCTAACTTAAATCTGAAATTAATTTCCTCTGACCCTGCAGAATTGGTCACTACAGTATCAGAATCTGACAACTCACCCTCAGACGCCACTGAGGTATCATCTTCATCAGATAACTTAGAAAGACTGACTAGCACAGCCTTAGCAGAGTCAGAATTCTTATTAACAGATATCTTTTTAGTTTTCCTCTTTCTCTTACCAGCGCAGGAAAGGCGAATAAATCTGCCAAAACAGCAGATGTTATCTGCACAGCAAAATCCCCTGGTAAATAAATACCCCTAGATGGAGTTAATTTCCACAGAAATTGACTAATATGCAGGAAGAGGATAGTATGTAATATACCCCACAGATACTTTGCAACAGAATAACACAAACGCTACCTCTATATCCTCAGACGGACTGAGGTAACTCACCAACCGGAACCAGGAGCCCCATTAGTAACCGGAGATGACAAGAGAAAGGTTGAGAGATGATATGACCGTCTACCACCCTAAACGAGGCTGTATATAACTCTAGAAACCAGAGGCATAACTAGAAACCACAGGGCCCAGGTGCAAGAATCTAAGAAGGGCCCCCACCCAAAAAAAGTGAATTTGATACATATCATTTTTTTTTTTTAACATTTAACACAGAAAAAAAATGTGAATCGGATTACATGTCTGCAAAAGGAGGTACCCTGTCTGTGAGATGGTCTGACCCCCTATTACTGTATATAGTGACACTGTTTAACCCACCAGTACTGTATATAGTGAGTGAGTGAGTGACACAGTCTGTAATCTGCCGGTGAGATGGCTGGCCTGACCCTACCCACCCCAGTACTTTATAAAGTGACCACAGTAGTCTGTGACATGGTCCAGCCGCCCCCCCCCCTGTACTGTGTAGTGACATTGTTTCCCCCCTCCCCCCATGCTATAGTAACAAGGTTTGTAATTTGCTGGTTCCACAAACATACACACACACACACACATACATGCATAAATACACACAGTCACATACATATATACACATAAACACCAATGGGTAAAACCGAAAGACTAACCCCTGTAGTCAGAGACACTAGTGAAGTATCATGTCACGCTCACATGATATCAGTGCAGACAGGGGCAGGTCAACATTTAAAAAAAATAATAGTTTCGCCCCTGCTAGAAACGGCTCCCCAGCAGCACGCCACTCCGCTCTTCCGCATTCATTTTCATAGCGGCTTGAAGAGCGGAGTGGCGTGGTCACGTGAGCCCAAAAGAAAACAACTGCCCACAGTATTAAAAGCATGCGATTTTCAGCACTGTGGAAATCAAACTGATTTTCACTTTTTAAACCTGGAATTCCCCCTTCCATCGTCTCCCTCAACTGAGGGATACGTGATATGCACCTAATAAATACAATACCCTTCTATGTATAGGCTCTGTGACCTAATTGTTTTAAATAAAACTAAGTCACATCCGTACCTCCACAGATCAAATTCCCTATGAAGAGTCCAGCCCGAGTCAGCCTCAAAAACTATAGGGCTAAACATTAAAGTGAATGTAAATTTTGATGCTAAAGTGGCCGGTTTTTAACATTTTTATTAAAAACAGGGGCACTTTAATGTATCAAAATTTACATTTCACTCCTGTTGTGAAAAAAACTCACCTTTTAATCTTCACAGCAGCTCCAGCTTCCTCCACCTGTTGCAAAGCCTCTTCCTGGGTCTAAAATGAGGAATCCGGCTTCCTCCAGTTACGGCGTTGAATCAGACACTGATTCTCTGGGGGGGAAGCTGTGATTGGAGGATGACCTATTCATTATTTCTGACATCAGAAATGGCTTGCGACTGGAGGAAGCTGGAGCTGCTGTAAAGATTAAAAGGTAAGGTTTTTTTCACAACAGGAGTGACATGTAAATTTTGATGAATTAAAGTGCCCCTGTTTTTAATCGAATTTTAAAAAATGGGCACTTTAGCATCAAAATTTACATTCACTTTAACCCCTTATGCTCTTAAAAAAATAAAGTTCCACTTTGAAGTGCCTGCTTAGAAATGCTGCCCAATATAAATTTAATATAAATTCCCTATATACAGGAATATAAATTGTCCCATAAGATGATCCACAGAGGATTAACCTCAAGACCTAGAAATCAATAGCACTTACCTGTTGATCCGGCTGCAGGGCAGGAGCAGCTTCCTAGGTGTGACTGGTTCACTAACATCTGTCAGGGACCTGTTTCTATCAAAGGGGTAGCATAGGTGTTAGAAATAAAGCAAGGACTACCTCGCCACCTTCTAACTGCTAAAAGCCACCATTTCACTTACTAAAGAGATTGAAATGGACACAGCATAGCCCCAATCCTTGCTTGCAGGGAAAATGATCCATTAAAGGATTAAAATCTTCAGACACCTTCGGCATCCTCCCGTGATCACGGCAAAGAGAATGACTGGGGGTTATGGGTAAGGGAAGTCACACTTAACAGTTCTGCTGGGGTGCTCTTTGCCTCCTCCTGCTGGCCAGGAGTGAATATCCCACTAGTAATTGGAATGATTCGTGGACTCTCCATGCCATAGGAAAGAAATTGGGTTGTATGCCCCTTTAACCGTGCTGCATTAGATTTATCTGCCTTCAGCTGCCAACAAATCCACCTAGATAATTTATGGATTTTATAGTTTAGTTACTCTAAAGTTAAAAGACAAAGAACTTCACCTCATATAGATAAAAAAAAATATGGTGGCATCTAGTTAGAGGGTAAGGGATAGAGAGCTGTTTTAAAAAAAAAATACTATAGCTAAACTCTGAATGGTAGACACTATGCCAGTTCCTAAGATGGTGGTGACCAGGGGGGTTGGTGAGGGAGGGAAGAGAGCAGTTTGGGAGGGATCGGGGGGAAGGTAATCTCTACACTACAACTAAAATTAACCTTACAAGCTACCCGATAAACCCCTTCACTGCTGGAGTTTTAGAAGTGTGGTACGCAGATGCAATTATCGGCCTTCTAATTACCAAAAAGCAATGGCAAAGCCATGCATGCATGTCTATTTCTGAACAAAGGGGATCCCAGAGAAGCTTTTACAACCATTTGTGTTATGATTGCTTAGCAATATGACATTTAGCGGCAAAATAGTGGCATGAAATATACCAAAATGGGCCTTGATCAATACATTGGGTTGCCTACTAATACAAATATATAGTTTTGATAAGTAAATTTAAAAAAACAAACAGATAAACAACGCTTTTTTTTCTGTTTAAATGGAGTGATAGCAAAAATGCTGAAAATGATCTTTGGGCAAGTATTTCTCTTTAATTCCCAGTCCTGAAGAGCGAATCTTCACTTACCTTTTGTAAGCAACTGAATGCAGTGTATTAAGTATTACTGCATATTGCCTATGCATTTCACAACTGCGTTCTTTAAGAGAAAAGGGCTCTGCGGGCACAGAACGTGAGGCATACTGGTCTATCTTCTACATGAGTAAGTCATCAACTGGTTTTATTTTGTTAATAGTGTGAATATTATTGGGATGTTCAGTTTTTGGTGGCTTTTTGTTGTGTTTTAAACCGCTCATTAGACCGTTGAAGTTACCATTATATTATTTTCATTCATTTCAGTATTTTGTAAATACAATTTCTAAATGGGCAGATTGTCCTCTCCTGGCTATATCATTCTATAGTTTTGTTTTTAGAGGCAGACAAGCTGATAGTGTACACTGCAATTTAAGCTGCTTTTTCATCGTTGATATAATTAGCAGTGTGTTTATTGTGCTCTGTTGATTGCAGCAGTTAAAGGCTAGTATGACATTTTCCACCATTCAGCCCTTAGTTATTTATCGTGTATTGGCCTGCAAAGATTTTAATAATAGGTTGTAGCAGGACTTGTCATATCCTAGTGAGCGATGGCTTCTGTAATTCTTTTGGCTCCTATGCTCTTTGAGTGTTCTACTTATATATCTGTATAAAATCATTCCCACACTGATTTCTTCAGTTCTCTTGGTGATTCTTATGGTTTATGTTTTAGTGAGCGAATGCTAATGTGCTTCTATCATCTGGTAATGACTCAACTTGTTAATTGCTGACATGATACAAGCCCCACTGGTGCTCTCAGCAGCTGCAGTATTTATAATGTGGGTGCACTGAGAATATCTAGCAATGCTTCACATGCACATGTAGAGAAACATTTTAACTCTAAAATAGTGATAACCTTTACTAGAAGCATTTTTTTTGGTCAATACATGTATATTGCAAATATGTTTCTATGTAATTCATCTATGTGCATTTAATTTATGAATGAAATGTCCCTTCAAGGGGGTTTGAGCCCCAATACGTAGGCTCCCTTCTGTAATTCATCTATGTGCATTTCAATTTTGAACGGAATGTCCCTTTTAAGGGGATAGGAAAGTCAAAATTTAAACTTGCATGATTCCGATAGAGCATGTCATTTTAAGACACTTTTTTAAATTCACTTCTATTTTCATATGTGCTTTGTTCTCTCAGTATCCCTTACTGAAAAAGAATACACACATATCCTACACTAGTGGGAGCTGCTGCTAATTGGTGCCTGCACACATTTGTCTCTTGTGATTGGCTAACTAGATGTGTTCATCTTGCTATCCCTTTAAGAGAGTTTGAGCCCCAATACGTAGGCTCCCTTATATGAAGGTATCCATGAGTTAAACTTTAGTAGTTTTTAGGTGAAATGCTGTAGTTAATCCTGATGTCAAATTCAAGTATGCTTTCTAATCACTTCCTTCCTCATTACGCTTTTCATTAGGAGGCAGGATCAGACTCATTTGACATTTTGGTAAATAATATTGCTAGTTTCTAAAGATCCTGTAAAAATAAAGGATTTATTTGATGACTATTCAGGGCCTTTTTGCCCCACAGGCTATTTTATCCATTAGTGTCTGGTTTTTTATTTAAAAAAAAACATACAAAAACCTCAGTTTTGTCATGTATTGGACTTGAAAACATTTATTATTGTATAACTTACACCAAAACCATGTAAGTTAAAGGGACAGTATACACCAATTTTCATTTAACTGCATGTAATACACTACAATAAAGAATAATTTGCCCAGATACTGATCTAAAAGTCCAGTATAAAACCATTTAAAAACTTACTTAGAAGCTCCAAGTTTAGCACCGTTGAAAAGGTTAGCTGGAACTCCCACTGAAAGTGGTTCTATAGCAACAACAAAAAAGCAGAACCCCCCCCCCTTCCTCTGCATATGAAAATACTCTTTACACAAACAGGAGCAAGCTGGAGTAGGTATATATCATTATTCTCCTAAAACTTTGGGGCTTGGTTAGGAGTCTGAAAATCAGTGCAATGTTTTTTATAAACTATACTTTTTAAAAAAAAAAAGAAAAAAAAAGCTGTATAAGCTATATAAATGGATCATCTACAAAACATTTATGCAAAGAAAAATCTAGTGTATAAAGTCCCTTTAATGGCACTCATTATAAATATCATCTTAGTGATGACTACTATTAAATTCCCTGTCCATCTAGATTATTTTATGTACAATAGCTTTGCTGAGAAGCAACATCTTCAGTTTATGACTCCTTTATAGCAAGCTCATGCTGCCCAAGGGTCTTAGTCAGTGTCCTTGCTGTTTAGGTTACCAGGTATCACAGCATCTGGAAGTTATTCACTTTACATAGTTACATGAGACCTTTTTGTAGCTGAGTTTCCTAATTCATTCTAATAAAAATGCTATAATGTATCTGAAAATTAGTCTTTTGCATCCCACAAGATTAACCCTTTCTGGGGTTTGCTTACTTAAGGGACATTGAACATTTCCTGAAGCAGACCAAAATGCATTTTTTTTAGTTACACATATAAAACGGTCATGTGAAAAACTTTAATACATTAGTTACCTGTAAAACTTTAAATCCAGCAGTTTAAAAATCTATTTACTATTTATGGTTTGTTCCCATGGGTGCCTGCATGTTGAAATCTAGGTTGTGCACTTTCAGGTTGGACACATATGACATGTATGCTTGAGCCTGTAATATTGCAATTGTGGAAATGGGCCTAATGATAAGTACACAATGCCCATTACAAGCGAACATGTGTACAGACAAGTTCACCACCTATAAAGAGATGTAGGTAGCATGCTTGCATGGCGCACGAGTCATTTCTTAGCGTTTATACCATCACAATACATGACTGCTGTAATTTATTCAGCATTATGGACATATGTATACATAGACATCATGTTTTACTGGAAGAGCAGCAATATGTTAGAGAGCCTCAAGAGAAACAATAAAGTATCTATGACAACTCTCATTATCACACTTGTTACCCTTTATTTAGACCCATATCAAGTATAATCCTTTATTTATGCTGTGTGTAAATAAATGGGCTCTGGTAAGGTGTACTTTTTCTGATGTTGTGCAAGCAGCACCTGGGTCTGCACAGAGTTTAAAGTGATATTAAACTGAAGTAAGAAAATGCTGTGACATTTTTTTACTTTCATCAAATTACCTCAATCTATCGCCTAGATTTAGAGTTTTGTCGGTAAAGACCCGCGGTGCTAACGCTCCTTTTTTTTTTCCAGCGCACCCTTAAAAAAACACTGGTATTTAGAGTTGTCTGAATGGCTGCGTTAGCCTCAGAAAAGGGAGCGTTGAGCATAATTTAGCTCCACTTCAACCCTCAATACCAGCGTTGCTTACGGTAGCGGTAAGCTGGAAAAACGTGCTCGTGCACGATATCCCCATAGGAAGAAATGGGGCTGAGCTGACTGAAAAAAAACCTAACACCTGCTAAAAAGCAGCGTTCAGCTCCTAACGCAGCCCCATTGTTTCCTATGGGGAAACACTTTCTAAGTCTACACCTAACATGAACCCCGAGTCTAAACACCGCTAATCCTACACTTATTAACCTCTAATCTGCCGCCCCTAACATCGCCGACACCTATATTATATTTATTAACCCCTAGTCTTCCGCCCCGTCACCGCCACCTACCTACACTTATTAACCCCTAATCTGCCGACCGGACCTTGCCACCACTATAATAAAGGTATTAACCCCTAAACCACCGCACTCCCGCCTCGCAAACACTATAATAAATTGTATTAACCTCTAATCTGCCCTCCCTAACATCGCCGCCACCTACCTACAAATATTAACCCCTAATCTGCTGCCCCCACTGTCACCGCTACTATAATAAAGATATTAACCCCTAAACCTAAGTCTAACCCTAACACCCCCCCTAACTTAAATATAATTTAAATTTAACAAAATAAATTTACTATAATTAAATAAATTATTGTCCGGAGCAGCAGATTAGGGGTTAAAAAAAATTATTATAGGGTTTGCGATGTGGGGGGGCCTCGGTTTAGGGGTTCATAGGTAGTTTATGGGTGTTAGTGTACTTTATAGCACAGTAGTTAAGAGCTTTATATTCCCGCGTTAGCCCATAAAGCTCTTAACTACTGACTTTTTTTGACGGTAGGAGTCTTGTCGATAGAGGCTCTACCGCTCACTTCTTCCAAGACTCGTAATACCAGCGTTAGGCAAATCCCATTGAAAAGATAGGATACGCAATTGATGTAAGGGGATCTGCGGTAGCCTAGAGTCGCGGAAAGAAAGTGAGCGGTAGACCCTTTCCTGCCTGACTCTAAATACCAGCGGGCGTTAAAAAGCAGCGTTAGGACCCCTTAACGCTGCTTTTGACGGCTAACGCCAAACTCTAAATCTAGGCGTATATGAGCTAAGTGCCTCTTGTGTGGTAGAAAGATCCCTCCTCATCTGAGGTTTCCCTTGTTCCTCTTGGAGTATGTAGTTCCTTCACTATCCATGGGTAATGTGAATGCTTCCCAGTGTAGGATAGAATATAAACGCGATAATAGTGCAATAGTGTTTTAATACAGGCAGATGTGTGTGTGTGTGTGTGTGTATATATATATATATATATATATATATATTGTGTAAGTATAGGCTTATAGGCTTCATAAATTAATACTATAAATCAGGATCTATTCATAAGTGATTAAAGGGACATCCCAGCCCAAACTAAAATGCACTTGGGTGCATTTCAGTTTTGAAAAGAAGTATTTTTGTAATATACATGTATTAGCAAAAATGCTTCTAATAAAAGCTATAGCTGTTTTGCACCAGCATTTTAAACACAGCACTTGCTCAGAGAGCCTAAGTTGCTTTTATCATCTGGTAATGACTCAATTTGTTAATTGCTCACATGATACAAGACACACTAGCACTCTGAGCAGCTGCAGTATTTAAAATGCTGGTTCACTGAGAATATCTAGCTATGCTTCACATGCACGTGCAGAGAAAAATGCTCACACTAAAACAGTGATAACTTTTACTAGAGGCATTTTTGCCAATACATGTTATTACAAATATGTTTCCATTCAAAGATGTAATTCATCTATGTGCATTAAAATTTTGACTAGAATATCCCTTTAAACTCCTTTGTAATGAAAGTAACAGGTCAGATTTAACGTGGCTATTTTAACCAAAAACTAAACGCCTTTATTTAAAAATAAATTTAATATATGCAAACACTGCTTTGTATTTGCTAAACATACCAAACTCAGTCTGTTTATAGTGAATTAATCAGTCTTCTGTTTTATAATATGTTCTGGCATGATCTTTAAAGAATAATATAGTCAAAATTAAACTTTCATGATTCAGATAGAGCATGCAATTTCTTTCCTATGGCATGGAGAGTCATCCACTTCATTCCAATTACTTGTGGGATATTCAACTCCTGGCCAGCAGGAGGAGGCAAAGAGCACCCCAGCAGAGCTGTTAAGTGTCACTTCCCTTACCCATAACCCCCAGCCATTCTCTTTGCCTTGATTGCGGGAAGATGGTGTCTGAAGATATTTTTATGGGTACTTTTCCCTGCAAGCAAGGATTGGGGTCTAGCTGTGTCCATGTCAAACTCTTTAGTAAGAGTAGTGGTGGCTTTTAGCAGTTAGAATGCGGCGAGGTTGTCTTTGCTTTACTTCTAACATTATTGCTACCCCTGTTATAGAAAACCAGAGTTGGTTACTCTGTTCTTTCTTTATCTACAAGTCCCTGGTAGAAGTGAAGGAATCTACCACACCTTAGATGCCTTTCCCTGCCTGACAGCAGGATCCACAGGTAAATGCTTTCCTTCTAGGTGAGAGGGTACCAGCATTCTTATAGTTAATTCTCCTGTGGTTTTTAATACTTGGCTATTATTGGGACTTCCTTTATTCCTTATTGGGATTATGGAATATAAGGGCACTGCTCTCTTTGAGGTGGTTTTGAGGCTGACAGGGTAAGGCTTAGATGTGTCTCCATTGATTGCCTAAATAAGACTTCATTATTGGAGGACTCTTTGAGAGATATTATTTTCATTGGGGGCAATTTTAATTTGTACTTGGATGAGGACTGTTTGTTTTTTTTATTTAAACGCTTTCGTTATTTTTTTAATTTCTTTTTTCTTGTGCACCATTTTTAATGCTGTGGCGCAGTTGATTTTTGTTGCGGTCATGATTGTCCCTCCGCCTTTCCGCTTACGGATATCTAGTACAGCGGTGTTAGTTGCGGTGTGTGTGTGAGGTCTGCAGCTCCTGCTTGGGAATCTTTTCCGGTCCTGCTTTTGATAGTCTCAGGAGGAGGTAAGCCCTCAGCAGAGCTGCGGTATTACGGTCTGTTTAGCAAATGGTTTACATTATCTGCTAGTATCAGTTTTCTTTTTGCCTTGGTCTTTATTTTTACTTTGTGGGATCCAATTTATTCATAGTGATGGACACTAATGATCATAGTGGGTCTTTTGAAAAATGTTTGTTTTGCTTGGAGGCAAATGTGATTCCTCCTGTGTAGTTTTGCTTCCCTTGCCTAAATAAGACCTTATTATTGAAAGATAAGATTAATCTCTCAGAGCCTTCTGTCTCTCAGGATAGTGTTGTACTACCTATGCCTCAGCTCTCCCCTCGAATGTTTCAAGCTTTAACAGTTTCACATGCAGTGCCCTGTGGCTATTTTTAACATCCTCAAGGGGGTGTTTATTTACCGGGGGATTTTGCTGCGCAAATAACTTCTGTGGTTTCTGCAGCTTTGTCAGCCTTTCCTGCTTCTGGTAAGAGGAAGAGAAAGTCTAAAAATATTTATCTCAGTAAGGGTTCTGACTCGGCAAAGACAGCATTAGTCATTCTCCCTCAGTTATCCGATGACGAGGATACTTCAGTGGCTTCTGAAGGTGAGATCTCAGATTCTGAATCTAGGATGGAAAGTTCTACTGATTCAGAAGAGGTTAATTTTAGATTTAAGCTTGAACACCTCTGTTTACTTCTGAAGGAGGTACTCGCTACCTTAGATGACTCCGAACCTTCTGTTGTTGTCAACCCTAAAAAGTCAACTAGGGCTGAAACTAACGATTATTTTCATAATGATTAATCGGCCAATTATTTTTTCGATTAATCGACTAATCGGATAAAAAAAAGAATCAATAATAGTTTCCTTAATTTTAAATAAAATCCACCTACTGAGTGTTACAAATATAAATTAAAGACTAAAACTTTACATTCACACAACTGTTTGTCCAATTTTTAAGCAGCAGAGTACAGTTTTATAATTAAGTAAAACAAAACCGCAAACTGTTTGAAAAGAGTTAGAACTAGAAGCAGGTAGACTATCACTGTTTTTAACATTCTGTTATTCACTCTTTCAGAAACTTTGCATTGAAATGCAAAACACTCGACATGTTCCTGGCTAAGGCTTGTTCTCTGTTTGCAGCTATATTTACTGCAGCGGAGAAGAGTCACTCAGATGGTGTTGAGGTGCTTGAGATGCATAAGTAGGGTTTTGCCAAAGTGGGATATTTATCTGTGTTAGCTCTTCACCAATGCAAAGTGTTTTCCACCTTGGCAAGGGGCCTCTCAATAAAGTAAGCCTGGACTTCATTCTTACAAAAAAATATATTGAATATCTATATGCAGTGGTAAATAACCAGCTATAAAGGTTAGGGAAAAATATCTAGTCCGCTCTAAAAATAACCTATATATTTCTCCAACATAGGTGTGTCCGGTCCACGGCGTCATCCTTACTTGTGGGATATTCTCTTCCCCAACAGGAAATGGCAAAGAGCCCAGCAAAGCTGGTCACATGATCCCTCCTAGGCTCCGCCTACCCCAGTCATTCTCTTTGCCGTTGTACAGGCAACTTCTCCACGGAGATGGCTTAGAGTTTTTTAGTGTTTAACTGTAGTTTTTATTATTCAATCAAGAGTTTGTTATTTTGAAATAGTGCTGGTATGTACTATTTACTCAGAAACAGAAAAGAGATGAAGATTTCTGTTTGTATGAGGAAAATGATTTTAGCAACCGTCACTAAAATCCATGGCTGTTCCACACAGGACTGTTGAGAGCAATTAACTTCAGTTGGGGGAACAGTGAGCAGTCTCTTGCTGCTTGAGGTATGACACATTCTAACAAGACGATGTAATGCTGGAAGCTGTCATTTTCCCTATGGGATCCGGTAAGCCATGTTTATTACGATCGTAAATAAGGGCTTCAAAAAGGGCTTATTAAGACTGTAGACTTTTTCTGGGCTAAATCGATTGATTATTAACACATATTTAGCCTTGAGGAATCATTTTATCTGGGTATTTTGATATAATAATATCGGCAGGCACTGTTTTAGACACCTTATTCTTTAGGGGCTTTCCCAAAGCATAGGCAGAGCCTCATTTTCGCGCCGGTGTTGCGCACTTGTTTTTGAGAGGCATGGCATGCAGTCGCATGTGAGAGGAGCTCTGATACTTAGAAAAGACTTTCTGAAGGCGTCATTTGGTATCGTATTCCCCTTGGGGCTTGGTTGGGTCTCAGCAAAGCAGATACCAGGGACTGTAAAGGGGTTAAAGTTCAAAACGGCTCCGGTTCCGTTATTTTAAGGGTTAAAGCTTCCAAATTTGGTGTGCAATACTTTTAAGGCTTTAAGACACTGTGGTGAAAATTTGGTGAATTTTGAACAATTCCTTCATGTTTTTTCGCAATTGCAGTAATAAAGTGTGTTCAGTTTAAAATTTAAAGTGACAGTAACGGTTTTATTTTAAAACGTTTTTTGTACTTTGTTATCAAGTTTATGCCTGTTTAACATGTCTGAACTACCAGATAGACTGTGTTCTGAATGTGGGGAAGCCAGAATTCCTATTCATTTAAATAAATGTGATTTATGTGACAATGACAATGATGCCCAAGATGATTCCTCAAGTGAGGGGAGTAAGCATGGTACTGCATCATTCCCTCCTTCGTCTACACGAGTCTTGCCCACTCAGGAGGCCCCTAGTACATCTAGCGCGCCAATACTCCTTACTATGCAACAATTAACGGCTGTAATGGATAATTCTGTCAAACATTTTAGCCAAAATGAACACTTATCAGCGTAAGCGCGACTGCTCTGTTTTAGATACTGAAGAGCATGACGACGCTGATAATAATATTTCTGAAGGGCCCCTAACCCAGTCTGATGGGGCCAGGGAGGTTTTGTCTGAGGGAGAAATTACTGATTCAGGGAACATTTCTCAACAAGCTGAACCTGATGTGATTGCATTTAAATTTAAGTTGGAACATCTCCGCATTCTGCTTAAGGAGGTATTATCCACTCTGGATGATTGTGACAAGTTGGTCATCCCAGAGAAACTATGTAAAATGGACAAGTTCCTAGAGGTGCCGGGGCTCCCAGAAGCTTTTCCTATACCCAAGCGGGTGGCGGACATTGTTAATAAAGAATGGGAAAGGCCCGGTATTCCTTTCGTCCCTCCCCCCATATTTAAAAAATTGTTTCCTATGGTCGACCCCAGAAAGGACTTATGGCAGACAGTCCCCAAGGTCGAGGGAGCGGTTTCCACTTTAAACAAACGCACCACTATACCCATAGAGGATAGTTGTGCTTTCAAAGATCCTATGGATAAAAAATTAGAAGGTTTGCTTAAAAAGATGTTTGTTCAGCAGGGTTACCTTCTACAACCAATTTCATGCATTGTCCCTGTCGCTACAGCCGCATGTTTCTGGTTCGATGAGCTGATAAAGGCGGTCGATAGTGATTCTCCTCCTTTTGAGGAGATTATGGACAGAATCAATGCTCTCAAATTGGCTAATTCTTTCACCCTAGACGCCACTTTGCAATTGGCTAGGTTAGCGGCTAAGAATTCTGGGTTTGCTATTGTGGCGCGCAGAGCGCTTTGGTTGAAATCTTGGTCGGCTGATGCGTCTTCCAAGAACAAGCTACTTAACATTCCTTTCAAGGGGAAAACGCTGTTTGGCCCTGACTTGAAAGAGATTATCTCTGATATCACTGGGGGTAAGGGCCACGCCCTTCCTCAGGATCGGCCTTTCAAGGCAAAAAATAAAGCTAATTTTCGTCCCTTTCGTAGAAACGGACCAGCCCAAGGTGCTACGTCCTCTAAGCAAGAGGGTAATTCTTCTCAAGCCAAGCCAGCTTGGAGACCAATGCAAGGCTGGAACAAGGGAAAGCAGGCCAAGAAACCTGCCACTGCTACCAAGACAGCATGAAATGTTGGCCCCCGATCCGGGACCGGATCTGGTGGGGGGCAGACTCTCTCTCTTCGCTCAGGCTTGGGCAAGAGATGTTCTGGATCCTTGGGCGCTAGAAATAGTATCCCAAGGTTATCTTCTGGAATTCAAGGGACTTCCCCCAAGGGGGAGGTTCCACAGGTCTCAGTTGTCTTCAGACCACATAAAAAGACAGGCATTCTTACATTGTGTAGAAGACCTGTTAAAAATGGGAGTGATTCATCCTGTTCCATTAAGAGAACAAGGGATGGGGTTCTACTCCAATCTGTTTATAGTTCCCAAGAAAGAGGGAACGTTCAGACCAATCTTAGATCTCAAGATCTTAAACAAGTTTCTCAAGGTTCCATCGTTCAAGATGGAAACCATTCGAACAATTCTTCCTTCCATCCAGGAAGGTCAATTCATGACCACGGTGGATTTAAAGGATGCGTATCTACATATTCCTATCCACAAGGAACATCATCGGTTCCTGAGGTTCGCATTCCTGGACAAACATTACCAGTTCGTGGCGCTTCCTTTCGGATTAGCCACTACTCCAAGGATTTTCACAAAGGTACTAGGGTCCCTTCTAGCTGTGCTAAGACCAAGGGGCATTGCTGTAGTACCTTACTTGGACGACATTCTGATTCAAGCGTCGTCCCTTCCTCAAGCAAAGGCTCACACGGACATTGTCCTGGCCTTTCTCAGATCTCACGGATGGAAAGTGAACGTGGAAAAGAGTTCTCTATCTCCGTCAACAAGGGTTCCCTTCTTGGGAACCATAATAGACTCCTTAGAAATGAGGATTTTTCTGACAGAGGCCAGAAAAACAAAACTTCTAGACTCTTGTCGGATACTTCATTCCGTTCCTCTTCCTTCCATAGCTCAGTGCATGGAAGTGATCGGGTTGATGGTAGCGGCAATGGACATAGTTCCTTTTGCACGCATTCATCTAAGACCATTACAACTGTGCATGCTCAGTCAGTGGAATGGGGACTATACAGACTTGTCTCCGAAGATACAAGTAAATCAGAGGACCAGAGACTCACTCCGTTGGTGGCTGTCCCTGGACAACCTGTCACGAGGGATGACATTCCGCAGACCAGAGTGGGTCATTGTCACGACCGACGCCAGTCTGATGGGCTGGGGCGCGGTCTGGGGATCCCTGAAAGCTCAGGGTCTTTGGTCTCGGGAAGAATCTCTTCTACCGATAAATATTCTGGAACTGAGAGCGATATTCAATGCTCTCAAGGCTTGGCCTCAGCTAGCGAGGGCCAAGTTCATACGGTTTCAATCAGACAACATGACAACTGTTGCGTACATCAACCATCAGGGGGGAACAAGGAGTTCCCTGGCGATGGAAGAAGTGACCAAAATCATTCTATGGGCGGAGTTTCACTCCTGCCACCTGTCTGCTATCCACATCCCAGGAGTGGAAAATTGGGAAGCGGATTTTCTGAGTCGTCAGACATTGCATCCGGGGGAGTGGGAACTCCATCCGGAAATCTTTGCCCACGTCACTCAGCTGTGGGGCATTCCAGACATGGATCTGATGGCCTCTCGTCAGAACTTCAAAGTTCCTTGCTACAGGTCCAGATCCAGGGATCCCAAGGCGGCTCTAGTGGATGCACTAGTAGCACCTTGGACCTTCAAACTAGCTTATGTGTTCCCGCCGTTTCCTCTCATCCCCAGGCTGGTAGCCAGGATCAATCAGGAGAGGGCGTCGGTGATCTTGATAGCTCCTGCGTGGCCACGCAGGACTTGGTATGCAGATCTGGTGAATATGTCATCGGCTCCACCTTGGAAGCTACCTTTGAGACGAGACCTTCTTGTTCAGGGTCCGTTCGAACATCCGAATCTGGTTTCACTCCAGCTGACTGCTTGGAGATTGAACGCTTGATCTTATCGAAGCGAGGGTTCTCAGATCCTGTTATCGATACTCTTGTTCAGGCCAGAAAGCCTGTAACTAGAAAGATTTACCACAAAATTTGGAAAAAATATATCTGTTGGTGTGAATCTAAAGGATTCCCTTGGGATAAGGTTAAGATTCCTAGGATTCTATCCTTCCTTCAAGAAGGATTGGAAAAAGGTTTATCTGCAAGTTCCCTGAAGGGACAGATTTCTGCCTTGTCTGTGTTACTTCACAAAAAGCTGGCCGCTGTGCCAGATGTTCAAGCTTTTGTTCAGGCTCTGGTTAGAATTAAGCCTGTTTACAAACCTTTGACTCCTCCTTGGAGTCTCAATTTAGTTCTTTCAGTTCTTCAGGGGGTTCCGTTTGAACCCTTGCATTCCGTTGATATTAAGTTATTATCTTGGAAAGTTTTGTTTTTAGTTGCAATTTCTTCTGCTAGAAGAGTTTCAGAATTATCTGCTCTGCAGTGTTCTCCTCCTTATCTGGTGTTCCATGCAGATAAGGTGGTTTTACGTACTAAACCTGGTTTTCTTCCAAAAGTTGTTTCTAACAAAAACATTAACCAGGAGATTATCGTACCTTCTCTGTGTCCGAAACCAGTTTCGAAGAAGGAACGTTTGTTGCACAATTTGGATGTTGTTCGCGCTCTAAAATTCTATTTAGATGCTACAAAGGATTTTAGACAAACATCTTCCTTGTTTGTTGTTTATTCCGGTAAAAGGAGAGGTCAAAAAGCAACTTCTACCTCTCTCTCTTTTTGGATTAAAAGCATCATCAGATTGGCTTACGAGACTGCCGGACGGCAGCCTCCCGAAAGAATCACAGCTCATTCCACTAGGGCTGTGGCTTCCACATGGGCCTTCAAGAACGAGGCTTCTGTTGATCAGATATGTAGGGCAGCGACTTGGTCTTCACTGCACACTTTTACCAAATTTTACAAGTTTGATACTTTTGCTTCTTCTGAGGCTATTTTTGGGAGAAAGGTTTTGCAAGCCGTGGTGCCTTCCATTTAGGTGACCTGATTTGCTCCCTCCCTTCATCCGTGTCCTAAAGCTTTGGTATTGGTTCCCACAAGTAAGGATGACGCCGTGGACCGGACACACCTATGTTGGAGAAAACAGAATTTATGTTTACCTGATAAATTACTTTCTCCAACGGTGTGTCCGGTCCACGGCCCGCCCTGGTTTTTTTAATCAGGTCTGATAATTTATTTTCTTTAACTACAGTCACCACGGTACCATATGGTTTCTCCTATGCAAATATTCCTCCTTAACGTCGGTCGAATGACTGGGGTAGGCGGAGCCTAGGAGGGATCATGTGACCAGCTTTGCTGGGCTCTTTGCCATTTCCTGTTGGGGAAGAGAATATCCCACAAGTAAGGATGACGCCGTGGACCGGACACACCGTTGGAGAAAGTAATTTATCAGGTAAACATAAATTCTGTTTTTTATAAAGGTTGAATCTAGTACATATACTAACAATTTATAAAAAATAAATAAAATTAAAATAAAAAGTGTTAAGGAATATATATTAATAACAGGACAAAGCCCTACACATTTATTTATACAGTACATATAATCAGCAATAGCAAGCAATCAACTAAAAATTGTGCAAACAGATAATAGTGCATATCAATTAAAATAACTCCCATCAATCTAGGGGCTAAGTGTAAATAACAAGCTTGGCACTATATAATGCAAAGCATAGTCCCAAATCGCCTGATTAAATATAAACAATACAAATGATGGACTATTATATCTGGGTTGCACATAAGCCAGGAGTAGTTGTAAACTTATAGTGTGCTGAAAAGTGAAAAGTAAATGTCTGTAGACGTCCTTTAGGCTAAGGGTATAACCATAAAACACAATACCAAGTGCAGGAGCCCTTCAGAGTGAAGCAGCTGGTGTTGTGCACAGACCAACTAATTGCAAACCAAATAATTGATTATGAGATTCGTTGACAACTATTTTCATAATCGATTATTATCTATTTATGGCGATTAGTTGTTGCAGCTCTAAAGTCAACTAAACTTAATAGAGTTTATAATTCTCCCTCATCTGTGGAAGTCTTTCCTGTTCCAGACAAGATGTCGGAAATCATAACTCAAGAATGGGATAAGCCGGGGATTCCTTTTCTCTTGTTAAGTGTGTTCAGTCCACGGGTCATCCATTACTTATGGGATATATTCTCCTCCCCAACAGGAAGTTGCAAGAGGATCACCCAAGCAGAGCTGCTATATAGCTCCTCCCCTCACATGTCATATCCAGTCATTCTCTTGCAAGTCTCAACAAAGAAGGAGGTCGCGAGAGGAGATAGGAGTTTTTTTTTACCTAATTATTCTTCAATCAAAAGTTTATTATTTTAAAATGGCACCGGAGTGTGCTGTTTTTTTCTCTCAGGCAGTATTTAGAAGAAGAATCTGCCTGCGTTTTTCTATGATCTTAGCAGACGTAACTAAGATCCACTGGCTGTTCTCGCACATTCTGAGGAGTGGGGTAACTTCAGAAAAGGGAATAGCATGCGGGGTCCCCCGCAAATTAGGTATGTGCAGTAATATTTTCTAGGAATGGAATTGACTAAGAAAACACTGCTGTTACCCATATGATGTAAGTACAGCCTTTAATGCAGTAGTAGCGACTGGTATCAGGCTGATAAATGTATGCGCAGTTGAGTTATTTTCTAGGGACTAGAATTTGACTGAGAAAATACTGTTAATACTAAATAAATGTATGAGCCTTAACCGCAGTAGAAGCGACTGGTAGCAGGCTTAGTGATAACTTTGCATTACAATGGAAAGTTGTTTTTAAAACGTTTACTGGCATGTTATTCGTTTTGTGAGGTACTTTGGTGATAAATCTTTTTGGGCATGATTTTTTTCCATATGGCTAACGTGTATTTCAGCATAGAAACCGTTGTAACAGGTCTCCCACTGTTGTAATATGAGTGGGAGGGGCCTTTTTTAGCTCCTTGTTGCGCAGTTAAAATTATTGCACAGTCTTCCTGCTTCTTCCTCCTTGATCCAGGACGTCTACAGAGAGCTCAGGGGTCTTCAAAATTCATTTTTGAGGGAGGTAATCAGTCACAGCAGACCTGTGACAGTGTGTTTGACTGTGATAAAAGCCTTAAAGGACCAGTAAACACAGTAGATTTGCATAATCAACAAATGTAAGATAAGAAGACAATACAATAGCATTTACTCTGAATTTCAAATAAGTAGTAGATTCTTTTCTAACACATTTCAAAGTTATGTATATTTACACTCCCCCTGTACCATGTGATAGCAATCAGCCAATCACAAATGCATATACGTATAGCCTGAGTTCTTGCACATGCTCAGTAGGAGCTGGTGACTCAAAAAAAGTGTAAATATAAAAGACTGTGCACATTTTTTTTTAATGGAAGTAAATTGGAAAGTTGTTTAAAATTACATGCTGTATCTGAATCATGACAATTTAATAAAACCTGAGTGTCCCTTTAAATCTTAAATTGATTATCCGTTTTTGGGTATAGAGGGGTTAATCATCCGTTTGCTAGTGGGTGCAATCCTCTGCTAAATTCATACAATTACTGTTAAAATTGTTGGCTATAACTGAATTAGTTCATTGTTATTTCAACTGTGACAGTTTTTTGTGTTTTTAAAAGCGCTGCAGCGTTTTTTTCAATTGCTTGTAAATTTATTGACAGATTTTTTCCAAGCTTGCTAGCCTTCATTGCTAGTCTGTTTAAACATGTCTGATACAGATGAATCTGCTTGTTCATTATGTTTAAAAGCCAATGTGGAGCCCAAAAGAAATATGTGTACCAATTGTATTGATGTTACTTTAAATAAAAGTCAGTCTTTACTGGTAAAGAAATTATCACCAGACAACGAGGGGGAAGTTATGCCGCCTAACTCTCCTCACGTGTCAGTACCTTCGCCTCCCGCTCAGGAGGTGCGTGAGATTGTGGCGCCAAGTACATCAAGGCCCTTACAAATCACTTTGCATGATATGGCTAATGTTATGAAAGAAGTATTATCTAATTTGCCTGAGTTAAGAGGCAAGCGCGATAGCTCTGGGTTTAGGACAGAGCGCGCCGATGACACGAGAGCCATGTCCGATACTGCGTCACAATTTGCAGAACATGAGGACGGAGAGCTTCATTCTGTGGGTGACGGATCTGATCCGGGGAGACCGGATTCAGAAATTTCAAATTTTAAATTTAAGCTTGAGAACCTTCGTGTATTACTAGGGGAGGTGTTAGCGGCTCTGAACGATTGCGACACGGTTGCAATCCCAGAGAAATTGTGTAGGCTGGATAAATACTATGCGGTACCGGTGTGTACTGACGTTTTTCCTATACCTAAAAGGCTTACAGAGATTATTAGCAAGGAGTGGGATAGACCCGGTGTGCCCTTTTCCCCTCCTCCGATATTTAGAAAAATGTTCCCAATAGACGCCACCACACGAGACTTATGGCAGACGGTCCCTAAGGTGGAGGGAGCAGTTTCTACTTTAGCCAAGCGTACCACTATCCCGGTGGAGGATAGCTGTGCTTTCTCAGATCCAATGGATAAAAAATTAGAAGGTTACCTTAAGAAAATGTTTGTTCAACAAGGTTTTATATTACAGGCCCTTGCATGCATTGCGCCCGTCACTGCTGCAGCGGCATTCTGGTTTGAGTCTCTGGAAGAGGCTATTCGCACAGCACCATTGGATGAGATTATGAACAAGCTTAAAGCCCTTAAGCTAGCTAATGCATTTATTTCGGATGCCGTTGTGCATTTAACCAAACTAACGGCTAAGAACTCCGGATTCGCCATCCAGGCGCGCAGAGCGCAATGGATTAAATCATGGTCAGCAGATGTAACTTCTAAATCTAAATTGCTTAATATTCCTTTCAAAGGGCAAACCTTATTCGGGCCCGGCTTGAAAGAAATTATTGCTGACATTACTGGAGGTAAGGGTCACACCCTTCCTCAGGACAGGGCCAAATCAAAGGCCAAACAGTCTAATTTTCGTGCCTTTCGTAATTTCAAGGCAGGAGCAGCATCAACTTCCTCCGCTCCAAAACAGGAAGGCACTGCTACTCGTTACAGACAGGGTTGGAAAGGCAACCAGTCCTGGAACAAGGGCAAGCAGGCCAGAAAACCTACTTCTGCCCCTAAGACACCATGAAGAAAGGGCCCCCTATCCGGAAACGGATCTAGTGGGGGGCAGACTTTCTCTCTTCGCCCAGGCCTGGGCAAGAGATGTCCAGGATCCCTGGGCGTTGGAGATCATATCTCAGGGATACCTTCTGGACTTCAAAACTTCTCCTCCACAAGGGAGATTTCATCTGTCAAGGTTATCAACAAACCTAATAAAGAAAGAGGCATTTCTACGATGTGTACAAGACCTCTTAGTAATGGGAGTGATCCACCCGGTTCCTCGGCAAGGTTTTTACTAAAATCAAGGGCAAGGTTTTTACTAAAATCTGTTTGTGGTTCCCAAAAAAAGAGGGAACCTTCAGGCCAATCTTGGACCTGAAGATCTTAAACAAATTCCTAAGGGTTCCATCGTTCAAAATGGAAACTATTCGAACCATCCTACCCATGATCCAAGAGGGTCAGTATATGACCACAGTGGACTTAAAGGATGCCTACCTTCACATACCGATTCACAAGGATCATTATCGGTACCTAAGGTTTGCCTTTCTAGACAGGCATTACCAGTTTGTAGCTCTTGCCTTCGGGTTGGCTACGGCCCGAGAATTTTTACAAAGGTTCTGGGCTCGCTTCTGGCGGTACTAAGACCGCGAGGCATAGCGGTGGCTCCGTACCTAGACGACATCCTGATACAAGCGTCAACTTTTCAAAATGCAAAGTCTCATACAGAGATAGTTCTAGCATTTCTAAGGTCGCATGGGTGGAAAGTGAACATGGAAAAGAGTTCTCTGTTCCCACTCACAAGGGTTCCCTTTCTAGGGACTCTTATAGATTCTGTAGAGATGAAGATTTACCTGACGGAGTCCAGGTTATCAAAAATCCTAAATGCTTGCCGTGTCCTTCATTCCATTCCAAGCCCATCAGTAGCTCAGTGCATGGAAGTAATCGGCTTAATGGTCGCGGCAATGGACATAGTGCCATTTGCGCGCCTACATCTCAGACCGCTGCAACTATGCATGCTAAGTCAGTGGAATGGGGATTACTCAGATCTGTCCCCTTTACTAAATCTGGACCAGGAGGCCAGAGATTCTCTTCTCTGGTGGTTGTCGCGGGTTCATCTGTCCAAAGGAATGACTTTTCGCAGACCAGATTGGACGTTTGTAACAACAGATGCCAGCCTACTAGGCTGGGGTGCAGTCTGGAACTCCCTGAAGGCTCAGGGATCGTGGACTCAGGAGGAGAAACTCCTCCCAATAAACATTCTGGAATTAAGAGCAATATTCAATGCTCTTCTAGCTTGGCCTCAGTTAGCAACACTGAGGTTCATAAGATTTCAGTCGGACAACATCACGACTGTGGCTTACATCAATCATCAAAGGGAGTTCCCCAGCGATGTTGGAAGTCTCGAAGATAATTCGCTGGGCAGAGTCGCACTCTTGTCACCTGTCAGTGATCTACATCCTAGGCGTGGAGAACTGGGAGGCGGACTTTCTAAGTCGACAGACCTTTCATCCAGGGGAGTGGGAACTTCACCCGGAGGTGTTTGCTCAACTGATCCTTCGTTGGGGCGAACCGGAGCTGGATCTCATGGCATCTCGCCAGAACGCCAAGCTTCCTTGTTACGGATCTAGGTCCAGGGACCCGGGAGCGGTGCTGGTAGATGCACTAGCAGCCCCTTGGGTTTTCAACATGGCTTATGTGTTTCCACCATTTCCGTTGCTACCTCGACTGATTGCCAGGATCAAACAGGAGAGAGCATCAGTGATTCTGATAGCGCCTGCGTGGCCACGCAGGACCTGGTATGCAGACCTAGTGGACATGTCGTCCTGTCCACCATGGTCTCTGCCTCTGAGGCAGGACCTTCTAATTCAGGGTCCTTTCAACCATCCAAGCCTAATTTCTCTGAGGCTGACTGCATGGAGATTGAACGCTTGATTCTATCAAAGCGTGGTTTTTCGGAGTCGGTTATTGATACGTTAATACAGGCTCGGAAACCTGTTACCAGAAAAATTTACCATAAGATATGGCGTAAATATTTATATTGGTGTGAATCCAAGAGTTACTCATGGAGTAAGGTTAGGATTCCTAGGATATTGGCTTTTCTACAAGAAGGTTTAGAAAAGGGTTTATCTGCTAGTTCTTTAAAGGGACAGATTTCTGCTCTGTCTATTCTTTTACACAAACGTCTGGCAGAGAATCCAGACGTCCAGGCTTTTTGTCAGGCTTTGGCTAGGATTAAGCCTGTGTTTAAATCTGTTGCTCCTCCGTGGAGCTTAAACTTGGTTCTTAAAGTTCTTCAGGGTGTTCCGTTTGAACCCCTTCATTCCATTGATATTAAGCTTTTATCTTGGAAAGTTCTGTTTTTGATGGCTATTTCCTCGGCTCGAAGAGTCTCTGAGTTATCTGCCTTACATTGCGATTCTCCTTATGTGATTTTTCATTCAGACAAGGTAGTTCTGCGTACTAAACCTGGATTTTTACCTAAGGTTGTTTCTAACAGGAATATCAATCAAGAGATTGTTGTTCCTTCATTATGTCCTAATCCTTCTTCAAAGAAGGAACGTCTTTTGCATAATCTGGACGTAGTCCGTGCCCAGAAGTTCTACTTACAGGCAACTAAAGATTTTCGGCAAACTTCTCTGTTTGTCGTTTATTCTGGTCAGAGGAGAGGTCAAAAGGCTTCGGCCACCTCTCTCTCTTTTTGGCTTCGTAGCATAATACGTTTAGCCTATGAGACTGCTGAACAGCAGCCTCCTGAAAGAATTACAGCTCATTCCACTAGAGCTGTGGCTTCCACCTGGGCCTTTAAGAATGAGGCCTCTGTTGAACAGATTTGCATGGCTGCAACTTGGTCTTCACTTCATACCTTTTAAAAATTTTACAAATTTGACACTTTTGCTTCTTCGGAGGCTGGTTTTGGGAGAAAGGTTCTACAGGCAGTGGTTCCTTCTGTTTAATGTTCCTGCCTTGTCCCTCCCATCATCCGTGTACTTTAGCTTTGGTATTGGTATCCCATAAGTAATGGATGACCCGTGGACTGAACACACTTAACAAGAGAAAACATAATTTATGCTTACCTGATAAATTTATTTCTCTTGTAGTGTGTTCAGTCCACGGCCCGCCCTGTCTTTTTTTGAGGCAGTTCTAAATTTTAATTAAAACTCAAGTCACCACTACACCCTATAGTTTTTCCTTTCTCGTCTTGTTTCGGTCGAATGACTGGATATGACATGTGAGGGGAGGAGCTATATAGCAGCTCTGCTTGGGTGATCCTCTTGCAACTTCCTGTTGGGGAGGAGAATATATCCCATAAGTAATGGATGACCCGTGGACTGAACACACTACAAGAGAAATACATTTATCAGGTAAGCATAAATTATGTTTTTCCCCTTCCCCTGTTTTTTAAAACTTGACTCGTGGCGCACTGTGCATAAGGTAGAAGGAGCTATTTCTACTCTAGCTAATAGAACTACTATTCATATAGAAGATAGCTGTTCTTTCAAGGATTCCATGGATAAGAAGCTAGAGGCTTACTTAAAAAAGATGTACATTCATCAGGGATTACAGTGTGTCAGGGATTTTTCCCTGTTGTGTTTGCCATGTGCTGCTGGCAGCCATTTTACTCACCTCTCTTGCTGACTATGGTTCATTGTGGGGGATGCTGCTCAATTCCTGCACTTCCTTTTATGGCCAGACTGGTGTGCATCAACCATGTGAGACAGGATACAGTCTCAGAATTGTGATGTCATCACTTATTATTTAAAGGGCCTCTGTTCAGTATGCTTTGCCTTTGCGTTGTCTCAGACCTATTTGTGAGAGTTCCTGTGTATTACCTGGCTGCCTGACGTCCTTCCTGGTTCCTGATCCCTGGCTTGTTCCTGACTCTGCTGTTTTCCTTGTTCCTGATTCCGGCTTATCTGACTATTTGCTTTGGCTCCAGACTCGGCTCGTCTGACTACCAGCTCTGGTTTTGATTCCTGGCTTGTTATTTGACTTGTGGACTTTTTATTATTTTTTGCTATTAATAAAGGTGTGATTATTTTTGCACTTCCTGATCCCTGGCTTGTTCCTGACTCTGCTGTTTTCCTTGTTCCTGATTCCGGCTTATCTGACTATTTGCTTTGGCTCCTGACTCGGCTCGTCTGACTACCAGCTCTGGTTTTGATTCCTGGCTTGTTATTTGACTTGTGGACTTTTTATTATTTTTTGCTATTAATAAAGGTGTGATTATTTTTGCACTTCTCGTCTGTCTGATTCCTGGCACCCTGACACAGTGGCAGCCGGCTGCAAGCATTGCTACAGTTGCGGGAGCAGCATCTTATTGGTGTAATGCTTTGCCTGAGCTGATTTCAGAAGAGACTACTATAGAGAAGATCTAAGATAGGATCAAGGCTCTTAAACAGTACAATACTTTTATCTGTGATGCCAACATGCAAGTGATTAGACTGGGAACCAAAATGTCTAGCTTTTGCGGTTTTAGCTCACAGAGCTTTGTGGTTAAAATCTTAGTTGGCTGATGTAACTTCCAAATTAAAGCTTTTGTCTTTACCTTTATAAGGGTAAAACTTTATTTGGTTTGGCGGAGATCATTTCTGAGATTACGGGTGGAAAAGGGATCTTTCCTACCTCTGGACAAGAAGAATAGAAGTAAGGGTTGCCAGAATTCTTGTTTCTTTCTAATGACACGATGAGTCCACGGATCATCTAATTACTATTGGGAATATCACTCCTGCACAGCAGGAGGGGGCAAAGAGCACCACAGTAAAGCTGTTAAATATCACCTCCCTTCCCTCCAACCCCAGTCATTCTCTTTGCCTACGTTAGAGTAAGGAAGTGGTAAAGTTAGGTGTCAGGAAAGATTCTTCAATCAAGCTTTTATTTTATTAACAGTACAAGCTTGTGCTGTTTGTACTACTAGGGTGTAGCCATAGTCCACATCAGTCACTTCAGTAGAGCTGTGGTGTCTTTTAAGCAATGGGAACTTGTGGGGTACAATGCTGCCCTAACATTGAAAGCGTGAGTAAGATTACTCAGTCTTTGTTTTTTTTTCTTCCACAGGTCCATGAGAGGGATCATGCCTCTCAAACCTAGTGAGCTGCCTTGCTGCCTGGCAGATTTCTGAGGTAAGTGCTGAGTTGGGCGATGGACGGGGCTTGCTGTGACGGCAATTTTGCTGTTGCGCGCCTTTTCCTCTTCACTTCCAGTAGATCGGAGGGGTGTCAAGCTAAGAGCAAGCGTTTTTGGAGCTAGGGAAGGCGCAGGATAGGCGTTTAATACAGCGTGGTTAGACCGGACAGCTTTTTACTGTGCCTCGAGTCGAGTTCTGGATTCTTCTAGTGGGAATACCATCTGGTGTTAGCAGGGCAGGTAGGCACCTTAGCAAAGCTAAGCATAGGTGTAGAGGTTGTCCGGAGGGTTAAAGTCAGTTTATCTATTTACTTGCTGCAAACAATAAAAAGTTACGTTTTAAATTTAAAGAGACCGTAACGTTTTTTTGTGTGTTAATTTTTATCTAAAATGTAAGTTTTTTTTATTTCATTGTAATTTGTTCCATTGTGAGTTAAGATGGACCAAGAGGCCCTGCAAAATGTTACTTTTTTTATGTTTTGATGCTAATATGTAACCACCAATTCCTTTCTGTACTTCATGTATTCGAAAAACTTTAAATTACAGCGATATACTTTTTTTCTGAGCGGATGCTGTTCAGGAGTCTAATGACAATGTTCAATATATGCTGCAGCTTTCTCCTCAAGCGTCCCAAATTTTATCGCCCACACATGCAGTGCTCTGCGCTTCCTCTCTAACTCCACCTGGAGTTACGTTACAAGACATCGCTGGCCTCATGTCCTCTGCGGTATCTGATGCATTGTCTGCTTTTCCCATGCTGCAGGGAAAGCGCAAGAGGAAATGTAAAGAATTAGTGAGTAAGGCTTCTGACACAGTCGTGGCTATCTCGAATGTTCCCTCCCAGAAGTCTGAGGAGGAAGATACTTCGGTAGCATCTGAGGGTGAAATCTCAGACTCAGTGTAACTCCTCCTGATGCTGAAGTTGTATCCTTTAGGTTTAAGCTGGAACACCTCCCTCCGTTTGTTACTTTAGGAGGTTTTGGCTACCTTGGACGACTCCGACACTACGGTCGTAGTCAATCCTAAGAAGTCTAGTAACCTAAACAAGTATTTTGATGTACCTTCCATGGTGGAGGTTTTCTCTGTACCAGATCGGGCTATAGAGATTATTGCTAAGGAATGGGAGAGACCAGGTATTCCTTTTTCTCCATCCCCTATTTTTAAAAAGATGTTTTATCATTGCTGACTCTATTAGGAGTCTTGGCAGACGGTCCCCAAAGTGGAAGGGGCAATTTCCACTTTAGCTAAGAGGACCACTTTTCCCATAGAGGATAGTTGTTCCTTTAAGGATCCTATGGATAAGAAGTTGGAGGGTATACTCAAAAAGATGTATGTTCACCAGGGTTTACAATGGCAACCTGCGGTGTGTATTGCTACCGTCACTAGTGCGGCAGCATACTGGTTTGATGCGTTGTCTGATTCTATTCAGACACACTCCTCAGGACAAAATCCAGAATAGGATCAAGGCCCTTAAATTGGCCAATTATTTTATTACAGATGCTTCGCTTCAGGTTATTAAGCTAGGAGCAAACATTTCTGGGTTTGCCGTACTGGCCCGCAGAGCCTTATGATTGAAATCCTGGTCTGTGGATGTGTCGTCTAAATCTAAGCTTTTGGCGATTCCCTTCAAGGGTAAGACTTTATTTGGGCCAGGCTTGGCGGAAATTATTTCCGACATTACGGGAGGAAAGGGTCATTTCCTCCCTCAGGATAAGAGGAATAAGCAGAAGGGACGTCAGAGTAATTTTCATTCCTTTAGAAACTTCAAGGGTAAGCCTTCCTCTCCCTCTACAAAGCAAGAACAGTCCAAGCCTGCCTGGAGGTCCAACCAGTCATAGAGCAAGGGTAAGCAATCCAAGAAGCCCGTTAATGACTCAGTCAGCTTGAAGGGTCTGTCCCCGATCTGAGACCGGATCTTGTGGGGGGCAGGCTTTCCTTTTTTAAACAGAAAAGGAGATAAAAGAAGGCGCCAACATAGTGCGATTACCAGTGAGATGGGACACGCAGTGCAAGTAAAATCAAATACTCACAGGATAACAGACACTTGAGAAGTGTCACAAAAGCATCCTGGACCCTCTGAGTCGTCCAGCTGACTCCCACTCCACTGTGGTAATGAAACCGCTCGTCACTGCCAATCAAGGTAGCTACGCTGGTGGTCTCAGATCCGCTTTTTGTCTTGGCTGCAGTCAATGTTGCAAAAGGGACTGGCTAAAAATCCACTCGATCCAGGATGTAGCAGTTCAAATCAGTGTACTCCAAAGAGGAGTAAAACAGCCGGGCAAATTTGATATTAGTTGTGAAATGGCAAATCAAATATTACCAAAGGTAGAAAAGAAAGTTCGTGGCTACAATCTTAAAATATGTAAGACTTTAATGGCACAACGTTTCTCGGTCTGTACGTGACCGTTTCCTCAGGTGCATAAGTGTATATATGTGATATACACTTATGCACCTGAGGAAACGGTCACGTACAGACCGAGAAACGTTGTGCCATTAAAGTCTTACATATTTTAAGATTGTAGCCACGAACTTTCTTTTCTACCTTTGGTAATATTTGATTTGCCATTTCACAACTAATATCAAATTTGCCCGGCTGTTTTACTCCTCTTTGGAGTACACTGATTTGAACTGCTACATCCTGGATCGAGTGGATTTTTAGCCAGTCCCTTTTGCAACATTGACTGCAGCCAAGACAAAAAGCGGATCTGAGACCACCAGCGTAGCTACCTTGATTGGCAGTGACGAGCGGTTTCATTACCACAGTGGAGTGGGAGTCAGCTGGACGACTCAGAGGGTCCAGGATGCTTTTGTGACACTTCTCAAGTGTCTGTTATCCTGTGAGTATTTGATTTTACTTGCACTGCGTGTCCCATCTCACTGGTAATCGCACTATGTTGGCGCCTTCTTTTATCTTCTTTTATCTCCTTTTATCTCCTTTTCTGTTTAGTATCTACCCCCCCTGGGCCACCAACAGGGATCGTTTGAAGAAGTGCTTGCCTCATGTGATTTGGAGAATAAACCCACCACATTTATAACCTCAAGAACTTTGTTTTCTGGGACGATATCACTATATCATTGTGTCTATTAGTGATCATTGTTTTGCATTTTAATGTTAGTACCCCATTTACGCTAAGGAGTATATTGATATGACCATATTAATCCACTAGCATTCAATGTTATTTGAGTTTTCACATAGGAATCACTTTAAATTAATTTTATTTTTGCAACCAACATTATTTTGATTGTCTTTTCACAAACACTTTACAATTATTGTATTAGTGTCAGTAACTTCTAGACCGCTGGCGCACTAATTATATTTTTTATATATACTTTCCTTTTTTGCTCATGTTTGGGTTTGAGATGTTCAGGATCCCTGGCGATGGACAACGTGTCCCAGGGATACAAACTAGAATTCAGAACTTTTCCTCCCAGGGGCAGGTTTCTGCTTTCAAGATTATCTGTAGACCAGATAAAAAGAGAGGCGTTCTTAAACTGTGTTCAAGACCTTTCCAATCTGGGAATGATAGTTCCTGTCCCAATGCAGCAACAGGGTCTGGGGTTCTACTCCAATCTGTTTATGGTTACCAAAAAAGAGGGAACCTTTAGACCAATTCTAGATCTCAAAAGTTTAAACAAATTCCTCAAAGTACCGTCCTTCAGGATGGAAACAATTCGTTCCATTCTTTCCTTGGTTCAAGAGGGTCAATTTATGACAAAGGTAGATTTAAAGGATGCTTACCTGCATGTTCCCATCCACAGGGACCATCACAGGTTTCTGAGGTTTGCATTTCTAAACAAACACTTCCAGTTTGTGGCTCTTCCATTCGGCCTTGCCATAGCTCCGAGAATTTTTGAAAGGTTCTGGGATCCCTGTTGGCGGTGCTGCGATTGTGGAGCATTGTGGTGGCGCCTTATCTGGACGACATTCTAGTTCAAACGCCATCTTTTCAACAAGCAAAATCCCACACGGAAATGTTATGTTATCCTTCCTGCAATCTCACGGATGGTAGGTGAATTTGGAAAAGAGTTCCTTAGTTCCAACTTCAAGGGTTGTTTTCTTGAGAACCATAATAGATTCCTTTATCAATTAAAAAATTTCTGACAGAAGTCAGAAAATCAAAGATTCTCGATTCTTGTCTAGTGCTTCAGTCCTCTTTGGCCATCAGTGGCTCAATGTATGGAGGTAATCGGTCTGATGGTAGCAGCCATGGACATCATCCCGTTTGCCCGTTTCCACCTCAGACCTCTGCAATTAAGCATGCTCAGGCAGTGGAACGGAGATTATGCAGATCTGTCTCCACTATTACATCTGGAGCAGGAGACAAGGGATTCTCTTCTTTGGTGGTTGTCTCGGGATCATCTTTCCCAGGGAACCTGCTTCTGCAGACCCACCTGGGTGATTGTGACAACGGACGCCAGCCTACTGGGATGGGGAGCAGTCTGGGGCTTTCTAAAGGCTCAGAGGACATGGACTCGGTCGGAGTCTGTTTTACCCATAAACATTCTGGAGCTGAAAGCAATCTTTAATGCTCTTCTGGCCTGGCCTCAGTTAGCTGCGGCCCGGTTTATCAGGTTCCAGTCGGACAACATAACTTCTGTGGCTTACATCAACCATCAGGGGGGAACTCGGAGTTCCTTGGCCATGGCAGAGGTAGCCAAGATAATTCAGTGGGCGGAGTCCCACAACTGTTGCTTGTCAGCGATTCACATCCCAAGAGTGGACAACTGGGAGGGGGATTTTCTGAGCAGACAGACCTTTCACCCGGGGGGAGTGGGAACACCATCCGGAAGTGTTTTCCAGCTTGATTCTCAAATGGGGACAGCCGGAACTGCATCTCATGGCATCTCGGCTGAATGCCAAGTTTCTGGGTCGAGGTCAAGGGATCCTCAGGCGGTACTGATAGATGCTCTGGCGGTACCTTGGAATTTTAGTCTCGCATACCTATTTCCCCCGTTCGCTCTCCTCCCTCGAGTCATTGCTCGACTCAAACGAGAGGGCGTCGGTGATCCTCATAGCACCGGCGTGGCCTCGCAGGATCTGGTATGCAGACCTGGTAGAGATGTCATCGCTTCCAGCTTGGAGACTTTCATTAAGAAGGGACCTTCTACTTCAAGGGCCCTTCCTCCATCCAAATCTAGTTTCTCTGAAGCTGACTGCTTGGAGATTGAACGCTTAATTTTATCTAAGCGTGGATTTTCAGAGTCGGTCATTGAGACCATGATTCAGGCTCGTAAACCTGTGACTAGAAAGATTTACCATAAGATATGGCATAAATATCTGCATTGGTGTGAATCCAAAGGCTACTCTTGGAGTAGAGTTAGGATTGCTAGAACTTTGTCTTTTCTCCAAGAGGGTTTGGAGAAGGGTCTATCGGCAAGCTCCCTAAAGGTTCATATATCTGCCTTGTCTATTTTGTTACATAAACGTCTGGCGGATGTATCAGATGTGCAATCGTTCTGTCAGGCCTTGGTCAGAATCAGGCCTGTTTTTAAGCCGGTTACTCCTCCCTGGCGTCTTAATCTTGTTCTTAAAGTTTTTCAACAGGCTCCGTTTGAGCCTATGCATTCCTTAGATATTAAACTGTTACCTTGGAAGGTTTTGTTTCTGGTGGCTATTTAATCTGCTTGTAGAGTTTCAGAACTCTCAGCATTGCAGTATGAGTCTCCTTACCTTATTTTTTCATTCGGATAAGGTTGTTTTGCATACTAAGTTAGGGTTTCTCCCTAAAGTGGTTTCAGATCGAAATATTAATCAGGAGATTGTTGTTCCTCCTTTGTGTCCTAATCCTGCTTCTCAGAAGGAACGTCTACTGCACAATCTAGACGTAGTGCGTGCATTGAAATTCTATTTAAAGGCGACTAAGGATTTTCGTCAGTCTTCTGCTATGTTTGTGGTTTTGTCTGGAAAACGTAAGGGGCAGAAATCTACGGCTACTTCTTTTTCGTTGTGGCTGAGAAGTATCATTCGCTTGGCCTATGAAACTGCGGGACAGCAGCCTCCTGAGAGAGTTACAGCTCATTCTATGAAGGCTGTTTCCTCTCCCTGGGCATTCAAAAATTAAGCTTCTGTGGAACAGATTTGCAAGGCTTCAACTTGGTCCTCTCTTCACACTTTTTAAAAATTCTATAAATTTTATACTTTTGCCTCGGTTGAGGCTTCTTTTGGGAAAAATGTTCTTCAAGCAGTGGTGCTTTCTGTTTAGGTTCCCTGTCTTGTCCCTCCCTTATCTGTGTCCTCTAGCTTGGGTATTGATTCCTAATAGTAATTAGATGATCTGTGGACTCACCGTGTCATTAGAAGAAAAAAAAGAAAATTTATGCTTACATGATAAATTTATTTACTTCTTGACACGGTGAGTCCATGGCCCGCCCTGTTTTTTAAGACAGGTTTTTGCCATGTTGTAAACCTCAGGCACCTCTGCACCTTGTTCCTTCCTTTCTCTCCTTTTACTTTGGTCGAATGGCTGGGTTTTGAGGGAAGGGAGGTGATATTTAACAGCTTTGCTGTGGTGCTCTTTGCCGCCTCCTGCTGGGCAGGAGTGATATTCCCAATAGTAATTAGATGATCCGTGGACTCACCATGTCAAGAAAGAAAGAGAAATTTATCAGGTAAGCATAAATTTCGTTTTTCGTTCCTTTCATAATTTCAAAGGACAGAAATCTTCCTCCTCTTCTTCCAAGCCAGAGCAATCCAAGACCTCATAGAGGTCCAGTCAGCCTTGGAATAAGGGGAAGCAAACCAAGAAGCCTTCCACTGATTCTAAATCGACAAGAAGGGATTGCCTCCGGTCCTGTCGTGGATCAGGTAGGGGGCAGACTTTCCTACTTTCGTCAAGCTTGGATACGAGATGTTCCAGATCCTTGGGCAGTGGACATAGTATCTCAGGGTTACAGAATAGGTTTCAAGACTTGTCCTCCCAGGGGCAGATTAATCCTCTCAAGATTATCTGCAGACTAAGAGAGAGGCCTTCTTAAACTGCATAAAGGACCAATCTTCCCTGGGAGTGATTGTTCTATGTCCTGTAAGAGAACGAGGTCTCGGATTCTATTCAAATCTTTTTGTGGTTCGCCGAAAAGGAGAAAACTTTCTGTCCAATATTGGATCTAAAGTGTCTCAACAAATTCCTCAGGGTTCCGTCTTTCAAAATGGAAACCATTCGTTCCATTCTTCCATTGGTCCAAGAAGGTCAGTTCATGACGACCATAGACCTGAAGGACGCTTATCTTCATGTTCCTATTCACAGGGCTAATCACCAGTTTCTGAGATTTTTCTTTCTAGACAACCATTTCCAATTTGTTGCACTTCCGTTTGGCCTTGCCACGGCACCCAGAATATTCACAAAGGTTCTTGGGGCTCTTTTGGCAGTGGTCAGATCTCAGGGCATTGCGGTGGCGCCTTACCTAGACAATATCTTGGTTCAGGCGTCATCTTTTCAATTAGCAAATCTCATACAGAGATGTTGTCTTTTCTACGTTCCCTTGGGTGGAAAGTAAATCTGGAGAAGAGTTCCCTTGTTCCAGCTACAAGGGTGTATTTCTTAGGGACAATCATAGATTCCCTGTCAATGAAGATTTTCCTGTCGTATGTCAGAAAATCCAAACTTCTAACTTCGTGCCTCTCTCTCTCCAGTCTGCTATTCAGCCATCAGTCGCTCTATGCATGGAGGTGATTGGTCTGATGGTGGCTTCCATGGACATCATTCGGTTCCATCTGAGACATCTGCAACTATGCATGGATCCCCTAACAAGAGACTCTCTCTCGTGGTGGATTTCTCAGGACCATTTCTCTCGGGGCACTTGCTTCCTGAGACCTTCCTAGGTTATTGTGACCACGGATGCCAGCCTTTTAGGCTGGGGAGCAGTTTTGGGCTCTCTAAAAGATCAGGGCCTATGGATTCGGGAGGAGTTTTCTCGTCCCATAAACATCTTGGAGATGAGAGCAATCTTCAATCCCTTGACAGCTTGGCCTCAATTATCTTTAGTCCGGTTTATCAGATTCCAATCGAACATCACCACCTCGGTGGCTTACATCAACCATCAGGGGGAACTCAGAGTTCCTTAGCTATAAGGAGGTGACTTGCATTCAACAGTGGGCGGAATCTCACGATTGTCTTCTGTCTGCCATTCACATCCCAGGGGTGGACTCCTGGGTGGCGGATTTTCTGAGCAGACAGACTTTTCATCCCGGGGAGTGGGCTCTCCATCTGGAAGTATTCTCAAGGATAACCTTCAAGTAGGAGATTCTGGAGTTGGATCTTATGGCGTCTCGTCAAAACGCCAAGCTTCTTAAGTATGGTTCAAGGTCAAGAGATCCTCAAACGGTTTTGATGGATGCTCTGGCGGTTCCTTGGATCTTCAAATTAGCATACCTGTTTCCTCTGTTTGCTCTCCTTCAACGAGTCATTGCTTATATCAAGCAGGAGAAAGCTTCTGTGATTCTAATAGCTCCTGCGTGGTCTCACAGGATGTGGTTTGCTGATCTGGGGAAGATGTCATCTCTTCCACCCTGGAGGTTACCTCTGAGGAAGGACTTTCTAATCCAGGGTCCTCTCTTCCATCCAAATCTAGATTCTCTGAAGCCTGACTGCTTGGAGATTGAACGCCAAGTTTTGGCCAGGCGTGGCTTTTCTGAGACGGTCATTGATACCATGCTTTAGGCTCATAAACCAGTTACCATAAGGTGTGGCGCAAATACCTATTTTGGTGTGAATCAAAGGGTTTCTCTTGGAGTAGGGTCAGGGTATCCAGAATCTTGTTTTTTCTTCAGGAGCGCCTGGAGAAGGTTTGCTATTCTCTTACACAAACGTTTGGCAGATCTGTCAGATGTCGAATCTTTTCTTCAGGCACTGGTCAGAATCAGGCCTGTGTTTAAACCTGTTGCTCCTCCTTGGAGCCTTAACCTTGTTCTTAAAGTTTTTGCAACAGTCTCCGTTTGAGCCGATGCATTCTGTTGATATTAAATTGTTATCTTGGAAGGTTTTGTTTCTCCTTGCTATTTCTTCCGCTCGCAGAGTTTCTGAACTTTCGGCTCTGCAGTGTGATTCCCCTTATCTTATTTTTCATGTAGATAAGGCGTTCCTTCGTACTAAGCTGGGATTTCTTCCTAAGGTTGTGTCGGATCGCAATATTAATCAGGAAATTGTTCCTTCTTTTTGTCCCAATCCTCCTTCCCAGAAGGAATGTCTCTTACATCATTTGGATGTTGTGCGTGCTTGAAAATCTTTAGTTGCGTGAAGGTAAAATTTTAGACAATCTTCTGCCCTGTTCGTTTTCTCTGGTAAGTGTAAGGGTCAGAAGGCCACTTCTACTTCCCTTTGTTTCTGGTTGAGAAGTGTTATCAGGCTAACTTATGGGGCTGTCTCCTCTTCTTGGGCTTTAAAAAATGAAGCATCTGGGGAGCAAATCTGCAAGGCGGCTACATGGTACTCTTTGCACACTTTTTCCAAATTCTACAAATTTTATATTTTTTCCTTGGCTGAGGCTTCTTTTGGGAGAAAGGTTCTTCAAGAGGTGGTGCCTTCTGTTTAGGTCTGCCTGTCTTGTTCTCCCTCACTTTTTTCTTATTCTGTGTCCTCTAGCTTGGGTATTGGTTCCCACTAGTAATTGGAATGAAGTTGAGGACACTCCATGCCTTAGGAAAGAAAACAAAATGTATGCTTACCTGATAAATTTCTTTCTTTCCGGGCATGGAGAGTCCACAACCCTGACCTGATTTAAATGTAAGACGTCTTTTTTTTTTTTTGGTAAACCTCAGGCACCTCTATACCTTTTTGTGTCATGTTCTCTTACGTTTCCGTTCGGCCGAATGACTGGGGGTTATGGGTAAGGGAAGTGACACTTAACAGCTCTGCTGGGGTGCTCTTTGCCGCCTCCTGCTGGCCAGGAGTTGAATATCCCACTAGTAATTGGAATGAGCCGTGGACTCTCCATGCCCGGAAAGAAAGAAATTCATCAGGTAAGCATAAATTTTGTTTTTAAGCAACTTTTTAATTTACTCCTATTATCAATCTTTCTTTTTTCTCTTTGTATCTTTATTTAAAAAAGCTGGGATGCAAGTTTTAAAGATGGCCCATTTTGGTTCAGCACCTGGGTAGGGCTTGCTGATTGGTGGTAGCCATCAAATCATCAAGCACTTACCCAGGTGCTGAACCAAAAATGGGCCGGCTCATATGCCTATTTTCCAGCTTTATTAAATAGAGATGTCAAGAGAATGAAGAAACTAGATTATCACTTTAATTTGACATCACTGAGAGACTGAAAAGCCTTTGAAATCTTGAAATAAGAAATGTCTCCGGAATTACTACTCCCTTCCTCAGACTAGTCACTGCCCAAACCTATATTTATATCTTTTGTGTACTAATTTAAACATTGCCAAGAAATTAGAAAAAGAACAGTGTATATCAAGTTCATGAGACTTCCTGTTAAGATGCTGCCCTTACTCAGCCCATAGATAAACCAGCTGTATCCCCTGACTTTGTTCCTGGACTGCTACCACTCTGTCCCCCAGTGTCCCTGCCTCAGGTGACATTTTTACATTTTGGGAGATAAGTTGTTTGTTGAAATCTGAGAATAAACTGTATGCTAATACTTCTTCATGGTCAGAATGTGAATATCATTTTGATAACATCACTACTGTTGCTTGGGGGATGTAGGAGTTTCAGAGGAAAATTATATAAGAAACATTCTTCTAGCTAAATTTGAAATAAAAGTGCAGTTTATATTTGACATGTACCCAAATTAACAGATCTAAATAGGTTACATTTGTTTAGTTTATGCATATTTTAAAAGTTGTTTTGGACAGATCATTTGTTACCAAAAACATAAATCCTTTATTTTCTACCAATATTTTTTAGGTGTCATAGAGGATTCTTTTGTTAATGAAAATCAATTAATTTACAATTTTCCTATTGGAAACACCCAGAGGCAGAACTTTTATTCACTTACTGCAATTTTTAGTGAAATATTTTCTGCAGGTCATTTTGAAACTTAAATTTTAAATTCGTCAGTTTAACCAAATCACCTGCTTAATTGCATTGTGTTTTATTAACTGGAGAATAAAGCAATTTAAAATTTCTATAATTGAAAATTGCATTGCAAATTAGATGAAGAGAAAAAAATAAATTTTGTTAAATTTTTAAAATATGTCTCTTATGAATACATTTGCTTACTTTACTCTTGGTCTATCATATAGTTGGTAAACATATAGTAATAAAAAGATGCATTACTTACAAGAACGTCTTGTATTCAATGAGTCCCAGCTTTGCAGACCAGGAAATGCTAGGGGGCAGGAGTGAAAAAATCCCTTAGAGACAGTTATCTACATTGATCTTGTAACGCTCGTGGGATACTCCTCTATCAGACCAAACTCGGCGTTGAGCCGTAATGATGGGGAATATCCCAGAGCAGAGAAAGTTAGTGAGATGAGGAAGGCGGCACTCACCACGGGCAGGACAGTCCCCAGCGGCAACAGCAGAGCAGTCCTAGGGCACACCACTAGAATGGTCAGGCAGGCAGGGTTTGGCAACCGTAAAGCAGTCCAAGGATAAACCACTAGAATAGGCAGGCAGGGTTTGGCAACAGTAATCCAGCAGATTAAGGGTTAAGGCAGGTAGAGTAGTCAGACAGGCAGGTTCAGCAACAGTAATCAATAATAGGCAACTAGAGAGAATGATCTGTCACACCCAGGAGCACACAAAGTAACACCTATGCTTGGGCAGTGACAGATAGTCAGTGTAACATTTAAATAGGCGCAGGATTCACGACACTGAGCTCCGACCGGCATCTGGAGCGTGCGGTGACGACGTCAGCACCGCACGCATTCTGAGCCGACACTGCCCCTGGCAATGAGCCGGGTAAGGAGACGCCGCGCCCCTAGCAACAGCTAGAGCGGTACGGTATGACAGCTCTGTAGTTGAATCTTCTCTTCAAACAGCATTCTGGATGCACTTTAAGGAAATCTTACATAGTGAAGCCAAAGTACAGCACTGTTTGAAGGGAACAGCTTGATGTGGAGCAGCACTGCAAAGCAAAAATGCTAAAAGTTCCTGCATGTGTCCAGTTCTTTCTGTAGACATACTGCATTTTCTGTGATGACATCTCAGATCACAACATGTTCTGCCTTGGGGTGGAAAACTCTTCAGCAGAGTAGCAGATGGACATCTACTTTGACAATTCAAGTTAAAGTAGTAGCTAGTGCTACTACTACAAGCCAGCAGATCCACAAAATAAGATATATTCATTTTAGTGGGTGTCCGAAATGACCAAGAACAAAAGTGAACATTACATATTGTGTGGGGGACAGCAGAGTCAATTAGCTTACAAGGACATTGCTAAATTATTATTGAATATTGTAATTTATTTTATAAGGTGGTGAGAGTCCTTGATCCATTACTACTGGGATTCAACTCCTGGCCACTAAGAGGAAAAAAAGATTCCCAAAACTGAGTTGCTTAATTCACCCCACCTCTCTGGTATGCTAGTCCTATCTTTGTCTTCCAGGATGAAGGTAAAGAATTGAGGTGCTCCAGATTCATTGCGAATCGTTGTCTGGTCTCAGTCTGTTTGGGATCATTGGATTGTAAAAAATATCTGTACTATTTTTGCAATTCATATCTGAGGTGTCAACATCTGGGAAGAGAATATTTTGCCAATCCTTTCGAGGGGACTGGTCTCTTCATCTGGATGTCTTCATCCAGATTGTAGATCGATGGATTCTATAAGAGATAATCCAGATGGCTTCTCATTTGAACAAACTTCTCAGATATTTTGCAAGATCCAGGGATCCGCAAGTGGATTTTTTAGCTAGCAGCTCCCTTGTCATTTTGTCTTGCTTTATTCTTTCCTCCATCTGTTCTGCTACCAGTATTTCTGATTGCTCCAGTCTGGCTTTGCAAAACTTTGTTTGCGGATTTGATATAGATATCCAGTTGCCCTCTGTGGTTTCTTCCTCTAATGCATTACCTATTGTCTGAAGGCCCTTTCTGTCATTAACAAAAATTTGTTTGATGCTGTATCTTATTTAAGTCCAGAAAGTGTGTTTTAAGTAACATCTATCACAAGATTTGGAAAGTTTTTTTCTTTCCTGGCGTGAGGAACTAGGTTTTAGCTGGCATTCCTTTAGAATTTCTAGAATTTTTTTTATTTTTTATAGGAAGGCTTAGATAAAGGTTTATATCCTAACTCTTAAAATGGCCAGATTTCAGCATTGTATGTGTTATTCCACAAGGCCACTGCTAATCTTCCCAACATTCAAGGCTTTATTCAATCTTTACTCAAGACGAGTGATTAAACCATTTTCTCCTCCTCTGAACTTTATTTGGTTCTGAGCCTCTGCTTGATATGGCCGTTTAGCTTCTGTCTTGGAAGGTTTTTTAATAATTTCTTCTGTTCAGAGTTTTCTAAAGAGTCTGAATTTTCTTGTGAGATTCCTTATCTTATATTTTTCCAAGATAAGGAGGTCACAGACTTTTTTTTCTTAGTTGTTTTTTCAGATTTCTTCAATCAAGAGGTTGTAGTCTCTTGTCTTCATCAGCTTAATTCAAGAAGGGTTCTTACATAATCTCGATGTAGTAAGAGTATTAACATTCTACATACAAGCCATAAAGGTTTTTTGACAATCCTCTAATTTTATTTATTTCTTTTCTCAGGTCCAGGCAAAGGCCATAAGTCCTCAGCTGTTACTTAAGCTTCTTCATTAAAATTCTTGTTTCATTATTTGCTTGATGGCAGAAAAGTCTTCCTTAAATTGCATTAAAGCCCATTCATTCTACTTTGATAGTTTCCGTTTCCTGGGCTTTAAAAAAAAAAATAAGGCTTCTATTGAACAAATTAATTAAGCAACAGCATAGTCATCCTTACATACCTATTTTTAATTTCTACCACTTTGATGTTTTTTCTTCTTCTGAAGCAGTTATTGTTATTAAAGGCAGCAGTTTCTGAAAATTAGGTGCCTGCCTTTTCAAAAAATGTTTGTCCCGCCCAACTTTACTTGTAAACTCCACAACTTGAGTATTAGTTCACAGGAGTAATGGCTTGTCTACCCTTTCCATCTTATAAAGGAAAACAACATTACCTTATAAATTCATTTAGAATTTACGTAACTTTTTTTTTTTCTGGCGCGGTTCAAGTTTCTCCTCATTTTCCCTGCTTTTTCCTTTCCTACCTTCTACTTCTCCTTGCTTGGCTATACATAAGACTAGACCAGAGAGGTAGGAAGGATTAAGTACTCTTGGAGTTTTTTTTAATTTTTGCCTTCTCTTAGTGGCTAGTCGTTGAATCCCAGGAGTAATGGCTTGTGGACTCTCACCACCATGAAATAAATTATCAGGTAATCATAAACTTTGCTTTTGAATTTTCAAATAATTTCCTGCATAGAGTAAATTTAAACTTTTTGAATCCTTTCCTGACCACAGAAAGCCTTTCTCGCCTTCAGAGTAACAGTTTAAACCCCAAAGGAAAGAAAAAAATCTTCATTCATTTGGTTCATTTTTCACTAAACGATTTCTCTTGTTTGGTGTATCCAGTCCACGGATCATCCATTACTTGTGGGATATTCTCCTTCCCAACAGGAAGTTGCAAGAGGATCACCCACGGCAGAGCTGCTATATAGCTCCTCCCCTAACTGCCATATCCAGTCATTCTCTTGCAAGCTCTCAACATAGCTGGAGGTAGTAAGAGGAAAGTGGTAAAATATATTTAGTTTCTCTTGTTAAGTGTATTCAGTCCACGGGTCATCCATTACTTATGGAATATATTCTCTTCCCAACAGGAAATTGCAAGAGGATCACCCAAGCAGAGCTGCTACATAGCTCCTCCCCTCACATGTCATATTCAGTCATTCTCTTGCAACTTAATAGATAGGACGTTGTGAGAGGTCTGTGGTGTTTTATACTTAGTTTATTTCTTCAATCAAAAGTTTGTTATTTTAAAATGACACCAGAGTGTGTTGTTTATTCTCAGGCAGTATTTGGAAGAAGAATCTGCCTGCGTTTTCTATGATCTTAGCAGAAGTAACTAAGATCCACTGGCTGTTCTCGCATATTCGGAGGAGTGGGGTAACTTTCAGAAAGGGAATAGCGTGCGGGGAACCCGGCAAACGAGGTATGTGCAGTAAATTATTTTTCTAAGGAATGGAATTGACTAAGAAAATACTGCTGATACCGATGTAATGTAAGTAAAAGCCTTTAATACAGTGAGAGCGACTGTTAGCAGGCTCGTTTAAATATATACAGTAAAGTAATTTTCTAAGGAATGGAATTTGACTGAGAAAATGCTATTAATACTGAAGTGATGTTATAAGCCTTAAATGCAGTAGGAAGACTGGTATCAGGCTTATCAATAGATGCATGCTCCTTAAAAAAGGATGTTTTAAACGATTTTGCTGGCATGTTTAATCGTTTTGTGAGGTACATTGGTAATAAAACTTGTTGGGGCATAAAATTTTTCCACATGGCTGACAATTTCTGCATAGAAACAGTTAACTGAAACTCCCAATATTGTAATATTGAGTAGGAGGGGCCTATTTTAGCGCTCTTTTGACGCAGTAAAAATTCAGGCTCTGTCATCCTGCTTCCTTCTGCTTGACCCGGGTCGTCTCCAGACAGCTTAAGGGACTTCAAAAGTCATTTTGAGGGAGGTAATCAGTCACAGCAGACCTGTGACAGTGGTTTTTTGACTGTATTAAAAAACGTTTTTTTGCTTATAAAAACCGTTTGAGTTTTAAGGGGTTAATCATCCATTTGCAAGTGGGTGCAATGCTCTGCTAACTTAATACATTTACTGTGTAAATTTGTTTGCTATAACTGATTTGGTTCATTGTTATTTCAACTGTGACAGTTTTCTGTGCTTCTTAAAGGCACAGTAGCGTTTTTCTTTATTACTTGTAAAATTATTTACAGTGTTTTCCAAGTCTGCTAGTCTTATTGCTAGTCTGTTTAAACATGTCTGACACAGATGAATCTGTTTGTTCACTATGTTTAAAGGCCACTGTGGAGCCCCACAGAAACATGTGTACTAAATGTATTGATTTCACTTTAAATAATAAAGGTCAGTCTTTATCTATAAAGGAATTATCACCAGACAATGAGGGGGAAGTTATGCCGACTAACTCTCCTCACGTGTCAGTACCTTCGCCTGTGGCGCCAAGTGCATCAGGGACGGCCATACAAATCACCTTACAAGACATGGCTAATATTATGAATAATACCCTGACAGAAGTATTATCTAAATTGCCAGAATTAAGAGGCAAGCGCGATTGCTCTGGGGTAAGAATAGAGCGTGCTGGTGCTACAAGAGCCATGTCCGATACTGCGTCACAGTTTGCAGAACATGAGGACGGAGAGCTTCATTCTGTAGGTGACGGATCTGATCCAGGGAAACCGGATTCAGAGATCTCTAATTTTAAATTTAAGCTTGAGAACCTCCGTGTATTGCTAGGGGAGGTTTTAGCGGCTCTGAATGACTGTAACACAGTTGCGATTCCAGAGAAATTTTGTAGGCTGGATAGATACTATGCAGTACCGGTGTGTACCGACGTTTTTCCTATACCTAAAAGGCTTACAGAAATTATTAGCAAGGAGTGGGATAGACCTGGTGTGCCCTTCCCCCCCCCCACCTATATTTAGAAAAATGTTTCCAGTAGACGCCACTACACGGGACTTATGGCAGACGGTCCCTAAGGTGGAGGGAGCAGTTTCTACTTTAGCTAAGCGTACCACTATCCCGGTGGAAGATAGTTGTGCCTTTTCAGATCCAATGGATAAAAAATTGGAAGGTTACCTTAAGAAAATGTTTGTTCAACAAGGTTTTATCTTACAGTCCCTTGCATGCATTGCGCCTGTCACTGCTGCTGTGGCATTTTGGTTTGAGTCTCTAGAAGAGGCCATTCACTCAGCCCCATTGGATGAAATTATGGACAAGCTTAAAGCCCTTAAGCTAGCTAATGCATTTGTTTCTGATGCCATTGTACATCTAACTAAACTAACGGCTAAGAATTCCGCAGAGCGTTATGGCTTAAATCCTGGTCAGCTGATGTGACTTCTAAATCTAAATTACTTAATATTCCTTTCAAGGGGCAAACCTTATTCAGGCCCGGCTTGAAAGAAATTATCGCTGATATTACGGGAGGTAAGGGTCATACCCTTCCTCAGGACAAGGCCAAATCAAAGGCCAAACAGTCTAATTTTCGTGCCTTTTCGAAACTTCAAGGCAGGAGCAACGTCAACTTCCTCCGCCCCAAAACAGGAAGGAACTGTTGTTCGTTACAGACAGGCCTGGAAAACCAACCAGTCCTGGAACAAGGGCAAGCAGGCCAGAAAACCTGCTACTGCCCCTAAGACAGCATGAAGGGATGGCCCCCTATCAGGAAACGGATCTAGTGGGGGGCAGACTTTCTCTCTTCGCCCAGGCGTGGGCAAGAGATGTCCAGGATCCCTGGGCGTTGGAGATCATATCTCAGGGATATCTTCTGGACTTCAAGGCTTCTCCTCCTCTAGGGAGATTTCATCTTTCAAGGTTATCAGAAAACCAGATAAAGAAAGAAGCATTCCTATGTTGCGTACAAGACCTAGTAATGGGAGTGACAGGGATTTTATTCAAATCTGTTCGTGGTTCCCAAGAAAGAGGGTACCTTCAGGCCAATTTTGGACCTAAAGATTTTAAACAAATTCCTAAGAGTTCCATCATTCAAAATGGAAACTATTCGGACAATCCTACCCACGATCCAAGAGGCTCAATACATGACCACAGTGGATTTAAAGGATGCCTACCTTCACATACCGATTCACAAAGATCATCAGCGGTTCCTAAGATTTGCCTTCCTAGACAGGCATTACCAGTTTGTAGCTCTTCCCTTCGGGTTGGCTACGGCCCGAGAATCTTTACAAAGGTGCTGGGCTCTCTTCTGGCGGTTCTAAGACCGCGAGGCATAGTGGTGGCTCCGTATCTAGACGACATCCTGATACAGGCGACAAGCTTGCAAATTGCCAAGTCTCATACAGAGATAGTTCTGGCATTTCTAAGGTCGCATGGGTGGAAGGTGAACATGGAAAAGGGTTCTCTATCACCACTCACAAGAGTCTCCTTCCTAGGGACTCTGATAGATTCTGTAAAAATGAAAATTTACCTGACGAAGGCCAGGTTATCAAAACTCTTAAATGCTTGCCGGGTCCTTCATTCCATTCCACGCCAGTCAGTGGCTCAGTGCATGGAAGTAATCGGCTTAATGGTAGCGGCAATGGACATAGTGCCATTTGCGCGCCTGCATCTCAGACCGCTGCAATTGTGCATGCTAAGTCAGTGGAATGGGGATTACTCAGATTTGTCCCCTCTACTAAATCTGGATCAAGAGACCAGAGATTCTCTTCTCTGGTGGTTATCTCGGGTCCATCTGTCCAGGCCAGATTGGATGATTGTAACAACAGATGCCAGCCTCCTAGGCTGGGGCGCAGTCTGGAATTCCCTGAAGGCTCAGGGATCCTGGACTCAGGAGGCGAAACTCCTCCCAATAAATATTCTGGAGCTAAGGGCAATATTCAACGCTCTTCTAGCTTGGCCTCAGCTAACAACACTGAGGTTCATCAGATTTCAGTTGGACAACATCACGACTGTGGCTTATATTAACCATCAAGGGGGAACCAGGAGCTCCCTAGCGATGTTGCAAGTCTCAAAGATAATTCGCTGGGCAGAGTCTCATTCTTGCCACTTGTCAGCGATCCACATCCCAGGAGTGGAAAACTGGGAGGCGGACTTTCTAAGTCGTCAGACTTTTCATTCGGGGGAGTGGGAACTCCATCCGGAGGTATTTGCTCAACTGGTCCATCGTTGGGGCAAACCAGAATTGGATCTCATGGCGTCAAGCCAGAACGCCAAACTTCCTCTTTACGGTTCCAGGTCCAGGGACCCGGGAGCGAAGCTGATAGATGCTCTAGCAGCTCCTTGGTTTTTCAACATGGCTTATGTGTTTCCACCGTTTCCTCTGCTCCCTCGACTGATTGCCAAGATCAAACAGGAGAAAGCATCAGTGATTCTGATAGTGCCTGCGTGGCCACGCAGGACCTGGTATGCAGACCTAGTGGTCATGTCGTCCTGTCCTCCATGGACTCTACCTTTGAGGAAAGACCTTCTAATACAAGGTCCTTTCAATCATCCAAATCTAATTTCTCTGAGGCTGACTGCGTGGAGATTGAACGCTTGATCCTATCAAAGCGTGGCTTCTCCGAGTCAGTTATTGATACTTTGATACAGGCACGAAAGCCTGTTACCAGAAAAATCTACCATAAGATATGGCGTAAATACCTGTATTGATGCGAATCCAAGAGTTACTCGTGGAGTAAGGTTAGGATTCCGAGGATATTGTCTTTTCTCCAAGAGGGCTTGGAAAAAGGCTTATCAGCTAGTTCTTTAAAGGGACAGATTTCTGCTCTGTCTATTCTTTTGCACAAGCGTCTGGCAGAAGTTCCAGACGTCCAGGCCTTTTGTCAAGCCTTAGCTAGGATTAAGCCTGTTGCTCCTCCGTGGAGCTTAAACTTGGTTCTTAAAGTTCCGTTTGAACCCCTTCATTCCGTTGATATTAAACTTTTATCTTGGAAAGTTCTATTTTTGATGGCTATTTCCTCGGCTCGAAGAGTCTCGGAATTGTCTGCCTTACACTGTGATTCTCCTTACCTGATTTTACATTCAGACAAGGTAGTTCTGCGTACTAAACCTGGGTTTTTACCTAAGGTAGTCTCTAACAGGAATATCAATCAGGAGATTGTTGTTCCGTCATTATGTCCTAATCCTTCTTCAAGGAAGGAACGACTTTTGCATAATCTGGACGTAGTCCGTGCCCTGAAATTCTATTTACAGGCAACTAAAGATTTTCGTCAAACTTCTTCCCTGTTTGTCGTTTACTCTGGACAGAGGAGAGGTCAAAAATCTTCGGCAACCTCTCTCTCCTTTTGGCTTCGTAGCATAATACGTTTAGCCTATGAGACTGCTGGACAGCAGCCCCCTGAAAGAATTACAGCTCATTCCACTAGAGCTGTGGCTTCCACCTGGGCCTTTAAGAATGAGGCCTCTGTTGAACAGATTTGCAAGGCTGCGACTTGGTCTTCGCTTCACACTTTTTCAAAATTTTACAAATTTGACACTTTTGCTTCTTCGGAGGCTGTTTTTGGGAGAAAGGTTCTACAGGCAGTGGTTCCTTCCGTTTAAGTGCCTGCCTTATCCCTCCCATCATCCGTGTACTTGGCTTTGGTATTGGTATCCCATAAGTAATGGATGACCCGTGGACTGAATACACTTAACAAGAGAAAACATAATTTATGCTTACCTGATACATTTATTTCTCTTGTAGTGTATTCAGTCCACGGCCCGCCCTGTCTTTTTAAGGCAGATCTAAATTTTAATTAATACTTCAGTCACCACTGCACCCTATGGTTCCTCCTTTCTCGTCTTGTTTTGGTCGAATGACTGAATATGACATGTGAGGGGAGGAGCTATGTAGCAGCTCTGCTTGGGTGATCCTCTTGCAATTTCCTGTTGGGAAGAGAATATATTCCATAAGTAATGGATGACCCGTGGACTGAATACACTACAAGAGAAATAAATTTATCAGGTAAGCATAAATTATGTTTTTTTCTTCAATCAAAAGTCTAAATTACTTAACATTCCCTTCAAGGGGCAGACCCTATTCGGGCCTGGTTTGAAGGAAATTATTGCTGACATTACTGGAGGTAAGGGTCATACCCTTCCTCAGGACAGGGCCAAATCAAGGGCCAAACAGTGTAATTTTCGTGCCTTTCGAAACTTCAAGGCAGGTGCAGCATCAACTTCCTCTGCTACAAAACAAGAGGGAACTTTTGCGCAATCCAAGCCGGCCTGGAAATCTAACCAGGCCTGGAGCAAAGGCAAGCAGGCCAGAAAGCCTGCTGCTGCCTCTAAGACAGCATGTAGGAACGGCCCCCTATCCGGCAACGGATCTAGTAGGGGGCAGACTTTCTCCCTGGGCGTTGGAGATCATATCTCAGGGATATCTTCTGGACTTCAAAGCTTCCCCCCCACAAGGGAGATTTCACCTTTCGAGATTTTCTGTAAACCAGATAAAGAAAGAGGCATTCTTATTCTGTGTGCAAGACCTCCTAATAATGGGAGTGATCCATCCAGTTCCACAGATGGAACAAGGACAGGGATTTTATTCAAATCTGTTTGTGGTTCCCAAAAAAGAGGGAACCTTCAGACCAATTTTGGATCTAAAGATCTTAAACAAATTCCTCAGAGTTCCATCGTTCAAAATGGAAACTATTCGGACAATGATCCAGGAGGGTCAGTACATGACCACAGTGGATTTGAAGGATGCTAACCTTCACATACCGATTCACAAAGATCATCGGTTCCTAAGTTTTGCCTTTCTAGACAGGCATTACCAGTTTGTGGCTCTTCCCTTCGGGTTAGCTACAGCCCAAAGAATTTTTACAAAGGTTCTGGGGTCTCTTCTGGCGGTCCTAAGACCACGGGGCATAGCAGTGGCCCCTTACCTGGACGACATCCTGATACAGGCGTCAAACTTCCAAATTGCCAAATCTCATACGGACATAGTGTTGGCATTTCTGAGGTCGCATGGGTGGAAAGTGAACGAGGGAAAGAGTTCTCTATCACCCCTCACAAGGGTTTCCTTCCTAGGAACTCTGATAGATTCTGTAGAAATGAAAATTTACCTGACGGAGTCCAGGTTATCAAAGCTTCTAAATTCCTGCCGTGTTCTTCACTACATTCCGCGCCCTTCGGTGGCTCAGTGCATGGAAGTGATCGGCTTAATGGTAGTGGCGATGGACACAGTGCCATTTGCGCGCCTACATCTCAGACCGCTGCAATTATGCATGCTCAGTCAGTGGAATGGGGATTACACAGATTTGTCCCCTCTGCTAAATCTGGATCAAGAGACCAGAGATTCTCTTCTCTGGTGGCTATCTCGGGTCCATCTGTCCAAAGGTATGACCTTTCGCAGGCCAGATTGGACAATTGTAACAACAGATGCCAGCCTTCTAGGTTGGGGTGCAGTCTGGAATTCCCTGAAGGCTCAGGGATCGTGGACTCAGGAGGAGAAACTCCTCCCAATAAATATTCTGGAGTTAAGAGCAATATTCAATGCTCTTCTAGCTTGGCCTCAGTTAGCAACCCTGAGGTTCATCAGATTTTAGTCGGACAACATCACGACTGTTGCTTACATTAACCATCAAGGGGGGACCAGGAGCTCCCTAGCGATGTTAGAAGTCTCCAAGATAATTCGCTGGGCAGAGACTCACTCTTGCCATCTATCAGCGATCCATATCCCAAGTGTAGAGAACTGGGAGGCGGATTTTCTAAGTCGTCAGACTTTTCATCCGGGGGAACGGGAACTCCATCCGGAGTTGTTTGCTCAATTGGTTCATCGTTGGGGCACACCAGAATTGTATCTCATGGCGTCTCGCCAGAACGCCAAGCTTGTTACGGATCCAGGTCTAGGGACCCAGAAGCGACGCTGATAGATGCTCTAGCAGCACCGTGGTTCTTCAACCTGGCTTATGTGTTTCCACCATTTCCTCTGCTCCCTCGACTGATTGCCAAAATCAAATAGGAGAGAGAATCGGTGATCTTGATCGCGCCTGCGTGGCCACGCAGGACCTGGTATGCAGACCTGGTGGACATGTCATCCTTTCCACCTTGGCCTCTGAGACAAGACCTTCTACTACAAGGTCCTTTCAATCATCCAAATCTAATTTCTCTGAGGCTGACTGCCTGGTGATAGAACGCTTGATTTTATCAAGGCGTGGCTTCTCCGAGTCAGTCATTGATACCTTAATACAGGCACGAAAGCCTGTAACCAGGAAAATCTACCATAAGATATGGCGCAAATATCTTCATTGGTGTGAATCCAAGAATTACTCATGGAGTAAGGTTAGGATTCCTAGGATATTGTCCTTTCTCCAAGAGGGTTTGGATAAAGGATTATCAGCTAGTTCTTTAAAGGGACAGATTTCTGCTCTGTCTATCCTTTTGCACAAGCGTCTGGCAGAGGTTCCAGACGTCCAGGCATTTTGTCAGGCTTTGGTTAGAATTGAGCCTGTGTTTAAACCTGTTGCTCCTCCATGGAGCTTAAACTTGGTTCTTAAGGTTCTTCAAGGAGTTCCGTTTGAACCCCTTCATTCCATTGATATCAAACTTTTATCTTGGAAAGTTCTGTTTTTGATGGCTATTTCCTCGGCTCGTAGAGTCTCTGAGTTATCAGCTTTACAATGTGATTCTCTTTATCTGATTTTCCATACAGATAAAGTAGTTTCCAACAAGAATATCAATCAAGAGATTGTTGTTCCATCTTTGTGTCCTTATCCTTCTTCAAAGAAGGAACGTCTTTTACATAATTTGGACGTAGTCTGTGCTTTAAAGTTTTACTTACAAGCGACTAAAGATTTTCGTCAAACATCTTCCCTGTTTGTTGTTTACTCTGGACAGAGGAGAGGCCAAAAGACTTCGGCAACCTCTCTTTCTTTTTGGCTTCGGAGCGTAATACGCTTAGCCTATGAGACTGCTGGACAGCAGCCCCCTGAAAGGATTACAGCTCATTCTACTAGAGCTGTGGCTTCCACCTGGGCCTTTAAAAATGAGGCTTCTGTTGAACAGATTTGCAAAGCGGCGACTTGGTCTTCGCTTCATACCTTTTCAAAATTTAACAAATTTGATACTTTTGCTTCTTCGGAGGCTATTTTTGGGAGAAAGGTTCTACAGGCAGTGGTCCCTTCCGTTTAAGTACCTGCCTTGTCCCTCCCTTCATCCGTGTACTTTAGCTTTGGTATTGGTATCCCACAAGTAATGGATGATCCGTGGACTGGATACACCTAACAAGAGAAAACATAATTTATGCTTACCTGATAAATTTATTTCTCTTGTGGTGTATCCAGTCCATGGCCCGCCCTGTCCTTTTTAAGGCAGGTCTAAATTTTAAACTACAGTCCACACTGCACCCTATGGTTTCTCCTTTCTCGGCTAGTTTCGGTCGAATGACTGGATATGGCAGTTAGGGGAGGAGCTATATAGCAGCTCTGCTGTGGGTGATCCTCTTGCAACTTCCTGTTGGGAAGGAGAATATCCCACAAGTAATTGATGATCCGTGGACTGGATACACCACAAGAGACATAAATTTATCAGGTAAGCATAAATTATGTTTTTTTATTTTTTTGACAAATGCAATGATTATGTAAAAATGTGTTTTTTTTTCTTCCGACAACTAATGCACTTTTCTTATCTGTCTTGTCTCTCAAGTTTCTGTGTGTCTGTGTTATGTATAAAAAATTTGGTTTCTCTTGCTAAAGTCCTTTAGTGCAGGGGTCAACAATCTCTTTAAAGTATAGGAGCCATACTTTTAGGAGCCAGCCAATATATATAGATACAGAAACTACCAAAAAACTTAGGGACCCGCAGTAAAAATCTAGAAGGCAGTGGCTCCCAGGCCTCCTGAGTATGTTGAGCCTTTAGTGAATGTGATGGTTCCCTCTTTTATCTACAAAGGATAACACCATACTCTAACCAAATATGTCTGAATAGATTGTTTGCCTTTCTTTCTTTGTTTCTCCCTTTCTCTCTCTCATAAAGTTTAGCACAATGTTTTTTTTCTTCTTTTTTAACTTTGGCTAATCAATAGGGAAAAGTTAATAGTTTTCCCCAGGTTCTATTTAATGGGCCCGTCACCCAGGTGATTTTACTGACAACCCAGTTAAAATGTATGCAAAAATGAAATAATAATAAATTATTTTATGTTTTTTTGCACAAATTATCATTACATCAAATTATGTTAAATTAATTTGTTCTTTGGCTAGCTTAAAGGGCCATAATACCCAAATGTTTAAACACTTGAAAGTGATGCAGCATAGCTGTAAAAAGCTGATTAGAAAATATCACCTGAACATCTCTATGTAAAAAAGAAAGATATTTTACCTCAAAAGTTCCTCAGTAGCCACCTCCCATTGTAAAGGATTTCTAAGCAGCATTTTAGTGTGTTTGTCCTGGGACGTCTGAAGGGACTAGCATCGTGCACTCTCATATTATTTCACCAATCAGGTAAAGGAAGCTTACTATGAAATCTCATGAGAGTTAAGTCAAATCTCATGAGATCACAGTAAGAGTTCATGACCTCAGCACTGCTGATGCTGAATGGCTGCTGTTCATTTCTTAATTTTTTTAAATTTGTTTACCTGCAGCTGAGTATAACTTTTTACACAGAACTTAATCTGCTGAGCTGAGGAAATTGTGAGGTAAAATATCTTCCTTTTTTACATAGAGATGCTCAGGTGATATTTTCCTGTCAGCTTTTTACAGTTATACTGCATCAGTTTCAAGTGATTTAGCATATGAGTATTATGTCCCTTTAAGTAATATTTATAAATAACCGATATTATAATATTGCAAAGTATTACTCTGCCGCCACCCGTCTGACAATTTCAATGGAGAACACTACAACCCTTTTTTCCAACAAATAACGGCAAAAAAATAATCAAATTTATTTAGCAATTCTAGTTATTGAGACACACGTTAGCAAATATTGCTGCTCTGTAATATATTACTACTGTAGCTCTGTTTAAATTTAAAATTTTCAGTATATAATCTCCACATTACAGAGCTTATTCCTAGAAACAGATTTGTGAATGATTTGTGCTACACAAGACCAGATGGTGGAAATTATTTTTTTGAGCCTGAAAAATCAATATTGTAAGAGCTATGTGTAAATGTCATGTCTGCATGCTCCTTAAACACAGTTTCTTTTAACGTTATTTGGCTATGACATTTCAAAATTATATCCTAGTAAGGTTCCTTGCTCTGTCTTTTGTTTATTTTCTTAAAAGTAAATCTATTGAGATCATATTGCTGAGTAAAGGTTACTTTAGTGCTTTGAGGGTATTTAACTCTACTTGTGTCTTTTTTGTTTGGTTTACCTTTGTTTCTTGATTTATTTATTTTTTTCTTCATATAGTTATTAGATGTGTGTGTATATATACGTAGTTTCTCCCTGGCTATTCAGTTCATTGCACTAATATTTTTATTAGTTTTATTTTTGAGTGCTTTTTAATTTTACTTTTTTATTTAATGGATTTTATTATATTCTTAGTGAGGATTTATTTTTGCATAACCTTTTTTTCATTACATAAATTCTCCCTAACAGCCCAGAAAAACATTAATATAGGATAGTAAATAACCAAAAGGAAACACACTTAGTACATAAAGACAGTAGACCCAGTCCACAACATTATCTTTCATTCATGTGAAGGAGATTTAGAAAGGGATGACATTTTTAACAAAACATCAAAATGGAAATAATTTACATTTTCTACAAAAACTTCAACCAAATCGGCTGTATGGAACAACATATTGGAAGAATTGTTGAACTGAGTAGCCTTTGCTCCAGTGACAGTGCAGAGCTAAGGTATTTAGTTGAAAATAGAAGAAAACAAAAGATAGACAACACCAAGTTGTGGAACCAATACAAATGCAGTATTGAGTAAATAAATCTATACAGTGCTAGAAATTTTCACTAGTCCAACATTGCATGATGGGAAAGACTTAAAGCCTTTTATTTTTACTTTATCATTAAGTAATCTAGTAATCGTTTTCCCCGACTAGTAATCTATACCACCTGTGTGTTTGAATAATATATATATATATATATATATATATAAATAAATAATAAAACAAATATATATATATATATATTTCACTTAACACACAGTTCAGGATTTTATTATATTTAATATAAAAAATAACATCACTTCAGTATTTCATATATGCATGTCATTTAGGCAATTAGTCTATTTAATACACAAATATATATTCCCTTTAGAAATATAATTTCTCCAACATTGGTGTGTCCGGTCCACGGCGTCATCCTTACTTGTGGGAATATCTCTTCCCCAACAGGAAATGGCAAAGAGTCCCAGCAAAGCTGGCCATATAGTCCCTCCTAGGCTCCGCCCACCCCAGTCATTCTCTTTGCCGTTGCACAGGCAACATCTCCACGGAGATGGTTAAGAGTATGTGGTGTTTAGTTGTAGTTTTTTAGTCTACTATCAAGAGTTTGTTATTTTAAAATAGTGCTGGTATGTACTATTTACTCTGAAACAGAAAGAGATGAAGAATTCTGTTTGTGAGAGGAAGATGATTTTAGCAGACAGTAACTAAAATCCTTTGCTGTTTCCACATAGGACTGTTGAGATGAAGTAACTTCAGTTGGGGGAAACGGTTAGCAGACTTTTCTGCTTAAGGTATGACTAGACATATTTCTAACAAGACTGTGTAATGCTGGAAGGCTGTCTTTTCCCCTCATGGGGACCGGTAAGCCATTTTCTTAGTCTCAAGCAGAATAAAGGGCTTAATATGGGCTATAAAACTGGTAGACACTTTTATGGGCAAAATCGATTGCTTTATTTGGGCATTTTATACATGTTTATGCTGGTATTTCACACTTATAAACTTGGGGAACGTTTTTTAACGTCAGGCACTATGTTAGACACCTTTTCCAGTCAGGAAGGGCCTTCCCAGTTGTAGGCTGAGCCTCATTTTCGCGCCATTACTGCGTAGTTGTTTTCTCCAACATAGGTGTGTCCGGTCCACGGCGTCATCCTTACTTGTGGGATATTCTCTTCCCCAACAGGAAATGGCAAAGAGCCCAGCAAAGCTGGTCACATGATCCCTCCTAGGCTCCGCCTACCCCAGTCATTCTCTTTGCCGTTGTACAGGCAACATCTCCACGGAGATGGCTTAGAGTTCTTCTGTTGATCAGATATGTAGGGCAGCGACTTGGTCTTCACTGCACACTTTTACCAAATTTTACAAGTTTGATACTTTTGCTTCTTCTGAGGCTATTTTTTGGGAGAAAGGTTTTGCAAGCCGTGGTGCCTTCCATTTAGGTGACCTGATTTGCTCCCTCCCTTCATCCGTGTCCTAAAGCTTTGGTATTGGTTCCCACAAGTAAGGATGACGCCGTGGACCGGACACACCTATGTTGGAGAAAACAGAATTTATGTTTACCTGATAAATTACTTTCTCCAACGGTGTGTCCGGTCCACGGCCCGCCCTGGTTTTTTATTCAGGTCTGATAATTTATTTTCTTTAACTACAGTCACCACGGTATCATATGGTTTCTCCTATGCAAATATTCCTCCTTAACGTCGGTCGAATGACTGGGGTAGGCGGAGCCTAGGAGGGATCATGTGACCAGCTTTGCTGGGCTCTTTGCCATTTCCTGTTGGGGAAGAGAATATCCCACAAGTAAGGATGACGCCGTGGACCGGACACACCGTTGGAGAAAGTAATTTATCAGGTAAACATAAATTCTGTTTTTGAGAGCAAGACATGCAGATGCATGTGTGAGGACCTGAAGATAGTTGGAAAAGTTCCTAGAAGGCGTCATTTGGTATCGTATTCCCCTCTGGGCTTGGTAGAGTTGCAGCAAAGGCTGTAGCTGGGACTGTAGAGGGGTTAAAACTGTAACCGGCTCCGGTTTCGTTATTTTAAGGGTTAAAGCTCTGAAAATTGGTGTGCAATACTTATAATGCTTTAAGACACTGTGGTGAAATTTTGGTAAATTTTGAACAATTCCTTCATATTTTTTCACATATTCAGTAATAAAGTGTGCTCTGTTTAAAATTTAAAGAGACAGTAACGGTTTTGTTTTAAAACGGTTTTTGTGTTTTACTGACAAGTTTAAGCCTGTTTAACATGTCTGTGCCTTCAGATAAGCTATGTTCTATATGTATGAAAGTCAACGTGTCTCCCCCTTCTAAATTATGTGATAATTGTGCCAAAGCGTCCAAACAAAGTAAGGACAGTACTGTCACAGATAATGAAGTTGCCCATGATGATTCTTCAGATGAAGGGAGTAGACATGGTTCTACATCATCTCCTTCTGTGTCTACACCAGTTTTGCCCACGCAGGAGGCCCCTAGTACTTCTAGCGCGCCAATGCTTATTACCATGCAACAATTGACGGCTGTAATGGATAACTCCATAGCAAATATTTTATCCAAAATGCCTGCATATCAGAGAAAGCGCGATTGCTCTGTTTTAAACACTGAAGAGCAGGAGGGCGCTGATGATAATTGTTCTGTCATACCCTCACACCAATCTGAAGGGGCCATGAGGGAGGTTTTGTCAGATGGGGAAATTTCAGATTCAGGAAAAATTTCCCAACAGGCTGAACCTGATGTTGTGACATTTAAATTTAAATTAGAACATCTCCTTGCACTGCTTAAGGAGGTGTTATCTACTCTGGATGATTGTGACAACCTGGTCATTCCAGAAAAATTATGCAAGATGGACAAGTTCCTAGAGGTTCCGGTGCACCCCGACGCTTTTCCTATACCCAAGCGGGTGGCGGACATAGTGAATAAGGAATGGGAGAAGCCCGGCATACCTTTTGTTCCCCCTCCTATATTTAAGAAATTATTTCCTATGGTCGACCCCAGAAAGGACTTATGGCAGACGGTCCCTAAGGTCGAGGGGGCAGTTTCTACTCTAAACAAGCGCACTACTATTCCTATTGAGGATAATTGTGCTTTCAAAGATCCTATGGATAAAAAATTGGAGGGTTTGCTTAAAAAGATTTTTGTACAGCAAGGTTACCTTCTTCAACCCATTTCGTGCATTGTTCCTGTCACTACAGCAGCGTGGTTCTGGTTCGAGGAACTAGAAAAGTCGCTCAGTAGAGAGACTCCATATGAGGAGGTTATGGACAGAGTTCACGCACTTAAGTTGGCTAACTCTTTTATTTTAGATGCCGCTTTGCAAATAGCTAGATTAGCGTCGAAAAATTCAGGGTTTGCAATTGTGGCACGCAGAGCGCTTTGGCTAAAGTCTTGGTCAGCGGATGTATCATCCAAGACAAAACTGCTTAATATCCCCTTCAAGGGTAAAACTCTCTTTGGGCCAGAATTGAAAGAGATTATCTCAGACATCACTGGGGGAAAGGGCCACGCCCTCCCACAAGATATGCTTTTCAAAGCCAAGAATAAGTCTAATTTTCGTTCCTTTCGTAATTTCAGGAACGGACCGGGCTCTAATTCTGCATCCTCTAAGCAAGAGGGTAATACCTCACAGACCAAACCAGCCTGGAAACTGATGCAAGGCTGGAACAAGGGTAAGCAGGCCAAGAAGCCTGCCGCTGATAACAAAACAGCATGAATGAGTAGCCCCCGATCCGGGACCGGATCTAGTGGGGGGCAGACTCTCTCTCTTTGCTCAGGCTTGGGCAAGAGATGTTCAGAATCCCTGGACGCTAGGAATAGTTTCTCAGGGTTATCTTCTGGAATTCAAGGAACTACTCCCAAGGGGAAGGTTCCACATGTCTCACTTATCCTCAAACCAAATAAAGAGACAGGCATTCTTACATTGTGTAGAAGACCTGTTAAAGATGGGAGTGATACACCCAGTTCCAACGGCGGAACAAGGAATGGGATTTTACTCAAATCTGTTTGTAGTTCCCAAAAAAGAGGGAATTTTCAGACCAATCCTGGATTTAAAGATCCTAAACAAATTTCTCAGAGTACCATCGTTCAAGATGGAAACCATTTGAACGATTTTACCCACAATCCAGGAAGGTCAATTTATGACTACCGTGGATCTAAAGGATGCGTATCTACATATCCCTATCCACAAAGAACATCATCAGTTCCTAAGGTTCGCCTTTCTGGACAAACATTACCAGTTTGTGGCCCTCTCATTTGGGTTAGCCACTGCTCCAAGGATTTTCACAAAGGTACTCGGATCCCTTCTAGCGGTTCTAAGACCAAGGGGCATTGCAGTAGTACCGTACTTGGACGACATTCTAATACAAGCGTCGTCTCTTTCAAAGGCAAAGGCTTACTCAGACATCGTTCTGGCCTTTCTCAGATCTCACGGATGGAAGGTGAACATAGAAAAAACAGAATTTATGTTTACCTGATAAATTACTTTCTCCAACGGTGTGTCCGGTCCACGGCGTCATCCTTACTTGTGGGATATTCTCTTCCCCAACAGGAAATGGCAAAGAGCCCAGCAAAGCTGGTCACATGATCCCTCCTAGGCTCCGCCTTCCCCAGTCATTCGACCGACGTAAAGGAGGAATATTTGCATAGGAGAAATCATATGATACCGTGGTGACTGTAGTTAAAGAAAATAAATCATCAGACCTGATTAAAAAACCAGGGCGGGCCGTGGACCGGACACACCGTTGGAGAAAGTAATTTATCAGGTAAACATAAATTCTGTTTTCTCCAACATAGGTGTGTCCGGTCCACGGCTTCATCCTTACTTGTGGGAACCAATACCAAAGCTTTAGGACACGGATGATGGGAGGGAGCAAATCAGGTCACCTAGATGGAAGGCACCACGGTTTGCAAAACCTTTCTCCCAAAAATAGCCTCAGAAGAAGCAAAAGTATCAAATTTGTAAAATTTGGTAAAAGTGTGCAGTGAAGACCAAGTCGCTGCCTTACATATCTGATCAACAGAAGCCTCGTTCTTAAAGGCCCATGTGGAAGCCACGGCCCTAGTGGAATGAGCTGTGATTCTTTCAGGAGGCTGCCGTCCGGCAGTCTCATAAGCCAATCTGATGATGCTTTTAAGCCAAAAAGATAGAGAGGTAGAAGTTGATTTTTGACCTCTCCTTTTACCAGAATAAACAACAAACAAGGAAGATGTTTGTCTGAAATCCTTTGTAGCATCTAAATAGAATTTTAGAGCACGGACAACGTCCAAATTGTGTAACAAACGTTCCTTCTATGAAACTGGATTCGGACACAAAGAAGGTACAACTATCTCCTGGTTAATATTTTTGTTTGAAACAACCTTCGGAAGAAAACCAGGCTCAGTACGTAAAAACCACCTTATCTGCATGGACCAGATAGGGCGGAGAACACTGCAGAGCAGATAACTCAGAAACTCTTCTAGCAGAAGAAATTGCAACCTAAAACAAAACTTTCCAAGATAATAACTTAATATCTATGGAATGTAAGGGTTCAAACGGAACCCCTTGAAGAACTGAAAGAACTAGATTAAGACTCCAGGGAAGAGTCAAAGGTCTGTAAACAGGCTTGATTCTAACCAGAGCCTGAACAAACGCTTAAACGTCTGGCACAGCTGCCAGCCTTTTGTGAAGTAAAACAGATAAAGCAGAGATCTGTCCCTTCAGAGAACTCGCAGAAAATCCTTTCTCCAAACCTTCTTGTAGAAAGGAAAGAATCTTAGGAATTTTTATCTTGTTCCATGGGAATCCTTTAGATTCACACCAACTGATATATTTTTTCCATATATTATGGTAAATTTTTCTAGTTACAGGCTTTCTAGCCTGAATAAGAGTATCTATTACAGAATCTGAAAACCCACGCTTTGATAAAATCAAGCGTTCAAACTCCAAGCAGTCAGTTGGAGGAAAACCAGATTCGGATGTTCGAATGGACCCTGAATAAGAAGGTCCTGTCTCAAAGGTAGCTTCCATGGTGGAGCCGATGACACATTCACCAGGTCTGCATACCAAGTCCTGCGTGGCCACACAGGAACTATCAAGGTCACCGAAGCCCTCTCCAGATTGATCCTGGCTACCAGCCTGGGAATGAGAGGAAACGGTGGGAATACATAAGCTAGGTTGAAGATCCAAGGTGCTACTATTGTATCCAATAGAGTCGCCTTGGGATCCCTGGATTTGGACCCGTAACAAGGGACCATGAAGTTCTGACGAGAGGCCATCAGAACCAAGTCTGGAATGCCCCATAATTGAGTTATTTGGGCAAAGATTTCCAGATGGTTGATATATGTAACAGTCGTCATGATGACTGATTGAAACCTTATGAATTTGGCCTTTGCTAGTCGAGGCCAAGCCTTGAGAGCATTGAATATCGCTCTCAGTTCCATTATGTTTATCGGGAGAAGAGAGTCTTCCCGAAACCATAGACCCTGAGTTTTCAGGGGTTCCCAGACCGCGCCCCAGCCCACCAGACTGGCGTCGGTCGTGACAATGACCTATTCTGGTCTGCGGAAGCTCATTCCCTGTGACAGGTTGTCCAGGGTCAGCCACCAACGGAGTGAATCTCTGGTTATTTGATCTACTTGTATCGTCGGAGACAAGTCTGTATAATCCCCATTCCACAGTCTGAGCAGGCCCAGGTGCAATGGTCTTAGATGAATTCGTGCAAAAGGAACTATGTCCATTGCCGCAACCATCAACCCTATTACTTCCATGGACTGCGCTATGGAAGGAAGAAGAACAGAATGAAGTACCTGACAAGAGCTTAGAAGTTTTGATTTTCTGGCCTCTGTCAGAAAAACCTTCATTTCTAAGGAAACTATTATTGTTCCCAAGAAGGGAACTCTTGTTGACGGGGACAGAGAACTTTTTTCTATGTTCACTTTCCACCTGTGAGATCTGAGAAAGGCTAGGACAATGTCCGTATGAGCCCTTGCTTTTGACAGAGACGACACTTGAATCAGGATGTCGTCCAAGTAAGGTACTACTGCAATGCCCCTTGGTCTTAGCACCGCTAGAAGGGACCCTAGTACCCTTGTGAAAATCCTTGGAGCAGTGGCTAATCCGAATGGAAGTGCCACAGGTAATGCTTGTCCAGAAAGGCGAACCTTAGGAACTGAAAATGTTCCTTGTGGATAGGAATACGTAGGTACGCATCCTTTAAGTCCACCGTGGTCATGAATTGACCTACCTGGATGGTAGGTAGGATCGTTCGAATGGTTTCCATTTTGAATGATGAAACCCTAGAAACTTGTTTAGAATCTTGAGATCTAAAATAGGTCTGAATGTTCCCTCTTTTTTGGGAATTATGAACAGGTTGGAGTAAAAACCCATCCCTTGTTCTCCTAATGGAACAGGATGAATCACTCCCATGCTTAACAGGTCTTCTACACAGTGTAAGAATGCCTGTTCGAAGATAATTGAGACCCGTGGAACCTTCCCCTTGGGAGTAGTTCCCTGAATTCCAGGAGATAACCTTGAGAAACTATTTCTAGCGCCCAAGGATCCTGAACATCTCTTGCCCCAGCCTGAGCAAAGAGAGAAAGTCTGCCCCCCACCAGATCCTTCCCAGATCGGGGGCCAACACTTCATGCTGTTTTGGTAGCAGTGGCAGGTGACTTGGCCTGCTTACCCTTGTTCCAGCCTTGCATCGGCCTCCAGGCTGGCTTGGTTTGAGAAGTATTACCCTCTTGCTTAGAGGGTGTAGAATTTGAGGCTGGTCCGTTTCTGCGAAAGGGACGAAAATTTGGCTTCTTTTTAGCCTTAAAAGACCTATCCAGAGGAAGGGCGTGGCCCTTTCCCCCAGTGATGCCTGAAATAATCTCTTTCAAGTCAGGGCCAAACAGTGTTTTACCCTTGAAAGGGATGATAAGCAAAAGCGCTCTGCGCGCCACGATAGCAAACCCTGAATTATTCGCCGCTAATCTAGCTAATTACAAAGCGGCATCTAAAATAAAAAAGAGTTAGCCAATTTAAGAGCTTGAACTCTGTCCAAAACCTCCTCGTACGAAGATTCTTTATTAAGCGACTTTTCTAGTTCTTCGAACCAGAAACACGCAGCTGTAGTGACAGGAACAATGCATGAAATTGGTTGTAGAAGGTAACCTTGCTGAACAAACATCTTTTTAAGCAAACCCTCTAACCTTTAATCCATAGGATCTTGAAAGCACAACTATCTTCTATAGGAATAGAAGTGCGTTTGTTTAGAGTAGAAACCGCCCCCTCGACCTTGGGGACTGTATGCTATAAGTCCTTTCTGGGGTCGACTATAGGAACTAATTTCTTAAATATAGGGGGAGGACAAAGGGTATGCCGGGCCTTTCCCACTCCTTATTTACTATGTCCGCCACCCGCTTGGGTATAGGAAAAACATCGGGGGGCACCGGAACCTCTAGGAACTTGTCCATCTTACCTAATTTCTCTGGAATGACCAAATTGTCACAATCATCCAGAGTAGATAATACCTCCTTAAGTAGTGCGTGGAGATGTTGAAATTTAAATTTAAAAGTTACAATATCAGGTTCTGCTTGTTGAGAAATTTTCCCTGAATCTGAAATTTCTCCCTCAGACAAAACCTCCCTCCTGGCCCCTTCAGATAGGTGTGAGGGTATGTCAGAACCATTATCATCAGCGTCCTCATGCTCTTCAGTGTTTAAAACAGAGCAATCACGCTTTCTCTGATAAGTAGGCATTTTGGAAAAAAATGCATGCAATAGAATTATCCATTACAGCCATTAATTGTTGTATGGTAATAAGTATTGGCGCACTAGATGTACTAGGGGCCTCTTGTGTGGGCAAAACTGGTGTAGACACAGAAGGGGATGATGCAGTACCATGCTTACTCCCCTCATTAGAGGAATCATCTTGGGCAATATCATATCTATGGCATTATTATCCCTACTTTGTTTGGACATTATGACACAAATATATCACATATATTTAAATGGGGAGACACATTGGCTTTCATACATATAGAACATCGTTATCTGATGGTTCAGACATGTTAAACAGGCTTAAACTTGTCAACAAAGCACAAAAAACGTTTTACAATAAAACCGTTACTGTCCCTTTAAATTTTAAACTGAACACACTTTATTACTGAATATGTGAAAAAGTATGAAGGAATTGTTCAAATTTCACCAAAATTTCACCACAGTAACTTAAAGCCTTAAAAGTATTGCACACCAAATTTGAAAGCTTTAACCCTTAAAATAACGGAACCGGAGCCGTTTTTACAATTAACCCCTATACAGTCCCAGGTATCTGCTTTGCTGAGACCCAACCAAGCCCAGAGGGGAATACGATACCAAATGATGCCTTCTATAAGCTTTTTCAGTGGTTCTTAGCTCCTCACACATGCATCTGCATGCCATGCTTTCCAAAAACAACTGCGCATTAAAGGCGCGAAAATGAGGCTCTGTCTATGACTAGAAAAGGCCCCCAGTGAAAAAGGTGTCCAATACAGTGCCTGCCGTTTTTATTAAAACAATCCCCAAGATTTAACAACTATTAAAAGTAATAATCTGCCAAATATACTTAGTAAAGTAATCGTTTTAGCCCAGAAAAATGTCTACCAGTTTTTTAAGCCCTAATGAAGCCCTTTATTCTTTTACTTAAACTAAGAAAATTGCTTACCGGTTCCCATAGGGAAAATGACAGCTTCCAGCATTACCGAGTCTTGTTAGAAATGTGTCATACCTCAAGCAGCAAAAGTCTGCTCACTGTTTCCCCCAACTGAAGTTAATTCCTCTCAACAGTCCTGTGTGGAAACAGCCATCGATTTTAGTAACGGTTGCTAAAATCATTTTCCTCTTACAAACAGAAATCTTCATCTCTTTCCTGTTTCAGAGTAAATAGTACATACCAGCACTATTTTAAAATAACAAACTCTTGATTGAAGAATAAAAACTACATTTAAACACCAAAAAACTCTAAGCCATCTCCGTGGAGAGATGTTGCCTGTACAACGGCAAAGAGAATGACTGGGGAAGGCGGAGCCTAGGAGGGATCATGTGACCAGCTTTGCTGGGCTCTTTGCCATTTCCTGTTGGGGAAGAGAATATCCCACAAGTAAGGATGACGCCGTGGACCGGACACACCTATGTTGGAGAAAAGTTCCCTGTCTCCGTTCTTGGGAACAATAATAGATTCCTTAGAAATGAGGATTTTCTTGACAGAAGTCAGAAAGTCAAAACTTCTAAACGCTTGTCAAGTTCTTCATTCTATTCCTCGTCCTTCCGTAGCTCAGTGCATGGAAGTAGTAGGATTGATGGTTGCAGCAATGGACATAGTTCCTTTTGCACGAATTCATCTAAGACCATTACAACTGTGCATGCTGAAACAGTGGAATGGGGACTATACAGACTTGTCTCCAGTGATTCAAGTAGATCAGAAGACCAGAGACTCACTACGTTGGTGGCTAACCCAGGATCACCTGTCCCAGGGAATGAGCTTCCGCAGTCCAGAGTGGGTCATCGTCACGACCGACGCCAGTCTAGTGGGCTGGGGAGCGGTCTGGGAATCCCTGAAAGCTCAGGGACTATGGTCTCGAGAAGAGTCTCTTCTCCCGATAAACATTCTGGAACTAAGAGCGATATTCAATGCTCTGAGGGCTTGGCCTCAGCTAGCAAAGGCCAGATTCATAAGATTCCAATCAAACATGACGACTGTTGCGTATATCAATCATCAGGGGGGAACAAGGAGTTCCCTGGCGATGAAAGAAGTGACCAAAATAATACAATGGGCGGAGAATCACTCCTGCCACCTATCTGCGATCCACATTCCAGGTGTGGAAAACTGGGAAGCGGATTATTTGAGTCGTCAGACATTCCATCCGGGGGAGTGGGAACTCCACCCGGAGATCTTTGCCCAGTTGACGCAACTATGGGGCATTCCAGATATGGATCTGATGGCGTCTCGTCAGAACTTCAAGGTTCCTTGCTACGGGTCCAGATCCAGGGATCCCAAAGCGACTCTAGTGGATGCACTAGTAGCGCCTTGGACCTTCAACCTAGCTTATGTGTTTCCACCGTTTCCTCTCATTCCCAGGCTGGTAGCCAGGATCAAACAGGAGAGGGCCTCAGTGATCTTGATAGCTCCTGCGTGGCCACGCAGGACTTGGTATGCAGACCTGGTGAATATGTCATCGGTTCCACCATGGAAGCTACCTTTGAGACAGGACCTTCTTGTTCAGGGTCCATTCGAACATCCAAATCTGGTCTCCCTCCAGCTGACGGCTTGGAGTTTGAACGCTTGATTCTATCAAAGCGTGGGTTTTCAGATTCTGTGATAGATACTCTGGTTCAAGCCAGAAAACCGGTAACTAGAAAGATTTACCATAAAATATGGAAAAGATATATCTGCTGGTGTGAATCCAAGGGATTCCCATGAAATAGGATAAAAATTCCTAGGATTCTTTCCTTTCTACAAGAAGGTTTGGATAAAGGATTATCTGCGAGTTCTCTAAAGGGACAGATTTCTGCTTTATCTGTCTTACTACACAAACGACTGGCAGTTGTGCCAGATGTTCAAGCATTTTTTCAGGCTTTGGTTAGGATCAAGCCTGTTTACAGACCTTTGACTCCTCCCTGGAGTTTAAATCTAGTTCTTTCAGTTCTTCAAGGGGTTCCGTTTGAACCTTTACATTCCATAGATATTAAGTTGTTATCTTGGAAAGTTTTGTTTTTGGTTGCTATTTCTTCTGCTAGAAGAGTTTCTGAGTTATCTGCTCTACAGTGTACTCCGCCCTATCTGGTGTTCCATTCAGATAAGGTTGTTTTGCGTACTAAGCCTGGTTTTCTACCAAAGGTTGTTTCCAACAAAAATATTAATCAGGAGATAGTTGTACCTTCTTTGTGTCCGAATCCAGTTTCAAAGAAGGAACGTTTGCTACACAATTTAGATGTAGTCCGTGCTCTAAAATTCTACTTAGACGCTACAAAAGAGTTCAGACAAACTTCTTCTCTGTTTGTCGTCTATTCTGGTAAAAGGAGAGGTCAAAAAGCAACTTCTACCTCTCTTTCCTTTTGGCTTAAAAGCATCATCCGATTGGTTTATGAGACTGCCGGACGGCAGCCTCCTGAAAGAATCACAGCTCACTCCACTAGGGCTGTAGCTTCCACATGGGCCTTCAAGAACGAGGCTTCTGTTGATCAGATATGTAAGGCAGCGACTTGGTCTTCACTGCACACTTTTGCAAAATTTTACAAATTTGATACTTTTGCTTCTTCGGAGGCTATTTTTGGGAGAAGGGTTTTGCAAGCCGTGGTGCCTTCCGTTTAGGTAACCTGATTTGCTCCCTCCCTTCATCCGTGTCCTAAAGCTTTGGTATTGGTTCCGACAAGTAAGGATGACGCCGTGGACCGGACACACCAATGTTGGAGAAAACAGAATTTATGCTTACCTGATAAATTACTTTCTCCAACGGTGTGTCCGGTCCACGGCCCGCCCTGGTTTTTTAATCCGGTCTGATGAATTATTTTCTCTAACTACAGTCACCACGGCACCCTATGGTTTCTCCTATTTTTTCCTTCTGTCCGTCGGTCGAATGACTGGGGAGGGCGGAGCCTAAGAGGGACTATATGGCCAGCTTTGCTGGGACTCTTTGCCATTTCCTGTTGGGGAAGAGATATTCCCACAAGTAAGGATGACGCCGTGGACCGGACACACCGTTGGGGAAAGTAATTTATCAGGTAAGCATAAATTCTGTTTTTTTTTCCAAAAACATCTTCAACCATATTTATGAAAAAAATGTTAATAGATAAAGAGAGCAGATAACTGATGCAGGGAATAGAGAATTAGTTTCTGGAAAATGTCAGGCTAACGTCAGTAGTTCCATCTTTGCTCACAGGGTTGACAGAAGATTGTTTCTTGTCATGGGAAATGTTTAATAAAGTACATGCCTGTAAAAGGCTAGTAGCAGAATAGTCTCCGGAAATAAACAATGAAGAAATTGTTCTATTTAGTTTCTTTTAAACTTTTCACAAATCCATATATTCCCTAGGCTCACTATAGGGTAGTGTACTTGTGTCCAAAAATCACATATTGTGTAAATATGAAAAGTGGATCATTACTGCTGAGCAGCTACATTTAATCAGTGATTGATTTGTATTTACATAATTACCATATTCATTGAGGCACTTACAGTGTTTATCTGCTACTGATTATAGCTGCTTTTACGTGAATTTCAAACAGCAGACAAAAATAGCACACCACCTGTAACCATGTAAGGCTTGTGAACTTATAAGTATTTGTTTGTTAGATTTTTCATGGATGTCTAAAGTTTTGAATTTCTTTTTCTTTTAATCTTGCAAAAAGAGTTTAATACTTAATTTCTTTCATAAGGTGGTGAGAGTCCATGAGCCATTATTCCTGGGAATTCAAATCCTGGCTACTAGTAGGAGGGAAAGATATACAACATTCCAAGCTTTTAATCCCTCTCACTTCTCCGATATCTCAGTCTTATCTTTGCCTCCACAGGAGTAAGGTGAAAAATAGAGGTGCTCCAAATCCTTGGTTGAAAGGGGTTCTTAGACCTACTTAAGACTCATTTTTCACTCACAGTGCCAGAAATAGAAGAGATGGGAGCATGGAATACTGGGTAGTGACAGAGGTAAAACCCTCTGGGAGTTAGTCACAAGTCTGCCACAGGTGTCGCTGGGGCTTTTCCCATTGCCTCCTCCTGTCAGGTCATCATTGTACTCCTTTTTGATATCCTCTGCTGTTGCTTGAACAGCACTGGATGAGCTCTCTCCCGAAAACAGGCTTTTCTGTAGCTGTTAAGCACTGTAGAGTGCTAATTGAAGACATTTCCATGCACTCACATAGCCCACATGCTATTAGCAAGTACATCACTGTGGGGTACGCCATAGCCAGGGGACATAGACTTTTCATACTAGTCTAGTAAGTATGGAAACTTTATTATGGGGTAATTGCTGCTATTAAGTTAATTCACCTGGTAGTTACATTTCAATACAACTTTATACACTCTATTATATACTTAGTAAAAGGGATTTATCTGTTTGGCAATGTGAGGGGGGTCTCTTTGTGTATTTTATGTTTTTATGCACTCACTTAGCATGGCAGTTACAGTTACTAACTGAGCTATTTCCCTTTCTTTTTTGGAATTCCTACTCCTTTGTTTATGGGAGAAACAGCCAATGTCTTATTACTGAAGGGTAATATATTAGTATTCTGAGTTAGATTTTTATGCAGTGCACTATTATTTATTATTATTACATTAGGAGGTTTCCCTTTAATACTTATTACCCAAGATTGACTGTCACCTCATATGTCTCTGACATTATTCTTCAAGGTCCCAGTTACATTGTTTCCAAATTTACAGTAAAATAAAGAATTTTGGTGTCTGTCTTCATTTAACATACTGTAACTGTGTCGATTTCTATTAATTTACTTCCTTTAGAGGGGAAATCCACTAATCACTTATTTAACACTAGTTAAGTGTCTTATGTTGGAAGCTTTTTACTATTTCTGATACTAATTCAGTTTTGCATTTCCTCTATGGGTCATAATATGATAATAAGCATTAGATCTAATACTGCTTTTCCTCTAAAGGAATCTGTTCTCCTTCTGTTGCACTATACAGGGGAGTTTTACAGAGTTTGCTCCAGGATTTCATGATTTTGTGTGCTCAATAATTTCTGAGGTTTTGGAGTTTGCCTCCTCAATGTAAAAGCCAATACATTTGTCTGATACTTATCCTACAATTGGATTTGAATCTGACAAAGTGTTTTATTTTGTTGCCATTTTAAACCTAATTTTAATTACTACAATTTAGCTTAGCACTCTTGACCAAACAAGCTCTGTGATTATTTTGTGGTCATCAGTCATGTTTCTTTCTAATGACACGGTAAGTCCACAGATCATCATAATTACTGTTGGGAATATCACTCCTGACCAACAGGAGGAGGCAAAGAGCACCACAGCAAAGCTGTTAAATATCACTTCCCTATCCACAAACCCCAGTCATTCTCTTTGCCTGTGCAAGGAGGTGGTAAAGTTTTAGGTGTCTGAAGATTCTTCAATCAAGAGTTTATTTTTTAAAGCAGGGCAAGTTGTTCTGTTTTTTATTCTAGGGTCTAGCTGTGGTCCATGTCAGTCTCTTCAGTAGAGCTGTGGTGGCTTTTAAGCATTTGGAAACTGGTGGGGTTTATTTCTCACTGTGCCTTCCATATTTGGTGCTGCCCTATCCTGAAAGCCTGATTAGGTTTAGTTAGTCTATTGTTTGTGTTCCACGGGTCTATGGGGGGGAGGATGCCTTCTCATATCTGTGAGCTGCCCTGCTTCTGGGCAGATTGGAGTCAGGTAAGTGCCTGTTTTTATTTTTTTGCTGCAAAGGTGGTTTATGGCACTTTTCTGTGTATGGGGACTATAAATCCTATGTGGGGTTTTTATTTAGGCTGTATGTGGGGCACTGTGAGACACTATGATAGGAGAGGCTCTGGTTTGGTTGCAGCAGTGTTTTGCTGCGTGTGTTTGTTTTCTACCGACTTTTTGAGTAGTTGTGATGGCGGTCGGTTGTTAGGTACGCCCACGAATAGGAGGGGCGGTTTTCTGAGGCGGCAATTAAGTTGCGCGCCTTTCCGGAACTCTGTTTGTTCCGGTCTGAGTGGTGGTTGCTTGCAGCGTTTTTAGCTAGAATGCCTTGGGGTGCATTGCGCTTCTGTTTTTTCTGGGTCCGGATCGTTAGGAATATTGTCCGGCTTCAGGGGGTCAGGTAGGCACCTCAGCAGGGTGTGTTGAGGTAAGGAGGCTGCCTGTAGGTTTTTAGGAGTGCTTAGTTGGGTGGTTTTATCGTTTTGTTAGTTAAACAGAATTTTAGCAGGAAAGAAGTTTGTTCTTTTAAAATTTAAAGGGAAAGTAACATTTTTTATTTTTATAATCAAGGAAGCCAGTTTCATTTATTTTGGGATAAAAGATGGATCAAGGGGCTTTGCAAGATGTTACATGTAGCTTATGCTTTGATGCTAATGTGGAACCTCCAATCCCTTTTTGTTCATCATGTATTGATAGGACATTGCATTATAGGGATAGACTTTTTGAATCTGAGCCATCATTAGCTAAGGCAGATGCTGTTCAGGGGTCTCCTGTTCAGGATATTCCGCAGATTTCTCCTCAAACGTCCCATACTTTAGTGTCTACACATGCAGTGCCCACTGTTACTTCAATTTCTCCAGTTGGGGTTTCCTTACAGGACATTGCTACCCAGATATCTTCTGCGGTAACTGATGCCCTGGTGGCTTTTCCCATGCTACAGGGGAAGCGTAAAAGGTGTAGGGGTTCAGTGAGTAAGGTGACTGAATCAGGTGTGGCTATGTTGAATGTTTCTTCCCATATGTCTGAGGGGGAGGATTCTTCTATAGCGTCTGAGGGGGAAGACTCAGACAGTATAGTTCCTTCTTCTGATGCTGAAGTTGTAACTTTCAGGTTTAAGCTTGAGCACCTCCGGGTGTTACTCAAGGAGGTTTTGACTACTTTAGATGACTGACGCATATGTCGTAGTCACTCCTAAGAAATCTAGTAAGCTGAACAAGTATTTTGACGTTCCTTCAGCGGTGGAGGTATATCCTGTTCCTGATCGTGCTTCTGAGATTATTGCACGGGAGTGTGAGAAGCCTGGGATTCCTTTTTCCCCTCCTCTAATTTTTAAGAAGATGTTTCCAATTGCTGATTCTACTAGGGAGTCTTGGCAGATGGTTCCCAAGGTGGAAGGAGCGATTTCCACTTTGGCTACGAGAACTACTATTTCTATAGAGGATAGCTGTTCCTTTAAGGATCCTATGGATGAAAAATTGGAAGCGTTGCTTAAGAAAATGTATGTTCACCAGAGGTTGCAATGGCAGCCTGCGGTGTGTATTGCTACTGTCACTAGCGTGGCAGCATATTGGTTTGATGCGTTGTCTGATTCTATTCAGATACGCCTCTTGAAGAGATTCAGGATAGGATCAGGGCTCTTAAGTTAAATAACTCCTTTATTACGGATGCTTCTTTGCAGGTCATCAAGTTGGGAGCAAAGATTTCTGGCTTTGCTGTTCTGGCTCGCAGGTCTTTATTGTTGTCCTGGTCTGCGGATGTGTCCTCTAAGTCTAAGCTTTTGTCGATTCCTTACAAGGGTAAGACCTTGTCTGGGCCGGGTTTAGCTGAGACTATTTCAGATATTACGGGAGGAAAAAGTCATTCTCTCCCTCAGGATAAGAGGAACAAGACGAAGGGTTGTCAGAGTAATTTTCGTTCCGTTCTAAACTTTTGAGGTAAGCCTTCCTCCTCCTTTTCCAAGCAGGAACAGTCCAAGTCCTCCTGGAAGTCCAATCGGTCTTGGAGCAAGGGGAATCAATCTAAGAAGCCTGTTACTGACTCAAAGTCAGCATGAAGGGTCTGCCCCCGATCCGGGAGCGGTTCTTGTGGGGGGGCAGACTTTCTTTTTTCGCTCAGGCTTAGATTCAGGATGTTCCGTATCCCTGGGCGGTGGACATAGTTTCCCACGTATACAAAACAGAATTTATGTTTACCTGATAAATTACTTTCTCCAACGGTGTGTCCGGTCCACGGCGTCATCCTTACTTGTGGGATATTCTCTTCCCCAACAGGAAATGGCAAAGAGCCCAGCAAAGCTGGTCACATGATCCCTCCTAGGCTCCGCCTTCCCCAGTCATTCGACCGACGTAAAGGAGGAATATTTGCATAGGAGAAACCATATGATACCGTGGTGACTGCAGTTAAAGAAAATAAATTATCAGACCTGATTAAAAAACCAGGGCGGGCCGTGGGCCGGACACACCGTTGGAGAAAGTAATTTATCAGGTAAACATAAATTCTGTTTTCTCCAACATAGGTGTGTCCGGTCCACGGCGTCATCCTTACTTGTGGGAACCAATACCAAAGCTTTAGGACACGGATGAAGGGAGGGAGCAAATCAGGTCACCTAGATGGAAGGCACCACGGCTTGCAAAACCTTTCTCCCAAAAATAGCCTCAGAAGAAGCAAAAGTATCAAACTTGTAAAATTTAGTAAAAGTGTGCAGTGAAGACCAAGTCGCTGCCTTACATATCTGATCAACAGAAGCCTCGTTCTTGAAGGCCCATGTGGAAGCCACAGCCCTAGTGGAATGAGCTGTGATTCTTTCAGGAGGCTGCCGTCCGGCAGTCTCATAAGCCAATCTGATGATGCTTTTAATCCAAAAAGAGAGAGAGGTAGAAGTTGCTTTTTGACCTCTCCTTTTACCAGAATAAACAACAAACAAGGAAGATGTTTGTCTAAAATCCTTTGTAGCATCTAAATAGAATTTTAGAGCACGAACAACATCCAAATTGTGCAACAAACGTTCCTTCTTTGAAACTGGATTCGGACACAAAGAAGGCACGACTATCTCCTGGTTAATGTTTTTGTTAGAAACAACTTTCGGAAGAAAACCAGGTTTAGTACGTAAAACCACCTTATCTGCATGGAACACAAGATAAGGAGGAGAACACTGCAGAGCAGATAATTCTGAAACTCTTCTAGCAGAAGAAATTGCAACCAAAAACAAAACTTTCCAAGATAATAACTTAATATCAACGGAATGTAAGGGTTCAAACGGAACCCCCTGAAGAACTGAAAGAACTAAATTGAGACTCCAAGGAGGAGTCAAAGGTTTGTAAACAGGCTTGATTCTAACCAGAGCCTGAACAAAGGCTTGAACATCTGGCACAGCTGCCAGCTTTTTGTGAAGTAACACAGACAAGGCAGAAATCTGTCCCTTCAAGGAACTTGCAGATAATCCTTTCTCCAAACCTTCTTGAAGAAAGGATAGAATCTTAGGAATTTTTACCTTGTCCCAAGGGAATCCTTTAGATTCACACCAACAGATATATTTTTTCCATATTTTGTGGTAAATTTTTCTAGTTACAGGCTTTCTGGCCTGAACAAGAGTATCAATGACAGAATCTGAGAACCCTCGCTTTGATAAGATCAAGCGTTCAGTTGGAGTGAGACCAGATTCGGATGTTCGAACGGACCTTGAACAAGAAGGTCTCGTCTCAAAGGTAGCTTCCATGGTGGAGCCGATGACATATTCACCAGGTCTGCATACCAAGTCCTGCGTGGCCACGCAGGAGCTATCAAGATCACTGATGCCCTCTCCTGATTGATCCTGGCTACCAGCCTGGGGATGAGAGGAAACGGCGGGAATACATAAGCTAGTTTGAAGGTCCAAGGTGCTACTAGTGCATCTACTAGAGTCGCCTTGGGATCCCTGGATCTGGACCCGTAGCAAGGAACCTTGAAGTTCTGACGAGAGGCCATCAGATCCATGTCTGGAATGCCCCACAATTGAGTAATTTGGGCAAAGATTTCCGGATGGAGTTCCCACTCCCCCGGATGAAATGTCTGACGACTCAGAAAATCCGCTTCCCAATTTTCCACTCCTGGGATGTGGATTGCAGACAAGTGGCAGGAGTGAGTCTCCGCCCATTGAATGATTTTGGTCACTTCTTCCATCGCCAGGGAACTCCTTGTTCCCCCCTGATGGTTGATGTACGCAACAGTCGTCATGTTGTCTGATTGAAACCGTATGAACTTGGCCTTTGCTAGCTGAGGCCAAGCCTTGAGAGCATTGAATATCGCTCTCAGTTCCAGAATATTTATCGGGAGAAGAGATTCTTCCCGAGACCAAAGACCCTGAGCTTTCAGGGGTCCCCAGACCGCGCCCCAGCCCACCAGACTGGCGTCGGTCGTGACAATGACCCACTCTGGTCTGCGGAAGCTCATCCCCTGTGACAGGTTGTCCAGGGACAGCCACCAACGGAGTGAATCTCTGGTCCTCTGATCTACTTGTATCGTCGGAGACAAGTCTGTATAGTCCCCATTCCACTGACTGAGCATGCACAGTTGTAATGGTCTTAGATGAATTCGCGCAAAAGGAACTATGTCCATTGCCGCTACCATCAAACCTATTACTTCCATGCACTGCGCTATGGAAGGAAGAGGAACAGAATGAAGTATTTGACAAGAGTTTAGAAGTTTTGATTTTCTGGCCTCTGTCAGAAAAATCCTCATTTCTAAGGAGTCTATTATTGTTCCCAAGAAGGGAACCCTTGTTGACGGAGATAGAGAACTTTTTTCTACGTTCACTTTCCACCCGTGAGATCTGAGAAAGGCCAGGACAATGTCCGTGTGAGCCTTTGCTTGAGGAAGGGACGACGCTTGAATCAGAATGTCGTCCAAGTAAGGTACTACTGCAATGCCCCTTGGACTTAGCACCGCTAGAAGGGACCCTAGTACCTTTGTGAAAATCCTTGGAGCAGTGGCTAATCCGAACGGAAGTGCCACAAACTGGTAATGCTTGTCCAGGAATGCGAACCTTAGGAACCGATGATGTTCCTTGTGGATAGGAATATGTAGATACGCATCCTTTAAATCCACCGTGGTCATGAATTGACCTTCCTGGATGGAAGGAAGAATTGTTCGAATGGTTTCCATTTTGAACGATGGAACCTTGAGAAACTTGTTTAGGATCTTGAGATCTAAGATTGGTCTGAATGTTCCCTCTTTTTTGGGAACTACGAACAGATTGGAGTAGAACCCCATCCCTTGTTCTCCTAAAGGAACAGGATGAATCACTCCCATTTTTAACAGGTCTTCTACACAATGTAAGAATGCCTGTCTTTTTATGTGGTCTGAAGACAATTGAGACCTGTGGAACCTCCCCCTTGGGGGAAGCCCCTTGAATTCCAGAAGATAACCTTGGGAGACTATTTCTAGTGCCCAAGGATCCAGAACATCTCTTGCCCAAGCCTGAGCGAAGAGAGAGAGTCTGCCCCCCACCAGATCCGGTCCCGGATCGGGGGCCAACATCTCATGCTGTCTTGGTAGCAGTGGCAGGTTTCTTGGCCTGCTTTCCTTTGTTCCAGCCTTGCATTGGTCTCCAGGCTGGCTTGGCTTGAGAAGTATTACCCTCTTGCTTAGAGGACGTAGCACTTGGGGCTGGTCCGTTTCTGCGAAAGGGACGAAAATTAGGTTTATTTTTGGCCTTGAAAGACCTATCCTGAGGAAGGGCGTGGCCCTTGCCCCCAGTGATATCAGAGATAATCTCTTTCAAGTCAGGGCCAAACAGCGTTTTCCCCTTGAAAGGAATGTTAAGCAATTTGTTCTTGGAAGACGCATCCGCTGACCAAGATTTTAACCAAAGCGCTCTGCGCGCCACAATAGCAAAACCAGAATTTTTCGCCGCTAACCTAGCCAATTGCAAAGTGGAGTCTAGGGTGAAAGAATTAGCCAATTTGAGAGCATGAATTCTGTCCATAATCTCCTCATAAGAAGAAGAATTATTATTGAGCGCCTTTTCTAGCTCATCGAACCAGAAACACGCTGCTGTAGTGACAGGAACAATGCATGAAATTGGTTGTAGAAGGTAACCTTGCTGAACAAACATCTTTTTAAGCAAACCTTCTAATTTTTTATCCATAGGATCTTTGAAAGCACAACTATCTTCTATGGGTATAGTGGTGCGTTTGTTTAGAGTAGAAACCGCCCCCTCGACCTTGGGGACTGTCTGCCATAAGTCCTTTCTGGGGTCGACCATAGGAAACAATTTTTTAAATATGGGGGGAGGGACGAAAGGTATACCGGGCCTTTCCCATTCTTTATTTACAATGTCCGCCACCCGCTTGGGTATAGGAAAAGCTTCGGGGGGCCCCGGGACCTCTAGGAACTTGTCCATTTTACATAGTTTCTCTGGAATGACCAAATTCTCACAATCATCCAGAGTGGATAACACCTCCTTAAGCAGAGCGCGGAGATGTTCCAATTTAAATTTAAATGTAATCACATCAGGTTCAGCTTGTTGAGAAATTTTCCCTGAATCTGAAATTTCTCCCTCAGACAAAACCTCCCTGGCCCCCTCAGACTGGTGTAGGGGCCCTTCAGAACCAATATCATCAGCGTCCTCATGCTCTTCAGTATTTTCTAAAACAGAGCAGTCGCGCTTTCGCTGATAAGTGGGCATTTTGGCTAAAATGTTTTTGATAGAATTATCCATTACAGCCGTTAATTGTTGCATAGTAAGGAGTATTGGCGCGCTAGATGTACTAGGGGCCTCCTGTGTGGGCAAGACTGGTGTAGACGAAGGAGGGGATGATGCAGTACCATGCTTACTCCCCTCACTTGAGGAATCATCTTGGGCATCATTTTCTCTAAATTTTGTGTCACATAAATCACATCTATTTAAATGAGAAGGAACCTTGGCTTCCCCACATTCAGAACACAGTCTATCTGGTAGTTCAGACATGTTAAACAGGCAAAAACTTGATAACAAAGTACAAAAAACGTTTTAAAATAAACCGTTACTGTCACTTTAAATTTTAAACTGAACACACTTTATTACTGCAATTGCGAAAAAGTATGAAGGAATTGTTCAAAATTCACCAAAATTTCACCACAGTGTCTTAAAGCCTTAAAAGTATTGCACACCAAATTTGGAAGCTTTAACCCTTAAAATAACGGAACCAAGATTAAAATAATTCCTCAAGGCTATGGAGTATAAAATATGTTTATATATAAATCGATTTAGCCCAGAAAATGTCTACAGTCTTAAAAAGCCCTTGTGAAGCCCTTTTTTTCTTTCTGTAATAAAAATGGCTTACCGGATCCCATAGGGAAAATGACAGCTTCCAGCATTACATCGTCTTGTTAGAATGTGTCATACCTCAAGCAGCAAAAGTCTGCTCACTGTTCCCCCAACTGAAGTTAATTCCTCTCAACAGTCCTGTGTGGAAACAGCCATCGATTTTAGTAACGGTTGCTAAAATCATTTTCCTCTTACAAACAGAAATCTTCATCTCTTTTCTGTTTCAGAGTAAATAGTACATACCAGCACTATTTTAAAATAACAAACTCTTGATTGAGTAATAAAAACTACAGTTAAACACTAAAAAACTCTAAGCCATCTCCGTGGAGATGTTGCCTGTACAACGGCAAAGAGAATGACTGGGGAAGGCGGAGCCTAGGAGGGATCATGTGACCAGCTTTGCTGGGCTCTTTGCCATTTCCTGTTGGGGAAGAGAATATCCCACAAGTAAGGATGACGCCGTGGACCGGACACACCTATGTTGGAGAAATTAGAGTTCAAAAGTTTTCCTCCCAGAGGCAGGTTCCTTCTCTCAAGATTATCTGTAGACCAGATAAAGAGAGAGGCATTCGTACATTGTGTCCAGGATCTTTCCGACCTGGGAGTGATAGTTCCTGTTCCAAAATAAGAGCAGGGTCCGGGATTTTACTCCAATTTGTTTGTGGTTCCCAAAAAGGAGGGGACTTTCAGACCAATTCTAGATCTCAAAAGTGTAAACAAATTCCTCAGAGTTCTATCTTTCAAGATGAACACTATTCGTTCCATGCTTCCTTTGGTTCAAGAGGACCAGTTTATGACAACAGTAGATTTGAAGGATGCGTATCTGCATATTTCCATCCACAGGGACCATCACAAGTTTCTGAGGTTTGCATTTCTAGACAGACACTTTGCGGCTCTTCCATTCGGTCTTGCAACGGCTCCTAGGATTTTCTCAAGGGTCCTGGGAGCATTGTTGGCGGTGCTACGTTTGCGGGGGGTTGCTGTGGCGCCTTATCTGGACGACATTCTGGTTCAAGCGCCATCTTTTCAACAAGCAAACTCCCACACATAGAGGTTATCTTTTCCACGTCCTCACGGATGGAAGGTGAATTTGGGAAAAAGTTCCTTGGTTCCAGCTACAAGGGTAGTGTTCTTGGGAACCATAATAGATTCCCTATCAATAAAGATATTTCTGACAGAGGCCAGAAAAACAAAGATCTTCAACTCGTGTCTTGCCCTTCAGTCTTCTTCTCGGCCGTCAGTGGCTCAGTGTATGAAGGAAATTGGTCTGATGGTCAGTTATGGACATCATCCCATTTCCGCTGTTCCATCTCAGGCCTCTGCAGTTATGTATGCTCAGCCAATGGAACGGGGATTATGTGGACTTGTCTCCGCGTATAATTCTGGATCAGGCGGCAAGAGAATCCCTCCCGTGGTGGTTGTCTCAGGATCATCTCTCCCAGGGAACCTGCTGCCGCAGGGCCTACCTGGGTAATTGTGACCAGGGATGCCAGCCTACTGGGATGGGGAGCAGTCTGGGGCTCATTGAGGACTCAGGGTCTGTGGTCTGTGGAGGAGTCGGTTCTTCCCATAAACATCCTAGAGCTGAGGGCAATCTTCAATGCTCTTCTGGCCTGGCCTCAGTTAGCTTCAGTCCAGTTTATCAGGTTTCAGTCAGACAACATAACTTCTGTGGCTTATATCAATCAGGGAGGAACTCTTGAGTTCCTTGGCCATGACAGAGGTAGCCAAGATTATTCAGTGGGCGGAGACCCACAACTGTCTGTCTGTGATTCACATTCCAGGAGTGGACAATTGGGAAGCGGATTTTCTGAGCAGACAGACTTTTCATCCGGGTGAGTGGGAGCGTGTTTTCAAGCTTGATTCTCAAGTGGGGCCGGCCGGAGCTGGATCTCTTTGCATCTCGTCAGAATGCCAAGCTCCAGAGGTACTGGTCTCGGTCGAGGGATCCTCATGCTGTACTGATAGATGCTCTGGAGGTTCCTTGGAATTTCAGTCTGGCATACGTGTTTCCTCCGTTAGCTCTCCTTCTTCAGGTCATTTCTCAGATCAGACAGGAGAGGGCGTTGGTGATTCTCATCGCAACTGCGTTGCCTTGCAGAATCTGGTATGCAGATCTGGTGGAGATGTTTTCTCTTCCACCGTGGAAACTTCCGTAAAGGAAGGACATTCTACTTCAGGGGCCCTTCCTTCATCCAAATCTCGCTTCTCTGAAGCTGACTGCTTGGAGATTGAATGCTTGATATTATCTAAGTGGGGTTTTTCTGAGGTGGTCATTGAGACTATGATTTAGGCTTGTAAGCCTGTGACTAGAAAGATTTACTATAAGATATGGCGTAAATATCTGTATTGGTGTGTATCCAGAGGGTTCTCTTGGAGTAGAGTTAGGATTCCTAGGATTTTGTCTTTTCTCCAGGAGGGTCTGGAGAAGGGTTTATCTTGAAGGGTCAAATTTCTGCTTTATCTACTTTGTTACACAAACGTCTGGCAGATGTACCAGATGTTCAATCTTTTTGTCAGGAGCTGGTTAGTATCCGGCCTATGTTTAAGTTTGTTACCCCTCCTTGGAATTCTAATTTGGTTCTTAGAGTTCTTCAGCAGGCTCAGTTTGAGCCTATGCATTATTTGGATATTAAGATGTTATCCTATAAGGTTTTGTTTTTGGTTGCTATTTCTTTGTGTTGGAAGAGTTTCGGAGCTTTCAGCGTTGCAGTGTGAATCTCCTTACCTTATTTTTCATTCTGATAAGGTGGGCTTGCGTACTGCCTTAGGTTTCCTTCCCAAAGTGGTTTCGGAAAGGAATATTAAACAAGAAATAGTTGTTCCTCCTTTGTGTCCTAATCCTTCATCTCATAAAAAGCGTTTATTGCACAACCTGGATGTGGTTCGTGCGTTGAAATATTATTTGCAGGCGACTAAGGATTTTCTTCAGTTTTCTTCTTTGTTTGTTGTTTTTTCTGGGAAGCACAAAGGTCAGAAAGCTACGGCTACTTCTTTCTTTTTTGGCTGAGGAGTGTTATTCGCTTAGCATATGAGACTGCTGGACTGCAGCCTCCTGAGAAAATCATGGCTCATTCCACAAAGGCTGTTTCTTCTTCTTGGGCCTTTAAAAATGAAGCTTCTGTGGAACAGATTTGCAAAGCTGCCACTTGGTCATCTTTATACACTTTTTCTTTTACAAGTTTGATACTTTTGCTTCGGCTGAGGCTTCTTTTGGGAGAAAGGTTCTTTAAGCAGTGATGCCTTCTGTTTAGGTTAACTGTCTTGTCCCTCCCTTATTATCTGTGTCTTCTGGCTTGGGTATTGGTTCCCAACAGTAATTATGATGATCCGTGGACTCACCGTGTCATTAGAAAGTAAAGAAAATTTGTGCTTACCTGATTTATTTATTTCTTGACACAGTGAGTTCACAGCCTGCCCAGTATTTTACAGACAGTTTGTTTTTTTCTATAAACCTCAGGCACCTCTGCACCTTATGTTACTTCCTTTCTCCTTCCCTTTGGTCGAATGACTGGGGTTTGTGGGTAGGGAAGTGATATTTAACAGCTTTGCTGTGGTGCTCTTTGCCTCCTCCTGCTGGCAAGGAGTGATATTCCCAAAAGTAATTATGATGATCCGTGGACTCAGTGTCAAGAAATAAATAAATTTATCAGGTAAGCATAAAAAATTTGTTTCCATGGTAAACTTTTTTTTTTTTCTTCTTCTTTCTACAAAATATCATCGTTTGCCCTTGTCTGGATGCCATTATTCCTTCTGTGATTGAATTTTATACAGAGTTTTTTTCTTTCTCTGGACTAGATGTCTATAGGGAAGAATAAAACCATAGCTGTTTTTTTTTCCTTATGATAATTTAGGAAACCAAACTTTCCATTTTCGTTTTCACATAATCCTGTCCTTTCTAGTTTTTCTTGAAACCTTATTCCATCTGGAAATAGGCGACACAGAGTAAGAAGCCTTTCTTCTCTTCTAATAACCTTGAAGATTCAATTTCAAATCAGGTCCAATTCTGGTAAGGGGCTGATTAAGCCTTTTCAGATGGTATGGTTATGGTCTAGCCAGGATTTCTGGGTTTGAAACAGCAATTTATGTACACAATAGATTTGGAACATAATTTCCTTCATACGCCTATCCTGAAGGTCCTCTACCAGTTTTACTTTGCTGGACAAATACTCATTTTGTGGATCTTCTTTATGGACATTTTTCAGAATTTTGTTTTCGAGGTTCTGGAAACTTTTTTTGTCTATAAAAAGAGATCAGGGTATTTCAGTTACTCTATACCTGATAGTTTCTTTTTCTTCTGGCTTCATATTTACCCTCTCTTTCCAACAAACTTCGGTTTCTTTGCAGACATAGTTGTTGAAGAATCAATATTCCATAAAGTTCTCTGGGGGAGTTTTTTTATTCATCCAATTTGGACCATTACTTCTACGGACATCAGTTTCTTGGGTTGCAAAGAGGTCTGGGAGTCCAGAGGAGAGCAGGGAGTTTGGTCTGCTCAGGAGGCGAGGTTACCAATCATCTTTCTGGAACTTTGTGCAATCTTCTTGGCTTTACAGTTAGCCTATTTTCAAGGAGAGACTTATTTCAGTCAGATAATGTCACAGCTGGGAAGTTCTCCAGCAATGTAGGACACATGGATTTTGACTTGGGAAGAGTACAATTTCTGCAATTCTCATCCCAGGAATTAACATCTGGAAGGCAGATTATCTCAGTTGACAATCCTTTCATCTGGCGAAAGGTATCTCATCTAGAGGTTTCGACCAGAATCAGTGGAGTCTTCCAGAGAGACTTTATGACCTTTCATTTAAACCATACATTTCCTATATACTTTTACAAATTCCAGGTATCCTCAAGCTGAGTTTGTGGATGTTATAGCAGCTCTTTGGTCTTTACATCTTGCTTACATTTTTTTCTCAAACTGTTCTAATTCCCAGAGTTATAGTTTGGATCAAGCAAGAGAGTTCATCAGTATTTCTGATTGCATCAGCTTGGCCAAGCAGTACTTGATATGCAAACCTAGTTCAGGTGTGCTGTCTTCCTCCTTGGACGCTTCCTCTTTGTCTCAACCATCTCTTTCAAGGTTCCCTATTTGTTTATTAAGATCCCAGGCCTCTCAGCCTATTGGTTTGAAGATTGAAAGTTTAATTCTTAAACAAAGAGAGTTTTCCGACAAGGTATTAGAGATGTAAGCCTTTAACAAGTTAGAGTTATCACAATTTTTGGAAGGTTTTTATTCCCTGGTTTGATAAACATGATTGTCCTAGCATTCTTTCAGAATTCCAAGAAGACACCACTTCTACGAAGGTTTAGATAAGGAATTTTTTTTGTCTGTTTTTTCCCCAAAGAACTCCATTTGGTTTTATTTCAGAGTTTTGTTCCTTCTAGTCAAGACAAGCCAGATAATCAAGTAAGTTTCTCCTCCTTGGAACCTCATTCCGGTTTTAAAGGGATACTAAACCCAATTTCTTTTTTCATGATTTAGATAGAGCATGCAATTTTAAGCAACTTTGTATTTTACTCCTATTAGTTTTTCTTCATTCTCTTGCTATCTCTATTTAAAAATCAGTAATTTAAGGCTGTGTATGGTAAATAAGTGCCTGTCTTAATTTTTGTATCACCCGTTTTACTCGTGGGCACCACAGCTTGAGTATTTGATTACAGGAGTAATGGCTCATAGACTCACCACCTTAGGAAAGAAAACAAAATGTGTGCTTACCGGATGATAAATTAATTTCTTTCATGGTGGTGAGAGTCCACGAGACCCACCCCTATATATTTGTTTTCCAGTTGCCGTCAGTTCTAATTAGAACCTCATTTACCCTGTTTTTGTTTGTTTGTTTTTTACATTTTTTTTTTCCTTTCTCGTTTATACATTTAGACTGGTATACCAGAGAATTAAAAGCTCTTGGAATGTTGGGTATTTTTGCCTTCTCCTAGTGGCCTTGAGATGATTTCCAAGGAGTTTAAACTCATGGACTCTCACCACCATGAAACATTTTTTTTATTAGGTAAGCATACGTTTTGTTATTAGATTTGTTAGTTACATTTTGCATTAACTGTTTGCCTTATATGTTTCCTCACCATTTCCTGTCCAAATGTATTATTGATAACATTATGTATTTGCGTTATAATATATTTATTCATGACTGTATGTCTGTTGTCGTTACTAGATGTGATGATGACGACGACTCCTATGCAACTTCCTCCTACCATCATTGAGAGAATCTGCATCTTATATCCTGTGGCTGTCAACTGGATCTACACCAAAAAGATGATCGAAAAGACTTCCGAATTGATCAACATTCATGTAGTTGATTAATAATTGCTTTAATTGCACTGAAATAAGTGATATTTACTTAAGATAGTTCAGTGTCCTTACTATGTTGCCTTCACAGACTGATGGCAGCCTTTAAAATATCTAAACTGCAATTCATTTTCAAAATGTATCTGGAGTTAGATTTCTTGCACGATTGATTTTTTTTGTTTGTTTTTAAGTTTCTTTTCTTCCGAGGGACATTTCTGGTTTATTTGTGCCCTTAAGACTGTTTATTTAAAACGACTGTAAAATTTCATTTGCAATAAATTGTTTTTTTAGTTATATCTTATTTTAAATAATTTTACCTTTTTAACTGCTGTTTGCATAGATATAGCAAAGTTTTGTTTTTGTTGTTTGCATGTGTGCATTTTATTTGATTGAAAGTATTAAACTTACTGTATTTAAATGTGATTTTAATGTGTTTCATTTTACAAAATGCAACCTTAATAAAGTCATTTCTTTATCTCATTATTTTTTTTCTGTAAAGTATATCCTGCAAAAAAAAACTCCAATAATATCTAAATGTTGTATTTATTTTTGTAGCAGACAACTTCATTCCTTTTTAATTTAGAGACCTTTTAGTGAAGACAACACTAAAGTATTTAGCAAAGATGGTTTAATAAAATACAGTGCCAGAAACAAAATTCTAATAGAAAATATTGAATAAAATAACAGTTGATTTGTCTTGATAAATGTTGGCTTTGGTGAAGTGTAGAACATTTCATTCTTGAACTGTTGTTAAACTAATAAGTAAGTGCATCCACCAGTTGTTGAGAAATATTCTTTATTATTACATATTAGTATTTTATCATATTATGTCATTTATTTTTCTGCATCACTGGAAATCAGATGCTTAGTTGTATCCTAAACCTTCATCTTTCACATATTAGTCTATGTGTAAAACTGTTGTTGTTGCACGTGCAGTATCTGATTTAAGCTGAAACTATTATGCAGTTAATAAAACTTCAGATCGTGTGTCACTGCATAATACATCAATTGAATGTATTGATAGAACATAAGTTATATTTGGATGGTTAGACAATGAGAATACTAGACCGTGCTGGCTCAGGTAATATGTCGGGAAAGTCTTTGTTTTTGTTTAAAGCATTATGTTCCTGTTCTAGCTAATGATGGTAATACTTCAGTACAAGCTGTGAAAATCAAAATCATTTTATACAATTTATTAGACAGAGCGTGCAATAAATACCTTCCTTTAAACACTTCTTTTATAATTAAATATGACATGTTCTTTCATCTGCAAACAAACATTTTAATGTCTCACAATTTTTGCTAATTTATTTCAGTTACTGAGAGAATTTTTTTTTTTTTTTTAAGGATTCTCTGGTGGGTTTTTTACACCTGGAATTATAATTAAGCTCTGGAATTTTAATACGCTTTTTTTTTTATGTTTGAATCTCTTGCTATAGATGTGAGTGAGGGATAATATCACTGATTCACTGACAAAATGGTAATCAGAATATGAATGGCTTTTTAAGAATTGTATCACTACAGTTGATGATCTGTTTTTGCATTATATTTCTCTTCATCATACATAGAACTATTTTTTTATTGAAAACAATTAAAAACTACTGCAAGCATTGCAAAACTATATACAAGTTTTTAGAATTACCTACTGATACACTTATATAAATGACAGCTATTTGTAGTCATTACCCTGTTTATACCATACCAGCTGGCCTTAAAATTGTTTGCTACATTGTACAAGGTAACAGCACAGTGATTATGAAACTCTATGTGTTTATATGTCTTAAAATACAATATAAACTTATGTTTTATTTTTTCCTCATTGTAAACTATCTGCTTTAAAGGGTCATGGAAGTTAAAGGGACACAAAACCCAAATGTTGTCTTTAATGATTCTTAGAGAGCATGCGATTTTTAAACATATTTCCAATTTACTTTTATCATCTTATTTGTTTAGATCTCTTGGTATCTGTTATTGAAAATCATACCTAGGTAGGCTCAGGAGCTACTGACTGGTGTCTGCACATATATATGCCATATGTTTTTAGCTTATCCCTGTGCATTGCTGTTTCTTTAACAAAGGATACCAAGAGAATAAAGCATATTAGATAATAGAAGTAAATTGGAAAGTTGTTTAAAATTGTATCCACTATCTGACTCCTAAAAGAATAAATCTGCGGCGAGATTACATATGCAGCGCAGGCTTCAGCATGACTGCTGAATCCCACGTCGCCTGTAAATTCACCTCGCACATCGGGGAATCCAATAAACAGCGCCGGTAGTTCAAAAACGAGCAATTTCTAGAAATGTGCTTAAATTTTTTTTTCTGGAGTCGCCAGTCACGGCAGTTTAGAACCTGCCGGCGCCTAAGAATTTTTTTTTGTTTTTTTTTTAATTGTCTATTTGGGAGTAAGATTTAGGATTTTCTTTTTTTTCTTTTTTTAGATTAGGGTTTTAATGGGCTTGTAAAAGCTGAATGCGCTTTTAAGTGCAATGCCCATAGTAATGCCCCTTTAGGGGCAATGGGTAGCTTAGTTTTTTTTTTAGTGTTAGGTTTTTGTATTTTGGTGGGTGGGGGGTTTTACTGTTTGGGGGGGACTTAGTATTTAATTGTAAAAGAGCTCTTTAACTTAGGGCAATGCCCTACAAAAGGCCCTTTTAAGGGCTATTGGTAGTTTATTTTAGATTAGGGGGTGTTTTTATTTTGGGGGGGGCTTTTTTATTTTCATAGGTGTTAGGTTTAATTTTTTTATTTTTGATAATTTGGTTTATTTTCTGTAATGTTAGACTTTTTTATTTTTTGTAATGTTCGATTAATTTAAACTTCGTTTTTTTATTTTTAAAGTAATGTTAGGTTTTTTGTTTTAATTGTAATTTAGTATTTTTTCATTTTAGGTAATTGGGGTTAATTTAGGGGGTGTTAGGTTAGGGGGCTTAGTAATTAAATTAGTTATTTGCGTTGTGGGGGGTTGGCGATTTAGGGGTTAATAGTGTAATTAGCTTTATTGCATTGTGGGGGTTTGGCAGATTAGGAGTTATGTTAATTAGATACCTTACGATGAGGGGGGATGGCGGATTAGGGGTTAATAGATTTATTAGGTAGTTTGGGATTGGCGGATTTAGGGGTTAATACTTTTATTAGGTAGATTTGCGATGTGGGGGGATGGCGGATTAGGGGTTAATATATTTTCATAGTTATTGCGGGGGGGAGATGGCGGATTAGGGTTTAATATATTTTAATAGTTATTGCAGTGGGGGAGATGGCGGTTGACAGTTAGCTATTGTGCATGCGTTAGGTGTTAGAACTTTCAGGGAGTTACGGTGCTCACATACTCTATAATCTACCTATGTGTGGCGAGGTGAAAATGCAGTATGATTTTCACCGCATAAGTCCTTGCGCTGAATATGTGATACCGATTTGCGACGTGGCCCTATGTTTAATTTATGGGAGTAAAAACGGCAGGCAACGGGTGAAATATATACGTGCCGCATTTATATGTGATAGCAATACCCGACTAAAAACCGGTCGATGGCAGTTTTTGCTGGCGATACCGCATATGTAATCGCACCCCTGGATTTCATTGCAATTAAAGCAATTTAGCTGCAGAGTGAAATTTTATATAATACACTTCAATTTTCTAATATCAAATTGTACTTCTTTCTCCTGGTATTCTTTGTTGTGTCTTAGCCCATTTCCACGAAAGCATACTGAGGTAGACTCAGCATGCACATTTGTTGAGCATTATATGTATTGTTTTGAACACTACTTCCGTACAGCCGCTCAAGACACATTCAACTGAATTGTTAATTTCCTTTGTTATTCAGCTGTCAGTGTCACAGTGTGTCATACTGCTGTATGCTGTTACAGGCCTCAGGTGAAGTGAGTGAAATCATAATGCACAATATCTTCTCCATCTCATTGCACTATGGTCTCTGTATTAATATCCTTACAGCTGTTTGTTTTGTGTTGCCAAATGTTCTTATTATGTAAATAATTTAATTAATAATAAATAATATTCAAAGCCACACTCAGGCAAGTTCTGTACCTTAAGCCTTGTAGTACTTTCTCTTGATTTAAGAGTTGCTTTTCTCTCAATTCTTTTACTGGTGTATTTGAGGGAGGGGTTGAAGAGATTGGGAAGATGCAATGACACCTCTCTGTATCTGTTTATATAACATCAATATTGTGAAATGAAAGCTCAAGGTTTTTTAGTGTCACTTTCATGGGCCACAGTGTTCTAAATACACAGGCTGACAGCTTTGCCGTTTATGATTAGAACTGGTATTAAAAAGGGTCATTTGCTCCTATAATTAGATTGGTGCAACGCAATTTGAGAATTTTCTAATGATATATTTGAAAGTTATTATTTATTTTTTTTGTCCATGGTGGATGTCTATATCTAAAACACACGGCGTTCCATTCACTCTTCACAGGCTGTTGTAGATACGTTTAATGACATTTGCTTCCTCTTTGTCCAGTATCCCCTTTTCTACATAGGCATCCGCCTGCTGATTGATGAAGTCTTTAAGTTTCGAAAGATCATAATCTGAAAATACATTTAAAAAAAGTTTGTCTATTAATCCTATTGATGAAGATGCACCTGTTCATTAGACAAAAAGGAAGAAAAATATTCAGTAAAATGTCCATTTGTTTTACCTACAGTGATGGCAGATCATGCAACATTTTATCTGTTTATATATTATTATTTTTTAAAAGCTTGTGGACTGTGTAAGAATTAATTGTTGTATATAGTTTTATCGACTTACAGTACTTGAAAAAAGTCCACTGTTTAAGATACACAGTGCTCAAACCTGTCAGTTTGTGATCACAGTCCATATACCTGTATATTTGAATGTTACATCTCGTAAACAGTTTTGTTTCATTACAGGCAAACATATTTTTCCTAAGAATTTATGCATGCAGTCCTTTTGAATCATAAATTATTTAAGATGTAGTCTTTTAGACTTTAAAAAGGAGTAACTGATTTATACAGTTTTAGATGTGCTTCCTAATTACTGTATATAATTTACATTGTGTCTTTACTTCCCTTCAGTGTTACTTATCTGTGTGCTTTGTACTGCTTATTTACTTCAGGCTATGTCTGCCTATTTACTTACTGTTACTATGGATCAAACTAATGCAGCTCAGGCCTCTGGTCTGTCAGCTGATTTTCTAGCAGGGAGATTCTCTGATACTCTAACCCCTTCTAGTTTGTGTTTACTTTGCAAGGATTCTCAGGTGTTTTCCCCCTACTCAACTATGTACCTCATGTGCTGAGCCTATTTGTAACCCTACACAGGGTTTTACTGCGCTTCAAGTTGCTCCCAGGACAGTTCATCTGAAGTTTATCCAAAACTTTGTGAGTTCATTCTACTATTAATGAGGTTTTAACTATCTTGCCACCAGCTGTTAAGCGGAGATGTTTGCGAGGATTGGAAGGTGATCCTTCTTTGGCCTTTAGCTCATTAGGTACTAACCTTAGGAGTTGCTCCTTTGTTACCCATTGATAATAGTGGTGTTTCTAATTCTGAGGACTCTTATACTGAGGTTAGTCTCAGGGCCCTGTAGCCCTTTTCCTTTAATTTCAGGCTTGAACAAATTAATGCTTTATTGCGGGAAGTGTTAATTGCTTTAGAGGTAGAGGATTGTCCTCCTACAATTAAGCAACCAGTTCAGAGGATTGACAAATTCTTTAAAGGGCCAGTAAACCTAGGGAATAATGTTATATAATTCTGCAAAGAAAACAGAACGCCGCTCCTGGCTTCTGCTAAGCGCATCACGGGCACGCTGTCTATTCACATCGCTCCTGATCGCACTATTAAAATCAATGTAGCTCGCTCCCACTCTGGTCTGGTAGCGGGAGCGAGCTACATTGATTTCTTTTACAAAGATATGACAAGTCCACGGATTTCATCCTTACTTGTGGGATATTAACCTCCTGCTAACAGGAAGTGGAAAAGAGCACCACAGCAGAGCTGTATATATATATATATATATATATATATATATATATATATATATATATATATAACCCCTCCACCCTCAGTCATTCTCTTTGCCTGTGTTATACTAGGAAGACATGGTAAAGTGAGGTGTTAGTTTTAGTTTCTTCAATCAAGAAGTTTTTTTTATTTTAAATGGTACCGGTGCGTACTATTTTCCTCAGGGGGATATGGAAGAAGATTTCTGCCCTGAGGTTTGATGATCTTAGCATTTGTAACTACGATCCACGCTGGTTCCCACAAGACTTCTGAAGGTAACCATGGGACATCTTCAGTGTGGAGACCGGTTTCATGCTACAAGCAGCATTAAGGTATGTGCAGCCTTTTTTTCTGAGGAGACTTGGTGTATCAGAACTGGCTGGCATTATTTCCCTGTATTGGAATGGGGTAAGCAGTAAAACCTATTTTAATAAGAGGGGTGTTACTGGAGTCCCTATTTTATATTTATCATTAGTTGATATTTGGGCATTATGTGACATGGGAGACAATATAAAAAACAATGTTTCTCTTGTTAAGTGTATCCAGTCCACGGATCATCCTTTACTTGTGGGATATTCTCCTTCGCAGGAAGTTGCAAGAGGATCACCCACAGCAGAGCTGCTATATAGCTCCTCCCCTCACTGCCATATCCAGTCATTCTCTTGCAACTCTTAACAAAGATGGAGGTAGTAAGAGGAGAGTGGTGTATTATAGTTAGTTTTTTAACTTCAATCAAAAGTTTGTTATTTTTAAATGGTACCGGAGTGTACTATTTTATCTCAGGCAGCATTAGAAGAAGAATCTGCCTGCGGTTTCTATGATCTTAGCAGAAGTAACTAAGATCCACTGCTGTTCTCACATATTCTGAGGAGTGAGGTAACTTCAGAGGGGGAATGGCGTGCAGGTTATCCTGCAATAAGGTATGTGCAGTTAACATATTTCTAGGGATGGAATTTGCTAGAAAGATGCTGCTGATACCGGATTAATGTAAGTTAAGCCTAAATACAGTGATTTAATAGCGACTGGTATCGGGCTTATTACCAGAGATACATACTCTTATAAAAGTGCAATATAAAACGTTTGCTGGCATGTTTAATCGTTTTTATATATGCTTGGTGATAAAACTTATTGAGGCCTAGTTTTTTCCCACATGGCTGGCTTGATTTTTGCCTAGAAACAGTTTCCTGAGGCTTTCCACTGTTGTAATATAAGTGGGAGGGGCCTATTTTAGCGCTTTTTCTGCACAGCTAAAATTACAATGACACTCAGCTTCCCTCTGCATGATACAGGACATCTCTGAAGGGCTCAAAAGGCTTCAAAAGTCGTGTTTGAGGAGGGTAACAACCACAGTAGACCTGTGGCAGTTGTTGTGACTAGTTTTAAAAACGTTTTTTTCATTTATTATTCCGTTTTTGGTATTAAGGGGTTAATCATCCATTTGCAAGTGGGTGCAATGCTCTGCTAACTTGTTACATACACTGTAAAAATTTCGTCAGTGTAACTGCCTTTTTTCACTGTTATTTCAAATTTTGACAAAATTAGTTTTTCTTAAAGGCACAGTAACGTTTTTTATATTGCTTGTTAACTTGTTTTAAAGTGTTTTCCAAGCTTGCTAGTCTCATTGCTAGTCTGTACAAACATGTCTGACACAGAGGAAACTACTTGTTCATTATGTTTAAAAGCCATGGTGGAGCCCCATAGGAGAATGTGTACTAAATGTATTGATTTCACCTTAAACAGTAAAGATCAGTCTTTATCTATAAAAGAATTGTCACCAGAGGGTTCTGTCGAGGGGGAAGTTATGCCGACTAACTCTCCCCACGTGTCGGACCCTTTGCCTCCCGCTCAAGGGACGCACGCTAATATGGCGCCAAGTACATCAGGGACGCCCATAGCGATTACTTTGCAGGACATGGCTGCGATCATGGATAATACCCTGTCAGCGGTATTAGCCAGATTGCCTGAATTAAGAGGCAAGCGCGATAGCTCTGGGGTTAGACGAGATACAGAGCACGTAGATGCTGTAAGAGCCATGTCTGATACTGTGTCACAATATGCAGAACCTGAGGACGGAGAGCTTCAGTCTGTGGGTGACATCTCTGACTCGGGGAAACCTGATTCTGAGATTTCTAATTTTAAATTTAAGCTTGAGAACCTCCGTGTATTGCTTGGGGAGGTGTTAGCTGCTCTGAATGACTGTGACACAATTGCAGTGCCAGAGAAATTGTGTAGACTGGATAAATACTATGCAGTGCCGCTGTGTACTGATGTTTTTCCAATACCTAAAAGGTTTACAGAAATTATTAGTAAGGAGTGGGATAGACCCGGTGTGCCGTTTTCCCCCCTCCTATATTTAGAAAAATCTTTCCCATAGACGCCACTACACGGGACTTATGGCAGACGGTCCCTAAGGTGGAGGGAGCAGTTTCTATTTTAGCAAAGCGTACCACTATCCCGGTTGAGGACAGTTGTGCTTTTTCAGATCCAATGGATAAAAAATTAGAGGTTTACCTTAAGAAAATGTTTATTCAACAAGGTTTTATTTTACAGCCCCTTGCATGCATTGCGCCTGTCACTGCTGCGGCGGCATTCTGGTTTGAGGCCCTGGAAGAGGCCATCCATACAGCTCCATTGACTGAAATCATTGACAAGCTTAGAACACTTAAGCTAGCGAACTCATTTGTTTCTGATGCCATTGTTCATTTGACTAAACTAACGGCTAAGAATTCCGGATTCGCCATCCAGGCGCGCAGGCTGCTATGGCTTAAATCCTGATCAGCTGACGTGACTTCAAAGTCTAAATTACTCAACATTCCTTTCAAGGGGCAGACCTTATTCGGGCCTGGTTTGAAAGAAATTATTGCTGACATTACTGGAGGTAAGGGGCATACCCTTCCTCAGGACAGGGCCAAATCAAGGGCCAAACAGTCTAATTTTCGTGCCTTTCGAAATTTCAAGGAATGTTCAGCATCAACTTCCTCTGCTTCAAAACAAGAGGGAACTTTTGCTCAATCCAAGCAGGCCTGGAAATCTAACCAGTCCTGGAACAAGGGCAAGCAGGCCAGAAAGCCTGCTGCTGCCTCCAAGACAGCATGAAGGAACGGCCCCCTATCCGGCAACGGATCTAGTAGGGGGCAGACTTTCTCTCTTCGCTCAGGCGTGGGCAAGAGATGTTCAGGATCCCTGGGCGTTGGAGATCATATCTCAGGGATATCTTCTGGACTTCAAAGCTTCTCCTCCACAGGGGAGATTTCACCTTTCAAGATTATCTGCAAACCAGATAAAGAAAGAGGCATTCCTACGCTGCATGCAAGACCTCCTAGTAATGGGAGTGATCCATCCAGTTCCGCGGACGGAACAAGGACAGGGTTTTTATTCAAATCTGTTTGTGGTTCCCAAAAAAGAGGGAACCTTCAGACCAATTTTGGATCTGAAGATCTTAAACAAATTCCTCAGAGTCCCGTCATTCAAGATGGAAACTATTCGAACCATCTTACCCATGATCCAAGAGGGTTAGTACATGACCACAGTGGACTTAAAGGATGCCTACCTTCACATTCCGATTCACAAAAATCATCATCGGTTCCTGAGATTTGCCTTTCTAGACAGGCATTACCAATTTGTAGCTCTTCCCTTCGGGTTGGCTACAGCCCCAAGAATTTTTACAAAGGTTCTGGGCTCTCTTCTGGCGGTTCTAAGACTGCGAGGCATAGCGGTGGCTCCTTATCTAGACGACATCCTGATACAGGCGTCAAGCTTTCAAATTGCCAAGTCTCATACAGAGATAGTTCTGGCATTTCTGAGGTCGCATGGGTGGAAAGTGAACGAAGAAAAGAGTTCTCTATCTCCTCTCACAAGGGTTTCCTTCCTAGGGACTCTTATAGATTCTGTAGAAATGAAAATTTACCTGACGGAGTCCAGGTTATCAAAACTTCTAAATGCTTGCCGTGTTCTTCACTCCACTCCGCGCCCTGCGGTGGCTCAGTGCATGGAGGTAATCGGCTTAATGGTAGCGGCAATGGACATAGTGCCATTTGCGCGCCTGCATCTCAGACCGCTGCATTTATGCATGCTCAGTCAGTGGAATGGGGATTACACAGATTTGTCCCCTCTACTAAATCTGTATCAGGAAACCAGAGATTCTCTTCTCTGGTGGTTATCTCGGGTCCACCTGTCCAAGGGTATGACCTTTCGCAGACCAGATTGGACGATTGTAACAACAGATGCCAGCCTTCTAGGTTGGGGTGCAGTCTGGAACTCCCTGAAGGCTCAGGGATTGTGGACTCAGGAGGAGAAACTCCTCCCAATAAATATTCTGGAGTTAAGAGCAATATTCAATGTTCTTCTAGCTTGGCCTCAGTTAGCAACACTGAGGTTCATCAGATTTCAGTCGGACAACATCACGACTGTGGCTTACATCAACCATCAAGGGGGAACCAGGAGTTCCCTAGCGATGTTAGAAGTCTCCAAGATAATTTGCTGGGCAGAGTCTCACTCTTGCCACCTATCAGCAATCCATATCCCAGGTGTAGAGAACTGGGAGGCGGATTTTCTAAGTCGTCAGACTTTTCATCCGGAGGAGTGGGACTCCATCCGGAGGTGTTTGCTCAATTGGTTCATCGTTGGGGCAAACCAGAACTGGATCTCATGGCGTCTCGCCAGAACGCCAAGCTTCCTTGTTACGGATCCAGGTCCAGGGACCCAGAAGCGACGCTGATAGATGCTCTAGCAGCTCCTTGGTTCTTCAACCTGGCTTATGTGTTTCCACCGTTTCCTCTGCTCCCTCGACTGATTGCCAAAATCAGACAGGAGAGGGCATCGGTGATTCGGATAGCGCCTGCGTGGCCACGCAGGACCTGGTATGCAGACCTAGTGGACATGTCATCCTTTCCACCATGGACTCTGCCTCTGAGACAAGACCTTCTCATACAAGGTCCTTTCAATCATCTGAATCTAATTTCTCTGAGACTGACTGCATGTAGATTGAACGCTTGATTCTATCAAAGCGTGGCTTCTCCGAGTCAGTCATTGATACCTTAATACAGGCACGAAAGCCTGTCACCAGGAAAATCTATCACAAGATATGGCGTAAATATCTTCATTGGTGTGAATCCAAGAATTACTCATGGAGTAGGGTTCGGATTCCTAGGATATTGTCCTTTCTCCAAGAGGGTTTGGACAAAGGATTATCAGCTAGTTCTTTAAAGGGACAGATTTCTGCTCTGTCTATTCTTTTACACAAGCGTCTGGCAGAAGTTCCAGACGTTCAGGCATTTTGTCAGGCTTTAGTTAGAATTAAGCCTGTGTTTAAACCTGTTGCTCCTCCATGGAGCTTAAACTTGGTTCTTAAAGTTCTTCAAGGGGTTCTGTTTGAACCCCTTCATTCTATTGATATCAAACTTCTATCATGGAAAGTTCTTTTTCTGATGGCTATTTCCTCAGCTCGAAGAGTCTCTGAGTTATCTGCCTTACATTGTGATTCTCCTTATCTGATCTTTCATTCAGATAAAGTAGTTCTGCGTACAAAACCTGGGTTTTTACACAAGGTGGTTTCTAACAAGAATATCAATCAAGAGATTGTTGTTCCATCATTATGTCCTAATCCTTCTTCAAAGAAGGAACGTCTTTTGCATAATCTAGACGTAGTCCGTGCCTTGAAGTTTTACTTGCAAGCTACTAAAGATTTTCGTCAAACATCTAACCTGTTTGTTGTTTACTCCGGACAGAGGAGAGGTCAAAAGGCCTCGGCAACCTCTCTTTCTTTTTGGCTTCGGAGCATCATCCGTTTAGCCTATGAGACTGCTGGACAGCAGCCCCTTGACAGGATTACAGCTCATTCCACTAGAGCTGTGGCTTCCACCTGGGCCTTTAAAAATGAGGCTTCTGTTGAACAGATTTGCAAGGCTGCGACTTGGTCTTCGCTTCATACCTTTTCCAAATTTTAGAAATTTGATACTTTTGCTTCTTTGGAGGCTGTTTTTGGGAGAAAGGTTCTACAGGCAGTGGTTCCTGCCTTGTCCCTCCCATCATCCGTGTACTTTAGCTTTGGTATTGGTATCCCACAAGTAATGGATGATCCGTGGACTGGATACACTTAAAAAGAGAAAACATAATTTATGCTTACCTGATAAATTTGTTTCTCTTGTAGTGTATCCAGTCCACGGCCCGCCCTGTCCTTTTAAGCAGGTCTAAATTTTAATTAAACTACAGTCACCACTGCACCCTAAGGTTTCTCCTTTCTCGGCTTGTTTCGGTCGAATAACTGGATATGGCAGTGAGGGGAGGAGCTATATAGCAGCTCTGCTGTGGGTGATCCTCTTGCAACTTCCTGTTGGGAAGGAGAATATCCCACAAGTAATGGATGATCCGTGGACTGGATACACTACAAGAGAAACAAATTTATCAGGTAAGCATAAATTATGTTTTTATGTTTTTTTATTTTTGGCACTTAAAACTTATTGGTTTTATGCTTGAGGTTTATATTGTGTGTGTATTTTTACTTTAGTGCAAAACTGCATTTCCATGCTGTGTTGTTTGGGCCTACTCCAACTTTTGACCTTAAGGGGCGGAGCCTATTTTGGCGCAATTTCTTCAGGCTTAGCAGCAGCAAACAGTAACTCGGTGGCTCCTGGACTGTGTAGCTGGTCTGAAGGGTTGGAAACTTGATTCAGAGTGTATTTTTATCTACTTTTGACTACATGTTAATATAAGTACTTCTAAAGCCTTATTTCTGCCCTTGCTTCTGGGTGCAGTAATTTTTGGATTAACCAATGATATTAAGTTAAATTTGGGAATAATTTAACGTTTTTTGTACATTTTGGAAAAATTGTTCACTTTTTCTTTTCTTAAAGTACACATTTTTTCTAATGTTTATTTTATGCTATAAATAAGTGTTTAAACGACTTTTGTGGTATTACTAGTCTGTTCAACATGTCTGACATTGAGGTTTCTCATTGTTCTATGTGTTTAGAAGCTATTGTGCAACCCCCTCTAACATTGTATAACTTTTGTACTGAAAGGGCTTTACAATGTAAAAAGCATATTTTAAATAAAGTAAGTGTGCCTAGGGATGATTCTCAGTCTGAAGAGAATCAGGATATGCCATCCAATTCTTCCCAAGTGTCACAACCTTTTATGCCCACACAAGCGACGGCAAGTACTTCTAGTGTGTCTAATTCTTTTACTCTGCAGGAGATGGCTGCAGTTATGTCAACTACCCTTACAGAGGTATTGTCTAAATTACCAGTGTTGCAGGGTAAACGCAGTAGGTCAAGTATTAATGTAAATACTGAATCCTCTGATGCTTTATTAGATATTACCGATGTTCCCTCACAATGCTCTGAGTTGGGGATTAGGGAATTACTGTCTGAGGGTGAAATTTCTGATTCAGGGAATGTTTTGACTCAGACAGATTCCGATGCTATGTCTTTTAAATTTAAGCTTGAACACCTGCCTGTTGCTTAGGGAGGTTTTAGCGACTCTGGATGATTGTGATCCTATTGTGATAACTCCAGAGAAATTGTGTAAAATGGATAAATATTTGGAAGTTCCTACTTACACTGATGTTTTTCCGGTTCCTAAGAGAATTTCGGAAATTATTAGTAAGGAATGGGATAGACCAGGTATACCGTTTTCTCCCTCTCCTAATTTTAAGAAAATGTTTCCTATATCGGATACCATTCGGGACCCATGGCAAGTGGTCCCTAAGGTAGAGGGAGCTATATCTTCCCTAGCTAAGCTTACTACTATACCCATTGAGGATAGTTGTGCTTTCAAGGATCCTATGGATAAGAAATTAGAGGGTTTACTAAAGAAATTATTTGTTAATCAGGGATTTCTTTTACAACCTAAGGCTTGCATTGTTCCAGTAACTACTGCAGCAGCTTTTTGGTTTGAGGCTCTAGAAGAGTCTCTTAAGGTTGAGACTCCATTAGATGACATTCTAGATAGAATTAAGGCTCTTAAGCTAGCTAATTCTTTTATTACTGATGCCGCTTTTCAAATTGCTAAATTTAACGGCAAAAAATGCAGGATTTGCTATTTTAGCACGTAGATCATTGTGGCTCAAATCTTGGTCTGCTGATGTGTCATCAAAACATAAGCTTTTAGCTATTCCCTTTAAAGGTAAGACCCTTTTTGGGCCAGAATTGAAGGAGATCATTTCTGATATTACAGGAGGTAAGGGCCATGCCCTACCTCAGGATAGGTCAGTTAAAATGAGGGGTAAACAGATTAATTTTCGTTCCTTTAAAGGAGGACCCCGGGGGGAACTTCTGGGTGGCGTTCCCGATAGGACGCTTTCCTGCGTGCTGCTCCAGTTTTCCTACAAGAACTCTAATATACTGCTATCTCACAGAATCATTCAGCTGAATATTGCACAACATTGAAAACTGCATCTGATAGTGATCAAAACAAGATCTTTCTGCCTGGAATTGCTGTTGGCATCAGTGCCCGGAGCTGTCGCAACATCACAGCAATAACTATACCCCCGGCAGGCTGCCTTTGGGCCTGTAGTTACGCGGCACATAGTGTGTCTAGAACTCAACTAACTATACTTATTTGCATACCCTCTCAAGAGTTTGCTCGCCTTTGGACACTATACCTTATTTGCATTATCTAATAACCTCTTTGCTTGCTGCTCCGGACCTGTGTCAAGGTGCGCTTCCGATGAAACTGTAAAGATGGCGACCGCATGGGAAGAGGAGCTGTTTCTACTTATAGACGATCACTTTTCTAAATTGGAGCACCTACTGGCCACAGCTTTTCAATACACCCCAAGCAATTACCTGCACGATGGCAGTGAACACTCCACTCTAGTCGAGACCATGGAGCTAAGTGGAAAAACATTTAAGGATCCCCACAAAGAAGTTGTATGTTCATGCATACCAAGCGACACTGATGTGGCGAAGACCTCCTTGCCTATTGCTACAGATGTCCCCTTTTTCGAACAGGCATTGCAAATGGGCTGGCAGGCACCCAAATCCCCTCTCATTACTTTGCAAGCTGTTGTGCCAGCGTGTGAAGATTTCGGCTCCGACATACTACGGGGATTACCTCCAGACAACCTGCGAAGACGGTCTTTACTATACAGTAGTGGGCATGAAGGTATTGCATTCCTCACGCAGCTTTTGATGTATATTACGCCTAATGGGCCACACAGACCGGACTCCCTCCAAACCCCAGGTACAGCATCTCAGAATCAATTGGCATGTAAAAACTTTCAGTATATGCTCTCCAGTATTGCTTTCAAAACAGGCATAGGTTAATCACTCCACACAGGTGGGCTGTTACTTGTACGTTGTCAGTTTAACACTCTCCACCCACAGAGCTCACTCAGTCATTCATTAAATGACTAAATTACCCATCTTTATTTAACCACATTTTGGGACTATTCAAGGAGACTTTGAGACTACAGGGGCACCTGGATGTTTATTAATGATGCCTATAGGCGGATGCATATGTGTCTTCCATATGAACAAGTCCTACCTTCTGGGAGGAAATCTACAACTTTGGACTAACCTCCCTGTCTAGAGCTATGGTCTCCATATATACCGTATACATCTAGGCTGTATTACAAAGTTCTGCTAGGGCTGAGTTTTATTTTGAAACTTTCTTTTTACCTGTTGCCTCAGCATGTTATGAGTAAATATTAACTTAATCGTTTCCTATAACAGATATGCTATACCCACCAGCAGCAGCTATCCAGTTAATGTAATCCCATCGCTAAGTAGGCTGCTCCATTATCTGCGGCCGAGATGATGGAGTGAACCATGCTTCTTTGTTAAAGTTTGTCCTTATGGAGTAGCTGCCTCTTACTATGCCATTATTCTCTTTTATATTTATTGTCTCCTTGTGTAAGGGTTAATGTTATGTTAGTACTAGTGTGGTAATTCTGTGGATTCTCCTTTGTCTCCTTTCGTGTGTGAATTATACTGACTACTTGTAGACACACCTATACTAACCCTTATGTTATTGAGTGAGCTAGTTTATGACTTTTGCAAGCCTTACTTATAATTTTAAACTGATAATCTTAGCCTGTTTGTGACCAGATTCTATCTGTTTACCTTTATCTCTGTTAGTTCTTGATGGTCTCTGTACAGTTTTAATCAAGTCAGCCACCAGATCTCAAGAGCTGATTCCTATACACGTTAAAGTCTCTTCCTTATTAATACAAATCCTTGCATCACAGATCAGCCCTAACAGCCACTATATTTGAGATTTTCTAATGCTGCCAATTTAATGCCACTGTTTCTTATTGAGCAAACATTTTCTTCCATATTCAGCAAATATATTTTCTTTTCCCACCATTAAGTATAAAATACTATGTGTTGAGAGACCATTTTTTTTAAATAACCATATAAAAATGAGGCGTGTCGTATGAGATCCATGAGTGGTCTCCTTTCCACCAGAATACCTTCTTTTCTTAAAATCTTATTTTGTTTGCATGAGGTCCAAAAGAGGCCTCCTAAATATCTTAGAAGGTTTACATATTGATTGGCATGGTAACTAAGTGTTGTTATGTATTTTTTTTTCCCCCATTCATTTTAATATTGAATCTTTGTACACATTTATCATTGTATTGTAATTGACCTCAATTTTGGCACATTGCTTGTATGCCCTATTATAACCTCAATAAATAAAGGAGGACCCCCCGCTTCTTCTTCCACAAAGCAGCATGAAGGGGTGGCCCCCGATCCGGGACCGGATCTAGTAGCGGGCAGACTTTCTTTCTTTGCTCAGGCTTGGGCAAGTGATGTTCAGGATTCCTGGGCACTAGAAATAGTGACCCACGGTTATCAATTGGAATTCAAGGATTTTCTCCCAAGAGGGAGATTTCATCTTTCAAAATTATCTGCAAACCAGATAAAGAGAGAGGCGTTCTTAAGCTGTGTAAAAGACCTTTTTACTATAGAAGTGATCGGTCCTGTTCCAAAATTGGAACAGGGACAGGGGTTTTACTCGAACCTATTTGTGGTCCCCAAAAAAGAGGGAACGTTCAGACCCATTTTTGACCAAGTGTCTAAACAAATCTCTAAAAGTTCCATCATTCAAGATGGAGACAATTCGAACGATTTTGCCAATGATCCAGGAGGGTCAATATATGACTACCGTGGATTTGAAGGATGCTTACCTTCATATTCCAATTCACAAAGATCATCGGTTTCTAAGGTTTGCCTTCTTGGAAAAACATCAGTTCGTGGCTCTTCCTATCGGGTTGGCCACAGCACCCAGAATCTTCTCAAAGGTTCTAGGGTCTCTTTTAGTGGTTCTCAGACCGCAAGGGATAGCGGTGGCGCCTTATCTGGACGATATTCTGATTCAGGCGTTAACATATCATCTGACAAAATCTCACACGGACACAGTGTTGTCTTTTCTGAGAACTCACGGCTGGAAGGTGAACATAGAGAAGAGTTCACTTGTTCCACAAACAAGGGTTCCTTTTCTGGGAACTCTGATAGACTCGGTAGCCATGAAAGTATTTCTGACGGAGGTCAGAAAATCAAAGATTTTGAATATTTGCTGAGCAATTCTGTCCATTCCTCGGCCATTAGTGGCTCAGTGTATGGAGGTAATCGGATTAATGGCAGTGGCAATGGACATCGTTCCGTTTGCTCGCTTTCATCTCAGACCACTGCAACTGTGCATGCTCGGTCAGTGGAATGGGGATTATGCGGATTTATCTCCAAAGATAATTCTTGATCAAGAGACCAGAAACTCTCTTCTTTGGTGGTTGTCGCCAGATCATCTGTCCCAGGGGACTTGTTTCCGCAGACCCTCGTGGGTTATAGTGACAACAGATGCCAGCCTTCTGAGCTGGGGTGCAGTTTGGAACTCCCTGAAGGCTCAGGGTGTTTGGACTCAGGTGGAGTCTCTACTTCCAATCAATATTCTGGAACTGAGAGCAATATTCAATGCGCTTCAGGCATGGTCTCCGTTGGCTTCGGCCAAATTCATCAGATTCCAGTCGGACAACATAACGACTGTGGCATATGTCAATCATCAGGGGGAAACAAGGAGTTCCTTAGCGATGATAGAAGTGTCCAAGATAATCAGTTGGGCAGAGGCCCACTCTTGTCATCTGTCAGCGATCTACATCCCAGGGGTAGAGAACTGGGAAGCAGATTTTCTAAGTCGACAGACTTTTCATCCGGAGGAGTGGGAACTTCACCCGGAGGTATTTGCCTCATTGAGTCTCAGATGGGGCAGACCGGAATTGGTTTTGATGGCATCTCGTCAGAATGCCAAGCTTCCAAGATACGGATCCCGGTCAAGGGATCCTCAGGCCAAACTGATAGATGCCTTGGCAGTACCTTGGTTGTTCAGCCTAGCTTATGTGTTTCCGCCGTTTCCTCTCCTCCCACGCGTGATTGCTCAAATCAAACAGGAGAGAGCTTCAGTGATCCTGATAGCGCCTGCGTGGCCACGCTGGACTTGGTATGCGGACGTCCTCTCTGCCAACGTGGAAACTTCCATTGAGACAGGACCTTCTCATTCAAGGTCCTTTCCAACATCCAAATCTAATTTCTCTGCAACTGACTGCGTGGAGATTGAACGCTTGATTTTATCGAAGCGAGGATTCTCTGGTTCAGTTATCAATACTTTGATACAGGCTAGAAAGCCTGTCACTAGAAAAATCTATCATAAGATATGGCGTAAATATCTTTTTGTTGTGAATCAAAGGGTTACTCATGGAGTAAAGTTAGGATTCCTAGGATTTTGTCTTTTCTTCAAGAAGGATTGGAGAAAGGGTTATCAGCAAGTTCCTTAAAGGGACAAATTTCAGCTTTGTCAATTCTGTTTCACAAACGTTTGGCAAATGTATCAGATGTTCAGTCTTATTGTCAGGCTCTATCTAGAATTAAGCCTGTATTTAGACCTATTACTCCTCCCTGGAGTTTGAAATTAGTTCTTAGAGTTCTGCAAGGGGTTCCGTTTGAACCTATGCATTCCATAGATATTAAACTATTATCTTGGAAAGTTCTGTTTTTGGTTGCTATTTCTTCTGCTCAAAGAGTTTCTGAGCTTTCAGCATTACAGTGTGATTCGCCTTATCTCATATTTCATTCTGATAAGGTGGTTTTTATGTACCAAACCTGGGTTCCTTCCTAAGGTTGTTTCGAATAAGAATATTAATCAGGAAATTGTTGTTCCTTCCTTGTGTCCTAATCCTTCTTCTAAGAAGGAGTGTCTGTTACATAACCTGGACGTGGTCCGTGCCTTGAAGTTTTACTTACAGGCAACTAAGGATTTCCGTCAATCATCTTCATTATTCATTGTTTATTCTGGAAAGCGTAGGGGTCAGAAAGCTACGGCTACCTCTTTCTTTTTGGCTGAGAAGTATCATCCGCCTGGCATATGAGACTGCTGGACAGCATCCTCCTGAAAGAATTACGGCTCATTCTCCTAGGGCTGTGGCTTCCACATGGGATTTTAAAAACGATGCATCTGTGGAACAGATTTGTAAGGTTGCGACTTGGTTGTCCCTTCACACTTTTTCCAAATTTTACAAATTTGATACTTTTGCTTCTTCTGAGGCTATCTTTGGGAGAAAGGTTCTTCAAGCAGTGGTGCCTTCCGTTTAGGTTCCTGTCTTGTTCCTCCCTTTCATCCGTTTCCTATTGCTTTGGTATTGGTTTCTCACAAGTAAGGATGAAATCTGTGGACTTGTCATATCATAAAAGAAAGTAATTTATCAGGTAAGCATAAATTTAGTTTTTAATAGCTCAATCGGGCCGGCTGTGATTAGACAGCGTGCCCAGATGCGCTTAGGAGAAGAAAACAGACCCGCTCAGTAGAGCCGAGAGCGGTGTTCTGTTTTCTTTGTGTGATATCTTTTTAACTATTCACTTAATGATGTAAGCTAATGTTAGATAATTCTGCACTATGTGCAGAATTATATAACATTATTTCCTAGGTTTACTGGCCCTTTAAAGCAGATCCCATTTCTCTTTTCCCGTGCCAGACTCATTTTCTGCACTCATTTCTTAAGAATGGCAGAAGCCATGTATTCCTGTGTTCCACCTGTCAAGTTTAAATGTATGTTTCCTCTAACTTCTGTTAATAGTAAGATTTGGTATACTATTCCTAAGGTAGATGCAGCTATTTCTACTCTTGCCAGGCATTTCACTATTCCTTTGGTGGATATGTCCTCTTTTAAGGATCCTTTACAACGTAAACTTAAAGGTTTTCATGGGTAATCCTTTCAGTTTGCAAGTTTTATGTTTCAACCTCCTGTCAATGTTGCCCGTGTAGCTACTGCGGTTCGGTGTAACAACCTTTCAGAACTTGTTTCTAGGGAAACAACTTTGGATGAGATTTAAGATAGCATTCATCTCCTGAGAAGAGCAAATTCCTTTATTTGTGATGCATCAGTGGAAATTATTCACATTAATGCTAAGAATGCTGCATTAAACAAGCTTTGTGGCTCAAGTCTTTGCCTGCTGATATGGTATCTAAACACAGATTGCTTTCTCTCCCTTTCAATGGTAAATCTGTTTGTTTAGACCTGGACTGCATGTTCTAATTGCCACAGTCACTTGGGGATAAGGGAGCTTTTCTTTCCCAAAATAAGAAGTCTAAGGGTAAGCTTAGATCTGCAGGGCGTTTTAATTTATTTTGTAATCTAAGGCTCAGAAAGCTTGCTCCTTGCCCAGAGTTCTGGCTACTCCAAATATTCCCGGATGTCCAGCCCTTCTTGGTCCAAAAACACAGTCCAACCAGCCTCCAAGACTGCGTGAAGGTGCATCCCCCATATCAGAACAGTCTTTGGTGGGGAGCAGATTGAGTCTCTTGTGAGGCATGGGAGAGATCTGTTCAGCATCCCTCTGTATTGCAAATAATTTCTAGGGGTTTCGTATAAGAATATTCATTCTTTCACAAGTGTCTTGAGATCCTTTAAAGGACCAAGATTTTTTTGGCTTGTGCAAGTTATCTGGAATTAATAGGAGTGACTGCTTCAGTTTCAACTTTAGAATTAAACCATGGGTTTTAGTCAAATCTCTTTATAGTCCCAAGAGAAAGAGGGGTACTTTTGGGCCTGTTTTGGATCTCAAAATATTGAACAGATTTTTGAAAGTACCTTTTTTTTCAAGACAGAGACCGTTAGCACCTGCTTTAGTTCAGGAGGGTCAGTTTTTTCTACCCTAGACTTAAAGGGACAGTCTATACCAGAATTTGCGTTGTTTAAAAAGATAATTGCTTTATTACCCATTCCCCAGTTTTGCATAACTAACACAGCTATATTAATATATGTTTTACATCTGTGATTACCTTGTATCTAAGCCTCTGCAGACTGCCCCCTTATTTCAGTGCTTTTGACAGACATGCAGTTTAGCCTATCAGTGCAGACTCCTAAATAACTTCACGGGAGGGAGCACAAAGTTATCTATGACACACATGAACTAGTACTGTCTAACTGTGAAAAACTTTCAAAATGCTCTGAGCTAAGATGCAGGTTTTAACGGTTTAGAAATCAGTTTGAGCCTAGCTAGGTTTAGCTTTTAAAAAATACCACCAATGGAACAAAGCAAATATAATGATAAAAGTCAATTGGAAAGTTGTTTAAAATGACATGCCCTCTCTGAATTATGAAAGTTTAATTTTGACTTGACTGTCCCTTTTAAAGATGCTTATTTGCATATCTCTATTCACAGAGATCATGTCAAGTGCCTGAGATTTGCTTTTCTAGACAAGCATTATCAGGATTGTGGCCTCCCTTTTTGAATGGCTTAAAGCCTTTATTTGTTATGCATATTTGGTGGCGTGCGCTTTTCCACGATCTACTACAGCATTTGCCATTCCTTGGGCTTTTCATAATGAGGCTTGTATTGTATATAGGCAGCTACTTAGTCTTCTTTGCACACCTTTTCAAAGTTTTTTTTATCTTTAAACAAGTTGAACAAGTAAATAATCTTTATGCATCACTGAGTGACATTGATAGTGCTATTTCAGGCAGCTAATTCAGTCTGATCCACTGTAATTAGTCGCTCTATTATTTTTTGCAGTAAAAATAGTTGTTTGCCTGTGTTTATTATGTTTCCTACCTTCTTTATTTCCCGGCTTGTGTATTTTCAGCCACTCAATATTCTTTCTGATTGCCTCTAAATATGTTTCAGCTTTTCCTGTGGGGGAAAAAAAACACATTTAAGTTGTGTCTGATGGGCAACCTAATGAGCTATTTGACGTGAATATGCAAATCTTAGTGTTCATTCAAGCACATTGCGATCCTTCTGAAAAAGGTTAAAGAAAGAAACTACTTCCAGTTTTATAAACCATAATAATAGTTTGTTTGTTTTTAAAATCATTGAAACCCAAAAGAGTAGCGGTTTATTAAACCCATCACTAACATCAAATAGCAATTAAAGGGACAGTAAAGTCAAAACTAAATTAAACGTTAATGATTCAGAGCATGCCGTTTTAAACAACTTAACAATTTACTTTTATTATCTATGTTGCCTTGTTCTTTTGGTATTCTTGGTTAATAGGCATACCAAGGTAGGCTCAGGGGCAGCAATGCACTACTAAAATCTAGGTGCTAATTGGCGGCTGCACAAATATGCCTCATGTCATTGGCTCATCCAAAGTGTTCAGCTAGCTACCAGTAGTGCATTGCTACTCTCCTTAACAAAGAATACCAAGAGAATAAAGCAAATTGGACAATAAAAATTAAGTGGAAACTTGTTTAACTTTGTACGTTCCATCTTGATCATGGAAGACATTTTTTGGGGATTCGTGTACTTTTTATGAGATGTCATAAAGACACATTTATCCTTAAAGGGATGCTCTAGTCTAATAGTAAAGTTGTCTAATTCATTACAAGATTTTATTATTAAACAAATGTTCGTTGTTAACTGGGTTTAACTCTGCAAACGTAGTAAATAGCCATTCCTAGGCAGTGCACAACTTGTAAGTCAATCAGAAGTGACATATGCACGTAGCTGCCACTAACTGCCTGCATCTTGCACAGGAGTGTACCTGATGTACAAGTTTGTGTTTTATCACTACATAGCAATGAGTATTTATTTAATGATAAAATGTACCAACAAATTAGAACATTTTGTTATTGCAATAGAATCTTCATTTAAGAACTATTTGTCTTATAAACATTAAAAACACAAGCTTGTTAGGGAAGTTTCTATGATGTATAACATACACCTGATTGCTCTTCATTAAATGTGCTCAATTGTCCTTTTAGGTATGAAAGAAAACTTTGTAGGTTTGTGATCTCAAGTAACTTTAAAGGGACAGTCTACACCAGAATTGTTATTGTTTTAAAAGATAGATAATCCCTTTTTTACCCATTCCCCAGTTTTGCATAACTAACACAGTTATCAGTTCTTTTGACAGACTTGCAGTTTAGCCAATCAGTGATAGCTCACAGGTAACTTAATGTGCATGAGCACAGTGTTATCTATATGAAAAACATGAACTAACACCCTCTAGTGGTGAAAAACCTATTAAAATGCATTCTTAAGAGGCGGCCTTCAAGGTCTAAGAAATTAGCATATGAACCTCCTAGGTTAAGCTTTCAACTAAGAATACCAAGAGAACAAAGCAAATTTGGTGATAAAAGTGAATTGGAAAATTGTTTAATATTACATGCCCTATCTGAAAGTTTGTTTTGGACTAGACTGTCCCTTTAATGAATTGTGTTTATGACGTCAGTTTTTCAGCATAGCAAAGTAGGCAACCTCTGCCACACATTCTAAAGCAGAGAATGAAACATTTTTATCACAATTAGAGGAGAGCTGGAATATTAAAAGGACAGTAAAGTCAAAATTAAACGATTCCGATAGAGCAATTTTAAACAACGTTCCAATTTACTTCTATTACCAAGTTTGAATTGTTCTTTTGGTATCCTTTGTTGAAGCGTTAACGTCGGAAGGCTGATTGAAGCTTAAAAGCGTTCACATGTCTTTAGCAGTGTATGGCAGCAGTGTTTAAAACTATGTATAACATTGCAATAAACGTTGTTGCAAACACTGCTGTCAGGTGGATGGAGGCACATACATGCGCCAGAGCTCAACTAGCATTACTCTTTTATAAAGGATACCAAGAGAACTACGCAAAATTGATAACAGAAGAAAGTTGTTTAACCCTTTAATGACCAGCGACGTAGCTTGTACGTTGCTGTTTTTTTGTGGGGGTGCTGTTTTTAATGGTGCGGACTCACCGTGCTATTTTAGCAAGCCACAAGCGGCAAGACCTGCGCTATTATGGACACACAATCCCTTAACGGCCAGCAACGTACAGGGTATGCCGCGGTCATTAAGGGATTATAAAGTTATGTTCTGTCCAATTAATTTAAGGATCTGGATTTTGCATATAAACAGCTATAATTAATGCAAACCTTTTGAAGCTCGAAGTCAAATTGTAAGAGCCATGTTTCCTTAGCTCCTGGTAATTGTCAACCCCTGTTCTAAAGCAACACAACTTGTGTCTAAAGTCAAAATATTTCTGCATTCCCAACAGATTTGGTATAAAATTATGAAATTGTTACAATTTACAAACATTTCTAATATTTAAGTTAAGATGGGCCACAATTATGGCTACTGCTGTTAGATGCTATTCTGACCCATTTAGCGATTATGGAAAAGTAAAAAAAAATATTGGTTGGAAACAGTGTTCCCTCTAAGATCATTTTTTGAGCAGCCCAGCAGTGTAACAGTTAATTAGAGCAATTGGCAAACACTACACAATGCAGACTGCAAGGTCTGGTTCCCTTATTAACTGCTTCACTGCTGGGCCGCTCACAAAACTGGTCTTTGAGGGAACAGTGGTTGGAAGTTAGAGGTAAAGGGATTTCTCTTGTTAAGTGTATCCAGTCCACGGATCATCCATTACTTATGGGATATTAACTCCTCCCCAACAGGAAGTGCAAGAGGATTCACCCAGCAGAGCTGCTATATAGCTCCTCCCCTAACTGCCATTACCAGTCATTCTCTTGCACCCAACGAATAGATAGGATGTGTGAGAGGACTGTGGTGATTATACTTAGTTTCATACCTTCAATCAAAAGTTTGTTATTTTATAATAGCACCGGAGTGTGTTATTCCTTCTCTGGTAGAATTTGAAGAAGAATCTACCTGAGTTTTTCTATGATTTTAGCCGGAGTAGTTAAGATCATATTGCTGTTTCTCGGCCATCTGAGGAGAGGTAAACTTCAGATCAGGGGACAGCGGGCAGATTAATCTGCAAAGAGGTATGTAGCAGCTTATTATTTTCTGACAATGGAATTGATGAGAAAATTCTGCCATACCGATATAATGTAAACTCAGCCTTAAATGCAGTAGCAGCAACTGGTATCAGGCTGTCATGTATGTATATTTTACACTTCAGTATTCTGGGGAATGGCACTTCACTGGAATTATACTGTATGCATAAAACTTTAGCCTAATTTGCAGGGACTAGCAACAGGCTTTTTAATAACACTCAATTTATTAATGTTAAACGTTTTTTGCTGGCATGTAAAATCGTTTAATTTTCTGAGGTACTGGGTGAAAAAATGTTTTGGGCACTATTTTTTTCCACTTGGCAGTCGTTTTATTTAATTTATGACAGTTTACTGATCTCTCTCACTGTTATGTGTGAGGGGGAGGGGCCTTTTTTGGCGCTTTTGCTACGCATCAAAAAATTCAGTCAGAAGTTTGTCTTCCCTGCATGATCCGGTTCATCTCTACAGAACTCAGGGGTCTTCAAAACTTGTTTTGAGGGAGGTAATCACTCACAGCAGAGCTGTGAGATTGTAGTTGACTGTGATAAAAAAAGTTTATTTCTGTATTTATTTATTTATTTTTCTGCTATCAGGGTTAGTTATCCTTTGCTAATGGGAGCAATCCTTTGCTAAAATTGTGTTTTTTACAAAGATTTGATGCTATAACTTTTCAGTTTATTAATTTTCAACTGTCATAACTTTTTCTGTGCTTCTTATAGGCACAGTACGTTTTCATATTATAGTAAATTACTTGAAAAGTATTTCCAAGTTGCTAGTTTATTTGCTAGTGTGTTAAACATGTCTGATTCAGAGGAAGATATCTGTGCTATATGTGCTAAAGCCAAAGTGGAGCCCAATAGAAATTTATGTACTAACTGTATTGATGCTACTTTAAATAAAAGTCAATCTGTACAAATTGAACATATTTCACCAAACAACGAGGGGAGAGTTATGCCGACTAACTCGCCTCACGTGTCAGTACCTGCATCTCCCGCTCGGGAGGTGCGTGATATTGTAGCGCCGAGTACATCTGGGCGGCCATTACAAATCACATTACAGGATATGGCTACTGTTATGACTGAAGTTTTGGCTAAATTACCAGAACTAAGAGGTAAGCGTGATCACTCTGGGGTGAGAACAGAGTGCGCTGATAATATTAGGGCCATGTCAGTCACTGCGTCACAATTTGCAGAACATGAGGACGGAGAGCTTCATTCTGCGGGTGACGGTTCTGATCCAAACAAACTGGATTCAGATATTTCAAATTTTAAATTTAAGCTGGAAAACCTCTGTGTATTACTAGGGGAGGTGTTAGCGGCTCTGAATGATTGTAACACAGTTGCAATACCAGAGAAAATGTGTAGGTTGGATAAATATTTTGCGGTACCGGCGAGTACTGACGTTTTTCCTATACCTAAGAAACTTACTGAAATTGTTACTAAGGAGTGGGATAGACCCGGTGTGCCGTTCTCACCCCCTCCGATATTTAGAAAGATGTTTCCAATAGACGCCACCACACGGGACTTATGGCAAACGGTCCCTAAGGTGGAGGGAGCAGTTTCTACTTTAGCTAAGCGTACCACTATCCCGGTGGAGGATAGCTGTGCCTTTTCAGATCCAATGGATAAAAAGTTAGAGGGTTACCTTAAGAAAATGTTTGTTCAACAAGGTTTTATATTGCAACCTCTTGCATGCATTGCGCCTGTCACGGCTGCAGCAGCATTTTGGTTTGAGTCTCTGGAAGAGACACTTGAATCAGCTCCATTAGATGAGATTACACACAAGCTTAAAGCCCTTAAGTTAGCTAACTCATTTATTTCAGATGCCGTAGTACATTTAACTAAACTTACGGCTAAGAATTCCGGATTCACCATTCAGGCACGCAGAGCACTGTGGCTAAAATCCTGGTCAGCTGACGTTACTTCTAAATCTAAATTGCTTAATATACCTTTCAAAGGGCAGACCTTATTCGGGCCCGGGTTGAAAGAAATTATCGCTGACATTACAGGAGGTAAAGGCCATGCCCTGCCTCAAGACAGAGCCAAACCTAAGGCTAGACAGTCTAATTTTCGTTCCTTTCGTAATTTCAAAGCAGGAGCAGCATCAACTTCCTCTGCACCAAAACAGGAAGGAGCTGTTGCTCGCTACAGACAAGGCTGGAGACCTAACCAGTCCTGGAACAAGGGCAAGCAGGCCAGGAAACCTGCTGCTGCCCCTAAGACAGCATGAATCGAGGGCCCCCGATCCGGGAACGGATCTAGTGGGGGGCAGACTTTCTCTCTTCGCCCAGGCTTGGGCAAGAGATGTCCAGGATCCCTGGGCGTTAGAGATCATATCTCAGGGATACCTTCTAGACTTCAAATTCTCTCCCCCAAGAGGGAGATTTCATCTGTCAAGGTTGTCAACAAACCAAATAAAGAAAGAGGCGTTTCTACGCTGCGTACAAGATCTTTTATTAATGGGAGTGATCCATCCGGTTCCGCGGTCGGAACAAGGACAAGGGTTTTACTCAAATCTGTTTGTGGTTCCCAAAAAAGAGGGAACTTTCAGGCCAATCTTGGATTTAAAGATCCTAAACAAATTCCTAAGAGTTCCATCGTTCAAAATGGAAACTATTCGGACAATTTTACCCATGATCCAAAAGGGTCAGTACATGACCACAGTGGATTTAAAGGATGCTTACCTTCACATACCGATTCACAAAGATCATTACCGGTATCTAAGGTTTGCCTTTCTAGACAGGCATTACCAGTTTGTAGCTCTTCCATTCGGATTGGCTACGGCTCCGAGAATCTTCACAAAGGTTCTGGGTGCTCTTCTGGCGGTACTAAGACCGCGAGGAATTGCGGTAGCTCCGTACCTAGACGACATTCTGATACAAGCTTCAAGCTTTCAAACTGCCAAGTCTCATACAGAGTTAGTACTGGCATTTCTAAGGTCGCATGGATGGAAGGTGAACGAAAAGAAGAGTTCTCTCTTTCCACTCACAAGAGTTCCCTTCTTGGGGACTCTTATAGATTCTGTAGAAATGAAGATTTACCTGACAGAAGACAGGTTAACAAAGCTTCAAAATGCATGCCGTGTCCTTCATTCCATTCAACACCCGTCAGTAGCTCAATGCATGGAGGTGATCGGCTTAATGGTAGCAGCAATGGACATAGTACCCTTTGCACGCCTACATCTCAGACCGCTGCAATTGTGCATGCTAAGTCAGTGGAATGGGGATTACTCAGACTTGTCCCCTACTCTGAATCTGGATCAAGAGACCAGAAATTCTCTTCTATGGTGGCTTTCTCGGCCACATCTGTCCAGGGGGATGCCATTCAGCAGGCCGGACTGGACAATTGTAACAACAGACGCCAGCCTACTAGGTTGGGGCGCTGTCTGGAATTCTCTGAAGGCTCAGGGACAATGGAATCAGGAGGAGAGTCTCCTACCAATAAACATTCTGGAATTGAGAGCAGTTCTCAATGCCCTTCTGGCTTGGCCCCAGTTAACAACTCGGGGGTTCATCAGGTTTCAGTCGGACAACATCACGACTGTAGCTTACATCAACCATCAGGGAGGGACAAGAAGCTCCCTAGCAATGATGGAAGTATCAAAGATAATTCGCTGGGCAGAGTCTCACTCTTGCCACCTGTAAGCAATCCACATCCCGGGAGTGGAGAACTGGGAGGCGGATTTCTTAAGTCGTCAGACTTTTCATCCGGGGGAGTGGGAACTTCATCCGGAGGTCTTTGCCCAAATACTTCGACGTTGAGGCAAACCAGAGATAGATCTCATGGCGTCTCGACAGAACGCCAAGCTTCCTCGTTACGGGTCCAGATCCAGGGATCCGGGAGCGGTTCTGATAGATGCTTTGACAGCACCTTGGACCTTCCGGATGGCTTATGTGTTTCCACCCTTCCCGATGCTTCCTCGATTGATTGCCAGAATCAAACAGGAGAGAGCATCAGTGATTCTAATAGCGCCTGCATGGCCACGCAGGACTTGGTATGCAGATCTAGTGGACATGTCATCCTGTCCACCTTGGTCGCTACCTCTGAAACAGGACCTTCTGATCCAGGGTCCCTTCAAACATCAAAATCTAATTTCTCTGAAGCTGACTGCTTGGAAATTGAACGCTTGATTTTATCAAAACGTGGTTTTTCTGAGTCGGTTATTGATACCTTAATACAGGCTAGGAAGCCTGTTACCAGAAAGATTTACCATAAGATATGGCGCAAATACTTATATTGGTGCAAATCCAAGAGTTACTCATGGAGTAAGGTTAGGATTCCGAGGATATTGTCTTTTCTACAAGAAGGTTTAGAAAAGGGTTTATCCGCTAGTTCCTTAAAGGGACAGATTTCAGCTCTGTCCATTCTTTTACACAAACGTCTGTCAGAAGTTCCGGACGTTCAAGCTTTTTGTCAGGCTTTAGCTAGGATCAAGCCTGTGTTTAAAACTGTTGCTCCACCATGGAGTTTGAACTTAGTTCTTAATGTTTTACAGGGGGTTCCGTTTGAACCCCTTCATTCCATTGATATCAAGTTGTTATCTTGGAAAGTTCTGTTTTTAATGGCGATTTCCTCGGCTCGAAGAGTCTCTGAGTTATCTGCCTTACATTGTGATTCTCCTTATCTGATTTTTCATTCAGACAAGGTAGTTCTGCGTACTAAACCTGGGTTCCTACCTAAGGTGGTCACTAACAGGAATATCAATCAAGAGATTGTGGTTCCATCTTTGTGTCCTAATCCTTCTTCGAAAAAGGAACGTCTGCTACACAATCTAGATGTAGTCCGTGCCCTGAAATTTTATCTACAGGCAACTAAGGATTTTCGACAAACGTCTTCCCTGTTTGTCGTTTATTCTGGTCAGAGGAGAGGTCAAAAAGCTTCGGCTACCTCTCTCTCCTTTTGGCTTTGTAGCATAATACGGTTAGCCTATGAGACTGCTGGACAGCAGCCTCCTGAAAGAATTACAGCACATTCTACTAGAGCTGTGGCTTCCACTTGGGCCTTTAAGAATGAGGCTTCTGTTGAACAGATTTGCAAGGCTGCAACTTGGTCTTCTCTTCATACTTTTTCCAAATTTTACAAATTTGACACTTTTGCTTCTTCGGAGGCTGTTTTTGGGAGAAAGGTTCTTCAGGCAGTGGTTCCTTCCGTATAAAGAGCCTGCCTGTCCCTCCCGTCATCCGTGTACTTTAGCTTTGGTATTGGTATCCCATAAGTAATGGATGATCCGTGGACTGGATACACTTAACAAGAGAAAACATAATTTATGCTTACCTGATAAATTTATTTCTCTTGTAGTGTATCCAGTCCACGGCCCGCCCTGTCACTTTAAGGCAGGTAATTTTTCCATTAAACTACAGTCACCACTGCACCCTATGGTTTTCCTTTCTCTGCATGTTTTCGGTCGAATGACTGGTAATGGCAGTTAGGGGAGGAGCTATATAGCAGCTCTGCTGGGTGAATCCTCTTGCACTTCCTGTTGGGGAGGAGTTAATATCCCATAAGTAATGGATGATCCGTGGACTGGATACACTACAAGAGAAATAAATTTATCAGGTAAGCATAAATTATGTTTTGTGTGTTAAGGCATAGCTGCATATCTTTTTTTATATTTTGCTTATGGTGAAGCATTTATGTGAGCAACTTTCTTTGCCTAAAGGGACATGAAACAATTTTTTCCCCATGACTGCTATTTACTGCTATTATCAAATTTACTTTGTTCTCTTGTTATCCTGTATAGAAGAGCAGATTGTAGGCTAGGAATGTGCCTGGAGCTCTATTTGGCAGCAGTTTTGCAAGTTTACTTTTTTTATGCATTTGTTCAAGCACTAGATAGCAGCTGTGTTTGCTGCCATGTGTAGTGCTTCAGACACGTGCATGCCACACACTACCTAGACACCTGGATATGCTCTTCAACAAAGAATGCCATTAAAACAAAGCAAATATATGTAAATTGGAACCTTTTTTTTTTTTAGAATTGAATAATCTATCTGAATGAAAAAAAACTTTGGTCAGTTTAACTTTGTTTTTGCCAAGCTATAGCAATGGTTTCAAACTGCTTGTGCATTTAACCCCTTCATGCTTGTGGAAATTGTTAACATCGGGAAAAAAGTTCCTATGTAAACGCTTGCTTGAAAAATGAAATCACGCGATTGTCGATGGTAAGCACGCCCCCAGTCTGATTTCCCATTAAACAAAAAGAGGAGGGAAAGACTTCCGGGAGGCGGAGCAACTGGTTAGCTGCAAAAGAGAAGAGCTCTGACAAAATCAGCACCATAAACACCTTTAAAACCCAGTTTTAGGCTCCCACAGCTTTCCCTTGCAAGGAATATAGCAAGGAAAGGGCAGTAAGATCTTGCAGGACCCGAACGTGAAGGGCCATTACATCGCCCTAGCCACGGAAGGAACAGAGCAAAGAGGAGAAGGGCGTGAAAAGACAACACCATATCGCGGAGGAAGCAAGTATAAGCAAGGAAGCTAGCCGAACACTGGCAACAACGGAACGATCTATAGAGCAGATCAGGACAAACAGGGGTTACGATTAAGCCGCAAACTGCGGGGAAAAGCTCAGTGATACACACAGCGCTACGGAACAAGTATCGTAAGTTATCTTTTTATTCTTTCTTTTTTATTATTGTTTCCTTCACATACCACAAGCGGAGAGCTGCTTAAAGAAAAACCTCACGCACAATATACAAGGTCAATATAAGACCAGGCAAATAAAGAGGCTAGCTCTGCTGGGAAACACTCCACACCATCGCAGGCTAACACCTGAAGGGACACATGGGGTAGAAGCCTTAAAAAAGGGACTTGGAAAATCGATCAAGGCGTAACAACCTGCGCATTGTTGGTCTCCCAGAAAGTGTCCCTAGCTCAGACCTGCTGATCTTTGCAGAGCAAACTTTACCTGCATTCTTAATGGTAAAACCAGAAGAAATCCTATGTGTCGCCGAGCGGGCCCACAGAGTGGGTAACATCAGTCAAGACCAAAGAAACACGAGATGACCAAGACAAGTCATGATTCACTACCTCAATTTCAAGGACAAAATTCTGCTCCTTAGAGCATATCGTCAAAACTCACCTTTGATGTATGAAGGACAGAAAATCCTAATCTTCCAGGACTATTCAGCAGAGATCTCTAGAAGGCGTAGAGAATTCTCGTCGTACTGCAAATCACTACTGGAAGCTGAACGCTCAATGTCATTGTTATTCCCTCCTAAACTTAAACTTCAAACTAAACATGGCATCAAGTTCTTTGATGACCCTAAACACCTTCGAAAGTTTCTGAGACAAGAAAAGGCAGACAAGGGAAAAGAAACCTGAGAGTCACTGTCAACTCTTTCCATTTTCCTATTTAATATGTATAAACACAAATGTTTGTAATCAATATTCTGTCTTGGAGAGAGTAACTGAAAAGAGGTAATTTGAAATGTCCAAGATTCTAGATGAAAATGCCATTTGGTAGAGGTTACTTAGGCTTAAAGTTCAGTTTAATCACGTCTAAACATAATTAGTGGTTATGTAATGTTTTTAATTATTGGCGGCAATCTTAGTGGGGATAGACAAAAGTTAGCAGGACTGCAACTAAACCAAGGTATAATAGAGAGGTAAATCTAGGCTGCCATAAGTAGAAAGTTACATAGAATCAATCTTTAGTTATGTTATGTTAATCAGATATGATATAAAACTGTTTAGCCGCTAATTGTGAGCCAATTAGCAAGTTATACTAGATATGAATCTATCAGACTATTTATAATTGATCAGATGGAGGTCTGGTACATAGCTATGTAAAGATAGGTTGTCCTGGTCGGATAGAGATCAACCTAATGAATAGTTATTTACAGTTTGCACAAAATGTTCTTGAAAATGTTTTTTTTGTTTTGTCCTTTTTTAATAATTGCTCTCTTGTTTAAGTTTCAGGATCTTCTCCTCTCTCCCCAGGGTTACAGAAATAGATGGTGCTTCCCAAACCCAGCTTGAAAAGTTTTTCCAGACCAAGTAAAGAGCCACACTTAAAAGCCATACAAACTTCAGTCACCTCAGTTGAGGTATCAACCACCATATCATACATGTATTACAACATATAATCATGACTAATAACATACACATAGTAAGTTGGAACGTAGGAGGCATAACGTCACCGCAGAAGCAAAGGTCCATATTACAATATTTACAATCTAAAAAAAACTGACATTGCTATACTAGAAGAGACACCTCTCTCTAAAATAGAACATCAAAAACTAAAACAAAGTAGGTTGGGAGAAGTGATTTATACACCATTTGAACAAAGTAGAGCCAGAGGAGTAGCGATACTGTTTAGGAAGAATGTAACCTATACTATTTCTAAGTCATTAATTGACCAAGAAGGAAGGTTTTTTTCATGCTGCAATTGGATGTGCAAGGCTTCTCCTTCACACTGATTGGAGTTTACGGTCTTACAGTTTTCCTTTCAACCCCCCATAATTGGAGGAGACTTTAACATAGCGCCATAGACACCAGCAGGTAGGTTTCACAACCCCCGAAAAGACTGACGTTAAATCCTGAACTCTCCAAAACTCCAAGAAGGAGTCAATCATAAACTGCACCCTCATGAGAGGCTTAGATCTGCAAGATATATGGAGAGCCAGATACCCAGAGCATAGAGACTACACATGCATGTCAATGGCAAAAGACACACTATCGAGATTAGATTACTTCCTAACATCTACCAACCTATGCGCTAAAATAATAGAGACTAGAATTGACCCTATAACCATTTCAGACCACGCCCCAATAGTCTTAAAACTCCAAATTGGACAAACACGAGGGGAAAGTAACAAATGGATATTCCCTACCTATCTTTACAGAGACCCCAATTTTTATAGCTATCTGCTAGGAGAGTGGCAGACATATAAAACACTCAATGAAATGCCCACTGAAAAACCTCTTCTATTTTGGGAAGCAGCAAAAGCTGTCTTAAAGGGACACTAACCCCAATTTTTTTCTTTCATGGTTCAGATAGAGCATGCAATTTTAAGCAACTTTCTAATTTACTCCTATTAGCAATTTTTCTTTATTCTCTTGCTATCTTTATTTAAAAAGCAGGAATGTGATGCATAGGAGCCGGCCCATTTTTGGTTGAGAACCTGGGTTATGCTTGCTTATTGGTGGGTAAATGTAAGCCTCCAATAAGCAAGCGGTATCCATGGTGCTGAACCTAAAATGGTCTGGCTGCTAAGATTTACATTCCTGCTTTTAAAATAAAGATAGCAAGAGAACAAAGAAAAATTGATAATAGGAGTGAATTAGAAAGTTGCTTAAAATGTCATGCTCTATCTGAATCATGAAAGAAAAAAATTGGGTTCAGTGTCCCTTCAAGGGGAGTAATTACCACATATGGTACAAACATAAAGAAAAATTGTAAAGCGAAAACAGACCTCCTCTTGAAACAAATACTTAATGCAAGGAATAGATATCTTAGACACCCCACTATACAAAAAAGATTAAAATATAAGGAAATTAAAACAACAAGAGATAACTATCTACTTCAACAGACAAACCACTCATACTCCAAAACACAATCCAAATTCTACAGATTTGGAAATAAGACAGGCAAACTTTTGGCTAATTTCACTAAACTTACTAAAAAGAAGAGCACAATTCTAGCGGTCAGACATGGTAATGAAATACTAAACAAAGAAGCAGACATTCAGAAAACGTTTATAGACTTTTATAAGGACCTTTATTCACCACAACTTATAAATCTCGATGAAAAGATGAATTTCTGCATTACCTAAAGTGGAACAATCCCAACTTGATAGCCTTAACCTTAGAATAGTGCCAGAAGATATTTTGGAGACAATTAAAGCACTGACACTAGATGGGCTTCCGGCGGAATTCTGCAAAATCATGGGACCCGAGATATGTATGCCCTTAGAACAATTATATAATGGCATGTTAGAGAATACAGTAGAACCCTCACCTCGATTTGCATAAGCTAATATAAGCATCATTCATAAAGCAGGAAGAGACCCCCCTACTAGCACATTCATATCGACCCATATCGTTGCTCAATCAGGATTACAAAATACTAACAAAAATATTGGCCAATAGACTAGCGGTAATCCTGCCAAGCATAATACATAATGACCAAACCGGGTTTGTTAAAGGGAGATCCTCAGTTCTTAATATTAGAAAAGTGAAAACAGTAATTCAACATTATTGGACAATCGCAAGATAGAATAAAAAAGAAGGAACATAAAGAGGCGGCTTTATTAATGATAGATGCCGAAAAGGCCTTCGATAAGGTACTATGGGATCACCTATTTACCACACTAAAGAAAGTAGGAATAGAGGGACCATTTATTAAAGCACTGTATAACCTTTAGAAAATTCTGCAAGCATCTCTTATAGTGAATGGAACATTAACTCAGCTTCACAGAGGCACACGCCAAGGATGCCCTCTCTCCCCACGACAGCTAGAAGGCCTAAAAATTGTCGAGACCACACTCCACGTCAATCTATTTGCAGACGACATGATACTATATGTCCAAGACCCACACAAAAATATTCCAAAAATTATTTATTTAATTAAAAGAATTTAGTCAAATTTTGGGTTATAAAATTAATACAGATAAAACAGAACTAATCTGGCTTCTTGCTAGAGGTGAGAAAACTATTCCAGGATTTGATTCTAAAATAGTAGAAGATAGATTTAAATATTTGGGCATCACCCTACATACAGATCTGCGCAAAATGTATTCCATTAATTACACGCCTTTATTAAAAAAGCTGCATTATTTAGTTAAGGGATGGACTTAGTTGCCACTCTCCCTATCTGGCAGAATAGGCCTTATAAAAATGATATATTTCTCTAAACTTCTATACTTTTTCAAAATGGTACCGGGAATTCTTAAAAAAATAAATCAGATCTTAAATTAATTACAGAAATAGTTCTTGGCTTTGTTTGGAACAATAAAAAACATAGGATTAGTTATCTAAAACTTACGGCATCCAGGGAAATGGGAGGCTTGGCGCTCCTGAACATCAAACTATACAATTGGGCAGCCCAATGTAAGTTTCTTGTAGACTGGTTAACTAGTCAAGGGAAATTTACAGACCCAAAACTAGAAGAGACTCTAATTCAACCATGGTCTTTGGAAATGATACCCCATATGACACAAATGCAGGCAAACAAAAGGATAGGCAGTCTAGGTCTTCTAAATCAGCCGACGAGGGCCTGGAGGCTGATATGCAAATGGTTGGGAACTAATCACAGGATTACACATTATTTACCATGGCATGGAAATCCAGAATTCCCAGCCGGAATCACTACTAAAGCTTTTAAGCAGTGGAAAGAAAAGGGCTTACACACTGTGGGTCAGAATTTAATAGAGGACAGGAAAACTATGATGACATTTGAGACTTTGAGGAACACTTATGACTTACCAAGGACACATTACTTTTCATACCTGCAAGCTAGACATTATCTACACACTCTAATAAGAGATGAAACCCAGGTTGAGCAAACACAGATTTTCCAAATCATAGATCTTACAAAAAAAGGGGAACACTTCTATTTCACCAGTGTATAAAAGATTTTTGAAGCTAGTAAACACAAAATGTATAGATAAAATTACAGATGTATGGTCACATTTATTAAGAGAGTAGATACCGTAAAAAGTTTTCACAAAAAGCATTCAAAAGGTCAAAGCAGCCACTTTATCCTCAGTAATAAGAGAATCCCATTTCAAACTCCTACAAGATGTTTATGTAACTCCATAAATTTCAATATTGGAGAAATGACAAGAAAAATAAATGTCCTAAATGTGGGGTACTAGATGCAGACACAGTACACATGATATGAACTGCCCTTATTTAGTTAAATTTTGGAAAATGTTAGAATACTGGATAAGCACTATGCTGACTACAACCAACATGACACTGACGTTACAAAATGTTGTACTGTTAAACATTAAAAACATACCAAAGCGGCGGAGCCGGCTGCCTACGGGAATGGCCACATGTTAAAGTGAGCTCTGCAAACAGCCTATCCTAAACGAATAGATACACTGTTTTGCCAGGACTAAGCAAGGAGATCAACTCCTTGAGGAAGCGTAATAGACTCTAGGCAGTGTAAAGAATCTACCACCGCCATCTTGCCCACGCAGCTTGAAAATGTCACGGATCTGCAGCACTCCCCACAAAGCGGTGATTTCTCAAAGATCTTACTGAATGGGCTGGTGACAGATATACTATCTATTACAGTGCAGTTATAAAGGGCTAACTTTGTGATCTATTCACACGCTGTCACATAGCGTATGAAAGGTCTAACTTCGCCATATATGAAAGCTTATAGCAGGCTTAAAGCTGGAGGACTCTGTAAGTAAAAACAATGCACTTCTGAAGTGGAAGTACTACGCTTTCGAACACGGCAGACAGAGAGGTTGCCTCACTAGCAATCGCGCTCTAAGGGTAATTCCAACATGGAGGCATTAGAGGCCTGGGAACAAGAGGCCCAATGGCTTATCGACAGGCACTACCAGAGCCTCAAGACATGCTTTGCATCTTTATTATCCTCCCTGGTACAGATGCCACTACGGAACACAGATTTCTCTATACCTGAAGAGGGCGATGGAAACTATATCGCTCCAGTGCTCACGTCCCAGGGGAGTTCATTTGTTCCCTCGGGCAGACCGTCGCTGAGTTCCCTGCATACCAGCTATGGGAGAGCATCAGATTCTAGCGCATTGCTACATGGGGACTCCGTAGAGGATTGGGAGACAGAGGAGACACTAGACTCTGCAAGATATCGGAAACAAGCTGATGTAACTTTTGCTGAGTCTTGTGACAACCAATATATTTTCTTTCACAAAGGTCGCTACCCAGAGACCGCTACATATACAAGTCGGTCTGAAAAGCTACCATGGGGTTATGCTTTTCCCTTCTATACTCATTCTGGACATTCCTACAAGACCGGAGTGCGATACATACTCAAAAAAGGAGTTGGCTGAGTATCTGACTATACTTATGTTCCCAACAAACAGATTCAAGTTATCAAGATAACGGAAAGATCTTCTGCTATGGCTATGTGCTGGGACTTATGGCCATTATTTCTTTATATAAGTTGTTTTATTAATGTGTGTGTATATATTTATGATGCTACTTAGCTGACTTCCTAAAAAAATATACGTCATTAGTTTAAATCCTAAAAATTCACGACACTTGGGTATTATCAATAGCTCTCGTACAATACTCAAAACATATAATTGGGAAACTAGTATTTTTTTATTTCTTATAACTTGTTGAGCATAACGCAGCAAATTGGGTGCTAATACTTTTTGTTTATAAGGCTATATATTTGAGATATTTTACACAATGTGAGACACTTTGCCTATAGGGTTGCCCTAGCTCTCATAACATATATTCTTTATAATGGCTCGCCCTCCTTCCCAATTTAACTTCCCTCTTCCCCAATTAATGATGTTTGTTATCTTACCTGCTATTGTCTTGAGACCTATGTCTATATAGTATTGCAAGTTCATAATTTATATAGCCCCCACTGGCCCTATCTTATTTAGTGGTTGTAACTCCAAGTCTGTCACATGAGTGTGTTATACTCTATTGGACTGAAAGGTTGTCTATCAGGAACCCCAGAACAGAGTTTAAGCCTTCTCATTTAACTTGCTAATCTTATAGCTATACCTATGATAGAGAGTCAAGATGGCTTAATACTCAATCTAGTTGCAGTGTGGTTTCAAATTGCTAATATAGCTCCCATGTCTGAGGGATTGAATTATAGAGAATATATTGTGGTGGACAAATGTCTTACGATATTATTATGTTACTATCTCCCCCTATTCCCAGATCGTTATTGGCATATTTAAATTTTAGTATATTTTACCTTAGTTATGTTTGTACATTTTATGCTCAAGTCATAGTCTATTATAAGATTATATGTAGGTGATACCTAATTTTATCGACACTGCCTACTAAGTAAGAATAGATAAACTCCCCTATACAGCTACTACTATTTACTTTCCCCTACCTGATTTGCTTCCAGACAGAGGTAGCATTGACCTGCCTAGACCTTTTAGTAAACTGCAGTATATTCTAGGCTTGATACATATTTAGATCTACTATATGATTTGGCAAACCATCTAATTCACTTTTAAGCTTCATATCAAGATACGACTTATCCTTCTCTTCAATAACCCAAGGAAAATTCCATAATTTAATAATCTAACTATATGCTGACTGACCTGATTACCATACATCTATGCCTATTTTTGACCATATGCCTAATACAACCCATATATGTGGCTTGTCTTATATTGCTTTATAACCCTCCTTTTGCCAATGAAACCTGGTTAAGCTGATATTTCGTTGGAGACTCTTTATGCTAGTTTAAACCACCAAGCTTATATTGGTTTCTTAGAAAACATTTCCTGTGAGATGATATATGTCCACATAACTTAATTAATATATATCTTTAAAGCTAGCTACGCATTAAATATCACACTCAAAAGAGTAACTTTAGCTTGAGTAAGTTGTATATATAATCTACAGTCAGTTATGATATTGCGCCCCCCTGTTCAATTATATATATATATTTATATTCACATTTATGTGAGCTCAATGCTAGTAGGGCTATACCACTAATTATTCAAATGTTGCTGACTGCTTAAGAGTAAGAGCTACTGGGGAGGATGTTTGTTACGTATCTTACTTGTTTAAACCTTTTAATACTGTTTAAATTTGCATTTATTTACTACCTTAATTTCTCTATCCCTCTTCCATTAAGCGGCAGTAAACACTGTGTTACGAAGTATCTTTACTAGTTAACTAATTGTCCTGTCTCTTCCCTGTGACTACACAATTAATTGCTTAATTCTGCCATTACATTTAACTTTTTACTACAGCAAATATCCCTTAATTACCCCCACGCCATCTATCTACCTCTAATTTAGAATAAATATTTTTTTTAAAAATAACTATCCTCTCCTCCCAAGTTTAGCAGATAGCATAAGATGTGCTTATTTTTATATATGCCCCATACATTTAATATTGATATATGCCCTGGACTTCCCTTCACATTTTAGTATATAACCCCTCTAAGAAGCATTAACGTGCATATCCAGCATAAATCCCTCCATGAAATACTACCATTTAAGTGCCCATATATCTTAAGCATTTCATTGTCATATGGCTCTTACTTATATTTTGTCCTATAACTGCGCCCCCGATAATAACTTTAGCTATTTAATCATTTTTCACATGAAACTCTTCTTTATGGCTCCGCCCCTCCACCTTTCCCTTCATTTCATAAGCGGCGCTTGCCCGCTGAAATTCCCCCCCCCCCATGCAATATTTTCACTTTTAAAGTTCATAATGAGCTACCCATGTATCAGTTATCTCGTACTCTCCATGGCCAGTTGGCCTAAAAGTGGTGTTCCAATTAGTCAGTCCTTTATGCTAGTTGTATACAAAATTCGAGGTTTCTTAAGCCTTCCTACTGTTTATTTTGTCACTGTCAAAATATTGTTCTCAAGTGTATTGTATTTTTGCTGTTAAAAGGTGTTCATTGTAGCTTGTTTGTTATACAAAACCTCAATAAAAAAATTATTTAAAAAAAAAAACATACCAAAGCACACAAGACTTTGTATATACAATATTATACTCATAGCCAGAAATCTGATATTTCAGAATTGGCTGAAACGAAACCTGCCTACTTTTTCACAGTTAAAGCACACTTTACTCAAACAGCTGTATATTAATTAATCAGATGGTCTAGGCTCTAGGACAGCGGTCGCCAACGAGAAGATGTTGGTGGTCCTTGACACCATCAAGCAGGAATTAATCTCCTCTGATGGTGTCACCCCCGTCGTGCTGCAAATCCCTACAGTGCCTGGCTGGACATCAGTGAAAACCAACGGAGGAGAAGTTAAATTATGATCTCCCTATGTACGTTGCGCAGTACTTTGCAACTTGCGTTGCATAGATTGTATTTTTAATTACCCCACACACACTGGCGCGTTGCTCAGAGAAAGATGTTTCCATTCTAAAGCCAGCAGAGGTTGGTATAGTCTTGTCTTGAAATTGTGGAATTAAAGTATATATAAAAAAAGAAAATCTTAAAAAAAAAAAGTCTCTCTTATATTTCATTTATTTTCTTCCCTTCACTTGTCTCTTTGTAGTAGTTTTCCTAATTCCTTCAGATGGACTTACATCACTGTTTGTCTTCCTCCCCTCCATCTTCTTTTTTTTTTTATTAAATATTAATTATTTTTTATTCTAATAATTATCCCGCGCACAAAGCCATTCCACCTGAATTCCAGTAATTACCATCCAGCCATATCCTACCAGTATTATAGTAATTGCCAGTAACATCAGTCGTGGTTAGCTCACATCCATATTGAGAGCTTTCTGATATAAACTTAATTTATTACTCCAATGTCTGTCCATGATCAGAAGTAGTTTTAAATAATTCCTAACTGGGGAGGTAACTTGGAAGTCTTGTGTTCATTTTAAACATAATTCTTTTTTCCCACTTTCTGCCTCTCTGTTTCCAGCTCAAAAGTTGGCACTCACCCTTCATCTGTCATTTGGAAGTATTCTCTCAGTTCTGTCATTCAGTTAGTTAATTCCAAAAAATTATTCTTAAAAATGTGTAAATATATACATAATATAAACTTAGCTATGGTTATACTAGTTATGTACAGTATGTGTGTGTGAGCATATATATATATATATATATATATATATATATATATATATATATATACACATAAATAAACACACATACATTATAGAGGTGTGTACCTTTTTTAAAAAAAAATCATGTTAGTGGTCATCGGGATTCAAAATTGTGAGTTTAGTGATCTACAGCTCCGAAAGGTTGGCGAGCCCTGGTCTAGGAGATATATTAAAATGAGTTAACTATTTTATGACTAAATGGGAACCTTTTTTCCACACGTTACCTAGAGTCACAAGTAGTATAATCATTGCACCCTTTGAGGACACGGAATATATGCTCAATGCACATCTGCGAGGAGAATGGGAGTTCGATTAGATACAAAACCCTGGGGAGAGACAAAGGGAGACGCAACAACTTGAGAGCAACAAAATTGTAAGTTTGGTTAAATTTGTATTGTTTTAGTTTATGTTAAAAAAAGAGAGCACATTTTTTGTAAACTACAGGAACTATTACTCTTTAGTTATAAGACATTTCCTCCCAATAAACTGGAGCAACACCCGACGAATGATAATCCTCCTACTTAAAGAGCCAGAAACGAAGAGGGAGGAAGACAAGTTTTTTTTTTTTGTTTTGTTTTTGTATGTATCACATGCATTATAAGCATATTGTTTATTAACAATACGGAATGTATTTCTTATTTATTTTTATTTTTTTCTGTGGTGACAATCAAAAATAAAATATAAAAAAAAAAAAAAAAAAAAAAAAAAAAGGAGGCGGGTGCAGGACACCAGGAAAGGTAGGATGTTCCATGCCGTCCTAACGGTGTTAAACCCCAGCGCTTAAGCAGAAAAAAAAAAGCTGAAAATTTCAGCCAAGTCCTATCCTTCACACACGCACACCAACATTTATATTCACTGAAGTATGTGAAATATCAGCTAAACTCTGCTTTCTCTCTGCTCAAGATGTTATTTAGGGTCCCATGATCTAAAGTTCTCTGCTTAGCAGAGGGGATCTAAGAAGTGTCTAAGAGTGTCTAAGAAAACAACCAAAGATTTGGCGTAATTTCTCTCCATGCCAGCAAGTTTTTGTTCATTTGGCCCTTAGGCTATTGCAAAAAATTTTTGAAAATTAAAATGGTTAAATGTAAATGTTTATGCTGATGCCAGTTGAGTTAAAAATGTAAATGGAAAGATACAGAACATTACTGAAATGCAAAACAATATATAAATAATATAAAAAGTATAAAGTATTTTTTTGTTTTAAACAGACTTAGCATTAATTTCAAACAGTGCAAAGCTGATAAAAAAAGAAGAAAAATCCCATCAAGTTTTAAGGATGGTCAAGTTTTTTAAGGCAGCCAACCTGTTTTTCTAGCTGTTTTTTTATTTTTAATCAAATAAACTTTCTGAAAATAGTTTCTTTAAGTTGTCTTGAAGCGGACAAATTTGACCAAATTCTGTGGTCTTTTTTGAGTCAGCTTGTTTAAAAGACCGCTAAACACAGTAGAATTGCATAGTCAATGATTGCATAATAAAAAGACAATGCAAATGCACTTAGTTTAAATTTAAATAGAGTAGATTTTTTCTGACTATTGTCAGTTACATATTTCTTCCTAATGTCATGTGACAGCTATTAGCCAATCACAAAATGCATATATGTATATACTGTGAATCATGTACTGTACATGGTCACTAGGAGCTGGTGCCTCAGAAAGTGTGCACATATGAAGATTGCGCAGATTTAGATAATGGATCAAAATGGAAAGTTGTTTAAAATTGCATGCACTATCTGAATCATGAAAGTAAGTTTAACTTTGACTTGACTGTCTATTTAAGACAGTCTGATTTTTAAATAAAATATATATATATATTAAGCTTGTAATATAAATCTACTATTACAATTTATGTTTGCTAAAAAATACTAACTAATATATAATATAATCTATTTTTTTAGGTATGTGAGTAAAATAAACATTTTTGTTGTATTCTATAAACTACTGACAACATTTCTCCCAAATATTGCCATTTAGAGCATTTATTTGCAGAAAAAGACAACTGGTCAAACTAACTAAAAAGGTACAGTGTTTTTTTAGACCTCAAATAATGCAAATAAAACAAGTTTATATTCATTTTTAAACAATACTTTACTAATGTTTTAACTTAGCAAGGGTTTAGAAATCAATATTTGGTGGAATAACCCTGATTTTCAATCACAGCTTTAAAGGGTCTTGGCTCTTCACCAGTCTTTCACATCGCTGTTGGGTGACTTTATGCCATTCCTGGCACAACAATTCCAGCAGCTCGGCTTTGTTTGATGGTTTGTGACCATCCACCTTCCCCTTGATCACATTCCAGAGGATTTCAATGGGGTTCAGGTCTGGAGGTTGGGCCTGCTATAAGTTCACCAACCTTAAGCACAATATCAATGAACTAGGCTTTTGAGTGGAAGGGCTTGAAGATGAAAGAGAATCTTTTGCTAAGGACATTGATTCCACTGTCACCCTGATGGGAAAGCAAGATCAAACCATATCAGAGTTGAAAGATTAGATAGATGATCTAGAAATTCAAAGCCAGAGAAACAATTTAAGATTTCAGGGAATCCCAGAATCTTTTCCTTCTCACTTCATCTTTATATTATTGATGTATTCAGAGCTCTAGCAGGTGAAGACTCATTGTACATAGATAACATTTTAATAGAGGATCCATAGAGCCCTTCTTGCGATTCCACTCACTGATATGTTTAAACTCTTCTGGAATGACTCTACTTAAAGCATTATGGTTTTGTTGGTAGCAATCTCATTCAAGGCTCTTTTTATATTTTGAGTATAGCTTAGTCTCTCTTTTACTCCGATACACATTAATAAATATTAGCCTGACCTTAATTCCTGATATTATTAAAATGTCTCTCTTTGATATGAAGGTTGCACATGATTATGTTATTAACCTGTAAAGACCATGTATTATTATAAATCAGGGTTATTCCACCAAATAATGATTTCTGATCTGTTGTTAAGGTAAAACATTAGTATTGCGTTTATAAAAAATGAATATGAACTTATCTTCTTTGCATTATTTGATGTCTGGAAACACTGCATCTTTTTTGCTATTTTAACCAGTTGTCATTTTCTGCAGATAAATTGACAATATTTTTATTTGGAATTTGGGAGAAATGTTGTAGGTAGTTTATAGAATAAAGCAAAAATGTGCATTTTACTCAAACACATATCTATAAATAGTAAAACTAGAGAAACTGATCATTTTGCAGTGGTCTCTTAAAGGACCAGTCAACACAGTAGATTTGCATAATCAACAAATGCAAGAAAACAAGACAATGCATTAGCATTTAGTCTGAACTTCAAATAAGTAGTAGATTTTTTCTGACAATTTTAAAAGTTATGTCTATTTCCACTCCCCCTGTAGCATATGACAGCCATCAGCCAATCACAAATGCATACATGTACCATGTGACAGGCATCAGCCAATCACAAATGCATACACGTTGGGAGCTGGTGACTCAAAAAGTTTAAATATAAAAAGACTGTGCCCATTTTGTTAATGGAAGTAAATTGGAAAGTTGTTTAAAATTGCATGCTCTATCTGAATAATGAAAGTTTAATTTTGACTTGAGTGTCCCTATAATTAGGGATAGGCCGATATTGTTTTTTCAGGGCCGATACCGATTATTGACCACCTTTCAGACCAATATTCTGTACATTTAAAGTTTTTAAAAATCAACACAATTTCTACACAAATCTGGTATAAACTGAACATACTTATTAAAATTTTATACATTAAAAGTAAACAACTGGGAAAAATAAAGTGCTTGAAAATTAACTTATTAAATGGCTTCCCAAAACATAGAAAAATGGCATAAATCCCTTTTAAACTGCACACTGATATAAAATAAAATTTAAGTCACTACTGCAAAGCTAGACACTACACAATTTCTTTAATACTCCCAGTTAAGTAGAGAAACATTATAGTGCAGAAAGCATAAGATTTCAGCATGTTCTCCTGTTTAACGGCTTCTGTTTTTTTTTTCATATATTGCTGCCACTTCACTAAAAACACACTCACTTGGTACACTTTACAGATAAGGGTTAAAAGTAAAGGTAAAAAAAAAAATATATATATATATATATACTGCCACTTCACAGGGAAAGAAAGGACATGCTGGAATATCAGTGCTAGATTTATTTATTTGCTTTAAAGGGACAGTCTACACCAGAATTTCTATTTTTTAAAAAGATAGATAATCCCTTTATTACCCATACCCTAATGAACAAATAGAATTACCTGTATTGGAACTAATCACAGCCGCAGGCCTCAGTGCAAGTAAAAAGCATCTTTATTTTTAGTAGATTAACATTCACAGGGTGAAACAGACTCAGGGGTACACTGAGAACAAAAGGACGTTTGTTCTCAGTGTACCCCTGAGTCTGTTTCACCCTGTGAATGTTAATCTACTAAAAATAAAGATGCTTTTTACTTGCACTGAGGCCTGCGGCTGTGATTAGTTCCAATACAGGTAATTCTATTTGTTCATTTGACCGTATGTTTGGATGCCGGAGGAGTGAATCCATACCCGGTATTGGGACGGCCTGAGGGGCATGACAGAGTGCGGCAACAGCGGTGAGATTATACTTGTTTCACTTATATATCTGTAGTTCTTATTAAGAACCATTGCAAGATTGAACTTTATTACTGCCACCATTTGCCAACAGCACGGCTTAATCCTCTCAGCTTAACACATTGGTCTGTTACTTCTCACTGATTACAAGTTACATTTGGCAAGGTACAGCTTTACTTTACTTGACAAAAAAAAACACAAGCAATACGCCATTTTATTGTTGTACATACAAAACCTTTTTGTATACTCAATCAGTGATTTAATTACGACGTGCAGTTTTTACGAACTTTGTGTGTTATTTTTACCCATACCCTAGTTTTGCATAACCAACACAGTTATATAAAAACATTTTTTACCTCAGTGATTATCCTGTATCTAAGCCTCTGCAAACTGTCCCCTTATTTCAGTACTTTTGACAGACATCCATTTTAGCCAATCAAAACTGGCTCACTGGAACTTTACGTGCGTGAGCACAGTGTTATCTATATGACACGCATGAACTAACACCCTCTAGTGGTGAAAAACAGTCAAAATGCCCTGAGAGAAGAGGCAGACTTCAAGGGCTTAGAAATTAGCATATGAACCTACTAGGTTTAGCTTTCAACTAAGAATACCAAGAGAACAAAGCAAAATTGGTGATAAAAGTAAATTGGAAAATTGTTTAAAATTACATTCTCTATCTGAATCATGAAAGTTTATTTTGGACTAGACTGTCCCTTTAATTTTTAATATGCTCATATATTTACTGGAATGCAAATACCTTCCCTGGTACCGAGGAGTGGACTATAAGTTTCTTTATTATGTCACTTATGGGCAGTTTTATACATGTGTAACAGCGCCACCTAATGGTGAGAGCATTGTTATCCACTGCTAGAGAATATTGATACTAGTTTCCTATACTGCATAGCTTTCTACTCAAGGTTTGTTGTTGTGGACATTTAATTGATGTGCCTGAACTATCATTTTTTTTAAATGTTTTTTTCTAAAATATTTAAATTAAAAAATCGTCAAATATAGCAGCTTTAGTAAAATGTTTTGCAAATGTGTAAAATGTATCAGAATGCAACAAAAAATGTTCTATTTGTGACAGCAATTAGCAAGCAGATTGATTTTATGTATTGCTGACCCCTATGAGCAAATCAAAACTAATTTAGCTCTGTGTACTTCACGGAAACTATGTAGCTTTAAAGGGACACTGAACCCAATTTTTTTCTTTTTGTGATTCAGATAAAGCATGCAAATTTAAGCAACTTTCTAATTTACTCCTATTATCTCTTGGTATCTTTATTTGAAATGCAAGAATGTAAGTTTAGATGCCCGCCCATTTTTGGTGAACAACTTGGGTTGTTATTGCTGATTCACCCACCAATAAACAAGCTTTGTCCAGCATTCTGAACCCAAAAAAATAGCTTAGATGCCTTCTTTTTCAAATAAAGATAGCAAGAGAATGAAGAAAAAATGATAATAGGAGTAAATTAGAAAGTTGCTTAAAATTGCATGCTCTATCTGAATCACAAAAGAAAAAGTTTGTTCAGTGTCCCTTTAACCCCTTAACGACCAACGACGTATGGATGTAAATTGCATGCTCTATCTGAATCACAAAAGAAAAAATTTGGGTTCAGTGGCCCTTTAACCCCTTAACGACCAACGACGTACCCCGTACATTGTTGGTCTTTGAAAGCGGTGGAAACAATCCTGATCGCTTCCAGCCGCTTTCATGTTATTGCAGTGATGCCTCGATATTAAGGAGTCCTGCAATAACACTTTTTAGCAGTCCGATGCAGAGAGAGCCACTCTGTGGCCCTATCTGCATCGGTCATCGATGGTCGTGATCGTTGGTGGGTGGGAGCTGAGGCGGGTGGGCGGCCATTGATGAAGGAGGGGGGCGGTATCGCGTGTGGTTGCGCACACGGGAGCGTGGGCGGGTGGGAACCCTACACTATGGGACAAGTGTAAGGTGGGACTCTGTGGGGGAGAGGACTGGGGAGGGTGGAAATGTTAAATACAGAAGTAAGGTGGCCCAATATACAATTGCTGGTTTCCCAAATTGTAGGAGTCAAAGAGACAAAAAAATTATATATATATATATTAATATATACACAATATATTGTGCGTTTAAAAAATGGGGTACTGTGTACTTCTGTTATATATGATCAGGGAAGTTGGGGGCTAAGGGGGGATCCTACACAGCATATTTTTTTATTTTTTTTTAAACCTCCCCCTCCCAAAAAAAAATATTATTTTTTTTTTGGTACTGGCAGGCTTTCTGCCAGTACTTAAGATGGCGGGACAATTGTGGGGTGGGGGAGGGAAGAGAGCTGTTAGGGAGGGATCAGGGGGTGTGATGTGTCAGGTGGAAGTCTGATCTCTACACTTCAGCTAAAGTTAACCCTGCAAGCTCCCTACAAGCTACCTAATTAACCCCTTCACGGCTAGACACAATACACGTGTGATGCGCAGCAGCATTTACCAGCCTTCTAATTACCAAAAAGCAACGCCAAAGCCATATAAGTCTGCTATTTCTGAACAAAGGGGATCCCAGAGAAGCATTTACAACCATTTGTGCCATAATTGCACAAGCTGTTTGTAAATAATTTCAGTGAGAAACCTAAAGTGTAAGGTGGGACTCTGTGGGGGAGAGGACTGGGGAGGGTGGAAATGTTAAATACAGAAGTAAGGTGGCCCAATATACAATTGCTGGTTTCCCAAATTGTAGGAGTCAAAGAGACAAAAAAATTATATATATATATATATATATATATATATATATATATATATATATATATATATACACAATATATTGTGCGTTTAAAAAATGGGGTACTGTGTACTTCTGTTATATATGACCCATACTCAAGTAAATATTTATAAAATAAATGAATTTATTACTATATCTGTAAGCTTACAATATTAATTGAAACAATGCATAAAATCAGATATTGCACGGGATTCAGTGGGGGAGAGGACTGGGGAAGGTGGAAAATGTTAAATTAAGCGCTCTGGGAGAGGGTGGGGGGTTGGATGTTGAAGGGGGGCAGCTACACTACAGAAAATATACAGTATTTTTTTTAAATTAAAAAAAAACAAAACATTTTATTTAAAACTTGGTACTGGCAGACAGCTGCCAGTTCCCAATAGGGCACACAATAAGAAAGGGGAGGGGTAGAGAGCTGTTTGGGGGGATAAGGGAAGTTGGGGGCTAAGGGGGGATCCTACACAGCATATATTTTTTTTTTTTTTTAAACCTCCCCCTCCCAAAAAAAAAATATATATTTTTTTTTGGTACTGGCAGGCTTTCTGCCAGTACTTAAGATGGCGGGACAATTGTGGGGTGGGGGAGGGAAGAGAGCTGTTTGGGAGGGATCAGGGGGTGTGATGTGTCAGGTGGAAGTCTGATCTCTACACTTCAGCTAAAGTTAACCCTGCAAGCTCCCTACAAGCTACCTAATTAACCCCTTCACTGCTAGACACAATACACGTGTGATGCGCAGCGGCATTTACCAGCCTTCTAATTACCAAAAAGCAACGCCAAAGCCATATAAGTCTGCTATTTCTGAACAAAGGGGATCCCAGAGAAGCATTTACAACCATTTGTGCCATAATTGCACAAGCTGTTTGTAAATAATTTCAGTGAGAAACCTAAAGTTTGTGAAAAAATTTGTGAAGAAGTGAACAATTTTTTTTTATTTGATCGCATTTGGCGGTGAAATGGTGGCATGAAATATACCAAAATGGGCCTAGATCAATACTTTGGGTTGTCTTCTAAAAAAAATATATACATGTCTAGGGATATTCAGGGATTCCAGACAGATATCAGTGTTCCAATGTAACTATCGCTAATTTTGAAAAAAAAAAAAAGGGGTTTGAAAATAGTAAAGTGCTACTTGTATTCATTGCCCTATAACTTGCAAAAAAAGCAAAGAACATGTAAACATTGAGTATTTCTAAACTCAGGACAAAATTTAGAAACTATTAAAGGGACACTGTACTCAAATTTTTTCTTTTGTGATTCAGATTGAGCATGCAATTTTAAGCAACTTTCTAATTTACTCCTATTATCAATTTTTCTTCGTTCTCTTGCTATCTTTATTTGAAAAAGAAGGCATCTAAGCTTTTTTTGGGTTCAGTACTCTGGACAGCAGTTTTTGATTGGTGGATGAATTTATCCACCAATCAGCAAGGGCAACCCAGGTTGTTCACAAAAAATGGGCCGGCATCTAAACTTACATTCTTGCATTTCAAATAAAGATACCAAGAGAATGAAGAAAATTTGATAATAGGAGTAAATTAGAAAGTTGCTTAAAATTTCATGCTCAATCTGAATCACAAAACAAAAAATTTGAGTACAGTGTCCCTTTAAGCATGGGTGTTTTTTGGTGGTTGTAGATGTGGAACAGATTTTGGGGGTCAAAGTTAGAAAAAGTGTGTATTTTTTCCTCATATTTTATAAAAAAAAATTATAGTAAATTATAAGATTTGATGAAAATAATGGTATCTTTAGAAAGTCCATTTAATGGCGAGAAAAACAGTATATAATATGTGTGGGTACAGTAAATTAGTAAGAGGAAAATTATAGCTAAAAACAAACACCGCAAAAATATAAATATAGCCTTGGTCCCAAACGGTCAGAAAATGGAAAAGTGCAAATCATATATGTTTGTTTATGCAAGCCCATCTACATGTCTGCCATTGGTGGTATGGTAGTTGGTAACTTAGCTCCTAGGAACACCTGGGCTTGGACTCTGTTATCAGTGCTATTTATTATTAGATGCTATGCTATGTCCAGCTTATATGTGCTATAGATGATTTGTGTCACTTAAAACTACATAGTTTCCCTGAAGTACACAGAGCTACATTTCTTTTGCTTTGCTCCATATTGGTAATATTGATAAGTTTCTGTCCGATACCGATTATTTCAGAAATTTCAAATATCAGCCCTAATAATCGGCCGCTCCGATATATCGGTCTACCCCTACCTTTAATATATATAAACACATACATACATGCAGGAGCATAACTAAAGGAGTCACAGAGGTCTCAATTGAGACTGAGCCCACACCTTTGGGGGGCCAATTTGGGACCTGCAACCAGTAGTGACTTCACTCTATCCACCATTATGTCTTGCCTCTCAGTGTGCCCTTCTGGAAACCTGACTCACAGTTTTAGAAAAGTACATGGATTTGCCTTTAGAATATAGTGGCAGGCTTTCCAAGATGGCCGCTACAGTGTTGCTGTACAGGAAGGCTGTGCATATCCTCTGGCACAGTCTAACTCAGGCATCCTCAAACTTGGCCCGCCAAAGGTTTTGGAACTACATTTCCCATGATGCTCAGCCAGCTGATATGCTGGCTGAGCATCATGGGAAATGTAGTTCCAAAACCTCTGGAGGGCCAAGTTTGAGGATGTCTGGTCTAACTAACTAAAGGGGGAAGGATAACTGACATTCATAAAGAAGCAGGTCATCTGTCTCCTATGTGGCTGCAGGCTCACCTTTTACAGATTGCAATCAGCCAGAAAAGGAGCTTTTGAAATGTGGGCCTTTTCCCTGGGGCCCAGCCAGGTCTAGTTATGCCCCTGTATATATGTATATGTGTGTGCCTGTTTTAATTGCAAAACATTTCAAGAAAAATATGGAAAAAGCAGAAAAAAAGATCTACTTACCCACTGGATTTTCATTCTCTGTAGATTCTTTTGTCTCCTCTTCTTTTGTTGAATCCTTCACAGGTTCATGTTCTTTCTCTGTTTTCATTGCCTCTTCTTTAGTGCTATCAGAATCTTCAGCACTTTTATCCACTAAAGCAATAAATAATATTGTCTCATTCAAATATCTTATTTTGCGGGATTCTTCTTTATTAATTAATTCAAGTTTTTTTTTGGCAAAGAACCTTCAACTGTATATATACAGCAACTAAGATTTTTTTAAAGGGATATTGAACTAAAAATATCTGTCATTGAGACGTGTAATTTATTGCTGTGGCCTTAAAGCTGTTTAAATTAAATTGCTTTTACTTAATATTTATGCAGGCAATTCAAATGTCAAAATGTTTAAATACTGATCTTTCATATATTTGATAGAACATAATTGAGTATAATGCCCCTTTAAAGGGACATTGTCCTCAGGCAATCAGTTGATAAGAGTATATTGTATTCAAAGATGCTGATTAAACACCTTTTAACATAGGCAGAAATCTCTGTCTCTCCCACCCCCAGTGGAATGTTGACTTCTGCTGCTGCTCTTGTTTACATAGCTTTACTATATCCAATACTGTAGTTATTAAGTTTTCAGTATAGTTAAATGTTTCAACAGACATAAGCAGCAATTTTGAAATGTCAAAATAAAATTAAATGTTAGTAAGCACTTTAATGCACTCCAGCAAATAAAATAGATCACTGGGAACACATTAAAGGGCAGAACGTTTTTACAGTGTCCCTTTAATACAGAATAGGAAACAATCTGGGTTGATGTTTATTTAGGGTTGCAGAGATTAAAATAAAATAAAGGTAAGTCTGAGGCTTTTAATTAGAGAACTAGGTTGAACCCTAGTTCCTACTTAGCCTTTACTAATTGCCATTCTAATTTTCCAGAAATGTCCAACAGTATGTGGACACCTGACCATAACACCTGTGTGGGATTGTTGGACATCCCATTCCAAATCCATGGACATTAATATAGAGTTGCCCCCCCCCCCTTTGCAGCAATAACAGTCACCACTCTTCTAGGGAGGCTTTTCACAAGATTTTGTTGTGTATCTGTTGGAATTTGTTTCCGTCCAGACAAATGACCCATTATACTGCTAATGTTTGTCTATGGATATTTCATGTGTGGCTGAAACACCTTAACTCAATAATTAGTAGGTGTGTCCACATACATTTGGCCATATAGTGTAAATTTAATAAAGCATATGATTATGATTTATTGGAGCAGCATTAAGCCTCAATTCACGTATCTTGCACCTCAAGTACTCCCACATTGTTGTGCTTTAATGATCACAAACAACTCCTACAATAGTTCAACTTTGATTAGCTGCCACACTTGCTGCACACAAGGGAACGTTGATTGAAAAGATGTTTACTATAACCAACCAGCCAGACGCCTCAGTAAAGCTTCCCTAAGAAGTTGCCTATTGATAAATCTATATCTGACAAACTTACTAGATCTGAACATATGAATTCAGTGAAACATTATACTTTTTAAAACAACAGTTGTAACTAAAAAAACATTTATACGGCAAGAAAAATAAAAAAACAATATCAAACCTTTAAAGTCTTGTAAGCAAAAAAAAACTCCAAAAAACTAAATTGGTATAAATAACAATAAAACAATAGATCGTGCACAAACAATATTGTACAATAGAAATAGAATATATTTATTAAAACATAAAGAGCTCGATTATTAGGGGAAAAAAACGGCACTGAAAAATGCCTTTACATTGCACTCTATAGGAACTGTGCTTATATACATATATACAGTGGGGCAAAAAAGTATTTAGTCAGCCACCAATTGTGCAAGTTCTCCCACTTAAGAAGATGAGAGAAGCCTGTAATTTTCATCATAGGTATATCTCAACTATGAGAGACAAAATGTGGAAACAAATCCAGACAATCACATTGGGGCCTAGTTATCAAGCCGTCAACCTCAAATACGCTGGAATTCCGCAGCGTATTTGTGGCGAGGCTGATTCGCCTTAGTTATCAAAGGCTCGAGACAGGCAAAAGTAGAATTTTGTGACGTAAGCTTCGATCCGCCGGACTCAGTCCGACACAGATCGATTCTTACGTCACTCCAGATGTTCCGCACACAAGTGCGGCACAATCTCACTACTTTTGCTAGTTATCAAAAAACTAGCAGGTACGCTCGGCACTTTTACGGCCCAGCGTACCTGGTTTTCAAAGCGCCAGCCTGGAGGCGGCGGATCCCATAGGAATCAATGGGAGTCTGACCATAGCGAAAGTACAAGTTCGCTGCTGACAGACATCCCATTGATTCCTATGGGAGATGTCTGCACCTAACACCTTAACATGTACCCCGAGTCTAAACACCCCTAATCTGTCCCCCCTACACCGCCGCAAGTAAATAAAGTTATTACCCCCTAAACCGCCGCTCCCGGAGCCCACCGCAAGCTACTCTATACATATTAACCCCTAAACCGCCGCTCCCGGAGCCCACCGCCACCTACATTATACCTATTAACCCCTATCCTGCCCCCCTATACCGCCGCCCTCTATAATAACGTTATTAACCCCTAAACCTAAGTCTAACACTAACCCTAACGCCCCCCTTTTTAAAACTAAATGCTTACCTGTAAAATAAACCCTAATATAGCTACAATATAAATAATAATTATATTGTAGCTATCTTAGGATCTATTTTTATTTTACAGGCAAATTTCAATTTATTTTAACTAGGTACAATAGCTATTGAATAGTTAATAACTATTTAATAGCTTACCTAGCTAAAATAAAGAGAAATTAACCTGTAAAATAAAAACTAACCTAACCTAACAATTACACCTAACACTACACTATACTTTAATAAATTATTTCTATTTAAAACTAAATACTTACCTGTAAAATAAACCCTAATATAGCTACAATATAAATAATAATTATATTGTAGCTATCTTCGGATTTATATTTATTTTACAGGTAACTTTGTATTTATTTTAGCTAGTTAGAATAGTTATTAAATAGTTATTAACTATTTAATAACTACCTAGCTAAAAGAAATACAAAATTACCTGTAAAATAAATGCTAACCTAAGTTACAATTAAACCTAATACTACACTATCATTAAATTAATTAAATAAACTACCTACAAATAACTACAATTAAATACAATTACATAAACTAACTAAAGTACAAAAAATAAAAAAAGCTAAGTTACAGAAAATAAAAAAATAAGTTACAAACATTTTACAAATATTACAACAATTTTATGCTACTTACACCTAATCTAAGCCCCCTAATAAAATAACAAACCCCCCAAAATAAAAAAATGCCCTACCCTATTCTAAATTAAATAAAGTTCAACGCTCTTTTACCTTACCAGCCCTTAAAAGGGCCATTTGTGGGGGCATGCCCCCAAAAGTTCAGCTCTTTTGCCTGTAAATGAAAAATACAAACCCCCCCAACATTAAAACCCACCACCCACATACCCCTAATCTAACCCAAACCCCCCTTACAAAAACCTAACACTAATCCCCTGAAGATCATCCTACCTTGAGTCGTCTTCACTCAGCCGAGCAGCGATGGAACCCAAGTGGACATCCGGACCGGCAGAAGTGATCATCCAAGGGGCGCTGAAGAAATCTTCCATCCGATGAAGTCATCATCCAGGCGGCGCTGAAGAAGTCTTCGATCCGGGCGATGTCATCTTCCAAGCCGGGTCTTGAATCTTCCTTCCGCCGCCGCGGAACATCCTTCTTCACCGACGGACTACGACGAATGAAGGCTCCTTTAAGGGACGTCATCCAAGATGGCGTCCCCTCAATTCCGATTGGCTGATAGGATTCTATCAGCCAATCGGAATTAAGGTAGGAAAAATCTGATTGGCTGATGGAATCAGCCAGATTCAAGTTCAATCCGATTGGCTGATCCAATCAGCCAATCAGATTGAGCTCGCATTCTATTGGCTGTTCCGATCAGCCAATAGAATGCGAGCTCAATCTGATTGGCTGATTGGATCAGCCAATCGGATTGAACTTGAATCTGATTGGCTGATTCCATCAGCCAATCAGATTTTTCCTACCTTAATTCCGATTGGCTGATAGAATCCTATCAGCCAATCGGAATTGAGGGGACGCCATCTTGGATGACGTCCCTTAAAGGAGCCTTCATTCGTCGTAGTCCGTCGGTGAAGAAGGATGTTCCGCGGCGGCGGAAGGAAGATTCAAGACCCGGCTTGGAAGATGACATCGCCCGGATCGAAGACTTCTTCAGCGCCGCCTGGATGATGACTTAATCGGATGGAAGATTTCTTCAGCGCCCCTTGGATGATCATTTCTGCCGGTCCGGATGTCCACTTGGGTTCCATCGCTGCTCGGCTGAGTGAAGACGACTCAAGGTAGGATGATCTTCAGGGGATTAGTGTTAGGTTTTTGTAAGGGGGGTTTGGGTTAGATTAGGGGTATGTGGGTGGTGGGTTTTAATGTTGGGGGGGGTTTGTATTTTTCATTTACAGGCAAAAGAGCTGAACTTTTGGGGGCATGCCCCCACAAATGGCCCTTTTAAGGGCTGGTAAGGTAAAAGAGCGTTGAACTTTATTTAATTTATAATAGGGTAGGGCATTTTTTTATTTTGGGGGGGTTTGTTATTTTATTAGGGGGCTTAGATTAGGTGTAAGTAGCTTAAAATTGTTGTAATATTTGTAAAATGTTTGTAACTTATTTTTTTATTTTCTGTAACTTAGCTTTTTTTATTTTTTGTACTTTAGTTAGTTTATGTAATTGTATTTAATTGTAGTTATTTGTAGGTAGTTTTTTTAATTAATTTAATGATAGTGTAGTATTAGGTTTAATTGTAACTTAGGTTAGGATTTATTTTACAGGTAATTTTGTATTTCTTTTAGCTAGGTAGTTATTAAATAAACTATTTAATAACTATTCTAACTAGCTAAAATAAATACAAAGTTAACTGTAAAATAAATATAAATCCTAAGATAGCTACAATGTAATTATTAATTACATTGTAGCTATCTTAGGGTTTATTTTACAGGTAAGTATTTAGTTTTAAATAGGAATAATTAGTATAGTGTAGTGTTAGGTGTAATTGTAACTTAGGTTAGTTTTTATTTTACAGGTAAATTTCTCTTTATTTTAGCTAGGTAAGCTATTAAATAGTTAATAACTATTTAATAGCTATTGTACCTAGTTAAAATAAATTGAAAGTTGCCTGTAAAATAAAAATAAATCCTAAGATAGCTACAATATAATTATTATTTATATTGTAGCTATATTAGGGTTTATTTTAAAGGTAAGTATTTAGTTTTAAATAGGATTAATTTAGTTAATAAGAGAAATATTATTTAGATTTATTTAATTAATATTTAAGTTAGGGGGCGTTAGGGTTAGTGTTAGACTTAGGTTTAGGGGTTAATAAATTTATTACAGTGGCGTCGTCGTAATGGGGGGCAGGATAGGGGTTAATAAATTTATTATAGGTGGCGACGGTGTAGGGGGGGCAGGATAGGGGTTAATAAATTTATTATAGGTTGCGGCGGGTTCAGGGAGCGGCGGTTTACGGGTTAAACTATTTATTTAGTTGCGTCGAGGTGCGGGATCAGCAGGATAGGGGTTAATAATTTTATTATAGAGGGCGACAGTATAGGGGGGGCAGGATAGGGGTTACTAGGTATAATGTAGGTGGCGGTGGGCTCCAGGAGCGGCGGTTTAGGGGTTAATACATTTATAAGAGTTGCGGCAGGGTCTAGGAGCGGCGGTTTAGGGGTTAGTAACTTTATTGAGTTGCGGGAGGCTCCGGGGGCGCCGGTATAGGGGGTAGAACAGTGTAGTTTAGTGTGAGTGCTTAGTGACAGGCTAGCAATAAAGCTGGGAAAAAGCCGAAGAGCAGCGAGATCGGATGAGTGATAACTGTCACAGTCCGCTGCTCATCGCCCCGCGGCTTTTTGACAGCTTTATTTGATAACTTAGGCATATTTTTTCAGGTCCGCGGCGGCGAAGGTAGGCGAGCTTAGGCGGGCGTATTGGGCCGGCGAAGCCAGAAAAGTAGACGGCTTGATAACTACCCCCCATTGTCTGATTTGGAAAGAATTTATTTGCAAATTATGGTGGAAAATAAGTATTTGGTCAATATCAAAAGTTCATCTCAATACTTTGTTATATATCCTTTGTTGGCAATGACAGAGGTCAAACATTTTCTGTAAGTCTTCACAAGGTTGTCACACACTGTTGATGGTATGTTGGCCCATTCCTGCATGCAGATCTCCTCTAGAGCAGTGATGTTTTGGGGCTGTCGCTGGGCAACACGGACTTTCAACTCCCTCCAAAGGTTTTCTATGGGGTTGAGATCTGGAGACTGGCTAGGCCACTCCAGGATCTTGAAATGCTTCTTACGAAGCTACTCCTTCGTTGCCCGGGCGGTGTGTTTGGGATAATTGTCATGCTGAAAGACCCAGCCACATTTCATCTTCAATGCCCTTGCTGATGGAAGGAGGTTTGCACTCAAAATCTCATGATACATGGCCCCATTCATTCTTTCATGTACACGGATCAGTCGTCCTATTCCCTTTGCAGAGAAACAGCCCCAAAGCATGATGTTGCCACCCCCATGCTTCACAGTAGGTATGGTGTTCTTTGGTTGCAACTCAGCATTCTCTCTTCTCCAAACATGACTAGTTGTGTTTCTACCAAACAGTTCTACTTTGGTTTCATCTGACCATATAACATTCTCCCAATCCGCTTCTGAATCATCCAAATGCTCTCTAGCATACTTCAGACGGACCCGGACATGTACTGGAGTAAGCAGGGGGACACGTCTGGCACTGCAGGATCTGAATCCCTGGCGGCGTAGTGTGTTACTGATGGTAGCCTTTCTTACGTTGGTCCCAGCTCTCTGCAGGTCATTCACTAGGTCCCCCCGTGTAGTTCTGGGATGTTTGCTCACCGTTCTTGTGATCATTTTGACCCCACGGGGTGAGATCTTGTGTGGTGCCCCAGATCGAGGGAGATTATCAGTGGTCTTGTATGTCTTCCATTTTCTAATTATTGCTCCCACAGTTGATTTCTTCACACCAAGCTGCTTGCCTATTGCAGATTCAGTCTTCCTAGCCTGGTGCAGGTCTACAATTTTGTTTCTGGTGTCCTTCGACAGCTCTTTGGTCTTCACCATAGTGGAGTTTGGAGTGTGACTGTTTGAGGGTGTGCAACCAGAGCAATGAGCAGCAACGATGAGATAAAATAAAACGTAGCTTTTATTGATGCAAAGGCATTAAAAAGTTCATGGAGGTGCAAAGATACAAGTGAAATATGACAGTATACGCGTTTCGGCGTTGTGCCGTAATCACTACTGCTAAAGAACACTCAATGAGCTTAACTTAAAAAGGGTGTGTAAACCCCCTATTGGTTAAAACATATTCAAATAAGGATACTCCTTCATGACATCACACAATTGTATCTAATGAGACACTGAACCTGTCAGAATAATTGTCTAACACAACAAACAATAATAAGATCAACCCTAGGTCCTAGAGCTCATATGTTGCTATATGTATGTATACACACAACCATCCTGTTGCAATGATTAACATTCATTTATAGAAAAGTGTATAGAACAAAATGAGCAAAATAGACATCAATCCTGCATATGCAAATCTTGATAGATTTTGTTATAGTAAACACAGGTTGATAAAGCCCAAGATTAGTGATGCTGCAATATAAAAAAGACATACATGAATATGAATATAGATATATAAACATCCATGTTGACTGTTAAATATAGAAATAAGACATGGCAACAAAAAAGATTTTTTATATATAAATTGGGCAATGATTGTCTGTTATATTCACAGTATGTTGGTGTTCTAAAGGACTCTAACTGAATGTAATAGAACCGAAACCTTTATGTATATAAGTGGTAAAAATAACACATAGATATATGTATAATGTTACCACTAAAAGAGGAATATTACGCAAACAGCAAACCTGGTTGTATGGGTTATAGGATGATGTCCCTATATTAGATGGATTATTCCCAATAATTGATTAAATCGTACTCAGCATTGAGGCCAAGTGGTAGTTTGGTGGAAAGTTTAAAAATCCAAAGCATCTCATGCTTTTCAAGGAGCTTTTGTCTATCCCCACCCCTTTTAGGAGTTGGTATATGATCTATGGCTTGCCACTTGAAAGAGGCATCATCTTTGTTGTGTTTGGTACAGAAGTGTTGGACTATAGGCGATGATGATTTCCCCACTCTAATGGTGGATAAATGTTCCCAGATACGAGACCTTATGTCCCGTGTCGTGAGCCCTACGTACTGAACCTTGCACAAAGTGCAAGTTATGAGATATATTACAAAATGGGATGTACAATTTAGGCAAAAGTTTATCTCATATGTACGTTGTGTGACGCAGGACGTGAATGTGTCAGATGTAGTTATATAGTCACACGGTTTACACCTACTACTCCCACACCTGAACATGCCCTTGTGGGTGAGCCATGAGCTCACTGTTGCCCGAGGGTGACTCAAAACAGTAGGTGATAGGTAATTGCCAAGAGTTTTATTCCGGCGATAAAAACACCCCATCCCTTCAGCCACACAGTTGGTCAGTTTATCGTCTGCTACAAGGAGTTTGAAGTGTTTTTTAACAATACTACATACTTCATTATAGTCAGTACTGTAATCAGTCACAAACGTTACTTTGTTGGTATTGAATGTTGATTTTTTGTTATTTACTGTTTTTTTCTCATGTAACATGGGTGTTCGATCCATACACTGTACCTCCCTAGCTGCCCTGTTGATGACTTTTTTCGGGTACCCCCGATTTTTCAAACGATCTACAAGATCTGTTTGATGTTCCATGTACACTTTTTCTGTCGAGCAATTTCTCTTTGCTCTTATCATCTGGCCCTTGGCTATGGAGTATAATACACTTTTGGGGTGGCAACTTTTAGCGTGTAGAACTGCATTGCCTGAAATAGGCTTTCTATAAATGCATGTCTCAATTTTACCTGTAGTTTTACCACAAAGAGTTATATCCAAAAAATTGATGGTATCCCTGTGTATTTCATGGGTGAATTTTAAATTTAGATCATTTTTGTTGATGTAAGCCAAAAAATTGATCAAATCTCCAGCATTGCCTTGCCAAATTAACAGCAGGTCGTCGATGAAGCGACCGTAGTATGCAATGCTCTGTCTGAAGGGGTTTCCATCTCCATAGACGTGGGACAGCTCCCACCAACCCATGTATAGGTTGGCGTAAGAGGGTGCGAATTTCGCACCCATAGCTGTCCCACATCTCTGGAGATAGAAAACAGAATTTATGTTTACCTGATAAATTACTTTCTCCAACGGTGTGTCCGGTCCACGGCGTCATCCTTACTTGTGGGATATTCTCTTCCCCAACAGGAAATGGCAAAGAGCCCAGCAAAGCTGGTCACATGATCCCTCCTAGGCTCCGCCTACCCCAGTCATTCGACCGACGTTAAGGAGGAATATTTGCATAGGAGAAACCATATGATACCGTGGTGACTGTAGTTAAAGAAAATAAATTATCAGACCTGATTAAAAAACCAGGGCGGGCCGTGGACCGGACACACCGTTGGAGAAAGTAATTTATCAGGTAAACATAAATTCTGTTTTCTCCAACATAGGTGTGTCCGGTCCACGGCGTCATCCTTACTTGTGGGAACCAATACCAAAGCTTTAGGACACGGATGAAGGGAGGGAGCAAATCAGGTCACCTAAATGGAAGGCACCACGGCTTGCAAAACCTTTCTCCCAAAAAATAGCCTCAGAAGAAGCAAAAGTATCAAACTTGTAAAATTTGGTAAAAGTGTGCAGTGAAGACCAAGTCGCTGCCCTACATATCTGATCAACAGAAGCCTCGTTCTTGAAGGCCCATGTGGAAGCCACAGCCCTAGTGGAATGAGCTGTGATTCTTTCAGGAGGCTGCCGTCCGGCAGTCTCGTAAGCCAATCTGATGATGCTTTTAATCCAAAAAGAGAGAGAGGTAGAAGTTGCTTTTTGACCTCTCCTGTTACCAGAATAAACAACAAACAAGGAAGATGTTTGTCTACAATCCTTTGCAGCATCTAAATAGAATTTTAGAGCGCGAACAACATCCAAATTGTGCAACAAACGTTCCTTCTTCGAAACTGGTTTCGGACACAAAGAAGGCACGACTATCTCCTGGTTAATGTTATTGTTAGAAACAACTTTTGGAAGAAAACCAGGTTTAGTACGTAAAACCACCTTATCTGCATGGAACACCAGATAAGGAGGAGAACACTGCAGAGCAGATAATTCTGAAACTCTTCTAGCGGAAGAAATTGCAGCCAAAAACACAACTTTCCAAGATAATAACTTAATATCAACGGAATGTAAGGGTTCAAACGGAACCCCCTGAAGAACTGAAAGAACTAAGTTGAGACTCCAAGGAGGAGTCAAAGGTTTGTAAACAGGCTTGATTCTAACCAGAGCCTGAACAAAGGCTTGAACATCTGGCACAGCTGCCAGCTCTTTGTGAAGTAACACAGACAAGGCAGAAATCTGTCCCTTCAAGGAACTTGCAGATAATCCTTTCTCCAATCCTTCTTGAAGAAAGGATAGAATCCTAGGAATCTTTACCTTGTCCCAAGGGAATCCTTTAGATTCACACCAACAGATATATTTTTTCCATATTTTGTGGTAAATTTTTCTAGTTACAGGCTTTCTGGCCTGAACAAGAGTATCAATAACAGAATCTGAGAACCCTCGCTTTGATAAGATCAAGCGTTCAATCTCCAAGCAGTCAGCTGGAGTAGGACCAGATTCGGATGTTCGAACGGACCTTGAACAAGAAGGTCTCGTCTCAAAGGTAGCTTCCATGGTGGAGCCGATGACATATTCACCAGATCTGCCTACCAAGTCCTGCGTGGTTACGCAGGAGCTATCAAGATCACCTACGCCCTCTCCTGATTGATCCTGGCTACCAGCCTGGGGATGAGAGGAAACGGCGGGAATACATAAGCTAGGTTGAAGGTCCAAGGTGCTACTAGTGCATCTACTAGAGTCGCCTTGGGATCCCTGGATCTGGACCCGTAGCAAGGAACCTTGAAGTTCTGACGAGAGGCCATCAGATCCATGTCTGGAATGCCCCACAGTTGAGTGATTTGGGCAAAGATTTCCGGATGGAGTTCCCACACCCCCGGATGCAATGTCTGACGAATCAGAAAATCCGCTTCCCAAGTTTCCACTCCTGGGATGTGGATTGCAGACAGGTGGCAGGAGCGAGTCTCCGCCCATTGAATGATTTTGGTCACTTCTTCCATCGCCAGGGAACTCCTTGTTCCCCCCTGATGGTTGATGTACGCAACAGTCGTCATGTTGTCTGATTGAAACCGTATGAACTTGGCCCTCGCTAGCTGAGGCCAAGCCTTGAGAGCATTGAATATCGCTCTCAGTTCCAGAATATTTATCGGTAGAAGAGATTCTTCCCGAGACCAAAGACCCTGAGCTTTCAGGGATCCCCAGACCGCGCCCCAGCCCATCAGACTGGCGTCGGTCGTGACAATGACCCACTCTGGTCTGCGGGAGGTCACCCCTTGCGACAGGTTGTCCAGGGACAGCCACCAACGGAGTGAGTCTCTGGTCCTCTGATTTACTTGTATCTTCGGAGACAAGTCTGTATAGTCCCCATTCCACTGACTGAGCATACACAATTGAAATGGTCTTAGATGAATGCGCGCAAAAGGAACTATGTCCATTGCCGCTACCATCAAACCTATCACTTCCATGCACTGCGCTATGGAAGGAAGAGGAACGGAAGGAAGTATCCGACAAGAGTTTAGAAGTTTTGTTTTTCTGGTCTCTGTCAGAAAAATCCTCATTTCTAAGGAGTCTATTATTGTTCCCAAGAAGGGAACTCTTGTCGACGGAGATAGAGAACTCTTTTCCACGTTCACTTACCATCCGTGAGATCCGAGAAAGGCCAGGACAATGTCCGTGTGAGCCTTTGCTTGAGGAAGGGACGACGCTTGAATCAGAATGTCGTCCAAGTAAGGTACTACAGCAATGCCCCTTGGTCTTAGCACCGCCAGAAGGGACCCTAGTACCTTTGTGAAAATCCTTGGAACAGTGGCTAATCCGAAAGGAAGCGCCACGAACTGGTAATGCTTGTCCAGGAATGCGAACCTTAGGAACCGATGATGTTCCTTGTGGACAGGAATATGTAGATACGCATCCTTTAAATCCACCGTGGTCAAGAATTGACCTTCCTGGATGGAAGGATTGTTCGAATGGTTTCCATTTTGGACGATGGAACCTTGAGAAACTTGTTTAGGATCTTGAGATCTAAGATTGGTCTGAACGTTCCCTCTTTTTTGGGAACTACGAACAGATTGGAGTAGAACCCCATCCCTCGTTCTTTTAATGGAACAGGATGAATCACTTCCAGAAGATAACCTTGTAAGACTATTTCTAGCGCCCAAGGATCCAGAACATCTCTTGCCCAAGCCTGAGTGAAGAGAGAGAGTCTGCCCCCCACCAAATCCGGTCCCGGATCGGGGGCCCGCGTCTCATGCTGTCTTGGGAGCAGTGGCAGGTTTCTTGGCCTGCTTTCCTTTGTTCCAGCCTTGCCTTGGTCTCCAGGCTGGATTGGCTTGAGAAGTATTACCCTCCTGCTTAGAGGACGTAGCACTTGGGGCTGGTCCGTTTCTGCGAAAGGGACGAAAATTAGGTTTATTTTTGGCCTTGAAAGACCTATTCTGAGGAAGGGCGTGGCCCTTGCCCCCAGTGATATCAGAGATAAACTCTTTCAAGTCAGGGCCAAACAGTGTTTTCCCCTTGAAAGGAATGTCAAACAATTTGTTCTTGGAAGACGCATCCGCTGACCAAGATTTTAACCAAAGCGCTCTGCGCGCCACAATAGCAAACCCAGAATTTTTCGCCGCTAACCTAGCCAATTGCAAGGTGGCGTCTAGGGTGAAAGAATTAGCCAATTTAAGAGCACGAATTCTGTCCATAATCTCCTCATAAGAAGAAGAATTACTAATAATCGCCTTTTCTAGCTCATCGCACCAGAAACACGCGGCTGTAGTGACAGGGACAATGCATGCAATTGGTTGTAGAAGGTAACCTTGCTGAACAAACATCTTTTTTAGCAAACCTTCTAATTTTTTATCCATAGGATCTTGGAAAGCACAACTATCTTCTATGGGTATAGTGGTGCGCTTGTTTAGAGTAGAAACCGCCCCCTCGACCTTGGGGACTGTCTGCCATAAGTCCTTTCTGGGGTCGACTATAGGAAACAATTTTTTAAATATGGGGGGAGGTACGAAAGGTACACCGGGCCTGTCCCATTCTTTATTAACAATGTACGCCACCCGCTTGAGTATAGGAAAAGCTTCGGGGGGCCCCGGGGCCTCTAGGAACTTGTCCATTTTACATAGTGTTTCTGGAATGACCAGATAATCACAATCATCCAAATTGGATAACACCTCCTTAAGCAGAGCGCGGAGATGTTCCAACTTAAATTTAAAAGTAATCACATCAGGTTCAGCTTGTTGAGAAATTTTTCCTGAATCTGAAATTTCTCCCTCAGACAAAACCTCCCTGGCCCCCTCAGACTGGTGTAGGGGCCCTTCAGAAACAATATCATCAGCGTCCTCATGCTCTTCAGTATTTTCTAAAACAGAGCAGTCGCGCTTTCGCTGATAAGTGGGCATATTGGCTAAAATGTTTTGATAGAATTATCCATTACAGCCGTTAATTGTTGCATAGTAAGGAGTATTGGCGCGCTAGATGTACTAGGGGCCTCCTGTATGGGCAAAACTGGTGTAGACGAAGGAGGGGATGATGCAGTACCATGCTTACTCCCCTCACTTGAGGAATCATCTTGGGCATCATTTTTACTAAATTTTTTATGACATAAATCACATCTATTTAAATGAGAAGGAACCTTGGCTTCCCCACAGTCAGAACACAATCTATCTGGTAGTTCAGACATGTTAAACAGGCATAAACTTGATAACAAAGCACAAAAAACGTTTTAAAATAAAACCGTTACTGTCACTTTAAATTTTAAACTGAACACACTTTATTACTGCAATTGCGAAAAAGTATGAAGGAATTGTTCAAAATTCACCAAAATTTCACCACAGTGTCTTAAAGCCTTAAAAGTATTGCACACCAAATTTGGAAGCTTTAACCCTTAAAATAACGGAACCGGAGCCGTTTTTATATTTAACCCCTTTACAGTCCCTGGAATCTGCTTTGCTGAGACCCAACCAAGCCCAAAGGGGAATACGATACCAAATAATGCCTTCAGAAAGACTTTTCTATGTATCAGAGCTCCACACACATGCAGCTGCATGTCATGCTGTTCTCAAAAACAAGTGCGCCATACCGGCGCGAAAATGAGGCTCTGACTATGATTAGGGAAAGCCCCAATAGAATAAAGTGTCTAAAACAGTGCCTGCCGATATTATTTTACAAAAAATACCCAGATTAAATGATTCCTCAAGGCTAAATATGTGTAAATATGATCGATTTAGCCCAGAAAATGTCTACAGTCTTAATAAGCCCTTGTGAAGCCTTTATTTACTGTGTGAATAAAAATGGCTTACCGGATCCCATAGGGAAAATGACAGCTTCCAGCATTACATCGTCTTGTTAGAATGTGTCATACCTCAAGCAGCAAAAGACTGCTCACTGTTCCCCCAACTGAAGTTAATTCCTCTCAACAGTCCTGTGTGGAACAGCCATGGATTTTAGTAACGGTTGCTAAAATCATTTTCCTCATACAAACAGAAATCTTCATCTCTTTTCTGTTTCAGAGTAAATAGTACATACCAGCACTATTTTAAAATAACAAACTCTTGATTGAATAATAAAAACTACAGTTAAACACTAAAAAACTCTAAGCCATCTCCGTGGAGATGTTGCCTGTACAACGGCAAAGAGAATGACTGGGGTAGGCGGAGCCTAGGAGGGATCATGTGACCAGCTTTGCTGGGCTCTTTGCCATTTCCTGTTGGGGAAGAGAATATCCCACAAGTAAGGATGACGCCGTGGACCGGACACACCTATGTTGGAGAAAACCCCCTCAAACTCAAAATAGTTGTGGCTTAAAAGAAATGCTGTGACCTCAATCACATATCTTTTGAAATCAGAATCCAAATTAGAATAATGTGTCAGCATGTAATCCATAGCCTCAAGGTCAGATGTATGGGGTATTGAAGAGTATAAAGCTGTGACATCAATAGTTAACCAGTTGCACAAAGAATCCCAAGTCAGGCCTTCCATAACCCTCAAAACATGTTTAGTGTCCTGTAGATAGCTCGGTAGAGCTTTAACCAGAGGGCACAGAATGGCATCAAGCCACTCTGAAAGATGTTCAAAAAGGGATCCGATCCCACTGACTATAGGACGACCAGTGACATTTTCCAGGGACTTATGCACCTTCGGGAGATGGTGGAATACAGGAGTAACTGGAAACTCAATGTATAAATTATCAAAGCTATTTCTGTCCAGAAAACCTTTTTCCAAACCATCATCCAGAAGGTGCATAAGTTCTACCTGAAAACGTTTAGTGGGATTAGTATTGAGGAGTGTGTACTGGATAGGATCGTTCAATTGACGCAAGGCCTCATTCTTATAGTCCGCAGTATCCATGACCACAACAGAGCCCCCCTTATCAGCATTACGTATCACAATTTGATCATTATCCTTTAACTCTTTTAGGGCTATTCTCTCTGAACGTGATAAGATATCAGTAGATTTTTTGCCCTGAAGAGCAAGGTCCCTGAGGTCCTTCTCTACCCTATTATAGAATTTTTCTACAAGGGGGCCTCTGCTGTGGACAGGATAAAACATGGAGGGCTTTTTATAGCCAAAAAATTTGTCAATATGTGCTGTGCCCATATCAGCAGTGCTCTCCCTATCCATAGAATCCAAGGTAATTATATCACAAGTTTCAGAAAACGTAAGATCATTGTTTAAATTTACCCTTGTGATTTTGGAGCCAGGAGAGTCATCTGGGGTGGGTAAGATGTCTTGCTCTGTGTCAGAAAAGTGTTTTTTCAATGTTATATTGCGGACTAAACGATTAATGTCCAACATCGTCTTGAACAAGTCAAATCTAGCAAGTGGTACAAAGCCTAATCCTAGACTTAAAAGTTTGACTTGTGAATCACTCAAGACAATGCTGGATAAATTAATCACACTGAAGGTGCATATTTGTTGTTGGTTCCTTTCAAAGCCCTTGAGGATAACGATTCTGAGCTTTCGGTGTGTTCCCTCCCCCCTTGGGGTTCATGGGGGCTTTGGGAAAAACCTGATCCACTAAGGTATTACTCGTATGGGGCATTTGTGCCTGTTGTAAATCTATTTGATTGTGAGCTGGTACAATTTGAGTGTTTGTATTGCTAGTATTTTTAGATTTAACAGACTGTCCTGTACTTATATATGGTGTCTGTGCCTTCTGTGTGGTAGTGTTTTTCAGAATGCCAGGTCTTGTTTCATTTGAAAGTTCATTGTCTGTGATGTATTTATCATCCCCAGACTCTACATCACTATCTGAAAAAGTAACACATTGGCTGCTATTAGATCTATGATTCCTATTGCGTGACCTACCCCTACTCCTGTTTCTGTTATGCTGTCTGCGAGTATGAAACCTCTGTGTCCTATTCCACACATGTATGGTATCAGTGTCATAATCTGCCTGATCACGTAGGTATTTAACATGCTTTGTATTCATAACCGAGGTTTTAATATTGGCCATAGACTTCCTCAGTACCTCATCAAACCTAGGGTAATCAATTTCATGTTTGCGTGTATTAAGCTCAACTTGGATGGTGTTAATATTCTCTCTCAAATCATTCAACAATTTGTTTTTATATGACATCAACAAAATCATTAATCTTACAGAACATTCATTTAGTATAGTGTTCCAATTATCTATGAACTCAGTGTCATCGGTTTCAAAAGTGGGATATTTAGAGATTCTAAGACCTCTGGGTATCATTTTCATATCTAAATATTTCCCCAGTGTCCATATATCCCACTGCAATCTGGTCTCTTTGGTACACAATTTATCCATTTCTTGGAACAAGTCTGTAAGTGCAAGGTCAGATTTATTTGTTGAAAATATTTTAGCAAGTTCAGTTGGAAGTTCATCCCTAGGACCAACGGGTATCAATGAATAGAATTGTTGTTGTGTCTCCTCCATAATAAAACAACTTCCAATAATTCTTCTAAACTCAAACCCGCAGTGCTGCCCAATAGCACTATATGAAAAATAAATAAACCAAATAGCAGGATGAGCAAGAGATTAATGTGGCTTAGAAATCACTCAGTGTGGTAGATAGTGAGTGTTAATTCAATTTAGAACAACATATACAGAAAGCAAGTAAAAATGTTCCATATCAGCTGGGAAGCTGCTCCTTCATGTGGATACTAATTGCTGTTGCTATCGAATGTCCACGATGGCAGTGGGAAGAATAAATCCCTTGTGCAATTAGAGGAAACAGTACCTGCCAAATAATATATAATATGTCTGTATTTATAAGCCGGCTCAGTGCACTCACCGATCTGTCCTTTCGAAGTCCAGGCTCCGTTACAGATGCTGTCACTCGACCGCCCCGCACCTCAGCTGCTACTTATCTATCCTTTATTCTCCAGTCGTCCCTGCGAAGACCAGGCTTCGTCACAGTGGGTCCCGGTAAAGAAACGCTGCACCGATGTGCAGCCGCTAGCTTCTCTGGAGCCGTCAAAACCGGAAATTACCGCAATACTCTGTGAACCAATGGGGGAGCTGGAAACAGGAGGTGCGTCCGTGGGCTTGTGCGTCTGGGCCAATGCAAATCTCCAGATCTCAATGTTGTGAATTCTCTCACCAAAAAGCCGACTCCACGGCTTGCCACTTAGGAAGTGTTGCTGCTCTTTAGGGCATTAGAAATCCAACCAGAAAGAAAGAGCAATGAGCAGCAACGATGAGATAAAATAGAACGTAACTTTTATTGATGCAAAGGCATTAAAAAGTTCATGGAGGTGCAAAGATACAAGTGAAATATGACAGTATACGCGTTTCGGCGTTGTGCCGTAATCACTACTGCTAAAGAACACTCAATGAGTTTAACTTAAAAAGGGTGTGTAAACCCCCTATTGGTTAAAACATATTCAAATAAGGATACTCCTTCATGACATCACACAATTGTATCTAATGAGACACTGAACCTGTCAGAATAATTGTCTAACACAACAAACAATAATAAGATCAACCCTAGGTCCTAGAGCTCATATGTTGCTATATGTATGTATACACACAACCATCCTGTTGCAATGATTAACATTCATTTATAGAAAAGTGTATAGAACAAAATGAGCAAAATAGACATCAATCCTGCATATGCAAATCTTGATAGATTTTGTTATAGTAAACACAGGTTGATAAAGCCCAAGATTAGTGATGCTGCAATATAAAAAAGACATACATGAATATGAATATAGATATATAAACATCCATGTTGACTGTTAAATATAGAAATAAGACATGGCAACAAAAAAGATTTTTTATATATAAATTGGGCAATGATTATCTGTTATATACACAGTATGTTGGTGTTCTAAAGGACTCTAACTGAATGTAATAGAACCGAAACCTTTATGTATATAAGTGGTAAAAATAACACATAGATATATGTATAATGTTACCACTAAAAGAGGAATACTACGCAGACAGCAAACCTGGTTGTATGGGTTATAGGATGATGTCCCTATATTAGATGGATTATTCCCAATAATTGATTAAATCGTACTCAGCATTGAGGCCAAGTGGTAGTTTGGTGGAAAGTTTAAAAATCCAAAGCATCTCATGCTTTTCAAGGAGCTTTTGTCTATCCCCACCCCTTTTAGGAGTTGGTATATGATCTATGGCTTGCCACTTGAAAGAGGCATCATCTTTGTTTTGTTTGGTACAGAAGTGTTGGACTATAGGCGAGGATGATTTCCCCACTCTAATGGTGGATAAATGTTCCCTGATACGAGACCTTATGTCCCGTGTCGTGAGCCCTACGTACTGAACCTTGCACAAAGTGCAAGTTATGAGATATATTACAAAATGGGATGTACAATTTAGGCAAAAGTTTATCTCATATGTACGTTGTGTGACGCAGGACGTGAATGTGTCAGATGTAGTTATATAGTCACACGGTTTACACCTACTACTCCCACACCTGAACATGCCCTTGTGGGTGAGCCATGAGCTCACTGTTGCCCGAGGGTGGCTCAAAACAGTAGGTGATAGGTAATTGCCAAGAGTTTTATTCCGGCGATAAGAACACCCCATCCCTTCAGCCACACAGTTGGTCAGTTTATCGTCTGCTACAGGAGTTTGAAGTGTTTTTTAACAATACTACATACTTCATTATAGTCAGTACTGTAATCAGTCACAAACGTTACTTTGTTGGTATTGAATGTTGATTTTTTGTTATTTACTGTTTTTTTCTCATGTAACATGGGTGTTCGATCCATACACTGTACCTCCCTAGCTGCCCTGTTGATGACTTTTTTCGGGTACCCCCGATTTTTCAAACGATCTACAAGATCTGTTTGATGTTCCATGTACACTTTTTCTGTCGAGCAATTTCTCTTTGCTCTTATCATCTGGCCCTTGGCTATGGAGTATAATACACTTTTGGGGTGGCAACTTTTAGCGTGTAGAACTGCATTGCCTGAAATAGGCTTTCTATAAATGCATGTCTCAATTTTACCTGTAGTTTTACCACAAAGAGTTATATCCAAAAAATTGATGGTATCCCTGTGTATTTCATGGGTGAATTTTAAATTTAGATCATTTTTGTTGATATAAGCCAAAAAATTGATCAAATCTCCAGCATTGCCTTGCCAAATTAACAGCAGGTCGCTGCAGCGTTTCTTTACCGGGACCCACTGTGACGAAGCCTGGTCTTCGCAGGGACGACTGGAGAATAAAGGATAGATAAGTAGCAGCTGAGGTGCGGGGCGGTCGAGTGACAGCATCTGTAACGGAGCCTGGACTTCGAAAGGACAGATCGGTGAGTGCGCTGAGCCGGCTTATAAATACAGACATATTATATATTATTTGGCAGGTACTGTTTCCTCTAATTGCACAAGGGATTTATTCTTCCCACTGCCATCGTGGACATTCGATAGCAACAGCAATTAGTATCCACATGAAGGAGCAGCTTCCCAGCTGATATGGAACATTTTTACTTGCTTTCTGTATATGTTGTTCTCAATTGAATTAACACTCACTATCTACCACACTGAGTGATTTCTAAGCCACATTAATCTCTTGCTCATCCTGCTATTTGGTTTATTTGTTTGAGGGTGTGGACAGGTGTCTTTTATACTGATAACAAGTTCAAACAGGTGCCATTAATACAGGTAATGAGTGGAGGACAGAGGAGCCTCTTAAAGAAGAAGATACAGGTCTGTGAGAGCCAGAAATCTTGCTTGTTTGTAGGTGACCAAATACTTATTTTCCACCATAATATGCAAATAAATTATTTCCAAATCAGACAATGTGATTGTCTGGATTTGTTTCCACATTTTGTCTCTCATAGTTGAGGTATGCCTATGATGAAAATTACAGGCCTCTCTCATCTTCTTAAGTGGGAGAACTTGCACAATTGCTGGCTGACTAAATACTTTTTTTGTCCCACTGTATATTTATGTATTAATATGTGTATATACCCCCTTCACTGCACTAGTTCTCATGTTGTGCCTCACAGCATAAGAACAGGGCTTCCATTGGAGCCTATGGAAGCGCGCTGTTGTGAGCACAATGATTCTCAGTAATGCAAACGCTAGCTCAAGTTTGCATTGCTGTCAACTTGTAATACCAGAGCACATAAGCGTGCACTGCTATTACTCACGAAAGCTATATTTAGCGCTCCACTTGTAATCTGACCCATATTATGTATAAACAATGTCATATATAATAAATACATAAAAACAAGGATACTTGCATACAATTGGAGATCCACAAATATAACTAATCCACTCACTTAATTTAAGTCTGGCCAGACTTTTAGACAAACAACGTGTTTTGAGGCTCAACCTCTTCATCAGGTCATCAATTATATGCAAGCATCCCTTATATAATGAATAAATATAACATATTCTGCAATGTGAAGAACATTGGAATGTAAAATATTCATATTTTCATGTCGCATTAGCGCACTTGATAATATGCCATTGGGTTTGCGCGCAAGTAGGGTTTTCTTTCATGTAATTGGCAAGAGTCCATGAGCTAGTGACGTATGGGATATACAATCCTACCAGAAGGGGCAAAGTTTCCCAAACCTCAAAATGCCTATAAATACACCCCTCACCACACCCACAATTCAGTTTTACAAACTTTGACTCCTATGGAGGTGGTGAAGTAAGTTTGTGCTAAAATTTCTATGTTGACATGCGCTTCTCAGCATTTTGAAGCCCGATTCCTCTCAGAGTACAGTGAATGTCAGAGGGACGTAGAGAGTATTACCTATTGAATGGAGTGATTTTCCTAACGGGGGTCTATTTCATAGGTTCTCTGTTATCGGCCGTAGAGATTCATCTCCTACCTCCCTTTTCAGATCGACGATATATTCTCATATACCATTATCTCTACTAATAATTGTTTCAGTACTGGTTTGGCTATCTGCTATATGTGGATGGGTGTCTTTGGTAAGTATGTTTTTATTTGTAAAGACACCTCAGCTATGGTTTGGCACTTTATGCATTTATATAAAGTTCTAAATATATGTATTGTACTTATATTTGCCATGAGTCTGGTTCATGTATTTTCTTTTGCAGATTGTCAGTTTCATATTTGGGAAATTTAATATTGAGAAATATTTTCTTACCTGGGGTTTAGTCTTTTTTTCAATTGACTACTTGTTTTAAATTGTGGGCTGTCTTAGGCTCGCGGGTGCGCTAAATGCTACACTTTATTGCGCCATTGTTGCCGTGAGAATTTTTGGGCGCGAAAAGGCACGTCCGTTGACGCTAGTTCATCATTTCCGGCGTCGTAGTTGACGCAGGGGTTCACACAGGGTTGCGTCGTTAGTGACACGAGTGTGTCATTTCCGGACATGGTTGGCGGCAAAAAAAATTTCAGTTACGTTGTGCGTCATACTTGGCGCCAAATTGTTTTTCATTATTTATTGCCCCATTGCTTTTGCCTCTTGCCTTTTTCTATGTCAGAGGGCTATGCTATTTGCATTTTTTCCCATTCCTGAAACTGTCATATAAGGAAATTGATCATTTTGCTTTATATATTGTTTTTTCTTTTACATTCTGCAAGATGTCTCAATCTGATCCTGCCTCAGAAGTATCTGCTGGAACTTTGCTGCCTGACATCGGTTCTACCAAAGCTAAGTGCATTTGTTGTAAACTTGTGGAGATTATATCTCCTAATGTCATTTGTATTAGTTGTCATGATAAACTTTTACATGCAGATAGAGTGTCCATCTGTAATAGTACATTGCCGGTTGCAGTTCCTTCAACTTCTAATGTAAATGATATTCCTATGAATTTTAAATAATTTGTTACTGATTCTATTCAGAAGGCTTTGTCTGCATTTCCACCTTCTAATAAGCGTAAGAGGTCTTTTAAAACTTCTCATTCAGTTGATGAAATGTCAAATAACCGACAACATAATGAATTATCCTCCTCTGATGAGGATCTATCTGATTCAGAAGATCCGTCCTCAGACATTGACACTGACAAATCTACTTATTTATTTAAAATAGAGTATATGCGTTCTTTGTTAAAAGAAGTGTTAATTACTTTGGATATTGAGGAAGCTAGTCCTCTTGATATTAAAACTAGTAAACATTTAATTGCTGTTTCTAAACCTACTGTGGTTACTCCAGAGGTTTTTCCTATTCCTGATGCTATTTCTGACATGATTTCTAAGGAATGGAATAAGCCAGGTACTCCTTTTAATCCTTCTGCAAGGTTTAAAAAATTGTATCCTTTACCAGCGATTGCAATAGAGTTTTGGGAAAAGATCCCCAAAGTTGATGGGGCTATTTCTACTCTTGCTAAACGAACCACTATTCCTATGGAAGATAGTACTTCCTTTAAAGATCCTTTAGATAGGAAGCTTGAATCTTATCTAAGGAAAGCCAATTTATATTCAGGCCATCTTCTTAGGCCTGCAATTACTTTGGCTGATGTTGCAGCTGCTTCAACTTTTTGGTTGGAAAATTCAGCGCAACAAGAATTGGATTCTGTTATATCTAGCATTGTTCGCTTACTGCAACATACTAATCATTTTATTTGTGATACCATTTTTGATATTATCAAAATTGATGTTAGATCCATGTCTTTAGCTATTTTAGCTAGAAGAGCTTTGTGACTTAAATCTTGGAATGCTGATATGACATCTAAGTCTAGATTACTATCTGTTTCTTTCCAAGGTAATAATTTATTTGGTTCTCAGTTGGATTCTATTATTTCAACTGTTAATGGGGGAAAAGGAGTTTTTTTGCCTCAGGATAAAAAAACCTAAGGGTAAATCTAAGGCTTCTAATCGTTTTCGTTCCTTTCGTCAAAATAAGGAACAAAAACCTAATCCTTCCCCCAAGGAATCTGTTTCCAATTGGAAGCCTTCCTCAAATTGGAATAAATCCAAGTCTTTCAAGAAACCAAAATCAGCCCCTAAATCCGCATGAAGGTGCGGCCCTCATTCCAGCACAGCTGGTAGGGGGCAGATTAAGGATTTTCAAGGATGTTTGGATAAATTCTGTCCAAAATCAATGGATTCAGAGCATTGTCTCTCAGGGGTACCGAATAGGATTCAGAGTAAGACCTCCTATGAGAAGATTTTTTCTCTCAAGCATCCCAGTGAATCCAGTAAAAGCTCAGGCTTTGCAAACTATTATAAATAGGGAGAAAATAAGGAGAAGTAGTCCTTATAAAAAGATAGGGAACACTGCACTCTCACATACACATTTAAAGAGACAGAGATATAAATATCTCAAGGTATCAACCTAAGTATTAAGATAAATTGAGCTGAGTGTGGAGCCAGGTGGAAACCCAGAATAAAGACTTGACAACTAGCATGCTTGCAAGGCACTCATAATTTTATTATTTACAAAAAGCAACAAAATTCTTAGTAAAGGTCTGTGACCATAAAAGTAATTTGAAACAAAATTAAATCAAAAATATGAGCTAAAAAGCTAAGTGAGACGTCCCATAGGAAAATAAAGTGTCTAGAAAATGAGTGGCTAAATATAATAGTGACAATGCAACACCTCTATTAGAGGACAACCCCAAAAGAAAGAGTAATATTAGGGTAATGTTGTCATAATAATATAATGAGGATCTATGCAAATCACATAAACATTGAGCCAGAATAATACAATCACAAGAATACTTTAGAATGCATATTTTCCAATTGGAGTGAAATATAAACACAGGAAAAAGCTTTGCACAATCATATGCAGCATACAACTATACCAAGTCTTAAAACACAACACCAACATCAGAGGACAGTCCCAAAGTTAAGGGTCAATACTGTCATGATATAAATATAGGATCTATGTTTTTTAAAGATGGATATTGTATAGTAAATTTTGCATAACTTCTGACAAACAGGATATTAGTAAAGCAGCGGCATTTAGCATGAACACATCACAATTTAAAGGAAGTCCTTCCAAATCTGTTGTAAACAGGCATCCACTTGTATTGCGGGAGGAAAAAATGAAGTAAGTTTCCACTGCCTGTAAAGAACAACACAGTCATAGCATGCACTCACAGCCTTTGCGATGTAAATCAAGAACAGAATCCTTGGTGAGAAGCTGCAAATCCGGTAAATGTTCCTGTGTTGCACAAGATGCAAAACAAAGTAATAATTCATTCCAGCAAGCTGCAATTCTTTGAAGTGTAGTAGGAATTTCCAAAAGACAGGCGTCTCATCAAAGCAATCAGCTGTTGCAACTGCCTACACGTGTTTCATCCCAATGAGTAGCAGGGACTCCTCAGGGCTGATCTCATCAACCTAAACTCAGCCTTTTATAGGCCATATTGGGACACGCCTCTGGGAGTTTCAAAAAAACAAAAAGTGTGTATATACAAAGTGACATTTCATATATAAAATATATTTACAAAATAATAATATTAATTCAAAATAAAAAACATGGTGCTCAGATGCGCATGCAATTCGTTAAAATATAACTAAAAGCCGAATTGAGAAAAATGAGAGCTCCCCCAACGATGCACTGGACACTTAGGGAGGGTCAGCAAGTTACACCTAACAAGACAGTTTGTTATTTTTCTGATTCTTATAAAGGCTAAATAATAAGGAAAGGGATAAAGTATTCTAAGTCAGAAATTAAGTAAATTTAGAAACTTCTATTGTTAAAAGTTTCTTATAGAGACAAGGAAGGGATCGAACCTGTGACCTCAAATCTACTATAAACTAAAAGTCAAATTAAACTAGTATTAACCCACTACTCTAAGCACTATAACCTATATATGATGAAGATCTAACAATTATAGATCTACAACCTTTAAAGTTAAATATACTTATTATCCCAATGTATAACAACTGCATTTAAGTATTCTTAAAAATATTATTAACAGCTGAAAATTTGGAGCTAAACTAGTTATACTGATAGCAAAACAAAGACATATTAGTTCAATTACTATTTTATATTGAACATAAGGGATAGAACCCAGGGTCTAAAGGGTCTATATATCCTAATAACTTAGAAGAACCACAGTCCTAATCCACTAGCCTAAAACCAGTTTCCTTCTGGAGAAGACATTTGTCCTGATCACCTCCTCTCTTATGTGACAAACCAGTATCAATTCCTATGAACTTTAATAGTTCAAAATCTGAATTGTGGCACATCTGAAAATGACGTGCAACACTACTAGTATCTTTGCTACGGTTCTGTGTCTCACTGCTACGCTGTGCTACGGTTCTGTGTCTCACGGCTACACTGTGCTATGGTTCTGTGTCTCACGGCTACGCTGTGCTACGATTATGTGTCTCACGGCTACGCTGTGCTACGATTCTGTGTCTCACGGATACGCTGTGCTACGATTCTGTGTCTCATGGCTACGCTGTGCTATGGTTCTGTGTCTCACGGCTACGCTGTGCTATGGTTCTGTGTCTCACGGCTACGCTGTGCTACGGTTCTGTGTCTCACAGCTACGCTGTGCTACGGTTCTGTGTCTCACGGCTACGCTGTGCTACGGTTCTGTGTCTCAGGGCTACGCTGTGCTATGGTTCTGTGTCTCACGGCTACACTGTGCTATGGTTCTGTGTCTCACAGCTACGCTGTGCTACGGTTCTGTGTCTCACGGCTATGCTGTGCTACGGTTCGGTAACTTGCTGACCCTCCCTAAGTGTCCAGTGCATCGTTGGGGGAGCTCTCATTTTTCTCAATTCGGCTTTTAGTTATATTTTAACGAATTGCATGCGCATCTGAGCACCATGTTTTTTATTTTGAATTAATATTATTATTTTGTAAATATATTTTATATATGAAATGTCACTTTGTATAAACACACTTTTTGTTTTTTTGAAACTCCCAGAGGCGTGTCCCAATATGGCCTATAAAAGGCTGAGTTTAGGTTGATGAGATCAGCCCTGAGGAGTCCCTGCTACTCATTGGGATGAAACACGTGTAGGCAGTTGCAACAGCTGATTGCTTTGATGAGACGCCTGTCTTTTGGAAATTCCTACTACACTTCAAAGAATTGCAGCTTGCTGGAATGAATTATTACTTTGTTTTGCATCTTGTGCAACACAGGAACATTTACCGGATTTGCAGCTTCTCACCAAGGATTCTGTCATTAAATCAATTTCTCCTCCTTGGAGTCTTAATTTGGTTATTATCTGTTATAGTCCCCAAAAATTGTGTTCACAAATTAACACAAAAAAAATAATAATAATAATACAAACAAATGATCATGGTCTTCCTAATAGTGAAGATTAGAATTTTTATGGGCCATTAAAACAATCTGATTTTAATCTTGTATGGTTAGACATAGACAGCAGCTAAACTTGCTGAGGGAATTTTCATTTCTTTACAAAGCAAATTTGATTTGACTTTTAAATTGAATTTGCAACCTCAAATCGCCCTAACATCAAAAATAATCTAGATAATCTAGAATTTCTTCATTTTCAGATTACATTAATTAGTAAAATGATTTCCCTAGAGATGGGTAAAATTAGATTCAAAATTATACCAATGCGGAGAAAAATGCCTCTGGACAAATCTGCCATATGGAGTGTTCGTTTGTGTTACGCTATCAATGAGCAAGTGACATTAAATTTAACTGGAACATGATGTTTTTTTAGAATATATGACAGAGTAAATGCACCCTTTCAGTTATCATTTGCTGCCAAATAAAAAAATGATGTGATTCCTTCATGTAATACTCTCTTGTAATAGTTCTCTTTGAAGTAAAATATATGATGGGGTGTTTTTTTTTTGGGGGGGGGGGCGTTTTGAAAGTTATAAAGATTAAAATAAATGAAAAACAGAGCACCCAAAAGAATATATAATATGGCTGCAAACTGTTTAGCCTTAAAGGGCATTCAAAGATATGTAGCTGCATTTTACCATTATATTAGTTGTTTAAATATTGATGATATAACTGTAAAAGTTTAGCTTCTATAAAGTACTCTAGAGTCTGTAAAGTAATGAGTGCTGCCATGTTTGAAATAGTTTTCTATTTATCTCTGTGTTCTGTTGAAATAGTTTTCTATTTATCTTTGTCATCTATGGAAAACAGATATATAAACCAGGCAATAAAGTAGAGTTTTTGTAAACAAGACTGTTTGTACAGCCTATTTTATTGCCTGTTTTATATCTGTTCCTAATTGTTTGCAGCAGCACAGTGAGATAAGGTTAAAACTTAAAGGGACAGTCTAGACCAAAATAAATTTTATGATTCAGATAGAGAATGTAATTTTAAACAATGTTCAAATTTACTTTTATCATCAATTTTGGAATTGCCATATACCTGACTCTGGTTGTATTACTTCTATTAATAGTACCTATAAGCTCATACTACGTCAGTCTCTGTACTGACAGCTCAGGATGCTAGGCTAACCCCAATATAGTTACTGCTGCTGTAGTGTATATAAGCATTATTGCTGCTTCAATACCACTCAGTTGGACTTTGAACAGCAATCCCTGCCATACTAATTCACACTATATCTATAGGACGGTATATACACTCACATCCATAGATCTCAAGACTTTATACCATATCAACAAGTACATCATACTAGGAGAGTATATGATGTCCCAGCATTCCTTGCTAACCATATGTCAGGGCTCTACTGTATGTAGATTTTTATTTGTAGATTTCTACCTTAATGTATATTGTACCTCCCACTGGGCCTCAATATATGCACTAATACATATATACTCCCATTTCACACCTGGACATGGAATTGACCTAAACTAAATCTCTAGTTTATCCATATAATATCTGACTAATCATCACTAGCATTATACAAGATTAGATCCCTCAGATCTATAACATAAGAACCTTTAATAGTTCTCCAGTAGTTTTTAGCGTACCCCAATTTTTAATTAATTCTATTAAAGTGTTATATTTTTAATGTGTCCTTTTTTTCACGTACACCACACCATATTAGTATACACCAACAAGAGAGTGAGTGCTGTTATATGTACTCTTTTGGTGTAACCGCCTTTGGTTACATAATCTCAATTGCTAGTTCATCTGTGTCATATAGATAACACTGTACTCACGCACGTGGAGTTCAGGTGAGCCAGCTCTGATTGGCTAAAATTGATGTCTGTCAAAAGAACTGAAATAAGGGGGCAGTTTGCAGAGGATTAGATACAAGGTAATCACAGGGGTAAAAAGTGTATTTATATTACTGTGTTGGTTATGCAAAACTAGGGAATGAGTAATAAAATGATTATCTATCTTTTTAAAAATAAATATTCTGGTGTATACTGTCCCTTTAAACGAATAGTCTACAACAAAAATTTTTTTTTTTAAAAGATAGATAATCCCTTTATTATCCATTCCCCAGTTTTGCACAACCAACATGGTAATATTAATATACTTTTTACCTCTGTGATTGTATCTAAGCCTCTGCAGACTGCCCCCTTATCACATGACTATTTGTTTTCTTTTGACTTGCATTTTAGCCAATTAGAGCTTTGTCCTGCACAACTCCACGGGAGTGAGCACAATGTTATATATATGGCACACATGAATTAGCAGTCTCTTGTTGTGAAAAGATAATACACAAGCATGTGATTTCTAATTAACAACAACAAATCTGAAATCTTAAATATAAACCTTCCCCTATCAGATGAACACCAAATTCGAAATGTATGCCCATTTAAATGGCAAAGAACTCTCAAATAATTAGGGATATACCTAACCCCAACACTGACGACCTTTTCAACCTCAACTATAAACCACTCCTATCAAACATAACTGCAGACCTTTTCTCCTGGACTAGAAAATACACATCCTGGGTAGGTAGAATCAATCTTATCAAAATGAGCATCCTCCCGAAAATACTGTACATCCTCCAGACCCTTCCTATCCCTCTACCAAACACCTACTTACCATCATTACAGAAAAAAATATTTGAATTCATCTGGAGAAAAGCTCCGAACTGGGAATAGAAATTACACATGCGGATTCACTAGATATTTTTACAAGTATTCAAAAATCCTCTATCTCTTGTAGATACCTAGATACCTGGAGCTTAATTTAAAAATACTACAAAGATGGTACTGAACACCAGCAAAATGCCAAAAATTATACAATCTTAGCTCTGCAAACTATTAGAGATGCGGAGCACCTACAGGTCACATGGGCCACATTTGGTGGTTATGCCCTAAACTGATAGATATTTGGACACAGATATCTAAAGTAAAATCCTAGATACAACTATTCCCCTCGATCCATGCCTATGGCTTTTTAATAAAACCTCAAAAAAATTTACCACACCTAAAAGGAAACTGTTCAATATTCTAAGCAATAGCTTTAAAATCCTAAAAGCAAGAAATCGGAAATCCGACAAAATCCCCACAATAGCTCCAAGAGACCTCTAAAACCCTTTCCTTGGACGAATTCCACTTTCTGAAAACCAAACACCTTGACACTTATGCATACCTGTACATGCAATCCCTATAGGAAACATATATAAAATCTATCGAGCTCTTTGAATTTCCCCTTGCATGTTCACAACAACATTTACTGTCCTTGACCGAAAACAGACCCTGTTACTTTAGATTACTGTATCTAATTAAATACCATACATCCTACCCTTAGAAGCGGATTTCATAGCAAAGACTATAACTTACTCATTTGTCAGGTACAAAAACAGCTGAACAAAATATAACTCTCAGCTTAACAAAGCTCCCAAAATGCCGTACAACAAATTGCTATTATTTTTCCCCTTGATCCCTTGTACCCCCCCCCCTTTTTTACCATATATCACAGATGAAAACTGTATTCATCAAAGAACATCTGTAATGTGTCAAGGCTTTTTATTGTCATTACTTGAAATTTGTATGTCTTTGACTTTCAATAAACAATGTTTAAAACTAAAAAAAAAAAAAAAAGCATGTGATATGAGGCTGTCTGTAGTGACCTAGAAACAGGCAGACATTTAGAGGGTTAAATGTTATAAAGTAAGTATATTAATATAACAATGTTGGTTGAGAAAGATGGGGAATAGGTAGTAAAGGCGTTGGCTATCTTTTTAAATAACAACAATTTTGGTGTAGACTGTCCATTTAAGTTTAGTAATGGCGGCATCCGTTACTTTATAGAAACTCACTGGAATTTAAAAAGTTTTAGAGTTTAATTACAGGAAAAGGGGACAAAATAAACAATTAAAGTATATTACAAAAGTTTTTTTAACTACACGTTATATTACAATCTCATAATGTTTAATACCTCTTTAAAAACACAGCACGTGCGAGTTCTTATTTGTGTTGATTAAACGATCCAACACAAAACACACATGCATAATATACTGGTTGGTTTGATCACAATATTCAGCTAGGCCTCTCGCTCCTGTTATTACAACAACAAAAAAACAAACAAACAATTTTTAACCCCTTGAGTGCTAACGACGGCTCTGAGCCGTCGCAGAGTTTCCCACTCTGGTGCTAACGACGGCTCAGAGCCGTCGCTAGCACTCTCCCACCCGCTCGTGCCTGTAGATTGACAGGCATTGCCGGGGCTTCCCGTTTTGCGTGGTGACGTCACGCGCAATAACGTGATGACATCACCGTACAAATTTATTTATACTTAACAATGTTAAGTATAGGCGCAGGGGGCATGCTGTTTAGAAGCCTGTATCTCAGGCATCTAAGCAGCTACAGACCCCAAGACCCCCCATTGGAAAGGTAATCGCCTAACCTTTCCAACAGTGTAAGTCTTGGGGGTCTGAAAAAAAAATTGTTCAAAACATAAAAAAAAAAACATTAAAAAATCTTAGCACCCAGGTGGGAAAGTGCTTAGCACTCAAAGGGTTAAAACTCTACGGCCAAGACTTTTTTTTATCTATTAGTAAACAATTTTGATAAATGTTTTGGTACTACTAAGCTTTTACATAATTTATAATACAAGCACAGGTAATACATAATGTTTTTTATTCCCATTTTTTTAAAGCTAAATTGAACTGTCTGGCATAAAGAAGAGTGAAGATTGTGACAACTATGCAGTGTATATAATAATACATCAAAGAATGGCTTATATAGGTATTTAGAAAATTGGGTAGAATCAAAGTTTGAAAAAATGTTGTAACTTTTAAATAAAGGACAATGTTATGCTGTAGTAAAGCAATCTAAATAGCAGTGGTTAAGTCTAAGGGGCCTATTTATTATATGGCGGGTGGACATGATCTGCTGTAGTGAATCATGTCTGCCCAACACTGCTAAATGCAGACAGCATATGCTGTCGGCATTTAACATTACACACAGAGGCGTAACTAGAAACCATAGGGCACAGGTGCAAGAATCTAAGAAGGGCCCCACCCACCCCCAAAAAAGTGAATTTGATACATATCTTTTTTTTAATTATTTTTTACATTTAACATATAAACAAATTGTGAATCAGATTACATGTCTGCAAAAGGAGGTACCCTGTGCCCACAGTCTGTGAGATGGTCTGACCCCTATTACTGTATATAGTGACACTGTTTAACCCAACAGTACTGTATATAGTGAGTTAGTGACACAGTCTGTAATCTGCCGGTGAGATGGCTGGCCTGACCCTACCCGCCCCAGTACTTTATAAAGTGACCACAGTAGTCTGTGACATGGTCCAGCCCCCCGTACTGTATATAGTGGTACTGTATAGTGACACTGTTTACCCCCTCCCCCCATGCTGTAGTAACAAGGTCTGTAATTTGCTGGTTCCACAAACATACACACACACACACACATACATGCATAAATACACACACAGCACACACATACATGCATAAATACACACATAGTCACATACATACACACACACATACATGCATAAATACACACACAGTCACATACATATACATACACACATAAACACCAATGGGTAAAACAGAAACACTAACCCCTGTAGTCAGAGACACTAGTGAAGCATCATGTCACACTCACATGATATCAGTGCAGGCAGTGGCAGGTCAATTGTGACCTCTGCACCCCCTGTAGTTTCGCCCCTGATTGCACAAGCAATTCTGGTGAAATGCTTGTGCAATGCAGTCCCCTGTACATTTGCGGCCAATTGACCTCTAGCATGGAGTGTCAATCATCCCGATCGTATCTGATCGGGATGATTGAAGTCCGCCACCTAAAAGGTGGGGGGACAAGTTAAGGAGCAGCGGTCTTACGTCTGCTGCTTCTTAACTTAAGTTTCCAGCGAGCCAGAAACTACAGGGGGAGATTGCAGCATCCGCTGCTTGGTAAATCTACCCCCTCAAATGATCTGCCATCTCCCACTGCTTTCAATGCAGACATTTATTTTTTATTTTGTTATGGATAATACGGAGCCCTACAGCGGCCAACTTTTGGTAATTATTTTTTAATTGAAATTGTGTGCACAAGTAAAAAAAAAAACATACACACAAATAATGAAATGAAGAAGACTTGCTGCCATGATTACCCTTGTTTGATTGAGTCTGTACTCTTTTAAATGAATTTCGAATAATAGCTTGTTTTTACTTATTTTCCTGCTTCCTGGAATATTTGGAACTTTATTTTGTAATGAAATGAAGAATGTGATAGCATTGTGTATTTTTTTCTTTGTAGCACAAAACCTATGAATGAGATAATACTTGCTGATAGGGATTTGCTGTGAGCACACAGATACGGCACAGCACAGTGCAAGCCTTAGCCATTTGATATACTGTAAGAGGAATAGCTTAAACCATATCACTTTACTAATGTGAATAACAATGAGTTATATGAGTCGGATGGACACATTTGTTGCAGGCAGAAATTCCCAAGTGACCCTCAATTTGTTATTTTACAGAGAAAAGGCTAGAAGTTGGGTTTAAGTGAAATTTTATAGAGCTAAAATATAAAATAATTCTCTAGAATCTAGATTGTATGACCCTTGATGTTTTGTTAGAAAGCACACTAAATTTTTTATGTAGATAATTATTTTAAAAATAAGATTTACAATTCCATATTAAGAAGAAATTTTACATCACAGCTAATATGTACTATATGGTCAAAAGTATGTGGAAACCCCTACTAATTATTGAGTTCATGTGTTTTAGCTACACCCACTACTAACAGGTGCATACAATTCAGCACAAAGCCATGACACCTCTATTGACAAACATTGTCAATACAATCGTACTGAAGAGCTCAATGACTTAAAATGTGGCTCTGTCATAGGATGTCACCTTTGCCAGGTGGAATTTCTGTTAGTTAGTGAAACGTCTGCCCTATTAGATCTGTCCTGGTCAAATGTAAGTGCTATTGCTGTGAAGATAAAGCATCTAAGAAGAGTTTGACATGGAAGAACACAAGTGGCCTGCACACAGCCCTGACCTTAACCCCACTGAACAACTTTGGGATTAATAAGAACACAAATTTCATGCTAGATCTTCTTGTCTAACATCAGTGTCTGCCAGTACCCAGTTTTGGTGTTATTTTTTATTATTATTTTTTTTTTTTTTAAATACTATTTTTATTGAGAACAAGAAAAGGTTACAAGCACATGTGAACTTATACAATTCAGACTCGCAGGTCTGGAGTTGACAAAAGGAATATTCATCCAATACATGTATGCCTTCAATAAACAATAAAACAACAGTTTGAATTGTATCTTAATCCATCTTTTACTTGTCCTCTTTTCCTCCTCCCCTATTTGGGGAAAATTATTAATTTAACTGAACTTCTACACATCCATTAGTTAACTGTGACACCTTCATTTAGTAAGTTATCTGTTGGGTTCCTGGCAAGACTTGTAATAGTCATAGTACCTGCTCTATTTAAAAATAATAATAAGAGAGGAAACAAAAAAAAAAAAAAAAAAAAAAAAGGGGAAGAGAAGAAGGGAAAGGGGCGAAGGCTGTAGTGGATAGGGTCCTAGAGTCACATGGAAGCGTTTATATGGTCGTGTTTTCCCTCTCTCCCACCCCATCACCACGTGATTGGTACAAGAATCCCCACTCGCCTCTTAGGGATGCTGTCAGCATATATTCAGTATGTACAAAGGGGCTTAAGATTAGTCTCTGGGAGTCCAAGCTCAGTGATTCGATGTATCGTCGCCATTTAAGTATAAACTGTTTAAGTCTCCTAGTAGTATCTAGTTTAGTGTCTAGCTGTTCAATAAGCAATTGTTTGTGTAATCGATGTTTGAATGCATTGAAGGTGGGGCTAGTGCTCTCTGCCCAGACACTCAAGATGGTCTTTCTAGCAATTAAAATAATGGTATTTAATAAGAGAGTATCTCTGAAACAGAGATCGCGCCATTCCAGGAAGCAAATTTGTTCTATTTCTAGTTGGACTCTAAGCTTAATGGCGCTCGTAATCCAAAAAGCAACCTTACCCCAGAACTGTCTGACCTTTGGGCATGTGTAAAAGAAGTGAAGGAAGTCTGGGTTAGCCAATTTGCACTTGCTACATTCATTCACTACCCCGGGCCTCCACTTGGTCAATCTTTGAGGGATAATGTAATCCCTGTGTAGTAATCTAAACTGGGATTCTCTCAGGGACATGGATAAAGTCGCTCTCCGAGCGCACATCACACTCTGCTGGATTAATTCCGTGAGGTCTTCCCTTTCCACACTCCCACTCCATTTATCAGCCAACAGAGTTATGTTTTTAGATTCAATGGAGCTTAAGAGCGTTCTATACATTTCCGAAATGGAGAAGTTGCCTAATTTAAATGAGGACACAGTTCTGATAAATGCATGAGGCTCCCAAAATTGTGGGTCCCCTCTTATCAAATGGTCTATAAAGTGTCTCAGTTGCAGGTATGCATAAAAGTGGGCTCGTGGTAGCCCATATTGAGTTTGAAGATCGGTGAAAGCTTTAATGCACTTTCTAGACAGGTCTACAGCGTCTCCAACAGAGCCCAGTCCTCTGGAGGCCCACATGGTAAAGGGAGAGGAGTCTGTTCCTGGGGGAAAGCTAGTGTTGTTTCGCAATGGAATCAATCTAGACGCCACACAGCAGCGGTCGACCTGTTTGAGGGCTAGTTGCCAGGCCCTCATTGTGTCCTTATAGAGGAAGCTGTCTGTAAGCTGTGCGTGCGAGGCACTGGGGGGGGTGAAGGGTAGGACCGATAAATCAAGACCACCCAGGGCTTGTCTCTCTAGTTCTGGAGAGTAGAAGTGGTTTGTTTGCAGTTGCCAGTCGATCACAAGGCGGCCAAGTGATGCCCAGTTATACAACCTCAGGTTGGGTAGGCCTAGCCCCCCTTCCGAAGGATGTGAATATAACTTCACAAGAGCTATTCTCGGTCTACCTCCCCTCCACAGGAATTTTGAAAGGGCCCGGTTGTACTCCGCCATGTCTTTCCTGCTAATAAGAAAAGGTAACATCAGCAGTGGGTACAGCAGCCGTGGCAGAATCACCATCTTAACATGACTTATGCGTCCCGAGAGAGAGACTGGCAGATTTCTCCATCCGTCCATCGTGGTCGCGGCATCACGACATGCTCGTCTGATATTGTCGCAATACAGAGCTTGACCACTGGGGGATAACTGAATCCCCAAGTAGGTCAAGGTAGGTTTGGCCTCTTGGAATGGATAGGGGAACAGTTGAACCTTGTCCTTTTGTAACCACAAAATTTCCGATTTGGTGTTGTTCACTTTGTAGCCTGAAAAAGATCCAAAGGCTTCAATTATCGCCAGGATCTTCGGGATATGTTTGGCGGGATGCTCTACGAATAAAAGCATATCGTCCGCATATAGTGCGAGGTGTAGTCTCTCCTGGCCTAAAAGAATGCCCGGATATGCCGAGCGTAATTTGACGGCTAGTGGCTCTAAGGCCATGTTAAAGAGGAGGGGGGATAATGGGCATCCTTGGCGTGTGCCCCTTTGCGGTGAGATGCGTGGGGAAAATAAGCCGTTGGCCATAATGTGAACCCAAGGGGATGTATAGATATTTCTGACATAAGTAAGGAATGAGCCCGCAAAGCCAAAGTGCCGCAGGGTATCTATAAGATGACTCCATTCTACTCTATCGAAGGCCTTCTCTGCATCCAGGGATAGCAGGAAGGCCTCCGAATTCCCTCTCACCTCAGTGGTTTCTGGGTTCGTTGCGAAATGCGCAATAGTGTGTAGCACTCTCCGCACGTTCGTCACTGAGGTTCTGTGATACATAAATCCGGTTTGGTCCGGATGAATAATGTCTGTCAGGATTACTTTTAATCTATCAGCCAAGATCTTCATGAGTATCTTGTAATCCGAATTGAGAAGGGAGATGGGGCGGTATGATTCAGGGAGACCGGGGTCTTTTCCTGGTTTCAAGATCAGCGATACATGTGCCATCGTAAATGTCTGGGAGGGAGCAATCATTTCCTTATAGTACTGGTTATAGAGTTTAGTTAAAGTAGGGGTAATTTGGGGCCTCAACATTTTAAAGAATTCAATGGGTAGGCCATCGGGACCCGCTGCTTTCCCATTGGACATGGAGGAGATTGTTTTTTGAATCTCTTCAGGGGATATCGGGGAGTTTAGAGCTTCAAGTTGCTCATCTCTGAGTTGAGGAAGCTCCAGGTCTTTCCAAAAGTCCGACACCCTCTCCTGAGTTGTGTCCTTTTGGCTAGTATATAGGTTAGAGTAGTAGAGTGCCAAAGCCTTCACAATGGACTCCGGAGTCTTGTAAGTTTTGTTACAGTATTTAATGGCCGCTATGGGCTTGCGAGCCGTATGTTTATTTATCAGTAAGGCCAGCAATCTGCCTGACCTGTCTCCCTCTCTATAGTACCTAGCACTGGTTCGAAGGAGTTGACCTACTGCTTGATGGTTAAGGAACACATCCAGCTCGCTCTTACTGGCCAGGTATCTATCCTTAGAAGTCTGGCACGGTTTGCCACAGTAGGCCTGGTAGGCTTCCGTGAGAGCTAATTGTATAGCCTGTAATTTGGCCTGGGCCTTTTTCCGAAGAGCGGCCACATAAGAGATGATATCCCCAGTCAGGACTGCTTTCGCAGTATTCCAGAACAATTCTGGATTGTCCCGATGGGCTTGATTATCCGTGTAAAAGTCATTCCAGGCATGTGTTAAGTGCTTCAGGAAAGCATCCGAGGTGTACATTATTATTATTTTTTAATAATTTTTCTGTAGTGTAGCAGTCCCCCACACACACCCTCCCTGCGATAGCGATTGTAGGGTCCCCCCACCCTGATTCCCCATTTTTCTGTAGTGTAGCATCCCTTCCCTCCCTCTCCCTTCCAAACTTTATTTTTTGCAGTGTAGGGCAACTCCCCCTCCCTCCCCCTCTGTGCCGCCCACCCGCCTCCCTACTTCACTTTTGCACCTCCCTCCGGCACTGAAGGAGATTATTACAGACAGTGACACAGACAGTGCCACTGTGTGTAGCAATATCAATATGGCAATCTGCACTCATGTGGTAACGGAGCACAAATCATGCTCTGTTACCATATGAGAGCAGATTGCCTGCAGCTCAGGAACAGCATTCTCGGCTGTCACTTTATAGGGGTGGGGCACTGTCACAGGATTTGGCTTGGGGCCAAGTGAGGTCTAGTTATGCCCCTGCTCCTAATGATCTGTTTAATTTGCTGAAGTGTATTGAATTGTTTATAAGTAGTTCCTTTACCTTTCTTTTATCAATGGAAATAGTTTATTTTCCTGTTGAAACTACCAGTTGTATTGAAAATTTAAATACTAAAGTAATGGCTACAGAAAAGCTATTTAAACACGAGGCTATAGAACAAAACGTTATCCTAGTGCAGAGTGAAAGAGAGAGCCCAGCCCATTTTAAAGAGTGGACCTGCTCAAGCTTTAAATACAAAACAACTCTTATCTGTGGCTTGCTTGAGTACACTGTCATTTTAATGTGTTTCTGATGACTTGGCAAACCAGTTGTGTAGTCTTAAATGTATTGAAAATTGCTCTTTTATGTTTACTGTTTATAAAATATATTTTGCTCATTCAACTCCCAACCCATTGTTCTCAAACACATGCCCATTTAAAAGGTCTCCATTTGCAGATAAACAGACCTCCTTATCTTATCTCTCTCTATACACAAAGGCCTTCTTATCTTATCTGGCTCTGTGTGTGTGTATATATACAGTATATATATATATATATATATATATATATATACACACACATATATATATATATATATATATACACACATACACACACACATATATATATATATATATATACACACATACACACATATATATATATATATATATACACACATACACACAAACAAAGGACAGTGCATAGGTACTAAATACAACATTCAATTACCAAAAGAACTAAGCAAATTTGGTCATAGAAATAAATTGGAAATGTAATTTAAATGTTAAATTGCATGCTCTATCTGAATCATGACTTGACTTGTAAACTCTGGTTATGCACGTGTGTTCTTTATAAAGCTATAAAATATTGCACAGTATTAGGGACTTATGAAAAATTATATTCATGGAGCACCTACCTATTGGTAAGTTGGTATTCTGATGCACAGAGTTTGTCCCAAGCTTATTCTTTGTCTGCACAGCTATCATGGCATCCAGGTTCTCTAAAAAAAAAGATGTATTTAAAAAATTAGAGTTATATAGAAATTTGAATCTGTTATTTAAATAACATGTGGTGTCATTTTCTTAAATAAAACATTTATGGTCACAGTCTTGAAGAGAAGGGTTGATTGTGCGCTGAAACCTTAAAGGAACATGAACCCCAATATGATGATTTCATGATTCAGATAGACAATAACATTTTAAACAACTTTCCAATTTACTTTTCTTATCACATTTTTATCATTCATTAGGTATCTTTTGTTGAAGGAGGAGCAATACACAATGACAAGTGACAAATCACCAGCTAACTCAAAGTAGTGAATTCCTGCTTCTGAACCTACCTGGGTATGCTTTTCAACAAAAGATATCGAAAGAACAAAGCAAATTTGAAAGTTGTTTACAATGTCATGCTCTATCTGAATCGAAAACGTTTACTTTTGACTTCACTATGCCTTTATGAGAGAAAACAATTTCCTGGTGTCGCTGTGAAATATTTATCAATCAATGTTTCAACTATTAGGTGAAATATCATGAAAAGATATAGCTTAGAGGTAAATGGTAAAAAACTATTTTATTAGCACAGGATACTCCACAGCTGCTTACAAATTGGGTGATAGTATGGGGGTGTAATAACATTTTGGTTGGGAGAATTAGGAGATCAGGGAAACAATATTATAAAAAAAAAATACAGCAATTAAAAATATCTTCCTACAGGACCAGTAAACACAGTAGATTTGCATAATCAACAAATGTAAGATAAGAAGACAATACAATAGCATTTACTCTGAATTTCAAATAAGTAGTAGATTCTTTTCTAACACATTTCAAAGTTATGTATATTTCCACTCCCCCTGTACCATGTGATAGCAATCAGCCAATCACAAATGCATATACGTATAGTCTGAGTTCTTGCACATGCTCAGTAGGAGCTGGTGACTCAAAAAAAGTGTAAATATAAAAGACTGTGCACATTTTTTTTAATGGAAGTAAATTGGAAAGTTGTTTAAAATTACATGCTGTATCTGAATCATGACAATTTAATAAAACCTGAGTGTCCCTTTTAAGCAAATAGTGATAGAGGCTTGACAGTCAGGCAATGATGACTTTCAGTGTTTATCTCACTGGCTGCTTACTGTGACAGACAGTTTAGAAAGCAGCAGGGTTCATCGGCTGGTGGAAGATGCATAAGGACACAGGGGGCAATATAATATAATAAAACAGTGTCTCATGCTGTCTGTGTGCCCCATCCCTCACCTAAACTCTGCTCAATTAGAGCCTTATTGCAGGAAAAGATCCCTGAGCTGAGTGTGGCCAGAGCACAGAGGGAGAAGTTTAAATCAAGTACACAAATGTCAGGGATGAAAATGCCAGCGCCTCTCACCTCCTCTGCCTGGACATGCATGCTGATGGTACAGGATTACAGACTGTATACATGTTTAGCGTGCTGCAAGAAGAGATGGGCGGGGCTAAGGTGCAACTAAAAAAGCTATGGTAGGAAAGTGTTACTTACAGAGCTGCCACCTATGCTGCACAGTTTGTTAATGCTTGTGCTTGCTGAACAAAATACAGTCACACAGTGCATCTGCTGCTATATTGCACTGAATATAGCAACTTCTGCACCGCTAGTAGTAGCTCCGCCCCTGGCCAGCTGATCGTGCTAAAGATGTGAGAATGTTTTGAAACAGAAGCGGTACAGACCATCTGTCTTCCGGGGACATTTCCGGGGACATAATTTGTCCGGGGACAGTCACCTCAATCCGGGGACTGTCCCCGGAAATCGGGGATGTCTGGTCACCCTAGCATAGAGTGTGTGCTACACAAACCTTTATAGCAATTGGATGATAACTTACATAGTTCTATGGTATGTGGAACAAACATGGGACAAATACAATACAAGCCTATTAGAATGGTAACGAAGGTTCAAGGTTGGGGTATAGGGATCCTGTCTCCACTCTCAAAAGCATTATACAAGAAGAAACAAAGAATTTGACAGCACCCTTCTTTTAAGAAGGCGTGACATTTGTGCAAAGGTGGGGGGGCAATGATTAGTGGATTGCAGATTCATCCTCTGTCAATCAATTGAGCAATATGGCGGGCAGAGGAACGGCGCTTATCCTTGGAGCATTAAAAGGTAAAAATCTGAGAATATCAATAAATAGTACAAATTTGATGAATGAAAGTCTGCCTAATTTTTTTAATTCTATCCTATGATGTGAGCGAGTACGGTCAACGTTACATTAACTTTGATAAAGACATTAATAACAGTTTAAACTCTCTTTTGCAGTTAAAAGGATAAAAAGGTCAAACATGAAAAGTGAATAAATGCATTTCAATTTTAAATAGAAGCATTTTTGCAATATACTTCCATTAGCAAAAATGCTTCTAGTAAAAGTTGTTACTGTTTTTCTGTGGTATACGTACATATTCTGTGTCTGTGCACCTGTATTCAAGCTCAAAGACCTGAAGATGGTGTACATTGCTTCTGCGAATTTGTGTCATACAAGCCACCACTGACTCTCTGAGAAGGTGTGGTGTTTCAATACTGGTGCACGGGCCCTCACAATATGAGCAAGATTACAAGTTGCGCGGCAAATCAGTTGAGAAAAGAACATTGCTTTTTCTCATTTGGGGTTGCGCAGCTATTACAAGTTGCAAATTAACTTATTTTGCGCGTGTGTTAAGCCTTGTAATCTACACAGCCAAATTGCGTGCTCGTTCACGTATTCACCATAGAAGTCAACGGAGAAGACAAATAGAAAAAAAACAAAACACAAAAACGCTAATATGTTTGCCCTTGACGTATTCTCCTTGAAAAGTGGACATGAAAATGAGAATATTTTATATTGTGAAAATGTTTTCGTAACGGAATATGTTCTATTTATTTATAAATAGTTTTCTATATATGTGATGATTTTTGGACAGATATATCTATTTATCCTAGAACAAACAGGGCGGGTAGGATTCTCCAGCTAGACACTGTCGTGGCGGTCTTCTGCGCTACCACAAGACTGGAGAGGTCATGCGAGTGTACATAGGGAGCACGTCCCTGTTCAGACGTGAGCAATCGAGGAAAGAGAAAGAGATATCCCGGCACTCTGTAGGTAAAAGTAAGCGTCCTTTATTGAAAACATTAAAAGCACAAATGGCAACGGTAGCCCAATAAAAACAAAGGGACAAAAAGGAACCAAGACCCCCAGCTACATTAGACGCATTTCATGCCGCTAGGGCACTTGTTCTCTGATGAACAGTGAACAAGTGCCCTAGTGGCATGAAATGTGTCTGGGAATCTTGGTTCCCCTTTGTTTTTATTGGGCTACCGTTCCTGCCATTTGTGTTTTTAATGTTTTCAATAAAGGACATTTACTTTTACCTATGGAGTGCCGGGATATCTATTTCTTTATATCTATTTATAGCGAGATAGTTATATGAATATATATATGTCTAGATATCTCGAGATCTATATGCAAATATCGCTTTGAAACAATCCCTGAGATATTGTTTAATGTGCATAATATTGTAATGTAAAATCTTTTAATTATCTCCATAGTTAAATATCTCTCTCTCTATATATATATATATACTGTATATATATATATACAGGGAGTGCAGAATTATTAGGCAAATGAGTATTTTGACCACATCATCCTCTTTATGCATGTTGTCTTACTCCAAGCTGTATAGGCTCAAAAGCCTACTACCAATTAAGCATATTAGGTGATGTGCATCTCTGTAATGAGAAGGGGTGTGGTCTAATGACATCAACACCCTATATCAGGTGTGCATAATTATTAGGCAACTTCCTTTCCTTTGGCAAAATGGGTCAAAAGAAGGACTTGACAGACTCAGAAAAGTAAAAAATAGTGAGATATCTTGCAGAGGGATGCAGCACTCTTAAAATTGCAAAGCTTCTGAAGCGTGATCATCGAACAATCAAGCATTTAATTCAAAATAGTCAACAGGGTTGCAAGAAGCGTGTGGAAAAACCAAGGCGCAAAATAACTGCCCATGAACTGAGAAAAGTCAAGCGTGCAGCTGCCAAGATGCCACTTGCCACCAGTTTGGCCATATTTCAGAGCTGCAACATCACTGGAGTGCCCAAAAGCACAAGGTGTGCAATACTCAGAGACATGGCCAAGGTAAGAAAGGCTGAAAGACGACCACCACTGAACAAGACACACAAGCTGAAACGTCAAGACTGGGCCAAGAAATATCTCAAGACTGATTTTTCTAAGGTTTTATGGACTGATGAAATGAGAGTGAGTCTTGATGGGCCAGATGGCTGGATTGGTAAAGGGCAGAGAGCTCCAGTCCGACTCAGACGCCAGCAAGGTGGAGGTGGAGTACTGGTTTGGGCTGGTATCATCAAAGATGAGCTTGTGGGGCCTTTTCGGGTTGAGGATAGAGTCAAGCTCAACTCCCAGTCCTACTGCCAGTTTCTGGAAGACACCTTCTTCAAGCAGTGGTACAGGAAGAAGTCTGCATCCTTCAAGAAAAACATGATTTTCATGCAGGACAATGCTCCATCACACGCATCCAAGTACTCCACAGCGTGGCTGGCAAGAAAGGGTATAAAAGAAGAAAATCTAATGACATGGCCTCCTTGTTCACCTGATCTGAACCCCATTGAGAACCTGTGGTCCATCATCAAATGTGAGATTTACAAGGAGGGAAAACAGTACACCTCTCTGAACAGTTTCTGGGAGGCTGTGGTTGCTGCTGCACGCAATGTTGATGGTGAACAGATCAAAACACTGACAGAATCCATGGATGGCAGGCTTTTGAGTGTCCTTGCAAAGAAAGGTGGCTATATTGGTCACTGATTTGTTTTTGTTTTGTTTTTGAATGTCAGAAATGTATATTTGTGAATGTTGAGATGTTATATTGGTTTCACTGGTAAAAATAAATAATTGAAATGGGTATATATTTGTCTTTTGTTAAGTTGCCTAATAATTATGCACAGTAATAGTCACCTTCACACACAGATATCCCCCTAAAATAGCTATAACTAAAAACAAACTAAAAACTACTTCCAAAACTATTCAGCTTTGATATTAATGAGTTTTTTGGGTTCATTGAGAACATGGTTGTTGTTCAATAATAAAATTAATCCTCAAAAATACAACTTGCCTAATAATTCTGCACTCCCTGTATATATATATATATATATATATATATATATATATATATATATAAATCCATGTTTCTCTATGTATGTGTATATATGTTAATGTAAAATCCCTGTATCTGCTTTTTTTTTCTAACACCCAAGATCTCGTATCTTTGAACCCTTATAACTTTTGTGTGCAATATTTTTCTTAATTTTTATTAGACAGTGTTAATATTAGTTTAACTGTACTTTGTAATGTATTTTTGGAGTGTTTTGTGAAAACGTTTATGTTGCGCAAAACTGTTAACTACAGCTCTTCAAGCACGGAAAGGATTGTTGCATAAAAGGCTTTGTGACAGTTTAGTTATGAGTTTTATGTAACAGTTTTGTGGCGTAAAACTCATAACTACTGCTCTCAGATTGCAAAGCGGAATGCATGCACATAATCGCGATTTTTCAAAACTTGTAATAGCTGCGCAATGGAAATTGATTGCGAAAAGACCACATCGTGCGCGGAAAAATCATAACACGCGACTTGTAATCTTGCCCTATATGTGCGTATGCACATATAATAACAGTAATACATTTTACTAGAAGCATTTTTGCTATTTGAAGTATATTGCAAAAATATTTCTATTTCACATTGAAATGCAGCCATGCACATTTAAATTTTGCCCTTTCTATCCTTTTAATGTTACTGCCATTAACCTGCAATAAGTTCTGCATATCAAACTTACAACATCTTGTCTAGTGAATTGTTGACATTTTTTTAAGTCATCATTGTCTTTGAGAAATAAAAATAAATAAAACTCAGTTTTTTAATGTTTATATATTGATCCCATATCATTTGAACAGTTTTATCCCTTTAGCTGCCAAAGAGTTTGGCAACATGGTGCAGACTCAGACAGAAGAGTTAATAAACCATATGTTCTGTTAACTTAAGAACCGCCCTTCTATAACACATTTAACAACATTACTTGTCATTACTAGAGAAGTACAAATGACACATTTTTGAGCAAATGTCCCTCTTCTGTAGTAGAAAAAACTGCAAAATGTCTATTATAAATCAAATTAGGAGCATAGTTTTCGCAGCTCGTTTCCATGATATGCCGTATTTGTTCTTTTCATTGCTAATAGGATTGCAGCCATCTGTGCACAGGTGGACAATGTTTGCTCTGAGCTACATTAAAGCTTAGTTAGAAGTGAGTCATCCCATGCTTGCGTTTGTGGCCAGTTTCCAAGCAACTGATTGTCCTAATGGCTTTTGTGAGATTGTATCAATCTGACGTTCTGTTTTACTTAGACATCTTTCTAATTTTATATTTGATGAGACTCACAGTAACATCTGTTTTTGTTTGTTTCTACCCTATTAAGTATTTTGTTTTTACAAGTTAATGGCATCTTTCTGGACAACCATCTCAATATAGACATTCTTTCCAAAAATATGATAAAGTGGTGCATATTTTCCTCTTTTAGAGCAGGTCAATGACCACTGTTACAATGGCCTGCATCTGTCTAGTAAGGATAATGCTAGTTTACTCCTTCAAGCATTGTTTCTCATTGTGCCAACAAATTTTGAGAGTAAACAAATATTTTCTTTGACAAAATACAACACCGTTGCCTACTACAATCATTATATTTGTATCAAAACTTTTGCCAACCTAATATGTAATTTGTTTTTGTTTCTGGGCTCTTTTTTCTTCTCTTTCCTGTGTTTGGAAAGGATGGTATGATCCTGGCATCATTCCCTTCACAGTAGCAGGTCAGCTTAAGGAGATAGTATTAGGGTTACCACCTCGGCCATGTTTTCTTGGACACTTATGAGTTATACATGCTGCAGGGTGTGCAGAGAGGAACATGAATAGTGATGTTCAGTGGAACTATTTGTGTGCTATCCAGGGTTGAAATTCATGTTCGTACCTGCACACCCTGCAGTATGTATAACTCATAAGTGTCCAGAAAACCATGGCTGAGTTGGCAATCCTAGATAGTATAGATCATCTATAATTGTTATTTCACATCAAAGCTTATCTATCTATACAGCTACAACTTTCTATTACAATTGTATAGGCAAACACAGTTGTTAGTGCAACTAACCACCAGTGAAAGGATTGCTTCCCGTCTACTCAAGGAAACACTATACAATTTGCATTGGGAGTGAGCAGTGATGACTTTGAGAGGCATGAGTTTCCTATACTGTAAATACTATATATTTATGATAAGTTACATGAGTCCAGCAGTACAGGTGTGCTACCACAGAAATGTGCATTGCCAAGTGTTTGAAAATGTTTGAGAACCACTGTCTTAAAGAACAATTGTATCTTTTTAAACAGAAGTGACAACATTTTTCCTCAACCAAAAAGTTAATTTTGAAATAATGAAAAGACAAAATGTATCAAAAGGATTTAAGGAACCCTTCAGAGCTGTATAATCATTGTATAGGAATACATTTCATGGTGTAAGAACAACATATATTATATGGAACAAGAATGAAAATCTTACCAAAGTGAATTGTTTCTTTAAAACTCCTATTATTCAAATATGGATTGTAATTGCTTTTTGTCACAAAGATCATAAGCAACTTGAAATTTAGGTTGGCGCAAATAGGTGCGTACACACGTATGATCACAAACCATTCTCAGTATATTCATGAGCAACCCATCATGTTGTATCAACAAGCAAGCATCATGTTTTTGCATAACATATTTCAAGTCTTGCTTAAAATCTCTGCACATTCTTTCTACTTATGACAACACTCTCCAGCTACATCTCTGCTTTCTCTTGACAGTAAATATGCACAAGCTTAAGCGGGGTAAATCATAAACAGATTTATCTTAACAGCAATGTCTCTGATAGTGTGTGAATGTGCACATTATGCACTTTCCTAGGTTTGTTCAAAATATGAGTCAAGTTGTACTTACATATGCCAGTTGCCAGTCTGTATTGGAAAACAAGTCTAAAAAGCAATATTTTAAAAACACTATTTTTTTTTTTAAATAAATTACATTGCAAAAGTGATGCATTTTGCCTTTTAATTAAAGTAATAATGAGAAAAATTAGCACTGGAGTATTCTTTTAAAGGGACACTGAACCCAATTTTTTTCTTTCATGATTCAGATAGAGCATGAAATTTTAAGCAACTTTCTAATTTTCTTCATTCTCTTGGTATCTGGCTGATTTTTGGTGAATAACCTGGGTTGTTCTTGCTGATTGGTGGATAAATTAATCGACCAATAAAAATGTGCTGTCCAGAGTTCTTAACCAAAAAAAAGCTTAGATGATTTCTTTTTCAAATAAAGATAGCAAGAGAACGAAGAAAAATTGATAATAGGAGTAAATTAGAAAGTTGCTTAAAATTGCATGATCTATCTGAACCACAAAAGAAAACATTTGGGTTCAGTGTCCCTTTAAGTCTAGATTAGCTCATGGACTGACAAGTGGGTGAGGCAACATGTTTAATGATCATTGTTTTCACTTTGGGGTATTTCATTGCTTTATAACCTGCAATATTTTCAAGTTGCCTTTTTAAACAGCATCAGACTAACAACATGTTGATGGTATAATCCAAGAAAATCTACAATTATAGTTTTATACAATTCTATATATTTAATGTGTCTAAACCACTGAACTAACTGCTCCAGGCAAAAGGTTCCCACTGAAATGTTCAGCTAGTAATATACAATTTAATTTACTATTACAGATCCACAAAAAAAATTTTTATGCAGATACCAGTGATTTAGTGGTAGTCAGTATTAAGTTCACACCCTCATTTTACTTTATATTTCTCCAATCTGCCTCATTAAAAAATATATAAACTCTTCCTCTCCCTTATATTCTCAGTCTTTATTTATGTTTCTATATTCCTACCTTTCAACTCTCTTCCCTCCCAAGAACAAAATGTATTTTTTTTTTCAACACACTGCAGCCTGCAGCCAAGTTTTTAATTTGCCTTTATTGCACTATATATAAAATTCAACATTCAACATTTAGAACTGTCATTTGCCTAAATGTGTTGTATTAATATTAAAAAGTCTCTGCATTTACCCCCTTTTCTGCATTTATCCACAAAAGCACAAAATGCGTCTCACATCCTCTAACGTTTGACTTCAGGCATCTTTCATGGTAACAGAATGAATGTAAAGGTTACTTTCATACTAATATACTTGTCAAACCTTGAATGAGTTTTTTTCTTGACACTCATCTTAGCACCTCTTCTGTTGTGTGTTTTAAAAACGTAATTGCATTTGCCTCAAGCGTTGTCTCCCACGCTGCATAATAATTGGGAGTTCATGGGTAATTCTGCTCATTTTTAGCAATATTTTCATTTCCTGATTTACTGCAAGTGATTCGAAGCTTTCAGAGACACTGCATTGGACTGTAATCAAGACAAACCTTACTATAATGAGAAAGGACTTTTAGGAGGGGGAGGGAGTGCTGGCACTAATAAGTAATTTTGGCTTCAAAATGCTAGAGAGTTAATGTGACATTAACTATCAGAAGGTCAAGATGTTCTGCAGATTTTTCTTCTGCTGCTGTTTGGATACTGATCGTAGCCAAAGAGCAGCTTGACGTCACTAATAGCTGTCAGAATAAAAATAGATTACACTACGGAGCAGTGACCATATATTACTATTACTGGAATATTGTTAACGCTTTCACAGCAAAACGTTCTGCAATACAATAAAAGAGATCCACTATGTGACAATTATTTCTTTTTATTCACCAATTTTTGGTGATATTTTGCGTAATATTTGTTTATAAACACAGTTAAACTATCATGTTGTGGTTTTTTTTGTTTTTTGTTTTTTTAACTTTGGGACAACCCTAGTTTGTTTTTTAAATTCATTTTTATGTGGTGGTGAAACCACCAGAGAATTGATTCATGAAATAGAAAGATGATATGAGGATAATGGAACTAAAAGATACACATTTGAAATATGTCACCATTTTTTTTTTTTTTTCAAGACTGAGATTTTATGTTCAAATTGACAGCTCCAGTCCTAATTGTGCTATAGCTGAATAACTCTGAACACTTGGATTGTCTTATTTTAATTCTGTTCTTAATTACTGTTGGGTCTATAGCTTTATGTCACTTAAAATTATGTTAAAACTTCAAAAGAGACTATGGGGTCTATTTATTAATGTGCAAGCGGACATGATACGATTGAGCGTATCATGTCTGCCGCACATTGATAAATGCCGACAGCATACGCTGTCTGCATTAATCAGCCCGATCGTATAGGATCGGGCGGATTGATGTTCGCCACCTCAGAGCAGGCGGAAAAGTTATGGAGCAGCGGTCTTTAGACCATTGCTTCATAACTACTGTTTCTGGCGAGCCTGAATGCTTGCGCGGAAACGGGGCATCAAGCTCCATTTGGAGCTTGATAATTCGGCCCCTGTGAATATATTTTTTTTCCTACAAGGATCACTCCTCCTTTTACCTGTGCTATACCTACCTGTACTGAAAATTTCAATACTTCAAGTATTGGCTATAGAAAGGCTATGCAAACGTAGCCAGCAGAAGAAATTATACTCCCAGTAGGGGTAGGAGAGATACGCAATACAATATTAATTTTAAATTTTTCTCTTTAAGGCCCTGATAATCAAAACCTCTCTGCTCAGGTGAGATATTCCAAAATGATCCCCCAGCACTGCGAGATCCCTAGTAAAATATTCAACAGGCAGATTTAAAAGGAGTGTTCCCTGCCTTTCTGTATGTGGAGAGACAAGCCCAGTGCAATGTACCACTGCATAACATGACAGTTCTGCTGCACATACTCTATGGGGTAGATTTATTAATAGTCGAGTGGACATTATTTGCTGTAGCGAATCATGTCCTCTCGACCTCGCTAAATACGGACAGTATACGCTATTGGCATTTAACATTGCACAAGCATTTCTATTGAAATGTTTGTGAAATGCCGCCCCATGCTCACTGTCGGCCAAGCGACTTCTAGCAGGGGCTGTCAATCATCCAGATCGGATCAGATCCACTGCTTCTTAACTTCTGTTTCAGGCAAGACTGAAACTATGGGGCTCTGAAGCAGCATCCACTGCTTAATAAATGGAGCCCTTTGTGTTTTCTATTTACTATTACTTCACACTTCCCAATACATTTTTATTAAATTTAAACTTTGCACTTTCTCTTTTGTATTTTATATTGTAAACAGCACTGTATTTAGGATTGTGATTTTTCAAATTCTGATTATAGAGCAGACTTTACAAAGGCAGAACTGTATTTTCTATGACAAGGGGAGGAATCTGGAAATCCTAGAGAGATTAGAGATGCCTTCCATAGAAAGTAATGAAGCTCTCTGGGATACAAAATTTCACATGGGAGAGAGAAGGTAACTGGAGAACCTCTGGGGCTGATATAAAGGCTTATTTTGCATCAATTACAAATTAAACTGAGATGCTTTCACTACAATTTAACTTGTTTTTTTCTATATTTTAGTATATATTACTTTTCTGTTCGTTAAAATGGGTGCATTGTGAATTTTGAGCAAACTTCACCTGCATACAGCTAGCGAGACAAATCAGTGAGGCCAGCATGTTTAAAATGCTTACAAAATTTTACAAGACTTATGAGAGAGCTTCAGACATACCCTGGGAACTCCCCTGTTCAGCCCAGGGAACTACCCTTTCCCTCCCACTTTCTGAAGCTGTCAGTTTTATTTTGCAATGCAGCAAATTCAAGGAACAAAGCTAAACAGAAACTTTCAAAACATAAACTGAATTTGAAAAATCGCTGCTAGAGCTCTAAATGTATTAAATATAAATGAAAAAGTGCAAAGCTTAAATGCAATAATACTGAAAGGACCCAACACAAAGTGTAAAGTAATATAAAACACAAAGCACAAAGTGTAAGTGTAACAAAACTCTCATGTCATATAGTGCTGTATTACACTGGGCTTACCTCTCTTTCATATATACAAATGAGAGAGATCTTGCAGTGTTGGAGAGTTCCACCCTTTTTATTTTGAATATTCAGTGAGTTCAGCCCCTGTGAAGTCCGAACTGCAATTTCTCTCCAAGCTGGAGAACCTTTAAATATCAGGGCCTAAGTATTGGGCTTTGGTATACAGACAGAGATAACATAAGGAAACGTTTTTATGTATAGAAAGTGATTAAAATAAGGAGATCTGATTTCCCTGCAAGCTTAGCCAACTGTAATGGGTTGGGGTGTCAAAGGACAAAACCAGCTATTTAATATACAAAAATAAACCTAAATGTGTATTTCCCATACATTTTATACTCTTCTACTAGTAAAACAAGTCATTGGTGTCACAAACCAAGCCTCCAGACTAAAAAGAAAAGGTCTGGGAGGCATTCTGCTCAAAAGGGCTTTGTGGGGATTTGAACCTGTGGCTCTGTGCGTACTACTCTGTTTGCTTGTGTGTTGAGCCACAGCCAGTTCTAGCAGTTTAGGTGTTTCAAATGCAATAGCATGCAACTTAAAAGATCTGTTAAATGTGTATTTGTCTAATTATATTTTCACCTGTGCTGCTGGCTGTGCATATTGTCTTCACACTGTTTCTGTTTTGTCACGACCCTGAACCTGTTTCCTGTACATATTTGGAGGAAGACTTCAACTTTGCACCTGTTTACAAGTTTGCTTCCTGCCTTGTGCAATCTTGCAGTTCAGTTATTACCAGGAGAAAAATTTACCTTTAAACCTGCTACCTGTTTCAAAGTTTGTTTCCTGCCTTGTGCAATTCCTGCACTTGAGTTATTACCAGGAGATAGACTTTACCTTTTAAACCTGCAGTGCTGTCTGTTTACAAGGTTGTTAACTGCTTTGTGCGTCGCTACAGTCCTAGGCTTCTCTCTGATGCTATCTCGCTCAAACTAGCGAGATTGCGCTAGCGAGATTGCGCTATTTCTGCATGCCCCACGAGTGGGGCACTGCAGAAATAGAGTTGCAGAGTTGTCGATGCCGAGAGGGCCACTCTGTGGCACTCTCTGCATCAGCCAGCAATGGTGCCATTCATTGGTGGGTGGGAGCAGTTGCAGGGAGGCGGCCCATCGCTGCAGGGACTTCCTGTCCTTCTGTCCCTGCAGTGCGCGCAGTACATCAGGAGGGGTGGGGGTGCACACACGCTGCATTGATGAGGGAGGGAGAGGGAGGGAAATTAATTTTTGTAAAGGGATTGGGGATGAATGGAAGGGTGTTGAGAGGGGGCAGCTACACTACAGAAAATGATTAGTGGGAAACCCCTGATTTTTTTTTTTAAATAATATAGCAAAATGGGTACTGACAGACAGTTGCCAGTACCCAAGATGGTGGAATATAGGTAGAGGGGGGAGGGTTAGAGCGCTATATGGGGGGATCAGGAAGGTTGGGGGCTAAGGGCGGATCCATCACTGCAAAATAAATATATTTAAAAAAAAAAATTGCCTTTTATTTTAGTACTGGCAGATGGCGGTGACAATTGTGAGGTGGGGGAGGGAAAAGAGCTGTTTCAGGGGGGTCAGGAAGGGATCAGGGGGTGGGATGTGTCAGGTGGGAGGCTGATCTCTACACTAAAGCTAAAATTAACCCTACAAGCTCACTTCAAGCTACCTAATTAACCCCTTCACTGCTGGGCATAATACAAGTGGCATTTAGCAGCCTTCTAATTATCAAAAAGCAATGCCAAAGCCATATATGTCTGCTATTTCTAAACAAAGGGGATCCCAGAGAAGCATTTACAACCATTTGTTCCATGATTGCACTAACTGTTTGTAAATAATTTCAGTGAGAAACCTAAAATTGTGAAAAAGTGAACGATTTTTTTTATTTTATCTCATTTGGCTGTGAAATGGTGGCATGCAATATACCAAAATGGGCATAGATCAATAATTTGGGTTGTCTACTACACTAAAGCTAAAATTAACCCTACAAGCTCCCTAATTAACCCCTTCACTGCTGGGCATAATAAACGTGTGGTGCACAGCGGCATTTAGTGGCCTTCTAATTACCAAAAAGCAATGCCAAAGCCATATATGTCTGCTATTTCTGAACAAATGGGATCCCAGAGAAGAACTTACAACCATTTGTGCCAAAATTGCACAAGTTGTTTGTAAATAATTTCAGTGAGACACCAAAAGTTTGTGAAAAAGTTTGTAAAAAAGTGAACAATTTATTTTATTTGATCGCATTTGGCGGTGAAATGGTGGCATGAAATATACCAAAATGGGCCTAGATCAATACTTTGGGTTGTCTACTAAAAAAAAATATATACATGTCAAGGGATATTCAGGGATTCCAGACAGATATCAGTGTTCCAATGTAACTAGCGCTCATTTTGAAAAAAAAGGGGGTTGAAAATAGTAAAGTGCTACCTATAACTTGCATAAAAAGCAAAGAACAAGTAAACATTGAGTATTTCTAAACTCAGGACAAAATTTAGAAACTATTTAGCATGGGTGTTTTTTGGTAGTTGTAGATGTGTAACAGATTTTGGGGGTCAAAGTTAGAAAAAGTGTGTTTTTTTTCTCCATTTTTGCATCATATTTTATATTTTTTTTAATGATATCTTTAGAAAGTCCATTTAATGGCGAGAAAAACAGTATATAATATGTGTGGGTACAGTAAATAAGTAAGAGGAAAATTACAGCTAAACACAAACACTGCAGAAATGTAAAAATAGCCCTGGTCCTTAAAGGGACAGCCTACCATAGAATTGTTATTGTTTTAAAAGATAGATAATCCCTTTTATTACCCATTCCCCAGTTTTGCATAACCAACACAGTTATAACATAATTTATGCTTACCTGATAAATTTAATTCTCTTGTAGTGTATCCAGTCCACGGATCATCCATTACTTATGGAATATATTCTCCTTCCCAACAGGAAGCTGCAAGAGTCCACCCACAGCAAAGCTGCTATATAGCTCCTCCCCTAACTGCCATATTCAGTCATTCGACCGAAAACATGCAGAGAAAGGAAAAACCATAGGGTGCAGTGGTGACTGTAGTTCAAATGAAAAAATTACCTGCCTTAAAGTGACAGGGCGGGCCGTGGACTGGATACACTACAAGAGAAATAAATTTATCAGGTAAGCATAAATTATGTTTTCTCTTGTTAAGTGTATCCAGTCCACGGATCATCCATTACTTATGGAATACCAATACCAAAGCTAAAGTACACGGATGATGGGAGGGACAAGGCAGGTACTTAAACGGAAGTTACCACTGCCTGTAAAAAACCCTTTCTCCCAAAAATAGCCTCCGAAGAAGCAAGGTATCAAATTTGTTAAATTTGAAAAGTATGAAGCGCAGACCAAGACTCCGTCTTGTAAATCTGTTCAACAGAAGCCACATTTAAAAAAGGCCCAAGTGAAAACCACAGCTCTAGTAGAATGAGCTGTAATCCCTTCAGGAGGCTGCTGTCCAGCAGTCTCATAAGCTAAATGAATTATGCTTTTTAACCAAAAAGACAGAGAGGCTGCTGAAGTCTTTTGACCTCTCCTCTGTCCAGAATAGACAACAAACAAGGTGAACGTTTGATGAAAACTGTAGTAGCTTGTAAGTAAAACTTTAAAGCACAAACCACGTCCAATATTGTGTAATAGACGTTCCTTCTTTGAGGAAGGATTAGGATACAAGCATGGAACAACTATCTCTTGAGTGATGTACTTGTTAGATACCACCTTAGGAAAAAACCCAGGTTGGTACGCAGGACTACCTTATCCGTACGAAGGACCAGATAAGGAGAATCACATTGTAACACAGATAACTTGGAGACTCTACGAGTCGAGGAATTAGCTACCCAAAAGGAACTTTCCAAGATAAAGATTGATATCTATGGAACAAAAAAGGTTCAAACGGAACTTCTTGAAGAACCTTAAGAATCAGGTTTAAGCTCCATGGCGGAGCAACAGTTTTAAACACAGGCTTGGATCTAACCAAAGCCTGAACGTCTAGAATACCTGCCAGACGCTTGTGCAAAAAAATAGAGTAAAAATCTGTCCCCTTTTAAAGAATTAGCTGACAACCCTTTTCTCAAAAACATCTTGGAGAAAAGATAATATCCTGGGAATCCAGACTTTACTCCATGAGTAACCCTTGGATTCATAACAATCAGATATTTACACCATATCTATGTTCAATTTTCCTAGAGACAGGCTTTCATGTCTGTATTAAGGTATCAATGACTGACTCGGAGAAGCCATGCTTTGATAACATCAAGCGTTCAGTCTCCAGGCAGTCCATCTCAGATTGATTCTATTTAGATGGTTGAAAGGACCCTGAGGTAGAGGGACCTGTCTCAGAAGCAGAGACCGTGATGGAAAGGATGACATGTCCACCAGATCTGCATACCAGGTCCTGCGTGGCTATGCAGGCGCTGTCAAAAACACCAAAGCCCTCTCCTGCTTGGTCTTGACCTCCGGAGGAAATCCCACTCCCCCGGAAGAAAAGTCTGACGAATTAGAAAATCCACCTCCCAGTTCTCAACACCTGGGATATGGATAGCTGATAGACAAGAGTGAGTCTCTGTCCAGTGAATTATTGTAAGACTTCTAACATCGCTAGGGAACTTCTGTTCCCCCTTGATGGCTGATGTAAGCCACAGTCGTGTATATTGTCCGACTGAGTATGATGAACCTCAGAGTTGCTAACTGAGGCCAAGTCTGAAGAGCATGGAATATCACTCCCAGTTCCAGAATATTTATTAGAAGGAGGGTCTCCTCCTAAGTCCACTATCCCTGAGCCTTCAGGGAGTTCCAGACTGCATCCCAACCTAAAAGGCTGGCATCTATTGTAACAATTGTCCCATCTGACCTGCGGAAGGTCATACCCTTGGACAGATGGACCCGACATAGTCACCAGAGAAGAGAATCTCTGGTCTCTTGGTCCAGGTTTAACAGGGGGACAAATCTGTGTAATCCCCGTTCCTCTGACTGAGCATGCATAGTTGCAGCGGTCTGAAATGTAGACGTGCAAACGGTACTATGTCCCTTGCCGCTACCATTAAGCCGATTTCATTCATGTACTGAGCCACCGAAGGGCGCGGATGGGATGAAAAAAAACACGGCAGAAATTTAGAAACTTTGACAACCTGGACTCCGTCAGGTAAAATTTCATTTCTACAGAATCTATCAGAGTCCCTAGGAGGGAAACCCTTGAGATTGGGGATAGAGAACTCTTTCCTTGTTCACTTTCCACCCATGTGATCTCAGAAATGCCAGTACTACGTCCGTATGAGACTGGGCAATTTGGATGTTTGACGCCTGTATCAGGATGTCGTCTAAATAAGGGGCCACTTCTATGCCCCGCGGTCTAAGGACCGCCAAAGCGACCCCAGAACCTCCATAAAGATTCTTGGGGCTGTAGATATCCCAAAGGAAAGAGCTACAAACTGGTAATGCCTGTCTAGAAAGGCAAACCTGAAAAACGATGGTGATCTTTATGCATCACAATGTGAGGATAAGCATCCTTCAAATCCATTGTAGTCCTCTATTGACTCTCCTGGATCATAGTTAAGATGGTACGAATAGTTTCCATCTTAAATGACGGAATTCTGAGGAATTTGTTTAAGATCTTTAGATCCAAAATAGGTCTGAAGGTTCCCTCTCCTTGGGAACCACAAACAGATTTGAGTAAAAACTCTGTCCCTGTTCCTCTCTTGGAACTGGATGGATCTCGTACACAATGTAAGAATGCCTCCTTCTTTATCTGGTTTGCAGATAATTGTGAAAGGCGAAATCTCCCCTTTTTTTGGGGGGGAATCTTTGAAATCCAGAAGATATCTCTGGGATATAAATTCCAATGCCTAGGGATCCTGGGCATCTCTTGCCCACGCCTGGGCAGAGAATGAAAGTCTGCCCCCTATAGGATCTGTTACCGGATAGGGGTCCGTTCCTTCATGCTGCCTTAGAGGCAGCAGCAGGCTCCTTGGCCTGCTTATCTTTGTTCCAGGTCCGATTGTCTCCAGACCGCCTTGGACTGAGCAAAAATTCCCTCTTGTTTTGCCTTAGAGGAAGAGGATGCCACACCTGCCCTGAAGTTTTTAAAAGGTACGAAAATTTTTTTTTTTTTTTTTTTTTTTTTCCTTGATTTAGACCTATCCTGAGGAAGGGCATGACCTTTTCCTCCAGTGATATAAGCAATAATCTCCTTCAAACCAGGCCCGAATAGGGTCTGCCCCTTGAAGGGAAGTTAAGTAGCTTATTTATTAAAGTCACGACAGCTGACCATGATATAAGCCATAGCGCTCTGCGCGCCAGTATAGTAAAAAACAGAATTCTTAGCCGTTAGTCTAGTCAAATGAACAAGGCATCAGAAAACAAAGGAATTGGCTAGCATAAGCTTGTCAAATATATTCATCCAATGGAGTCGCTTAACTGTAAAGCCTCATCAAGAGACTCAACCCAGAACGCGGCAGCAGCAGTGACAGAAGCAATGTATGCAAGGGGCTGCAGGATAAAACCCTGTTGAATAAACATTTTTTATCCATTGGATCTAAAAAGCACAACTGTCCTCGTCAGAGGTAGTGGTACGCTTAGCTAGAGTAGAAACTCTTCTCTCCACCTTAGGAACTGTCTGCCAGAAGTCCCGTGTGGTGGTAACTATTAGAAAACATTCTTCTAAAAAATAGGAGGGGAAGAGAACGGCACACCTGGTCTATCCCATTCCTTATTAAAAATTTTTTAGTAAACCTCTTTAGGTATTGGAAAAACATCAGTACACACCGGCACTGCATATTATTTATCCAGTCTACACAATTTCTCTGGCCCTGCGATTGTACACATTCATTCAGAGCAGCCAAAGCCTCCCTGAGCAACAAGTGGAGGTTCTCAAGCATAAATTTTAAATGTAGAAATATCAGAATCAGGTTAAATCATCTTCCCTGAGTCAAAAAAAATCACCCACAGACTAAGCATATTGTGAGGTAGTATCATACATGGTTCTTAAAGCGTCTGTATGCTCTGTATCTACCCCCAGAGCTAACTGCTTTCCTTTAATTTCAGGTAGTCTGACTAATACTGCTGCCAGAATATTATTCACCACCTTTGCCATGTCTTGTAAAATAAACGCTATGGGCGCCCTTGATGTACTTGGCGCCATTTGAGCGTGAGTCCCTGAAGCGGGAGTCGAAGGGTCTGACACGTGGGGAGAGTTAGTCGGCATAACTTTCCCCTCGACAGAATCCCCTGGTAAAAGAAACGCTATGGATGCCCTTGATGTACTTGGCGCCATTTGAGCGTGAGTCCCTAAAGCGGGAGTCAAAAGGTCTGACACGTGGGGAGAGTTAGTCGGCATAACTACCCCCACGACAGAATCCTCTGGTGATAATGTTTTTAAAGACAAAAAATGATCTTTATTGTTTAACATGAAATCAGTACATCTGGTACACATTCTAAGATGGGGTTCCACCATGGCTTTAAAACATAATGAACACAGAGCTTCCTCTATGTCAGACATGTTAGAACAGACTAATAATGAGACTAGTAAGCTTGGAAAACACTTTAAATCAAGTTAACAAGCAAATATATAAAACGTTACTGTGCCTTTAAGAAAAACAAATTTTGTCAAAATTTGAAAAACAGTGAAAAAAAGGCAGTAAAACAAACGAAATTTTTACAGTACATGTAATAAGGTAACAGAGCATTGCACCCACTTGCAAATGGATGATTAACCCCTTAATGCAAAAAACAGATCAAAAAAAAAAAAAAAAAAAAAAAGACATAGACGTTTTTAAAAACAGACACAACAAACTGCCACAGCCAACAGTGGGAAGCTTCAGTTAACTGTTTCTATGCAAAATTTAAGCCAGCCATGTGGAAAAAACTTAGGCCCCAATAAGTTTTATCACCAAACATATGTTAAAAAACGATTAAACATGCCAGCAAACGTTTTAAAACACATTTTTACAAGAGTATGTATCTCTATTAATAAGCCTGATACCAGTCGCTATCGCTGCATTTAAGGCTTTACTTACATTACTTCGGTATCAGCAGTATTTTCTTAGTCAATTCCATTCCTAGAAAAATATTTTACTGCACATACCTTATCTGCAGGAAAACCTGCACGCCATTCCCCCTCTGAAGTACCTCACTCCTCAGAATGTGTGAGAACAGCAAATGGATCTTAGTTACGTCTGCTAAGATCATAGAAAAACGCAGGCAGATTCTTCTTCCAAATACTGCCTGAGATAAACAGCACACTCCGGTGCCATTTAAAAATAACAAACTTTTGATTGAAGAATAAACTAAGTAGAAAGCACCACAGACTCTCACGACCTCCTATCTATGTTGAGGCTTGCAAGAGAATGACTGAATATGGCAGTTAGGGGAGGAGCTATATAGCAGCTTTGCTGTGGGTGGACTCTTGCAGCTTCCTGTTGGGAAGGAGAATATATTCCATAAGTAATGGATGATCCGTGGACTGGATACACTTAACAAGAGAAATTAATATACTTTTTACCTCTGTGATTACCTTGTATCTAGGAACCTTCTTCCAGCCCCCTGATCACATGACTGTGACGGTTTATTATCTATTATCTTAAATTTAGCATTGTTTTGTGCTAAATCTTAAATAACCACCCGGTGCCTGAACACAGTGTTATCTATATGGCCCATGTGTACTTTCTGTCTCTTTGTGTTAAAAAGAGATATAAAAAGCATGTGATAAGAGGCAGCCCTCAAAGGCTTAGAAATTAGCATATGAGCCTACCTAGGTTTAGTTTAAACTAAGAATACCAAGAGAAAAAAGCAAATTTGATGATAAAAGTAAATTACAAAGTTGATTAAAATTAAAAGTCCTATCTGAATAATGAAAGTTTAATTTATACTAGACTGTCCCTTTAAGGGAAAGAAATTGAAAAATGGCCTTGTCCTTAAGGGGTTAAATAAATATGTTATCTTTTCAATCTATATGGCTTCTACTAATCTTCATTTAAAGCAACTGTTCCAAACTATGAGGCTCTCACAAAATATCCTGAGACAGAACATGACAATTGGAAACCGGGGGGGTATGCTTAGCTGAGGGGAATGAGGGCAAATGCCGCCTGGGCCGGACACAGTGCTAAAATTAGGCCCAGTGTGTCTGTGAAACCAACCAATATCGTGTATCATTATGAATAATTAGAATGGATCTGAATAGTAACATAATTTGTAACCCTGAATAGCCAGATAAGCATTTATATGCTGTACCTATAAAAATCTGAATGTACATAGGGGCTGAGCACTCCATATCATATACTAGTGATGTATAATGGGTATAATCAATGGGAGGCACAGAGTTCCATTGTGAAATTATTTTACTATTCAGATCCACTCTGATTATCCATATTGATACATGATTTAGATTGGTTTCACATGTATATATTTATGCACATATACACTGTTCTTTTACTATGTGTTGGTTGCCATTACAACCTTTTTGGCATTTTTTCAGAGTGGGAGGGGAGCTTGGGGCTATTTATAAAATACGGAAATGGACTGCACTCTCAAACTGAACTGGGTACACAAAACACACAGTCCTGGGTGCTCACCAGAACTCACAGACAGCTGCACAGCTTTCAGTGACTGAAGCAGTTAGCCCCAGACAAGCCTGAGTGCAAAGCCCATAGGGAAAACAAAACATTACAAAACACAATTATTAACACAATACATATAGATAGGTATAGATATAAATATTTATATATATAAATATATATATATAAATATCTATCTATAAATACAGTATATATAATTATTATCAAAAATAAATATATCTGTCTCCTAAAAAAAATTTTCCTGGCTCGGGGGCGTGTCTCTGGGCAGCACCTTGAATGGTAGCAATATCGGTTGCTCCAGGGGAATCACAGATAATCTGCCTTTTATCAGTGGACAAGAAGACCATCCAACTCCAGTATCCTGACATTAAATGTCTACAGATCAAGCTGAGTCGGGTGATACTAAATTATTGACACCTTAACCCTTGGAAACTGATCCGGAGCGTTGAGGCCTAGGGCAGTTACTCCAGTAAAAGGCTCTCAACACCCCCCCCGGTATCTTGTAAGCCGGGTATGCAGTGCATAGACACTGATAACTTCTGTTAAAATAAAGGGAGAATCACCTATAACATACCTCCTGACAGCTGAAATACTAATATCTTCAGGGACAAGGGGCATAGCATATATACACATAACTCACGTATAGTCCCTTCAATATGGCGCTGGACTCTAATTTGATCCTTCGGGAAGTTTCAGCCATGCTGGATTTTCATTACAATAAGCTCTGCGCAATTATTGATGAAGAATATGTCTCCCTAAAGAGTATATGTGCGAGCGCTAAAGGAGAGCCGCAAGTCTCACAGGAGCTGCATGCTGAGTCTTCCCTGTGTCGGCTCCATGCACCTTCTATATCTATAACTAACATACGCTCACAATCTTGGAGACACGAGGACAGCCACCCAAACAGTGATCTAACCACTCGGAGCAAGCTGCCTGACGAACTGAGGAAGCAGTCGGTCAGCTTGGAGAGGAAAGCCGCACTACCACTTAGTGGGGCACTTAAGGAGGCAAATATTACTAAAGAAGCTGAGCTGCAGACGTCACACCACAGTGTGATTAACAGCCTGGACCCACGGATCATCCTGGTGACTAATATTATTACGGTACCTGTTTCCAGTGCTTGGGACCCGAGATCTAAGGAGCGATCCCTGTATGGACAAGCCCCAGATACCAGTGGCACTGCATCCCTGATGCTAGAAGCGGACACCCAGCCCCAACCGATCAAGCTGAGACGTGCAGCAGAGGGTGTTGGGCTCAGTTGTAGCCTTGTTTTTTTAAATTTTCCAGGGGCAACAGATTCGAATGTGAGCAACAGACGGCCTGTCTCAGCGCTCATACCTGGCCTCAAAAGCATAACAGCGGGCAGTGAGGGGCCTTCGACATCACTGTCAAACCATCAAAACTTGTCGCCTGCCGGAGCGATAGGGACATTCTATCACCCTCACCTCACTAAAGCAGGAGGACAAGGCAAGTATCGGGGGAACGCGGCAGCGTTTTTCTCCTACCCTGGAGACAGGTATTGGGACATAACACACCTTGAGAGCACCACAAGTTATGTGAGACAGGGCGTGGGCTAGGCCGATATATTAATACAGAAAACCCTCAGACTTAAACAAGCAGGATGGCGATTTGCTCTAGCTTTTTGACCCTGGGGGCACAACATGGAGAATCGGTGTGGGTTAGCCCCTCAAGTACTTACATGCCTTAGAGACGAATAGGGGGCTCTTCCCAGCCCCTAAAAGTACCGGAACATTTGCAGCCATGCAGACTCTCTAATATGTTCCTGGGAACTTAGTTTGTATTAGATATGTGTTTAGTTAGCACTTCATGGTATAGATCAAAAGTTATATATTTTTGCTTGGCTACCTAGATACCCTGAAAGCATTTATTAGATTTATGTTTACAGTTGAAAACAGCTCATTTTCCTCCCATATGTTAATGTGGCTTTGGTGTACGGCTCCATCTAGTCATCTTATTTATGTATTGCTGAAAAGGAGGCTAACTGCTAACAACAACTAACCTTGCCTGTATCCTTTTTATGGTGGGTGTAGGGGTTAATGAATGTTATATAATTTATGTGGCAATCATCCTTAGTCATTCAACAAAGGCTTTTTAACTTTGTCACTTAGTCATGCCATCACTCTAACAGATACACCAACCTTTACCCCTAAGATTTCATGCTCATCACCTCACTATCTATATGAACAAGATCCAAGACCCTCTACATTCCCATAGGTACTGTATATAGGCTAAACCCCGCTATGTCTCCTCTGGCTTCCACACAGCTATATAGTTAGTTTCCTCATTATCTAGCATGATACACATACTCTGTGGCAGATTGTATTCAAATGTTCTGACTATCTGTGTTGAAAACCCACCAATTTCGTATAAGTATACATTTGATGCATTTCACTGTGGGCCATATATATATATTTATGCTATTTATGTCATATAAAGTTATATTTATATATATAAAAAAAAAATAAAAAAAAAATGAGGTTCACCAACCGGGACCCATAAGTGGTCTCCTTTTACTTCAGATAGCCCCCATAGTGTTACACTCTCCACAAGCCTAAGAGGTCCAAGAGTGACCTCATGTGTTATCAGGGGGGGTATACAGACTCTTAGGCTATTATAGTTTGTATTAAGCGCCTCAGTCACCATAGGAACAAGCTGCCCTTGAATGTTTATTTTGGATGTACATTGTAAAATGCTGTTTTGTTTGTTTTATTACTTACCAATAATATTTGTCTGTATGCCTACATGTGAACCTCAATAAAAACTTAAAAAAAAAAATATCATTTAAAATGTTATGCTCTATCTGAAACATGAATGTTTAATTCTGATTTTTAATTTTCCCTTTAAGCAGAAATAAGTATTATACTGTTGGGACTTTGTACTTATCTAAAATGTTATGTATACAATTATTTATAAGGATCTGTTATATCTGAGTTGTCATTTTATGGATTTTTAGATGCATTTTGTTTATTTCATGCTTCCATGTTCCTATTAAAAAAATGTGTTCATCTAAAAAAAAAAAAAAAAAAATTTCCTGGCTCACAAATTTAGCAATCCCTGAACTAGGGGGGAATGCAAGTGCTCAGATTTTGCAGAGGTAAGCTATGGCTGGCCTGTGGTTCTATTCCATATTTTAGTTTTTTTGTGGGGTGTAGTTGTGTGTGTGTATATATATCTGTACTATAATCGCATTTGTAACATGTCCGTCGACAGTTGAGCATGCATCCTCAAAGGAATGTTGGCTGCGCAAGGCAGAAAAAAGAATGTTGGCTGCGCATGCAGCCAAAAAAATCCACCTGGATGCAGCAAAGTCCACCTGGATGCAGCAAAATAGTAATAACTATTTACTAACTAGTCTACCTAGTTAAAATAAAAACAAATTTGCCTGTGAAATAAAAATAAAACCTAAGCTAGCTACAATGTAACTATTAGTTATATTGTAGCTAGCTTAGGGTTTATTTTATAGGTAAGTATTTAGTTTTAAATAGGTATTATTTAGTTAATGATAGTAATTTTTATTTAGATTTATTTTAACTATATTAAAGTTAGTGGGTGTTAGGATTAGACTTAGGGTTAGGTTTAGGGGTTAATAACTTTAGTATAGTGGCAGCGGTGACGTTGGGGGTGGCAGATTAGGGGTTAATAATATTTAAATAGTGTTTGCGATGCAGGAGTGCGTTGGTTTAGGGGTTAATATGTTTATTATAGTGGCGGCGATGTCCGGAGCGGCAGATTAGGGGTTAATAATTTTATTTTAGTGTTTGCTATGCGAGAGGGTTTAGGGGTTATTAGGTAGTTTATGGGTGTTAGTGTGCTTTGTAGCACTTTAGTTATGAGTTTTATGCTACAGATTTGTAACGTAAAACTCATAACTACTGACTTTAGATGGCGGTACGAATCTTGACGGTATAGGCTGTACCGCTCACTTTTTGGTCTCCCAGGCAAAAACATAATTTATGCTTACCTGATAAATTTATTTCTCTTGTGGTGTATCCAGTCCACGGATCATCCATTACTTGTGGGATATTCTCCTTCCCAACAGGAAGCTGCAAGAGGATAACCCACAGCAGAGCTGTCTATATAGCTCCTCCCCTAACTGCCACTACCAGTCACCAAAGAAATTCAAGAGAAAGGAGAAACTATAGGGTGCAGTGGTGACTGTAGTTTAAAAATAAAAAACACCTGCCTTAAAATGACAGGGTGGGCCATGGACTGGATACACCACAAGAGAATTAAATTTATCAGGTAAGCATAAATTATGTTTTCTCTTGTAAGATGTATCCAGTCCACGGATCATCCATTACTTGTGGGATACCAATACCAAAGCTATAGGACACGGATGAAGGGAGGGACAAGGCAGGCGCTTAAACGGAAGGCACCACTGCCTGCAAGACCTTTCTCCCAAAAATAACCTCCGAAGAAGCAAAAGTATCAAATTTATAGACCAAGTCGCCGCCTTACAAATCTGTTCAACAGAAGCCTCATTTTTAAAAGCCCATGTGGAAGCTACCGCTCTAGTAGAATGAGCTGTAATCCTTTCAGGAGGCTGCTGGCCAGCAGTCTCATAAGCTAAGCGTATTATACCCCTTAGCCAAAAAGAAAGAGAGGTTGCCGAAGCCTTTTGGCCTCTCCTCTGTCCAGAGTAGACAACAAACAATGCAGATGTTTGACGAAAATCTTTAGTAGCTTGTAAATAAAACTTTAAAGAATGAACCACGTCAAGATTGTGTAAAAGACGTTCCTTCTTTGAAGAAGGATTAGGACACAGTGACGGTACAACAATCTCCTGATTGATATTTTTATTAGATACCACCTGAGGTAAAAAAACAGGTTTGGTACCCTTGAAGAACCTTAAGAACTAAATTTAAACTCCAAGGTGGAGCAACAGGTTTAAACACAGGCTTGATTCTGACTAAAGCCTGACAAAACGCCTTTACGTCTGGAACCTCAGCCAGACGTTTGTGCAAAAAAATAGACAGAGCAGAAATCTGTCCTTTTAAGGAACTAGCTGACAAACCCTTCTCCAATCCTTCTTGGAGAAAAGATAATATCCTAGGAATCCTGACCTTACTCCATGAGTAACCCTTGGATTCACACCAATGAAGATATTTACACCATATCTTATGATAGATTTTCCTGGTGACAGGCTTTCGCGCCTGTATTAAGGTATCAATGACCGACTCGGAGAAACCACGCTTTGATAAAATCAAGCGTTCAATCTCCAAGCAGTCAGCCGCAGAGAAATTAGATTTGGATGGTTGAAAGGACCCTGAAGTAGAAGGTCCTGCCTCAGAGGCAGAGTCCATGGTGGAAAGGATGACATGTCCACCAGATCTGCATACCAAGTCCTGCGTGGCCACGCAGGTGCTATCAAAATTACTGATGCTCTCTCCTGTTTGATCTTGGCAATCAGACGAGGGAGCAGAGGAAACGGTGGAAACACATAAGCCAGGTTGAAGGACCAAGGCGCTGCTAGAGCATCTATCAGCGCTGCCTTGGGATCCCTGGACCTGGATCCGTAACAAGGAAGCTTGGCGTTCTGGCGAGATGCCATGAGATCCAGTTCTGGTTTGCCCCAATGTTGAATCAACTGTGCAAACACCTCCGGATGGAGCTCCCACTCCCCCGGATATGGATAGCTGATAGATGGCAAGAGTGAATCTCTGCCCATTGAATTATCTTTGAAACCTCCAACATCGCTAGGGAACTCCTTGTTCCCCCTTGATGGTTGATGTAAGCTACAGTCGTGATGTTGTCCGACTGAAATCTGATGAACCTCACTGCTGCTAGCTGAGGCCAAGCCTGAAGAGCATTGAATATCGCTCTTAGTTCCAGAATGTTTATTGGAAGGAGTGCCTCCTCCTGAGTCCACGACCCCTGAGCCTTCAGAGAGTTCCAGACTGCACCCCAGCCCAGAAGGCTGGCATCTGTTGTTACTATTGTCCAATCTGGCCTGCGGAAGGTCATACCTTTGGACAGATGGACCCGAGATAGCCACCAGAGAAGAGAATCCCTGGTCTCTTGATCCAGATTTAGTAGAGGGGACAAATCTGTGTAATCCCCATTCCACTGACTGAGCATGCAGAGTTGCAGCGGTCTGAGATGTAGGCGGGCAAACGGAACTATGTCCATTGCCGCTACCATTAAGCCGATTACTTCCATACACTGAGCCACCGAAGGGCGAGAAGTATAATAAAGAACACGGCAGGAATTTAGAAGTTTTGACAACCTGTCCTCTGTCAGGTAAATCCTCATTTCTACAGAATCTATCAGAGTTCCCAGGAAGGAAACTCTTGTGAGAGGGTATAGAGAACTCTTCTTTTCGTTCACTTTCCACCCATGAGACCTCAGGAATGCCAGAACAATGTCCATATGGGACTTGGCAATTTGGAAATTTGACGCCTGTATCAGAATGTCGTCTAAGTAAGGGGCTACTGCTATGCCCCGCGGCCTTAGGACCGCCAGAAGTGACCCCAGAACCTTCGTAAAGATTCTTGGTGCCGTAGCTAACCCAAAGGGAAGAGCCACAAACTGGTAATGACTGTCTAGGAAGGCGAACCTGAGAAACCAATGATGATCTTTGTGTATCGGAATGTGAAGATAAGCATCCTTTAAGTCCACGGTAGTCATGTATTGACCCTCCTGGATCATAGGTAGGATGGTTCGAATAGTCTCCATCTTGAAAGATGGGACCCTGAGAAATTTGTTTAGGATCTTGAGATCTAAGATTGGTCTGAAGGTTCCCTCTTTCTTGGGAACCACAAAGAGATTTGAATAGAAGCCTTGCCCCTGTTCCTCCTTTGGAACTGGGTGGATCACTCCCATAACTAGGAGGTCTTGAACACAATGTAAGAATGCCTCTCTCTTTATCTGGTCTGCAGATAATTGTGAGAGGTGAAATCTTCCTTTTGGGGAAGAAGCTTTGAAGTCCAGAAGATATCCCTGGGACACAATTTCCAACTCCCAGGGATACTGGACATCTCTTGCCCAAGCCTGGGCGAAGAGAGAAAGTCTGCCCCCTACTAGATCCGTTACCGGATCGGGGGCTGATCTTTCATGCTGTCTTAGAGGCATCAGCAGGCTTCTTGGCCTGCTTACCTTTGTTCCAGGCCTGGTTAGGTCTCCAGACCGGCTTGGACTGGGCAAAATTTCCCTCTTGTTTTGCATTAGAGGGAGTTGATGCCGCGCTCGTCTTAAAGTTTCGAAAGGCACGAAAATTAGTTTGTTTGGTCCTTAATTTATTAGACCTATCCTGAGGAAGGGCATGACCTTTTCCTCCAGTAATATCAGAAATGATCTCCTTCAGTCCAGGCCCGAATAGGGTCTGCCCCTTGAAGGGAATGTTGAGAAGCTTAGACTTTGAAGTAACGTCATCTGACCAGGATTTAAGCCATAGCGCCCTACGCGCCTGTATAGCAAAACCTGAGTTCTTAGCCGCTAGTTTGGTTAAATGAACAACGGCGTCAGAAACAAATGAATTGGCTAGCTTAAGCGCTTTAAGCTTGTCAAGTATATCATCCAATGGAGTTTCTACCTGTAAGGCCAATTCCAGAGACTAACCCTCTAACTTTTTATCCATTGGATCTAGGAAAGCACAACTGTCCTCGACGGGAATAGTTGTACGCTTAGCTAGGGTAGAAACTGCCTCCTCCACCTTAGGGACCGTTTGCCATAAGTCCCGTGTAGCGGCATCTATTGGAAAAATTTTCTTAAAAATAGGAGGGGGAGAGAACGGTACACCTGGTCTATCCCATTCCTTAGTAATAATTTCTGAAAATCTTTTAGGTATTGGAAAAACATCAGTGTAAACAGGCACTGCATAGTATTTATCCAATCTACATAATTTCTCTGGCACTATAATGGTGTCACAGTCATCCAGAGTAGCTAAAACCTCCCAGAGCAACACGCAGAGGTGTTCAAGCTTAAATTTAAATGTAGACATATCAGAATCAGGTTGAAGCATCTTCCCTGAGTCAGAAAAATCACCCACAGAAAGAAACTCTCCTGCCTCAGCTTCTGCATATTGTGAGGGGATATCAGACATAGCTACTAAAGCGTCAGAGAGCTCTGTATTTTTTCTAGTCCCAGAGCTGTCTCGCTTCCCTTGTAACCCTGGTAGTTTGGACAATACCGCTGTAAGGGTATGATCCATAACTGCCGCCATGTCTTGTAAAGTAAACGCCATGGGCGCGCTAGATGTACTTGGCGCCACTTGAGCGGGAGTCCCTTGAGCGGGAGTCAAAGGTTCTGACACGTGGGGCGAGTTAGTCGGCATAACTTCCCCCTTGTCAATTTCCTCTGGTGATAAATCTTTTAAAGACAGAATATGATCTTTATAACTTAAAGTAAAATCAGTACATTTGGTACACATTCTAAGAGGGGGTTCCACAATGGCTTCTAAACATAATGAACAAGGAGTTTCCTCTATGTCAGACATGTTTAAACAGACTAGCAATGAGACCAGAAAGCTTGGAAAACACTTTGATAAATGTAAACAAGCAAAAAATAAAAACGGTACTGTGCCTTTAAGAGAAACAATTTTTGTCAGAAATTGAAAAACAGTGATAAAAAGCAGTAAATCTTATGAAATTTTTACAGTGTGTATATAGAACTAACAGAGCATTGCACCCACTTGCAAATGGATGTTTAACCCCTTAAACAAAACCGGATTAAAAAAACGATATAAACGTTTTTTAACAGTCACAACAAACTGCCACAGCTCTGTTGTGGCCCTACCTGCCCATACAATGACTTTTGAAGGCACAAAAACCCTTTGTAGAGGTCCTAAGTGTTCAGGGGACTCCTTCAGGGAAGCTGGAAGTCTCAAGCTGCAAAAACAACTGCACGATTTAGGCCTGAAATTAGGCCCCTCCCAACCTGTACTCACAGTGAGAGGGCCATAAAAAACTATCCCTAGGCAAAATCTAGCCAGCCATGTGGAAAAAACTGGGCCCCAATAAAGTTTTATCACCAATATGTAGAAAAAAAAACGTTTAAACACTTCCAGCAAACGTTATCTTATTTTCAGTAATGTGAGAAAGTAATAAGAATATTACCTTTTACAGCAAGCATGATACTAGTCGTTATTAAATCACTGTAATCAGGCTTACCTTAAATAAATCCGGTATTAACAGCATTTTCTAGCATATTCATTTCTCTAGAAAAATTTAAACTGCACATACCTCATAGCAGGAGACCCTGCACGCCATTCCCCCAGCTGAAGTTACCTCATCTCTTCAGTTATGTGTGAGAACAGCAATGGATCTTAGTTACAGATCATCAAAAACCACAGGCAGACTCTTCTTCAACTTTCTGCCTGAGGCTAAAACAGTACAACTCCGGTACCATTTGAAAATAATAAACTTTTGATTGAAGATAAACTACATAAATTCACCACATCTCTCTAGCTACTTCCTATGTTGTCGAGAGCTGCAAGAGAATGACTGGGAGTGGCAGTTAGGGGAGGAGCTATATAGACAGCTCTGCTGTGGGTGATCCTCTTGCAGCTTCATGTTGGGAAGGAGAATATCCCACAAGTAATGGATGATCAGTGGACTGGATACACCTTACAAGAGAAACTCGTAATACCGGCGCTACGGAAGTCCCATTGAAAAAGGACTTTTTGAAAGGTGCGGTAGTTCTGTTGCGTTACGGACAAAAAGGTGTGCAGTACACCTATACCTGCAAGACTCGTAATAGCAGCGGTAGGGAAAAAGCAGCATTATGAGGCTTTTTCACTCATAACGCCAAACTCGGAATCTAGCCGAATGTTTCTGTATTGGCCAAGTTTAACAAATATGCTCACACATTAACAATTTAGGAGTCAATCACAATCTTTAAGAAAAACAAAATAAATTAATTATCTACAAAAATCTCTGTAGACTTTAATGTGGATATTCTATAGAAAATAATTTGATAACTTTTTTACAGGATTGTGATCAATCTTTAAGTTTGAAATGATGAACAGGAGCACAATTTAATTTCACAGATTTTGATACAAACTTTGCTCATATTTTTTTCTATTCATTTTGAAGTAAATATTTGAATAAGAACTGAGAAAGCTTGATAATAACGAGTGCACAATGATCTGAGACAATATTTCTGTACATTCGTCATAGAACAGATCATGAAGTGTGAATACTTCTCTTTTTATACAAGTATGTGGAATTTACAGTATTATAAAATGTACACAGTACAAGTTTTTCATTGCATACTACTCTGGAAACAATCATAAAACCTTTATATGATCATCATGCAATCTGTCATATTGATTTTAATGTCTGTGGTTCAAGGTAAAAAAATACACAGAAGAGAGATTAAAATGATAGAAAAGGAATAATACTGACCCAATTGTGAATATAAAAATAGCAGCCTAGGAATACATGTTCAATTATTAACTAATATCTCACCTTCTTTAATTCATGCCTATAACTCTGCCCCTAAATCAGGTTAAAAGACATTTCACAAATTTAGTGATATTCCCTTAAAATATTCACAACATTTATTGTAAATTAATGTTACGTTGCATATAAACTATTTGCAGCTGTTTTTCTGTGTGACCTAAGATTGAAAAACATGAATACATATTCACAAAGTACATGATTTGCATACAGGTGAAGTGAACCAAGGTTAAATCATCTGCAAAGATATATGAGAGCATTTCATTTTGTTTTATTTACCCAGCAGGCTTAGACTGTAATCTTCTATCAAAAAATTGACAAGAAAAATTTGAGTGACCTTGAGCGTGCAAGTAAATTTAAATATTGCTGGCCAGTCAAAAAGTGAAATAGCTTTTCTATTGACATTCAGATCCATATTACAGTTGAGTAATGCACTGATGCCCAAAATATGCAGAAATAGCATCTGCTGCCTAAATAAATCAATGAATGTATCTGGAAACCTCCAGAGAACTGTATAGCATTTTTCCATAGTTTCATAATTTCTTTTAGCACCCAGTTCTAGATATTGGTATAAGGTTCATTGATAAGATCTTACATTTTAAGCGCCAAACATTTGTAGTTTTCATGCGGCAGCCAATCAGATTGTGTGGTTATACTACAGGCTTTTTTCTTCTTCTTGAAGTGCCGCACGAAAACTACATAGGAAGAAAAAAAAACAGTCTAATGGATGTCAGATTAAACTATAACTTCAGTTTGGCGCATAAAACAACCTCATCAATGAACCTTATACTAAAATCTAACATTTATTTTAGATATTACTTCTACAATGGGAAACTCTAACATCACTTTAAAGGGACATAATACTCATATGCTAAATCACTTGAAACTGATGCAGTATAACTGTAAAAAGCTGACAGGAAAATATCACCTGAGCATCTCTATGTAAAAAAGGAAGATATTTTACCTCACAATTTCCTCAGCTCAGCAGAGTAAGTTCTGTGTAAAAATTTATACTCAGTTGTTGCTCAGCTGCAGGTAAAAAAAATAAAAATGAAGAAACGAACAGCAGCCAATCAGCATCAGCAGTGCTGAGGTCATGAACTCTTTTACTGTGATCTCATGAGATTTAAAGTGTCAGTAAACCTAAAAAAAATGTTATATAATTCTGCACATAGTGCAGAATTATATAACATTATATTAATGGTATCGTTATAAAACTTAATATTGCCTTTGAATTTTTTATAAATATGACAGTTTCTCAGACCCGCTCTCTGTACTCTGCTGAGCGGGTCTGTTTTTATTCCACAGTGCATCGGGCCAGCTGTATAGTCACAGCCCGGCTCGACCGCGCCATAACACTAAGTGCAGCTCGCTCCTGCTCTGTATGACTATACAGCTGGCCCGATGCGCTGTGGAATAAAAACAGACCCGCTCAGCAGAGTACAGAGAGCGGGTCTGAGAAACTGTCATATTTATAAAAAATTCAAAGGCAATATTAAGTTTTATAACGATACCACTAATACTATGTGCTGAATTATATAACATTATTTTTTAGTTTTACTGACACTTTAACTTAACTCTCTTGAGATTTCATAGTAAACTTCCTTAAACTGAATAGAGAAATAATATGAGTGTGCACAAATGCTCGCTCCTTTCGCTGTCCCGGGACAGACATACTGATTTGCTGCTTAGAAGTCCTTTACAATGGGATGTGGCTACTGAGGAACTTTTGAGGTAAAATAACTTTCTTTTTTACATAGAGATGTTCAGGTGATATTTTCTAGTCAGCTTTTTACAGCTATGCTTAGGGTTGCCACCCGTCCCTTAAAATACGGAATCGTTCCGTATTTGAGACTAAAACAGCGTGTTCCGTTTTGAATCAATACGGGACAGGGTTTGTCCCGTATTTTCTACTATCCGGAGTTGTTCCTCACTACTTATCCAGCATCAGGTGTAACAATCTTCTCAGTTCATTCAAATATTCACAGAAGTTGCAGTTCTTACATTGACATATAGATGTCAGCAAACCTCAGATAATACTTTTTTGGTTTTCTATCCAGTCTAACTCAGTCTCGTTAGTATTTGCAGTCCCAGAATGGCCGCTCCTTCTATCTTGCAGGTTGATACTCTATGGTACACCAGGTTGTACGTACCACTTTTCTGTACTATGGGGGGACTGGCTTGAGTTGCAGAATTTTGAGAACATGGCGCTAGCTCTGCCTGAAGAGGAGTTCAAGCATATGCAGGTGAGAGTAATGATGTAATGCGAATGTTTGCATGACTTCATCTATCAACAGTGCAGTCTTTATGTGCAAATAGGAAAGAGGCAGCATGATAAGGTTAAAATGTGTATTAATTACATAAAGAGACAGCCACAGCATGCTAAGAGGAACAATCTGGATATGCTAGGAGGAGAGACACACTCTGAATTATATGTTTATCGACAGTCAGGACGTTTTGATGGTGGGAGAGACAGTCTTAGTGTGTTGACAGTCTGGGTGTGTTTACAGCTAGGAGAAGAGACAGTCTGTGTGTGTTTACAGCTAGGAGAAGAGACAGTTTGGATTTGCTGATTGACAGGAGGAGAGAGTCTTGATGTACTGATTGACAGGAGGAGAGACAGACAGGTTTGAAGTACTGATTGTCAGCAGGAGAGAGAGTCTGTATGTGCTGATAGCCAAGAGGAGAGACAGTTTGTATGTGTTGATAATAAGAGAGACTGGATGTGCTTATAACCAGAAGGAGAGACAGTTTCTGTTTCTTGATAGTAAGAGAGACTGGATCACTGGATGTGGTGATTGACAGGAGTAGAGACAGTTTGTATGTGTTGATAGTAAGAGAGATTGAATGTGCTGATTGACAGGAAGAGAGACTGTGTGTGTTGAGAGTAAGAGAGACTGAATGTGCTGATTGACAGGAAGAGAGACAGTTTATGTGTGTTGAGAGTAAGAGAGACTGAATGTGCTGATTGACAGGAAGAGAGACTGTTTGTGTGTGTTGAGAGTAAGAGAGACTGAATGTGCTGATTGACAGGAAGAGAGACAGTTTGTGTGTTGAGAGTAAGAGAGACTGAATGTGCTGATTGACAGGAAGAGAGACAGTTTGTGTTTGTTGGGAGTAAGAGAGACTGCATGTGCTTATTGACAGGAGAAGAGACAATGCCTTGGATAAGCATAAATCTATCATAGTAACTACAAAGTTTATACTTTTAGGAAATATTGGGCAGACTTTTGGGCTTATGGTTCTTATCTGCCGTCAAATGCTATGCTATGTTTCTATCTGGATTTTCTGATAGCCAGGAGGAGAGACAGTCTGGATGTGTTGATAGTAAGAGAGACTGAATGTGCTGATTGACAGGAGGAGAGACAGTCTGGGTGTGTTGATAACGAGAACGAGAGAGTCTGTATGTGCTGACAAATAGAAGGAGACAGTCTGGGTGTGTTGATAGTAAGAAAGACTGAATGTGCTTATTGACAGGATGAGAGGACAGTCTGAACGTGCTTATTGACAGGATGAGAGGACAGTCTGAATGTGCTTATTGACATGAGGAGGGGTGTGGCCCCCGCTGTGGCAGGCGTCCCTTATTTTTCAGTATTGAAGGTGGCAACCCTAGCTATGCTGCATCACTTTCAAGTGTTTTAACATTTGGGTATCATGGCCCTTTACGTTAAATCAAGCTTAAAATTACATATATCTTAGTTAAGATCATTCTTATTTTATCTTTAATTATATATGGCATAAAATGCATCCATAAATATTTGAATTCACGTATGGTTTTGAAATAGCAAATGGCTGTATAAATACCAATTTATACCATTTTATTTTGGCTGGTAGGTAAAACTTGTATCAACTACTGAAAATCCTGGCAGTGAACTACAAGAGTACATCAGCATTTAAAAATATGTGGCTTCAAACATTTCTCCTTTAAAGGTATGCAGTTATTAAATAAGCACATCAGGGGCTGATAAAGAACAAACAGACAGATTACGAGTTTTGAGCGCTATAGGGAAATTAACGACCGCAGCATTTTCGGCGGTATTTCACTACCTATAGCGCTGGTATTACGAGTTTAAAAAAAGCTGTCGTTTGCGTGCAATATGGTAGCATTGAGGTCCATACCGCACACAAATACCAGCGCTGCTTTGAGCTGCTGTTACGTGCTCATGCACTATTTCCCCATAGACAACAATGGGGAGAGCCGGCTAAAAAAAAAGCCTAACAACTGCAATCACGGAGCTTAAAGCTCCGTAACGCTGCCCCATTGATGTCTATCGGGAATTTTTTTTTAATGTTTAAACCTAACACCCTAACATAAACCCAGAGTCTAAACGCCCCCGACATCGCCGACACCGAAGATCCACTTACAGTTTTAAGCTTGATTTAACGTACAGTTTTATTAAGGGTTTATTGGGTGGGTTTTATTTTTAGCTTATGGTTTGGGCAATGTAAAAGAGATGAATGCCTTTTTAAGGGCAATGCCCATCCAAATGCCATTTTCAGGGCAACGGGTAGCTTAGGTTGTGTGTTTTACTGTTGGGGGGGATGTTTGTATTTGTATTTTTATTTGCCAGGTAAAAGAGCTGATTTCTTTGGGGCAATGCCCCGCAAAAGGCTATTGGCAGTTTAGTTTAGGCTTGGGGTTTTATTATTTTTGGGGGGCTTTTTTATTTTGATAGGGCTATTAGATTAGGAGTAATTAGTTTAAATATTTGATAATTTCTTTTTGATTTTGTGTAATTTAGTGTTTTGTTTTTTTTTGTAATTTAGTTAATTGTATTTGATTAATGTAATTTATTTAATTTTAGTGTAATGTTAGGTTTTACTGTAAGACAGGTTAGGTTTTATTTTACAGGTACATTTGTATTTATTTTAACTAGGTAGTTAGTAAATAGTTAATAACTATTTAATAACTAATCCACCTAGTTAAAGGGACAGTCTAGGCCAAAATAAACTTTCATGATGCAGATAGGGCATGTAATTTTAAAATTTTTTCCAATTTACTTTTATCACCAATTTTGCTTTGTACTCTTGGTATTCTTAGTTGAAAGCTTAACTTAGGAGGTTCATATGCTAATTTCCTAGACCTCGAAGGCCACCTCTTATCAGAATGCATTTTAACAGTTTTTCACCACTAGAGGGTGTTAGTTCACGTATTTCCTATAGATAACACTGTGCTCATGCACGTGAAGTTATCTGGGAGCAGGCACTGATTGGCTAAACTGCAAGTCTGTCAAAAGAACTGAAATAAAGGGGCAGTTTGCAGAGGCTTAGATACAAGATAATCACAGAGGTTAAAAGTAGATTAATATAACTGCGTTGGTTATGCAAAACTGGGGAATGGGTAATAAAGGGATTATCTATCTTTTAAAACAATACAAATTCTGGTATAGACTGTCCCCTTAAAAAAAAATACAAACTTACCTGTGAAATAAAAATAAAACATAAGCTAGATACAGTATAACTATTAGTTATATTGTAGCTAGCTTAGGTTTTATTTTGCAGGTAAGTATTTATTTAGTTTTAAATAGGAATTATTTAGGTATTAATTGTAATTTTGTTTTGGAATTATTTTAATTATGTTAAAGTCAGTGGGTGTTAGGGTTAGGGTTATGTTAGGGTTAGACTTAGGGTTACACTTAGGGTTAGGTTTAGGGGTTAATAACTTTAGTATAGTGGCGGCGACATTGGGGGTAGCAGATTAGGGGTTAATAAGTGGTTAGGTGGTGGCGATTGTGGGGGCAGCAGATTAGGGGTTACTAACATTAATGTAGGTTGCGGCGATGTTAGGGACAGCAGATTAGGGGTTAATAAGTGTATGTAGGTGGTGATGACATTGGGGACAGCAGATTAGGGGTTAATAATATTTAACTAGTGTTTGCGATGCGGGAGAGCGGCGGCTTAGTTGGTTAATATGTTTATTATAGTGGCTGCGATGTCCGGAGCGGCAGATTAGGGGTTAATAATGTTATTTTAGTGTTTGCGATGCGGGATTGCCTCGGTTTAGGGGGTAATAGGTAGTTTATGGGTGTTAGTGTACTTTGTAACACTTTAGTTATGAGTTTTATGGTACAGCTTTGTAACGTAAAACTCATAACTACTAACTTTCAGGTGGCGGTACAGATCTTGTAGTTATAGACTGCACCACTCACTTTTTGGCCTGCGAGGCAAACTCGTAATACCGGCACTGTGGAAGTCCCATTGAAAAAGGACTTTTTAAAAAGTGCGGTACTTATGTTGCGTGACGGCCAAAAAGGTGTGCAGTACAGCTATACCTACAACACTGAATCTAGCTGAAAGTATAGAAAAACATTTTTTTTATGTTTTTCTTTAGAGAGTCATTACTAACTAGACTTAAAAATTAAGCAGTAAATAAATGCTGGATATAATGATTTATTATTATATCTATCCCTAAGTGTTCTCAATGGAATAGACAGATACAGGGAAAAACTAGGTTTCAACATTGTGGCACCCATTATTTTATAGAAACTCTGTGGAACTGACAAAACGAAAAATTTTCAGGAAAAGGGGACGAAATAAATAATGAAAGTATACTGCTATTTTTTTTTTTAATTACTATTTGTAATTTATCATTTATATTACAATCTCATTACAATCTCAAATTGTTTAATAACTGGTTAAATAAAACATGGGATGTGGATTTATTTGTATAAGTTTTAAAGAAAATAAAAACTGAATATCAATATAGGTCCAACATTTGGAGGCCTATGTATCAAAGGTCTTGCGTACCTGTTCTGACAGTGAGGATCAGGTCCGCAAGACCTCGCTCTCCGTATTCAGCATTGCACCAGCAGGGAGGTGTCAATCAACCCGATCGTACTTGATCGGGTTGAATTGTGGCGATTCTAGTCTGCCTGCTCAGAGCAGGCGGACAGGGTTATGAAGCAGCGATCTTTAGACCGCTGTTTCATAACTGCTGTTTCTGGCGAGTCTGAAGACTCGCCAGAAACACGGACCCTCAAGCTCCGCAAGGAGCTTGATAAATAGGCCTCTTGGCCTTAGATTGTTTTGCTATATTATTATATTATATATTTTTCTTTTGTTTGCTCATATTTGTTGATTACTCTAGCCTCATTTGCTATTACCCTTTAAATATCACATCATATGTGCCCTGTATTATTAATGATTAAGCAACTACCACTTGTAAAACATGTGATGGGGCTCAAATATAAGGTTGTTGTTTATTACAACTTATTTTGTTTGCGCCTTATTTGTAGCAAGTGTAAATTGAAAGCCGCTTTCTGAGCTTATTATGTATGTGCCGTTTTTGAACTTATTATGTATGTGCTGCTTATTCATGTCTTGTTTTGTTTCAAAATATGTCAGTCACTCACAGTAATCTTATTAAAACAATTTGCCATTTACAGTCACTGTTCTCTAGCACTTGTAAAGACTCTTCCCTCAAAAAGCCTTTGAAATCCTCTCTTACAAAGCTGCCCTAAATTCCCTTAAGGCTAAATGTAGCCAGTGTAATTCGGTACTGATTAATAAATATTATATGTGTGCCAAAACTAAAAGGATCAGAGAACCAAGCTACCAACCCAACGAAGCCTAAAGTAATACATAACTGATATTGATTTAATATTTTGTATTTAGTTAAATATGAATTTAGCTATCCTTTATATATTTTATATTACACTTTAACAAACTAAAAATAAAATGAATGATATTAACTTAAAGGACCATTAAACTTTTCTAAATGTAGTTTTTATTTTTTATTTACTTCTTTAAAGTTATGCTTGAATATTAATTAAAACTGTTTTTTTAAATGTTTATTTCAAAATTTCTTCAGATTTCACCATATTTTTTTTACCGGTCTTATTATGTAAACTCCTCCCCTTCAAAAATTCCCTTCACTCTCCACCTATCAAATATTTTTCTTTTGCATATCTAATTAGTCTGTGCGCGTCCCTGAGCACATGTGCAATTAAATCGTCCTTAAGCATTTTTTTGTTGTTTTAAGCTATTGACAAGCAATTTGAATAAGATTTTGCTACAGAAAAATTAGTCTGACTGATATATAAAGGGGGAACGTTACGGCATCTGACAAAGGCGGTGATGAAAATGTTTAAAGCAGAGTAAACATGTTATTGAGCATCTGGTACCAGTTGTTTATGTCTCCTAGAAACCCACATTACATGTGTGCTACTTCCTATTTGTCAAATACATTGCATTACTTATGGGTATATGCATCAAAGTCTCCATGCAATAAATTGTGTTTATACTTAAACAGTGTTAGTATGCGCATATACAAGTCACCATATTCAAATTTTAAATGTATACTACAAACAATACAACTCACAGCACCTTCTTGTCCTAATGCGAGTCACACGGCTGAATTGCACTGTGCATTATTCCTTACGTCTCTTCATCGTGAGAATAAACTACATCACCCATAATCCTGTCTGCTGGATTCTATGACTGACCAAATTGCTACATGAATTTAGTCAGCGGCCTGCTGAGCAGCAAAACTGCTGCTAATAAATGACGTAAAAAAATGTGACTTGTGCGTGGCCGCAGTCCTATCTGGATAGTGTGAACTGATAGGACTGCTGACAATAAAAAAAGAGGGTTTGGAAAATCCAAAAAGTTCTAGAAAAAAAATCAGAAAAAGTTTGCAAATAAAATAATTAAATATATTTTAAAAAATGTAGTATTTTAATCAAATAAAAAAAAAGATAAGTAAATTTAAAAGTTGAATGGTCCTTTAATACAAAAAACATTTCCATAGTTGTATGGATGCATTGATAGCCCGCAAGGAGCAAGTCACATGATAACTAGCAGTCACATGATAACTAGCAAGTTTAGGATTTACAGAACTCATAACATACTCTAAACTATATTCAGACATATATTGCTTTTAATGTCACAATTGTTTCTGCTTCCAGTGCATTTGTTATTGTACCAATATGCAAACTCTTACTTGTATACAACATCTTTCCACTCAATAATATGTCTCCTACTCTTCTACAGTTTCAGGGACTAAAGTGTCTACACTTGGGTGCCCATTTAACAAGCTCCATATAGAGCTTGAAGGGCCGTGTTTCTGGCGAGTTTCTAAAGACCGCTGCTCCATAACCTATCCGCCTGCTCTGAGAAGGCGAACAGAGATCGGGCAAATACGATCGGGTTGATTGACACCCCCTGCTAGCGGCCGCAAATCTGCAGGGGGCGGCGTTGCACGAGCAGTTAACAAGAGCTGCTGGTGCAATGCTGAATGCGGAGAGCGTATTGCTCTCCGCATTCAGCGATGTCTGTCGGACATGATCCCCTGATCGGATCATGTCGGACCAACATTTTATAAATTCTATTTTAAACAAGCCACAGACAAGTACTGAAACTATTTTCAAAAGTGCCATTTTGCTAGGAAGCACTTGTACTGAATGAGAGTTGAGTAGCAATGGTTGAATGTTTTGCAACATTCAAAAATAAAACTAATTTAAACACATTCGTTTGTTCATTTTTAATTTCGAAATGATTGTACAACATTCTAACATTTGTTTAATGTAATAATATTTCTAATGTTTACTTTAAATGTAATATTCAAATTTCATTTTTCTAATAATTCAATTTGAATTATGCAATATTAAATCGAAAAATTTGAATTTATATATTTTAATAGTATTTCTAATACTCTCTTTAATGTAATATTCAAATTATGCAATATTCAAAATAGAACAATTCAAATTGATATATTTGTATCTATTATGTATCAATTTACTAAATTCCCTATTGCATTAAACTGAAGGTAAAATTTGATGAATGAAAGCTCGGCTTTTAAAAATACTATTAAAAACAGGGGCACTTTCATTCATCAAAGTTTAGAAAGCAGCCGTTTTGTTTAAAAACTTTCCTTTCTTCTTTTCACAGCCAGAGCAGCTTCCCCCACCCGGAGATCCTCTCTTCACACGTCAGCAATGACTAATCCGGCTTCATCCAATCACGTCTTTCCCCCCAGGGGAGTCATTGCCTGAGGCCATGCCTTGATTGGAGGAAGCCGGATTAGTCATTGCTGACGTGTGAAGAGAGTATCTCCGTGTGGGGGAAGCTGCTCTGGCTGTGAAAAGAAGAAAGGTAAGTTTTTAAACAAAACGGCTACTTTCTAAACAGTGCCCCTGTTTTTATTAGTATTTTTAAAAATCGGGTTTTCATTCATCAAAGTTTACCTTCACTTTAACTAATTGAACCTTCTGAATAGTATTTGTTAAATCGAATGTTACATTTGAAAATTCGAATGTGGAAATTTGGGGGCCTATTTATCAAAGTGTCAACTATGTTGCATTCGCCGGTGTCAATACGCTCGCCAGACATCACTGCTGCGGACCTGAATAGGATCTCCTTATTTATCAAAAAAGCCGTCAAAAACATGCGCGTCAAGTACGGTGTGAAGAGCATCGGACTGGTGTTAACTAACAGTCATTAATGTAGCTCTATTCGGGTTTTTCCCAACTTTATTTATACCATTTCATTACTGTCCATGAACAAACACATTTCTCTAAAGCTAATCTTTTAGTTTTCATCTGTTAATGTCCAAGAAATAGGTTGATTTATACCTCAACAAGCAATATCTCATAGAAAGTTATTTTTATATATATTTGTTATATGATACTTTCACAGAAATTAATGTGTATTTGTTTTTCTAGGAGTCATTATTTTTATTTATTTTTAAATTATTATTAATGCTATAATTTGTACATATATCCTTGCACATACATATATATACAGTAAGTATATATATATATATATATATATATATATATATATATGTGTGTGTTATGTCAGAAATCTTTTGCAAACATATTTACATGCTCCTAAGTTCCTTTTTTTGTTCTAAACAATGTTGTCTGTCATATCTCTGTGTTTATTTATACCACTATATGTATATATTGCATATGTATTATTATTATGAGCAGGAATAATTGTGAATATAACATGTAATCAGAGTATCATATGTATTTATTTGCAATCAATTGATATTTTAAAGGGATAGGAAAGTAAAAATTTAAGTTGCATTATTCAGATAGAGCATGTAATTTTAAAACATTTTAAAATTCACTTCTATTTTCAAATGTGCTTTGTTCTCTTGGTATCCCTGGCTAGAAAAGAATACGCACATATCCTACACTAGTGGGAGCTAGCTGCTAATTGGTGCCTGCAGACATTTGTCTCTTGTGATTGGCTACATAGATGTGTTCAGCTAGCTGCCAGTAGTGCAATGCTGTTCCTTCAGCAAAGGATAACAAGAGAATGAAGCAAATTTGATAATAGAAGTACATTTGAAAGTTGTTTAAAACTGTATGTTCTATCCAAATCATGAAAGAATATTTTGGGATTTCCTGTCCCTTTAAGAGCTGTGCCAGGTTTCTCTTTGCACCTGTCTAATCCCTCCTGATTGCAATCTAGTTTTAAAAACCACCCCTTCACAGGTGTTATAAAATGGGCTGGCATAAAAGATGACATTTCTTACTGAAAAAGAAATTCAAGAGAAGGAAGAAATACACTGAAAATAGCATGCCAGTAAAGAGGTGATTTTAATTTCTGCTGTATCTGAATCATGACAGTTTAAAGTTAGGTGGGCTATCCCTTTGAGCTATCAGCTTAAGATTCTATTAATTCAAACATCAATTCGAATTTTAAAAACCTTGTCTAAAATATTACACTGTGTGTCCTAATGTCAGCATCAATGTTTATCTTTAATACTAATTTCACATATACATACTTTCAAAGTAAAATGCACAATGTAACAAATGGCACTTACAAATTCTGATGAGTGATCAATAACACAAGTATCGAGCAATTTGATTTGTTAGTGATAGTTTATAATGTGTATTTGAATCAGATTGGCTGATGTCATAAATCATGTGATTATGCATATTCCAATCAAAAGTGGTGAAAAAATTCACTAGTGTGTGAGTTATTTAGGAGTTTGCGTCATAATTGGTGTGAAAAGTGTTGAGTCAAATATGGCGCGAAGTGGAGAGTGGGACCTGTATTACATGGCTTAAACATGGTGCACATAGATTTTTCCAACAAATAAAAAGGAAGCTAGCTATATTATGTTGTGTATTTATTTCATTTTTTTTATCTCTTTATCTATTAGTGCAACAAGTTTGGGGCAAAGCTTTGCACCAAATATGTAGAAATAATATTGTCCCCTTGCTTTGTAATGAGAGAAAAATTGTAGCATAATCCATAAGTAGTAATGTATTTTTCACTTTTATTCCTATATCTACTAGTGCACCAAATGTGGAGCAATAATATTGTTTGATTTAGAAAGGGTATACATTTTGAATAAAGTTTCTAATTCCCTTTTATTATGTAATATACTTCATTCTCTTGCAGCATCGAACATAGGCTTTCTGTGTTTTCCGACTCCCATTGAGTTCTATTTCATCCGCGACCTCAAGGGTGGCGGATTGAAAACTAGGTACGCTGCGTCAGAAAAGACGCAAGCGTAACTGTAGAATTTTTGAGAACTTCGTGAGAACTTCAAATAGTGTCGATTAGGAGGGAGAATGAACACGATTCCACTCGAATTCCACTGTTTTCAACTCGCATCGATCTGTGTCGGATTGAGATCGTATTTTCAGTTGATGCTTTGAAAAATAGGCCCCTGATCTAATTATGAACATTCGAAAATTAAAGTAACATACCAAAACCGGAAATAACATTCGATTAATGAATTGTAATGGATATTTATTCTTATCAATATTCAATTGTCCAAAACGAATGTCCAAGGACTATTTGTTCTACCAAATGAATTGCACTTTTAGGACATTCACCCATACCTAGTGTTGATATGTGTATTAAAGGAACATAAAACTCAACATTGAATGGCCCATTAGCTAGTTAGTTAGTTAACTAATGAAAATGAAACAAGATGTCAATATACACTGGATATTTTTTTCTCTTGCTTTATGCTATAAAATAGTGCTTGTCCCATGTTCCCTAGTAAAGGTTGAGCTCAGATTCTGTACTTAAAGGAATAGTATACATCAATTTTCATATAACTGCATGTAATAGACACTACTATAAACTGAATAATATGCACAGATACTGATATAAAAATCCAGTATAAAACCGTTTGAAAACTTACTTAGAAGCTCCCAGTTTTGCTTTGTTGAAAAGGTTAGCTGGAGCACCAACTGAAACTAGTAGTATAGTCAAAAGAGCAGACACTCCCCTCTCCCCCTGCATATGAAAATACTCTTCACACAAACAGGAGCAAGCTGGAGTAGGTATACATCAGTATACTTCTAAAACTTTGGGGCTTGGTTAGGAGTTATTTAAAAATAAGCAAAACTATACTTTTTTTTTTTTAACTGTATAGGTTATATAAATGGATCATCTACAAAACATTTATGCAAAGAAAAATCTAGTTATAATTACCCCATAATATTGACAGTACCAGTCTCTGAAACACATTCTGGGCATATGGTTATTGTTACAGTACAGCATCAAAATTAGGCAGACAAATAATATGTGAACCCACACAGTAATAATTACAATATTCCAGTAGAAGTTAATTATATTTAAATAATTCTATATATATAGTATTAGTCAAAACCAAAATTGTTATTTTTTTTAAAAGATAAATAACGCCTTTACTATCTATTCCCCAGCTTTGCACAACCAACATTGTTTTATTAATATACTTTATAACATTTAAACCTCAAAATGTCTGCCTGTTTCTAAGCCACTACAGACAGCCTCATATCACATGCTTTTTATTAGCTTTTCACAACAAGAGACTGCTAGTCCATGTGGGCCATATAGATACCATTGTCCTCTCTCCCGTGGAGTTGTGGCTGACACTGCACAATTTGGCTAAAATGCAAGTTAATAGATAATAAATAAAAAGTCATGTGATGAGGGGGCTGTCAAAAGAGGCTTAGATATAAGGTAATCACAGACGTTAAAAGTATATTAATATAACCATGTTAGCTGTTCAAAACTGGGGAATGGGTAATAAAGGGATTTTCTATCTTTTTAAACAATAAAAATGTTGTAGTTGACTGTCCTTTCAAGCATAACTCACACATATACATACAATGTCCCACCTGCCCCAGATATATAGAGTTGCCCCTCAGTGACATCATCCCCAACAACGAATATACATTCTGTGATGTCAAAGCCTACAAGATTAGCACATTATAGAGAGTCACTGCACACTATGATATTCAAAAGTACCCTGGCATTCAAATATGTATTGCTTATAGACAGTATTAGTTGTTGTCACCATCTTAGTATATACTGGGGTATTACCTGATCACAAAGTATATTGTGAAAGTTACTTCCTTTAATATGTTTAAAGATGCATATGTTTAATATGGTTAAGGACACATTATCTAGGGACATATCAGTTTGTTTATATTGATTTGTATTTGTGATTAAACGTAATATACACAAACACATGCACCTACACATACGTACACCCACACATAGACACACTTATATACATGCATACACACACACTCACATATAGACACAAACACATGTATATCTACAAACACAAGTACACAGACATACGCATATTCACACACACATATATACATACACAAATGCACATATATACACAAACAAACACCTACACAGACACACACAATCATCTACTCTGTACTGAGCTCACATTGATTGATTTAAAGTGAATAAAACAAGAGGGAGTCAATGCACATCCTAGCAAACACCCCTAACAAACAAAACAGCACTAAGAAAAACGAAAACTAAAGAGCCTTCTTTCTCTAGTGGTGATTAGAACAACTACAGCACTGTAACATGCTGCACCAGTGGACCCCCTAAAAGGATGGGCCCTGTTGCAGTGGAGACCCCTGAGACCCTGTTGTTACAGCCCTTATACTGACTTTAAAAGTTATGAAGATCGTTTATATATTGAGATAGACAGCACAAGATGTATAATAATCTGCTGGGATTTTTAGATTTAAATTTCTAGACACACTTTTGATTACAAACATCTATAGGGAGATACAGATAAGAGTTTTGACATTTTTAGTCTGGCTAAAGAATTTTCTCTCTAGCTTAAAGGAATATATTAATGTACACAAAAGTAAAAATATGGCTTATTCCATACATGGACAACAGCAGATAAAGTATTTCTTACAGTTCAAGTTATAAACAATGTGCTAATTAAGACAGTTTACTAAGATTGACATCAACTCTCCCATTTAGAAATATTCACACAAAGAAGTAGAGCAACTGTGGATTCCCCCTTCTGCCTGCTGAATAAAGTCATCTCTTTAAATACTTCTGCTCTATCCACCTCCAATTCTCCTGCAACTCAACTAAATCCACACAAATGGTAAACTTTATTTTACACACTCAAACATGAAAAAGCAGTGGAATGCCTGCTCACAACTGAAACTCTGTATCGCCCACTCCCAAATGTTATGATGCAGTACTAGTAGTGCTCGCCTGCTGAAATTAAAAGGATATGAAACAGTCTGTTTCATTGTTGTAATAAAAAAGTGCTAATTTTGCAAGAAAACAAGAAGTTTTTTTTTTTTTACACAATTTGTTTCTTTTTTTTATATTAACTTTAACATATTTGTTTTTACTAAAGGAGCACTGTTTAAAGGGACACTGAACCAAAAATGTTTATTTTGTAATTCAGAAAGAGCATGCAATTTTAAGCAACTTTCTAATTTACTCCTATTATAATTTTTTCTTCGTTCTCTTGCTATCTTTATTTGAAAAAGAAGGCATCTAAGCTTTTTTTGGGTTCAGTACTCTGGACAGCACTTTTTTATTGGTGGATGAATTTATCCACCAATTAGCAAGGACAACCCAGGTTGTTCACCAAAAATGGGCTGGCATCTAAACTTACATTCTTGCATTTCAAATAAAGATACCAAGAGAATGAAGAAATTTTTATAATAGAAGTAAATTAGAAAGTTGCTTAAAATTTCATGCTCAATCTGAATCACGAAAGAAAATTTTTGGTTACAGTGTCCCTTTAATATCCCTTTCAATTTTGAATGTGTTGCAAGACACAGCTGAAACCAGGAATTTCGCTGTTGATTGCGTTTGAGTGATATCTTTAACACTTTTTTTAAACATACTTTTTTGCCATTTAATATGGGTATAATTAATTTCAGCAATTAAGTACTGTGATGCACAACAAGGTATGAATACAAAATAAAGGGTTTTAAAGCATTTACAAATATCATGGTAGCAAAATATACCTCTTAAAATCCATTTTAATATTTTTAAATAGTTTTTTAAATAGTTTCCAATGTATTTCTATTATCAAATTTGTTTCGTTCCCATGATATACTGTGTTTAAAGGGACATGAAAGCCAATTTTTTTTTTCTTTCGTGATATAGAAAGAGCATGACATTTTAAACAACTTTCTAATTTACTTCTATTATCTAATTTGCTTCATTCTCTTGATATCACTTGCTGAAAAGCATATCTAGATATGCTCAGTAGCTGCTGATTGGTTGCTGCACCTAGAGGCCTTATGTGATTGGCTCACACATGTGCATTGTTATTTCTTCAACAAAGGATATCTAAAGAATTGAGCAAATTAGATAATAGAAGTAAATTGGAAAGTTGTTTAAAATTGCATGCCCTATCGGAATCATGAAAGTTTAATTTTGACTAGACTGTCCCTTTAAGAGATAGCTAAGTAGGCATCTGGCGCACTACAATCTTGCAAATGGATAACATTTATGCAAAACTGCTGCCATATAGTGCTTCAGAAAAGAGCTGGCTCCTAAGCACATGTCCCTGCTTTTCAACAAAAGAAACCAAGAGAATGAAGAAAAAATATGATAATAGAATTAAACTAGAAAGTTGTATAAAATCCCATGCTCTATCTGAATCATGTAAACAAATAATTGTGTTTCAATTGAAATTGATGAAAAAGTGTCTCTCTAGCATCTCCAACTTTGCAACGTTTTTTTATGCTGCTGCTGATTTACTAAAGAAGAGGATGGCGTGTTCAGTGAATCAGCTAAAGTAACATAGGATCTGGTGACGCTGGAGAGGTATAATCCCTTGAAACAACCAGAATTTCCCACCAGACAGCTGTGAAAAAATCTGATTCACTCACTACACTACCTCCACTTTGTTTTTTTATGATCCACAAATCGAGCATACGCTAGTACATCATGAATGTGGGAAGCTACAAGTACTAACGAGCCTGATATAAACACAACACATTGGCTTAGACGTACACATCTAAAGTAAAAGCAAACATAAAGAATTAGTTACAGCACTTGTGGTGACAGGCCCAGGTGTTGTATTAAGGCTTCTTCTTACCTGGATCCCTAACCTATAGCCACACATGCTAGCTTCTAACCAAACAAAATGAAATGCAAACATTCATGTCACAGTCATTTGTCATTGTCTTAGACAAATATATAAAAAAAAAAGTAAGCACCCATGAAATGACGTTAGCTTCCTGGAGAGGCACCCCAGTGTAAAATGAGACAAATACACCTCCCCCCTCCGGTATTTTAAAAGTGTGTTTTTTTGTTTTTGTTTTTCTATTGTCATCCTTTTCTTCCCCCTTTTTCTCATTCCTCCCTTCCTTGAGGAAACCTGACACACAACATTTAGATTATGATTTAACTATAGTTACAGTATTTTTGAAAAAATGTTAAAAATAATTCAAGCTATATAAGAATAATGGTGAACTCAGATCCTAGTAGATCAAGAATTGCCGCACTCTCAGAAATCTTGTTGTGTAGATATTTTACGACTATATAGAGTCAATTGACTATTTGATATGTGTCTTCATTAAGCTGTAAGAAGGGATGACTTAAATATTTACAGGAAAGTTTGTCAATAACTGTATTTAGTCCTTTCTTTCTGTGTACACCTGTGATTTTGATTCAATAAAGCTTGATTGAAAAAAAAAACAAAAAAAAAACAGTAAGATTAAACTGAGTCATTGGACGTAAACCCATCTGTCTGTAGGTGTCTGGTGAGTACCTAGTGCTGTGTGTTTTGTCAACGGCCTAGTATGTGTGCTCACATGACTTGAGAGTGCTTTCCTTCTGAGTGTTGAGTGTGTGTGTTTAACTCCAAATCAAATACTCAATGAGCTGTTTTCACTCTGCTGATGATCTTCACGCCCAGACACTTGACTTTTTTGTGCTGTACTTATTCTATGCATTTTAATTCCTGCTCATCTCAACTTACATTGCTTTACAAGACATGCTATCCCTTTATTCAGTCTCATTGCTTATTAATGACTGAGTTATTCCTTAATATTTGATCTTACTCATGATGTTATAGTGCAATTCCCTCTATCCATTGTGTTCTGATTGAAAACTGTTGTACGTCAGTAAATAATCTGTTTCAGCCTTTAAAATAAAGAAATTATCACTATATTTGGGAAGACACAGCATTTTGTACCCACCTAAGTAAGTAACACCTTCTTCTGGTGTAATTGTTCCATATTTTACCATCATTTTCACAAAGTCAATGAGAGTTTTCATTATTGTTATCAATGTTTCCTTTTCTTTAGCATCTTTTTCTAAAACAAAAAAATATATAGATGTATAAGGCTAAAATATACAGCCACAACATTCAAATATTAAGCATTACATATATAAATGTTTAAAATATAAAAATGCTTTGAAATAGGAATTGTGTTTCATCTTCAGATAAAATTGTTGCAGTGCATTATAATAAATATGACTGGTATACCAAGTATACTGCATTTTATTCAGGATTTCATACACAAGCTATTTTCACTGGTTCTGTTAATTTTTTATTTGATGTTAATGCTAATTCCGAGGTTTGTTAACCTTTTAAAAAAAAAAAAAGAGTACCTAATATAGGACCAGATTACAAGCGTTAACTGTGCTAAAAGTAAGCTTTTTGTGCACGTTGCGTTTCGCTCGTATTATGAGTTGAAAATAAACCGGTCTTACAATATCGCGCACAAGATAACCTATTCCCCTATAGAAGTCAATCGAGCAAAAAAAGTGTGGGGTGGGGGGGAACTAACATCCAACTCGCGCACAAACCCAATAGTATATTTTCACGTGCGCTAACCTGACATGAAAATATTAATATTTCACATTTCAATTTTCTTCACATACAACAATATGTTCAATGTATTCATAAATAAATATTTATATATCTATATATCTGATGATTTTTTGCACAAATATATATTTATACATATATATATATATATATAAATATAAATATATATATACTGTATATTTATACATGATTATATATAGGTATATATATATATATATATATATATATATATATAGGAATATCCATTTAAAAATACTTAGAACATATTCTGTTATGTGAAGAACAGGAATGTGAAATATTTTCAATAAATACATAGTTAAAACCTTTATTAAATATGAATATTGCATAAATATGCTTTTACATGTTTTCATCTGCTAAACTGCAAAGGGCTCTAATGCACATATATATATATGTGTGTGTGTGTGTGTGTGTGTGTGTGTGTGTGTGTGTGCATATGTATTGATGTATATATATGTATTTACACATATACACATAGAAAGACAAATACACATGTACACATATATGACATATATATTTATAATAAATATTAAAAAGTAAGAAAAATATAGAAAAATAAAAGAAAAAACACCACATTAAAGGATGTCCTAGCCAGCACTTCCCATAAGAAAAAAAAATATAGTCTATAGAGAGCCTGCATGTATAGGGTGGTCTGAGCCCACACTGATCAATGACAAATTAATGCATAGATTTGCAAAAAAAAATACACAGCTTTAGTAAATGCTAATCTATGAAAAAAACATACAAAATATAAAACACACCTTAAATATATTAAAAAATACACCTATGGCCATGGTAATAGGGAACACCAAATAGAATGAACGTCCATGAAACTAGAGCATAAACTATAGGCAATATAACTAGAATAAAGTAATCCTATGCTAGTACATATCCATCTTTAGACATGTATGTGTCTGTATCTCTATGTTAAAACCCTTTGCCTGCCTTTCTTTTCTAACATCTGAGACCTCATATCTTTGAGCCCTTATTACTTTTGGTGTTATTATGAGTGTAACTGTACTTTGCAATGTATTTTTATGTGTTTTCTGAACAGTTAACCAGATCTCTGAAGACACGATACCTGACAAGCGTTAACTGTAATTGTGGTTAACTGTAATTGCTCTTAAGCGATCGCCTTAACTTTTAACTTGTAGTTCAAGCAAAGAACCCGCTATGCACAAACACCCGCAATAAACCCCTTATCGCTTGTGCATAACTGTTAGAAGCTCCACCCGTAATCTGGCCCATATTAAATTAAAAGAATTCTGCAGCCATTGCTAATATTACCTGAGTTCAGGCTTTTTATAAGTCGATAGAAGTTGGGGAAATATTGGAGATCTTCAAAATTTTCTTCGAGTGACATTTGATTTCTTCTATCCAAGTCACTTGAAGGTTCCCAAACATTGTCTGCATTTTCAGCCTTACTATTTCCCATTGGCTGTACTTTGTTTTTATCTTCGTCTTCCAACTCCTACATGATAACAGTGCAACAATTTAACACGTTACAGGTTTTAAACTCTAAAGATGCCTATCATGCAGATGAAATAAGCACCAGTTAAACATGTCAAAATAGTTTTGCATTAGCAGAAAGATTAAAGAGACATTAAAGGGACATTAACCACTAAACAAATGCTAGATAGAGTGATGCATTCAAAGAAAAGAATAGTCTGAGAATAAAATGTAGATGTATTTTTTGTAGTTTCATTAGTTGTTTTAATATTGACAAAAAAAAGTGTAAAGTTTAGTCTCTATAAAGCAGTGGGCACTGCCATGTTGTAAGTTAGGTTTCTTTCTCTGTCAGATGGTTGGTATCACACTGTTTCTCCCACTGAACTGCCGCTATATGTGCACAGTGCACATGCACATGTGCACTGGCACTTTTACAGGCCTGCCGGTATTTTTTATGTGTGGAGCGGTAGGCGTGTCAAAGCTTGCAGTGGGGACATTTCAGGGGGCATTTCACTTCTACCTCTAACAGGATCTGAAAAGCTCACAATTTTCAGAACGAAATTACAGGAAAAGGGGACAAAATAAATAATGAAAGTAGAGTTTTTATATACAATTTATCATTTTATATTACTATCTCAAACTGTTTAATGTCCCTTTAAAATTAATATTTAATGATTCATGCAGATCAATTTTAAGAGACTTTTCAATTTATTTCTGTTATCAAATTTTCTTTATTTGCTTTGTATCCTTTGTTGAAAAGCATACCCAAGTAGACGCAGGAGCAACAATGCACTACTGGGAGCAAGCCGGTGATTGGTGGCTACACACATGTCTCTTGTCATTGGCTCATCAGACATTCAGCTAGGTCCCAGTAGTGTGCTGCTGCACTAGAGCTCAGTTAAACTATGTGTTTAAACCCTCTGCCATTTTTCTTTTTAAACTTTTTTTGTCCCTTTTAGTTTAAATTATTTATTTTTATTTTGAAGTTAAAGGGACATAGAACCCAAAAATGTTCTTTCATGATTCAGATAGAGAATACAATTTTAAACAACTTTCTAATTTACTTCTATTATCTAATCTGTTTTATTCTCTTGCACCTAGATTTAGAGTTCTGTGTTAGCCGTCAAAAGCAGCGTTAAGGGGTCCTAACGCTGCTTTTGGCCACCCGCTGGTATTTAGAGTCAGCCAGGAAAGGGTCTAACGCTCACTTCCCTACCGCGATTCCAGGCCACCGCAGATCCCCTTACGCCAATTGCGTATCCTATCTTTTCAATGGGATCTGCCTAACGCCGGTATTTGGAGTCTTGGGAGAAGTGAGCGGTAGACCCTCTACCGACAAGACTCCTACCGCCAAAAAAGTCAGTAGTTAAGAGCTTTATGGGCTAACGCCGGAATATAAAGCTCTTAACTACTAAAGTACACTAACACCCATAAACTACCTATGTACCCCTAAACCGAGGCCCCCCCACATCGCCGCCACTATAATAAAAAATGTTAACCCCTAATCTGCCGACCGGACACCGCCGCCACCTACATTATACCTATAAACCTCTAATCTGCTGCCCCTAACATCGCCAACCCCTATATTATATTTATTAACCCCTAATCTGCCCCCCCAACGTCGCCGCCACCTTACCTACACTTATTAACCCCTAATCTGCCGACCGGACATCGCCGCCACTATAATAAATGTATTAACCCCTAAACCGCCGCACTCCAGCCTCGAAAACAATATAATAAATAGTATTAACCCCTAATCTGCCCTCCCTAACATCGCCGCCACCTACCTACAAATGTTAACCCCTAATCTCCCGCCCGCACCGTCGCCGCTACTATAATAAATTTATTAACCCCTAAACCTAACTCTAACCCTAACCCTAACACCCCCCTTACATAAATATAATTTAAATTAAACGAAATAATATTCCGAAAATTAAATAAAATAATCCTATTTAAAATTAAATACTTACCTATAAAATAAACCCTAATATAGCTACAATATAACTAATAATTACATTGTAACTATTTTAGGATTTATATTTATTTTACAGGCAACTTTGTATTTATTTTAACTAGGTACAATAGCTTTTAAATAGTTAATAACTATTTAATAGCTACCTAGTTAAAATAAATACAAAATTACCTGTAAAATAAATCCTAACCTAAGTTACAAATACACCTAACACTACACTATCATTAAATTAATTACATACAATTAGCTAAAATAAAATACAATAAAATAAACTATACTATAATACAAAAACAAACAAACACTAAATTACAAAAAATAAAAAAGAATTACAAGCAGTTTAACCCCTTAGTGACCAGAGCACTTTTCCATTTTCTGTCCGTTTGGGACCAAGGCTATTTTTACATTTTTGCGGTGTTTGTGTTTAGCTGTAATTTTCCTCTTGCTCATTTACTGTACCCACACATATTATATACCGTTTTTCTCGCCATTAAATGGACTTTCCAAAGATACCATTATTTTCATCATATCTTATAATTTATTATAAAAAAAAATATAAAATATGAGAAAAAAGTGGAAAAAACACACTTTTTCTAACTTTGACCCCCAAAATCTGTTACACATCTACAACCACCAAAAAACACCCATGCTAAATAGTTTCTAAATTTTGTCCTGAGTTTAGAAATACCCAATATTTACATGTTCTTTGCTTTTTTTACAAGTTATAGGGCCATAAATACAAGTAGCACTTTGCTATTTCCAAACCATTTTATTCAAGATTAGCGCTAGTTACATTGGGACACTGATATCTTTCAGGAATCCCTGAATATCCCTTGACATGTATATATTTTTTTTTAGAAGACATCCCAAAGTATTGATCTAGGCCAATTTTGGTATATTTCATGCCACCATTTCACCGCCAAATGCGATCAAATACAAAAAATCGTTCACTTTTTCACAAACTTTCGGTTTCTCACTGAAATTATTTACAAACAGCTTGTGCAATTATGGCATAAATGGTTGTAAAATTTTCTCTGGGATCCCCTTTGTTCAAAAATAGCAGACATATATGGCTTTGGCATTGCTTTTTGGTAATTAGAAGGCCGCTAAATGCTGCTGCGCACCACACGTGTATTATGCCCAGCAGTGCAGGGGTTAATTAGGGAGCTTGTAGGGAGCTTGTAGGGTTAATTTTAGCTTTAGTCTAGTGTAGCAGACAACCCAAAGTATTGATCTAGGCCCATTTTGGTATATTACATGCCACCATTTCACCGCCAAATGCGATCAAATAAAAAAAAAAGTTCCCTTTTTCACAAACTTTTTGTTTCTCACTGAAATTATTTACAAACAGCTTGTGCAATTATGGCATAAATGGTTGTAAATTTTTCTCTGTGATCCCCTTTGTTCAGAAATAGCAGACACATATGGCTTTGGCGTTGCTTTTTGGTACTTAGGCCGCTAAATGCGCATCACACGTATTATGGCTAGCAGTGAAGGGGTTAATTAGGTAGCTTGTAGGGAGCTTGCAGGGTTAATTTTAGCTTTAGTGTAGAGCTTAGCCTCCCACCTGAAACATCAGACCCCCTGATCCCTCCCAAACAGCTCTCTTCCCTCCCCCACCCCACAATTGTCCCCGCCATCTTAAGTACTGGCAGAAACTCTGCCAGTACTAAAATAAAAGCTATATTTGGGCTTTTTTTTTAAAAAGAAAAGGCATATTTACATATGCTGCTCTGTAGGACCCCCCTTTAGCCCCCAACCTGACTGATCCCCCACCAAACAGCTCTCTAACTCTCCCCCTCTGTCTTAATGGCCGCCATCTTGGGTACTGGCAGCTGTCTGCCAGTACCCAGTTTAGAATAAAATTGCTTATATTTTTTAATTTTTCCCCTTTTCTGTAGTGTAGCTCCCTGCCCCACCAAAGACCAACCCCCCACCCCCTCCTAGATACATTCGATTTACATTTTTTTTTATTCAGATACCCCTTTCTCAAACTTTGATTTTCTGTAGTGTAGCGTTCCCTCCCGCTCCCGCCCCGTGCACGCGCCCGCCCGCCGCCCCCCCCCCGTGCACGCGCGCGCGCCCGTGCGCGCCCCCATCGGCCCTGCCCCCGATCCCGCCCCCCTCTACATTACCCGGCCCATCGATGGCCGCCCACCCGCCTCCCAAGTCGGCTCCCACCCACCAACGATACCGGCCATCGATGTCCGGTGCAGAGAGGGCCACGGAGTGGCTCTCTCTGCATCGGATGGCCATCTAGCGTTATTGCAGGATGCCTCCATATCGAGGCATCACTGCAATAACCGGAAAGCAGCTGGAAGCGAGCAGGATCGCTTCCAGCTGCTTTCCACACTGAGGACGTGCAGGGTACGTCCTCAGGCGTTAACTGCCTTTTTTTTGAGGACGTACCCTGCACGTCCTCGGTCGTTAAGGGGTTAAACTAATTACACCTAATCTAAGCCCCCTAATAAAATAAAAAAGCCCCCCAAAATAAAAAATTCCCTACCATATTCTAAAATACAAAAGTAATCAGCTCTTTTACCAGCCCTTAAAAGGGCTTTTTGCGGGGTATTGCCCCAAAGTAATCAGCTCTTTTACCTAAAAAGAAAAATACAATACCCCCCCAACATTACAACCCACCACCCACACACCCCTACTCTAACCCACCCAAACCCCCCTTAAATAAACCTATCGCTAACCCCCTGAAGATCATCCTACCTTGAGTCGTCTTCACCCAGCCGAGCCGAATTCTTCATCCAAGGTGCGCAGAGGAGGTCCTTGATCCGGTAGAAGTCTTCATCCAAGCGGCAAAGAAGAGGTCCTCCATCCGGTAGAAGTGTTCATCCAGGCGGCGTCTTCAATCTTCATCCATCCGGAGCGGAGCCATCTTCAACGGAGCCGACGCAGAGCCATCCTCTTCAACCGACAGACTAACGACGAATGAAGGTTCCTTTAAGGGACGTCATCCAAGATGGCGTCCCTTCAATTCCTATCAGCCAATCGGAATTAAGGTGGAAAAAATCTGATTGGCTGATGCAATCAGCCAATCGTATTGAACTTGCATTCTATTGGCTGATCGGAACAGCCAATAGAATGTGAGTTCATTACGATTGGCTGATTGGATCAGCCAATCGGATTGAACTTCAATCTGATTGGCTGAATGCATCAGCCAATCAGATTTTTTCTACCTTAATTCCGATTGGCTGATAGAATTCTATCAGCCAATCGGAATTGAAGGGACACCATCTTGGATGACATCCCTTAAAGGAACCTTCATTCGTTGTTAGTCCGTCAGTTGAAGAGGATGGCTCCGCGTCGGCTCCGTTGAAGATGGCTCCGCTCTGCTCCGGATGGATGAAGATTGAAGACGCTGCCTGGATGAACACTTCTACCGGATGGAGGACCTCTTCTTTGCCGCTTGGATGAAGACTTCTACCGAATCAAGGACCTCCTCTGCGCACCTTGGATGAAGAATGCGGCTCGGCTGGGTGAAGACGACTCAAGGTAAGATGATCTTCAGGGGGTTAGCGATAGGTTTATTTAAGGGGGGTTTGGGTGGGTTAGAGTAGGGGTGTGTGGGTGGTGGGTTGTAATGTTGGGGGGGTATTGTATTTTTCTTTTTAGGTAAAAGAGCTGATTACTTTGGGGCAATACCCCGCAAAAAGCCCTTTTAAGGGCTGGTAAAAGAGCTGATTACTTTTGTATTTTAGAATATGGTAGGGAATTTTTTATTTTGGGGGGCTTTTTTATTTTATTAGGGGGCTTAGATTAGGTGTAATTAGTTTAAACTGCTTGTAATTCTTTTTTATTTTTTGTAATTTAGTGGGGGGGTTTTTGTATTATAGTATAGTTTATTTTATTGTATTTTATTTTAGCTAATTGTATGTAATTTATTTAATTAATTTAATGATAGTGTAGTGTTAGGTGTATTTGTAACTTAGGTTAGGATTTATTTTACAGGTAATTTTGTATTTATTTTAACTAGGTAGCTATTAAATAGTTATTAACTATTTAATAGCTATTGTACCTAGTTAAAATAAATACAAAGTTGCCTGTAAAATAAATATACATCCTAAAATAGCTACAATGTAATTATTAGTTATATTGTAGCTATATTAGGGTTTATTTTATAGGTAAGTATTTAGTTTTAAATAGGATTAATTTAATTTTAGGAATATTATTTCGTTTAATTTAAATTATATTTATGTTAGGGGGTGTTAGGGTTAGGGTTAGAGTTAGGTTTAGGGGTTAATAAATTTATTATAGTAGCGGCGACGGTGCGGGCGGGAGATTAGGGGTTAATAATTGTAGGTAGGTGGCGGCGATGTTAGGGAGGGCAGATTAGGGGTTAATAATTATAATATATGGGTCGGCGGTGTTAGGGGCAGCAGATTAGGGTTTCATAGGGATAATGTAGGTTGCGGCGTTGTCCGGAGCGGCAGATTAGGGGTTAATGGTATAATGCAGGTGTCAGCGATAGCGGGGGCGGCAGATTAGGGGTTAATAAGTGTAAGGTTAGGGGTGTTTAGACTCGGGGTTCATGTTAGGGTGTTAGGTGTAGACTTAGAGAGTGTTTCCCCATAAGAAACAATGGGGCTGCGTTAGGAGCTGAACGCTGCTTTTTTGCAGGTGTTAGGTTTTTTTTCAGCCCAAACTGCCCCATTGTTCCCTATGGGGATATCGTGCACAAGCATGTTTTAGCTGCTTACCGCTACCGTAAGCAACGCTGGTATTGAGGGTTGAAGTGGAGCTAAGTTAGGCTCAACGCACCCTTTTTTAAGCCTAACGCAGCCCCTCAGACAACTCTAAATACCAGCGTTGTCTTAAGGGTGCGTTGGGAAAAAAAGCAGCGTTAGCTACGCGGGTCTTTATCGACAAAAATCTAAATCTAGCCGTTGGTATTATTTGTTGAAGGAGCAGCAATGCACTACTGGTTTCTAATTGAACACATGGGTGAGTCAATGACAATCAGTTTATATATATGCAGCCACCAATCAACAGCTAGAACCTAGGTTCTCTGCTGCACATGAACTTGCCTAGATAAATATTTCAGCAAAGGATAACAAGAGAAAAAAGCAAATTAAATAATAGAAGTAAATTGGAAAGTTGTTTGAAATTGTATTCTCTATCTGAATCATGAAAGAAAATATTTGGGTTTCATGTCCCTTTAACAGCTGTATAGACCTGAACCCTTAAAGTGCTCACAAACTGAGAAACAAGAGTCACACTTTTTTACTGGACAACAGTGAATGATCTCACAAGCACTATTTATCTCTATCTCATGACAGAGAAGTCCATTTTGCCAACAATAAAAAAGCAAAGCAAAACAACTGTAATACATTTTAAAATGACCTCTTTATGAATAGAAAAAAATGACCTTAGTGTACATTTATGCTTTGTCAGTTGCATCTTAATGGTCTAATCCTTCTCATGTGATTTTAATTTTTATTTTTATTTTTTAAATCTGATACCCTGTTTTGGAAATGTGAGGAATAAAGTGTGATTAAAAGTACACAGCTCATCAAATTTACAATAGATTTGCATGGAAATCACATAGAAAAGGAATAACAAAAAAACAGAATACGAATAATATATTTTAATCTGGCAAATATTATATTTGATTCCAGCCTCATTTTAAAATACAGGAGTCTTACATTTTCTGATATAAAGATAATTCTCATATATGTTTTACCCAAACATTATATATTTTTACACATTAAAAAAAAGAGGACAACCTATATATGTTATAGGTTTCTACTTATTAACCTTGTTAGATACGTTTATGGGTTAACCTACAGTAAGAAGCAGTACTTTAAGCAACAATTTGAATTAATCAAATAACAAAGAGGTGGGTATGCTCAAAAAAGGAATTGCTTTTATTCACTATCTGTGTATACTAGAATAATGGTACATTAAAATATAACTTTTAATTAGTTTAAAGTAAAAAAGCAGCAAAAATAGAAACAGCTTATTGCTGCTCACACACACACACAATTTTTAAAAACACTCCTCCAGTGTGAAAATATTATTATTGAGGTATAAATAAATTGTTTTGTGACTAGATCAATATTGTTAATATATTAATCGAGAGGAAGATGCTGCAGTATTATAACAAACCACCCTTGGAATTAGAGGTGGCAATGTAGAACAGACATTATTAAAAATGGAATGCAAATGGATTAATTTACTGAAGAGTGTTAAGCCATATGGAATATATGACAGTAACAATTACAATGTATACTTGTAATCAGTGGCTTATCATGCCAAAAAATAACATTAAATATCACATTAACTTATCTAATGATACAGGGTCACTCATAAGTGTTATTTATTCACATAGTTCATTTTTACATTTTTACACAATGTTTGTTTTCACTTCCTCTTTAATTGTATTTCTTTTTTCACTTATATCACTTAGTTTCTGTCACTACCACTGACAAATAATGAATTCTTTTATCAGTAGGTACACTAGCTTTGAATGAATTTCTGTTCACGTTCACTATAATGACCATGATAGCTAGTTAAAATATGAACACGATCATTCATAATATAGCTTATTAAGTTTGCATTACTGAGGCTTATTTTTGCCTCTGACCATATCACATGAATATATTTTTACACGTTTGCAATAATCCAGAGAAGTGAAAGGTGTAATTATCTTAAGGGTTTTTTTTTTTTTAAAAAACTGGATTTTGAAGTAATGAAAACTTGTTGTTTGTAGCTAAAGAGTTAATGTGAGAATAGTATAGCAAGCTGAAACACAGCCACATTAAATATGGCACACTGTGTTCTACCATAGGTCAGATAAGACACTATAAGAAGTATCTAGTTCTGTTTTTATAATGTATTTTGCTTTAGAGACATTTTCAGATAGCATTATATATTGTATGCAGTACCCTAAAGTAATTATTTCCTAAGGCTACGTACAAGTTTCACAGTCTACTGCATTTATTGTTCAGGATGTTAAAGTCAAATTACCGTTTTCTTTTCCTTATTTTCTTCTGCATCATCATCAGCTCTGATTATTGGATTATCCAGATTTCCAGATTCCTTTAAATGATTTTTAGCTTCATTAGCGATTAGTTGCTGCAAAACCTCTGCCACTTCATCTTCTAATGTGTAAGCCTGACTTTCTGTAATCTGCAGGAGTAAATTGTGCGCATTAAATTATTGATAGTTCATTACATCATGTTGTATATGCACAGCCAGGGTTATCTTTTATCTGTTTATCTACGTCAGTATTATGTGTTATACAAAAATGGGAAACACAAAGTGTGAGAAACAACTGAGAATAAGTTAAAAGCCAAAAAGTTTCCAAGTAATATGCTAAATAATTTTGATGCCCGATACCAGTGATGGTGAACCTTGGCACTTCAGATGTTTCAGAACTACGTTTCCCATGATGCTTAGACACTGTGAAGTCCTGTCAAGCATCATGGGAAATGTAGTTCTGAAACATCTGGAGTGCCAAGGTTTGCAATCACTGCCCTATATCAATAGTGGGCAACAGGCTTTGAGACATTTCTTGTTGCTACCATCCTTTTGTGCAGAATGATGTCACACGTTTACCTCTAGAAAACAGCTATATAATAAACCCACATAATTTCTGCACTCTCCATTCTCCTTCCCTTAAAGGGACATGAAGCCCATTTTTATGTCTTAATTTAAACAGAAAATGCAATTTTAAACAGCTTTTCAATTTACTTCTATTATCTAATTTGTTTTAAGTGCAGCAATGCAATACTGCGAGCTGGCTATACAAATCAGTAGAGCCAATGACAGAAAAGCATATTTGTGCAGCCACCAAACAGCAGCCAGCTCCCAGGAGTGCATTGCTGCTTCCGAGTCTACCTAGGCATTGTTTTCAGTAAAGGATACCAAGAGAAAAAAGCAAAGTAGATAACAAAAATAAATTGTAAAAGTGTTTTAAAATTGCATGCTTTATCTAAATCATGAAAGTTTCATTTTGATTTTACCATCCCTTTAATTTGCTCTGTTTCATATATACACAGTAGGCATAAACACATTTGCTGTATGCGGTCCCTTTAAATGCATGAGAGCCAGGTATGCCTCTAACTAGGGTTGCCACTTCAGCCATGGTTTCCTGAGGTAGCAACCATGAGTTATACATGTTGCAGAGTGCGCAGAAGGGAACATGCATTGCGCCCCTGGACAGCACACAAATAGTGACCGTAGATAGCACTATTCACGCTCCTCCCTGCACACCCTGCAGCATGCATAACTAATAAGTGCACAGGAAAACATGGCCAAGGTGGCAACTCTACCTCTAACTGATACTAGTTGCCTGTCTGTGCCCTGTTACTGCCTTGTCCTATAATACATTATTTTTTGCTGATTTGTTGTGCAGTATCCAAATTTGTTAATTTCTTCTCCAGTGTTAGATTTGATTCACAAACCTTAGAATTAATATATATACACACATATACTTCCTCCACCAAGTTATCTCATGCCTGCTAAGACACTGTAATTATGAATTCACGTTATGCTTATTTTCACAATTTGTGTCTGTAGTGGTTGATCATTATCTATCCTTGGATTATAATTTATTTCATATGGTTCCCTCTCCATTACTTTATCACATAGATTAGCATGCTGTGACATTAATTTGTGTGCTTTAGCAAAACAAAAATTGTGCTTATTTCATTATCTTTTAAATTAAAAAGAACTTTCATCATTTAGGTATATTTATTATTCTTTAAAAAAACTGAGCTCCAAATATTTTTGTATTTTTGTCATATGTTTACCCTTTATTTTACCTTAGTTTAAACCTGGCTCAAAACAGCAGCTGTTACTAATCTTTATGATAATGCTGCCAATATTCGATGTGCTTTATTTGTAATCAAATTTATATTCTGCATGTCAGAATCTGCACTTACTTTAGCAGTCTTCCTACAGCTTGAACTAATTAATTTATTAGGCCTGCTGGCATCTAATTTCTTATTTGCATAGGAAACTGCCAGACATGCTTTGGTGCGGTCTACATTTTTCTTGCCAATTTTATACATCAGTGCAACATTATCACCATGTCTTATCTGTTAAGTCTTTACCAGCATTTTACTCACAAGCACGTTTATTTATTATTTTCACTGCTGTAGAGCTGCAGGAAAATCAACAACAAATATATTGATTTTGGAGATCTTGATAAATGATCGATAAGGCTATAAAGGCTTGTATCAGCTTTTTCTGCTAAAGATAATAATAAACTGAAAGCATTTGGTCAAACACTCACAAGATGAAATCATTTTGGCTTCATTTCTAAATCTGTGATACGCTCTAATCAGTGATGCCTATCAAAGCCGGAACTACCAATGCAGCCAGAAATATTGCTGATATGTGGTCCTGAATGCTAGAGAACAAAAACATCAGCAAGCTAAGACATCTTGTAAAATTTCTAGGTGTGCTACCAGCATTCTCATTTTGGCAATGCAATCTTGCTTCACTGAAATAAAGAAGCATTGCTTTTGGTGACACATAAGAACCAAAAAAGCACATTATTTCTGCCCATATTACATTCTAAAGTGAAATGATTCGTTGGGTAGCTCTATACATACCTCAAATGCACTTGAATTATCTTACAGTATTTGTCCTTACCACCCCTTTTTGAAGTTTATTCCATTAATCAACTACCCTTTCTCTAAAGAAGTGCTTTTCCTAAATATTCCTAAACATATTGCCTTCCAATTTGAGATTATGATCTCTATTTAGATGCTGAGGATGCAGCTTCAGAGCCTCAGTGGTGCAAGTTTGCATGAACAAGCCAGAAATGCTATTGAAGTATCAGAGCACTCTTAGATGGTGCAGTTGACAAGCCCTGCTCTCTAGCAATTGGTTGTGTGAGAGCAGGGGGCGTGGCAGCACAAGCAATTACTTCTGCAATAGTATATGCGGGCAGTGGATGCTGCCTGCTTGCCGAGATGCTGAGAGGGCAGGTTCTTGGCTGGGAACTTTGTCTGTCTGGCTGTCCCTTCTCACTCTTTAGGAAGCAGCCCCCAGAGAACTTCTGTCCATTTGATTTATCTAGGCCAGATTTGATTTATCTAGGCCAGCGGCTAAAGGTTGCTAACTCATGTCTAAAATAAGGTGATACAGGAACAGGAAACAAGCAGGCTGCTGACACACTAGAGACTCTATGCAAGAGATTTAGCCTTGATAATGGCACATCTAAGTAAAAGATACAATAATTATACTTTGTAAAAGAGTTATTTTAACTAGTACATTATACACATAATTCAATAATAAATGTGCACAGAATAGCAGAATATAATCTTAAAAAAAGAATCTATTGATTTATTTTTTCAGGAAATTACTATGTTTCATATCAGCTTCCTCTCTTGGATATTTGAGAGCTGTAGACCAGGCTGGCTCCAGTTAGTACTTATATACTGAATCATTTGAGCAGTACAGATCAACATTTGCAGAAAGATCACATAACTCAGCAGCTAATCAGTACAGGGCAATGTCAATATTCATGATCAATTTTCATGTAGGATTCTTCCAGACATAATTTTTTTTTATCATAGAGTTATAATGTGTGTTTTAAATAGTATCTCCTACCTCTATGTGAAACTTCAAAACTATATTTTAAACTTTAAAGATATGTTAAACAGAAACTGTAAACTGTAGGTTCAAATCTGGTAAGCATTTCTATTAAATAATGCAGCTTTGTTTTGTTAAATGAGTAAATTTTAAGCTTTTTTTTATTTATTTGCCTTTCAGTGAGAACAAAAGGACACTTGCTATCCAATTATAACCATGAATATGTGGTATGAAGGTGCATTTTTGTTCACACTTATACATTACAACAAAGATAGGGGTGACTGCTTCCCCCTCTTTTCCTTATAGTGACATTAAAGTCAATTGCACTCCACAGAATTCACTCCAGCCTCTCTGAAGGGAGTGGAAACACTACAATTTTCAGAGATAAATTACCAGAGAAGCAGGTAAAATGAATAATAATTTTCTTCACATAAATTTTTTGTAGAGGAACCATTTATAAAGCCCATCTGGGAGTGTTTTTGTAAAAATGTATAGTTTTGCTGATTTTTAAATAACATTGTGCTGATTTTCAGACTCCTAAACAAGCCCCAAAGTTTTATTTGTATACTGATGTCTACAGACTCCTTGTTGTGTAATGGGTCTTTTCATATGCAGGGGGGGGGGGGGGAGTGTCTGTTGTTCCTGCTTTCCCAGCCCTTTCAGTGGGAGTCCCAACCTAACTCATCAATAGTGCTAAAATAGGAGCTTCTAAGTAAGTTTTTAAAAGGTTTTATACTGGATTTTTATATCAGCATCTCTGTATATTCTTCTTTATAGAAATGTCTATTACATGCAGTTCTATGAAAATTTTAATCATGCTAAATTAAACATCATATGGGTAAAGAAAATGTAGTGTCCCTTTAAAGAGTGTCACCATTGATTTTGTTAAGTTATTTAATTTTAAGTTATTAGGTTCAAATATGAATTTCTAATTGACAAGCCATATGGCCTATATTTCTGTGATATATCAACTTACAGGCACATGAAAGGCACACTACTATTTGTCAGTTATTGTCCACTCACATATTGATTTTTTTTTCTGTTCTACAATATTATCCATACCTAAACCTCCTAATATATCCTCACCAGGGGCGAAACTACAGGGGGTGCAGATGTCGCAATTGCGACTGGGCCCCCAAAGGTGGGAGCCCAGCTTAAAAAAAAACCAAAAACATTGACCTACCACTGCCTGCACTGATGATATGCGAGTGTGACATGATGCTACACTAGTGTCTCTGACTACAGGGGTTAGTTTTTTCTGTTTTACCCATTGGTGTTTATGTGTGTGTATGTGTGTATGTATGTATGTGTTTAAGTTAGTGGAACCTGCAAATTACAGACCTTGTTACTACAGCATGGGGGAGGGGGTAAACAGTGTCACTATTTAGTACCACTATATACAGTACGGAGGGCTGGACTATGTCACAGACTACTGTGATTACTTTATAAAGTACTGGGGGGGGGGGGGGTCAGGCCAGCCTTCTCACCGGCAGATTACAGACTGTGTCACTGACTCACTAAATACAGTACTGGTGGGTTAAACAGTGTCATTATATACAGTAATAGGGGGTGAGACCATCTCACAGACTGTGGGCACAGGGTACCCCCTTTTGTAGACATGTAATCTGATTCACATTTTTTTCTGTGTTAAATGTAAAAAAAAAAAAAAAAAAGATATGTATCAAATGCACTTTTTTGGGGTGGGGGGTGGGCCCTTCTTATATTCTTGCACTTGGGCCCTGTGGTTTCTAGTTACGCCTATGATCCTCACTGCTGTAAACAATGATTTTGCTTATCAGAAGCAACATTGACAATACACCTTAAGAGATCTTTCCATGGAGACTGTGGAGGGAAATGCTAGTGCATGACAAAAAGTCAACACAAATTTGAGCACCAGACTGTGTAGTAGGAAGTGTAACAAGAACAATTTTCAGAGGTATTTTACAGCTAAAGTTAGCAAAATAAATAATGAACATATATTGTAATGTTGTTATATTTTCATTAATTTATCATTGCATGGTTTTATATCCGGGCACTCTACAATTACTGATCTTATCACAAGCTGCTTATATTGCATTCTATGTTCAGGATAACTACAAAATGAACCGATTGTATCTGACACTTCAAACTTTTTTGGAGCTAATGGAACTATTGGTTTTACTTTGATATGAATGTTAAGAAGGTAGTGTAATGTCACCTACCAGACCAAGGTTTAGCAGCTTGGAAACAATTTTATCAAATACCCCTCGATCATTCTCCTCATAAATTCTTGTTGCTATTTTCTGAACAATATCTTCTGCTGTTAAGGGAGTTCCATCTATTTGGTGAAGCCCATCAAGATCATCTGAAAGACAGCAAGCAATAAAACAAATTATAATGATTTGTTATCTAAATATGATCCAACATCTAAGAGGATAAGCAAATAACAGAAACATATTACATATACAGTGAGCAGGATCATCCTTTGATGAAATATGATTATGTGCTTTCTGAACTGTAGAAGCTTAATGGAACTGCCCCAAGGTGGGTTAATTGAAGGGAAAATTGATAAAATGTAAACAATATCAGACTTAGACTGTCATAAGTTAAATAAAAAGAGTAATTAAAGCTGGGAAGGAAAAGTGAATGCCATTGCTGATTTGCTATCATACTGTCCTAATTATATTCAAACTCACTAAGGCATTTAACTTACCTCCTTAAAACCAACAGGATTCCCATTGTGTTACTCTAAATATTTTTTTCCATTTTTCTTAGTTAAAGGGACATTAAACTGTTGAGTACAACTACAATAAAATGGTTACTACTCACCATGCTATTGTAATTCCTCCTGTGCTTGCAGCTGTTTTTAAAGTCATTCTCCTGTTTTAACCACTTACAAGTATAGGTTAGTGAAGCTTTGCATCTTCATACTGGGTGCCACCATCTTGGAGCTTATATTTGTTATTTAACTTTTAAACTGCGCAAAAAAACTACTAAATGTAATGCTTCCACTCTCTATATGTAAGCTAAACGTAAGTAAAAGGTACAGCTGTCACAAAGCCGGTAACATTACAGATCTGTGAAAGTGCACTGCTTATGTCACAGGATGCAACAATACGCGAGCTACAAGATATCAGTATAACATTTAGCAACTGGATGCTGTAATGAGTTAAAATAAGAGAACAGCTTTAAAGAGAGCTGCAGGTACAGGAGGGAAAACAATAGCATGTTGAGTAGTAACCTGCTACTGTAGTTGTACTCAGCAGTGTGTCCCTTTAAGATATCGGAGCCTATTTACTAATGTGTGAGCGGTCATGATCCGATATTTCCGAGCTTGATAGATAGGCCCCAGAGGCTTTTGGTCAGTCTTAGATTACTTACTGGGCAATACAAGGGGGCCTTGACTCAGAGGGACATTTTTCTGGTCAGTCAATCAATAAAGGTTTGCAGTATACTTCCTTTCATCTTGCACTGTGTCTAGCAGCTATCAAGAAACAGAACAATGTGCAGGCTGTTTTTAAGCAGACAAATGTTTTTGGACTTGCAATATTAGTGAATACATATGGCAGTGCAGACAGCACACTAAACAAAAGGGGATTCAAAAGACAATAAGCATTTATCTAAACTGTGCCTAGGGGATCCATCAATGAAGGTAATGGGGACAAAAACTCAATTTCAAATTGTTTTTCCCGTATATTTGATTCTTGACTCACATTAGGACAGGACTTTTAGCTTGGATAATGTATACTTATAACTAATTAACTCACTCCCTTTACCAGCATCAACATGCCTACTGAATTTTGTTCAGATCTTTTAGACTAGTAAATATCAATGCAAAAATACCACTTTAGTAATTTAGGAGACAGCAAGATAAAGCGGAGAATGGTTTGTTTTATGCAAGAGACCATGTAGTGATTAAAGAAGGGCATCTTACTGACAAGTCACACTGTAAACCCTGGATTGTGAATGTTATTAAACTTATTAAGAATGTACCTTCAAATTTATAATCCAAACCACTTTTAGTGGAGTCAAAATATTCCACTGGCTTCAGGTTCTTGGTTGAATCAGCATCATCCACTGCAGCCCTGTGTCCATTAACTGACCTTCTTACAGATTCACTTCTTTTTACATTTTGTTCTTTTTTTTCTACAGACATCAAAAACCTTAAATCATCTGTAAGCGAGTCATTGTTTAACTTCTCACTTGTCTCTGCAGGATGAAAATAATAATAATGTAAGTCTTATAATTCCTATTCTTTAGCTTTTAGAAAATAATGATACTAATTAATGTTTTATCTTCCAGTACCTTTGCTGGGTTCCCTGCTCACAATATCTGCCTCGGCAATCTTTTTTTGGGGGGAAAAAACAAAACAAAAGGCATATTGTAGGAATTGAATTAATTATAAAGCTTTTCAATAGAAACAGTATTCTACATGTTCAATTGTATATCCTTTCTTATCAGGTTTAACGCTGATGTTTCCCATGAGAAGTTTTTTTTTTTTACATAAATCAATCTTTATCTTAAAATAAAATCATAAAGAAAAAAATGAACCATTAACTGGAAAAATAAATAGTATCAAACTACTGGGCACACAAGAAAGTACAGTAGTATAATAAATTAATGTTTAGCTATTTGATAACTAATGTTCACTTTTCTATAGCTACATATTAGATAGTGGGTTTTGAAAGTGACTCATTGATGTAGGTTTCATTTTTCTAGCCTTACACAAATATGTATAAAAACACAAGATAACATATTGCATCTGTTAAGCACATTAATTTTAGTTTTTCTTTAGTATGATGATGTTTTAATAAACTTTATGCATTTTAGACTTTTTTTGTAGATAAAAATAGTAGCCAATGTATTTTTTTTTTGCATTCAGTTGGATATATTAATAGTAAGAAAACTACAGATCGACATACAACTAGGTGTCTCTCTTACCTGTTCCTCTAGAGGTCTTTCTACACTTAATTGTCTGTTGTGTATCGCTTTGTCTGTAAAGGGTGAAAATAAATAAATAAATATATATTTTTTTAAATCTGGCTCCAAGGTAATACAATACCGTTGGCATCTTTAGCTATATGTATCTGGTAAACAAAACTATATGCATTTAAAATGCAGATAATATGGATGCCTGTGCTAGATTACATAAAGTATAATCGGATTACTGTAAAAACGTGATGTAAAATAACATTTTATCCTAAACATTATGTTAAAACACATGCTGAAACTACTGTGTACTGCAACACATAATATATCCCTGAAAAATCCCTGAATTAAATATTTACTCAGTTGTGTTTCGTGTCCATTATATAGACATGTTTAAGTAATATTTCTACTGTATTTTGCATCTCACATAAAATATTTGCGAAAATAATGTAACTTACCTTGGTTTTTGTTGGGTTTTGGAAATGCTTGCACATGGCACATTACAGCGATGAGGGCAATAAGAAAAAGAAGAGATTTAAGACCCATCTTTTTTCACTGAGATGTCTGTCCCCCAGCTGCTTGTTTTCAGACGTATATAAAACAAAGGAAACCCAGGAATTAAGCTGTTTTCACTAAACAAATAATAAAATATTTAACCATGGAATTGGTTAATGGAACCTTGTTTTTGCTTACTGGTATTGTATATGAGATTGGCTGGGGGATTAAACAGGAGCTGTCCAGATTTGTGGTGCTGAACCGGTAGACGAAGAAAAGGAGGATGTCTGCTGTTATCTGGAGTGGTGTTATCCCAGGCTTGTTTCTTTATTGTCCACCCTCAAATGCCATCGGAAAAAAACGATGAATATTTTTCGTGCTGACAGCTTTACAAAGAGAGACTGAAGATCAAGAATCCATGCGTCACCTGGCTGAGAGTTCGTCAGATCCTTGCAGAGCGTCTGATTACAGAACCAATACTTATGTATGGGACATTACGACCTTTACAACTGTTCTCAAACCTAAGATGTAAGAGACTGCCTGATTGGAGGCTTTACAATGATGGTTATTGAAGACACGCCCCTATGTTTGCTGCTGGAGTTATTTTTACCTACAGTTTTGTGTCACTTGGTACCTGCACTCATGTATTTGAGACAGATGGATTTCTCAGGTTATTTGATTGTGATGAACATGTTCAACATTTTGTCATTCATGTGTTGCAAAAACACGATTTACTAGGTATGATTAACAATTTAATACACATATTCACCTACAGTCATGAGGGGTATATATTGTAACACCCAGTTTTTAGAGTTCCCAAGCCACTTTCTCTATTACTGGTATTTGAAAGAAACCACTTACATTTGTATATGCCAGCTAAAGTATATCCCAGTTACAACGATTAAAGGCAATGTAGATTACTTAAATACCATTTAATGTCCCTTTATTTCATTATATAATCTGTTAAATACAGTCCTGTATTTTTTGTCTACCACATATATCACTACTTTCTGCAAAATAGCTGTGTTTATAGGACTATAAGTTTAAAGAATACCTAGCAATAGCAAGTGGATTTTTATAGGTATCTTATTCAACCAAACTGCTACTTTGTTATGTAACATAGACACCTAAGGGTTAGATTACAAGTTGGGTGATACATATTGTGTATGGCTGTTTGGTATTACAAGTCATTGGCTTGTTTTTTGCATGTAGTAAATAAATTCATCCCATACTTATAATTGGAAGCACCAATAAGTGGTCTGGCCACATTCACCTTAATATAACAAGTTGAAGAGTGTGTAACTAATGCACATGATAATCAACTAGTAACTTTATAAAAGCTAATGTAAACTGTTACCATGGATGGTAACATTGCACACCAGCACTTACCCCTCTATAAAAAAAAACACTACACTTCCTGAACCCCCCTAATTCCTACTACCCCATCGCAAACAACCCCCCACGCTATAATCTTCTAAGCTGCTACAACCTCCAATGCAAAGAACCCAATATGCAATTAGCCTCCTAACCACCCCAAAGCAAATAACCCCCTAAACACCAAAGCCCCCAATGCAAATAACCTCCAATGCTCTTAATCCCCTAACTGCTTACCATTAAGACCCCCTATTTTAAGACCCCCTAAATTATCAAAAATTTACTTAAACATACTACAAAAATAGTTATCAAGCATAAAAACATTACTGAGAAAAATACTATTACAATTTAAAAAAAAAACACCCCATAAAATAACTCACTTTAAAATTTCCATTCCATCTCTATTGGGGGTATATTCTATGAATAATCTACCATTTCTAAAATGAAGTACCCCTGAACTTGTGGACTTTTTATTTATTATTTTTTGTTATTAATAAAAGTGTGATTATTTTTGCACTTCTCGTCTCAGTCTGATTCCTGGCACCCTGACAGCATAAAGTAATAAGAATATGCGTGGTGAAGTCCCCTATCATCCAGACACAGTAAATGTATATGTATCAGCTCTTCTGTATTAGGTGACCAACTTCAAGTATAAACAGTCCTATCCATAACCAAGTCCCAGGATACTATGGATATGCTCACAGCTCTCCTGACCTCAGCCGCTACAGGAAGAGGACTAAAACCAATGTCTACTATACTAATACATAAGAGTCTATCTAAGACAGTCATCCACGATAGAAGTAAAGTAGTAGAAAAGTAAAGATTAAAACTAATATCTACTATACTAATACATAAGAGTCTATCTAAGACAGTCATCCACGATAGAAGTAAAGTAGTAGAAAAGTAAAGATTAAAACTAATATCTACTATACTAATACATAAGAGTCTATCTAAGACAGTCATCCACGATAGAAGTAAAGTAGTAGAAAAGTAAAGATTAAAACTAATATCTACTATACTAATACATAAGAGTCTATCTAAGACAGTCATTCAGGAGAGAGGTAGCATCATACAATTGATAATAATGTATGTATATCAAGGGCATATTGTCAACTTTATAACTTAAGGTCATGGGGACATAAATAATAAATCTGCAATAAAACAGGCCATTATTATAAAACATCTCCAGAGGTGTGTATAAACTATAAAAGTCAACGTCCCTCTGAAGAAGCACATATATTTATGTGCAAAAGGTATTATGGGTGTTACTAAGAAAGATGATACCAGTATACACTGCTGTAAAACATAACAAATGACAGCTTTGATTTTAACTTTTATCTAGTAGTGCTTTCAGTCATTTTCTTTGGTTTAACCCTGAGCAGTCTAGTGAACTAAAACTATAAAATACCAATTTTATTGATTTAAAAGATATTATTTATTTGTGCTATCAGACATTCTATAATGTGTGGCTATGAAGCACTTCTGTGTTTGTGTAACTTTTACATAGGTGCCCAACAGATGAATGTGAACCCAATATGCAGATAGAGGTAAGCTTTTTCAACCTGCCATCATCCCAAGCCATCATTGCTTTACTCGGATTATCTCAGCCATCCTTTCCCTGTCTCTATAATTCTACCTTTGTTTGAAACTAAATGGAGCAAACATACCAGTCTAGATTATATGATAAATTAAGCCTATTAGACCCCCCCCCCCGTAGCTAACTTCATTGCATAACATATCATATTTATTTCCAGGTTAGTTGACAACCTAAATAACATGTACACATATACTGTACAGTATGAAGCAGGATCTTTTTAAAATCAGTTTCCAGGTCCCACTGTAGTTATCACAAGTCAGATTGCCAGTTTGGAGATATTTAACTCATTTTTTTCTAATAAGAACTATTAAAAATCTGCACATATTGTTTTCAAAGATTTCAAAACAACTGTTGAAATTGAGAATCAAAATAATTTGAGATTTGACTATCTGGGTGGAAGGATGTTTATTTTTTTAATATCAATAACTGAATCCAACTGTTCAGTAGGATCTCTTATTTCCTAAAAAGAGTGAGTTACATGAGTTTAAGTAGACGTGGAAGTTTTTATGTTTCATATACAGCTAAAAAAAAATAAAAAAATTTACTTTTATTATTACATTTAGCTGCTAGCTTTGTCTGGCAGCATAGGTAGGCTTAGGAGCATCTGTTTAAGATTGTTGCAAACCCAGTGACCATATAGTACTACCTCAGTATGCACTAATGGAAATGAGCTATGTTTTATATTAGTATACAGAGAGAAAAAAAGTAACTTTGATAATAAAAGTAAATAATTGAGGTTTTTTTTTTGGAGTGAAATAATCTTTATTACATTTTTTAGAGGAACAAAAAGTAACACATGACATAAGATAACTTTGGATGTATGAATAACACAATCCGTTAGAAATGGGAAAGCATAACATGGAAAGAGAAATACAGTTTGTATAATTGTTGCAGCATCAAAATGAGATAAAAGGCGCAAAGGTTTAATGTACCACAGAACCAAATCATTTTCCATTACCAAAGTAAAACACACACAACTGAATAGACAAATTAACAATCAGCATGGGGCCTTTTATGATAATTTTATTTCATAATTACTTTGTAGAAGTTCATTATTTTCACATTTAAGCCTATTTTGGTGCTCCCTTTTATTTACTTAAATATATTTTATAATCAGACATTTTGAAAGCTTATGCGGCTCCAATTTTCTTTTCATATTAATCCTTTGCCACTGTTGAGCATGCATTGGAGGAGCTGTCTTCTATATTTACAGCTAATGTGGTGTAATTTGTATGGTTAGATAGTCAAGGGTCCTAATCACAGTCTAAAGTATTTCTAAAGAAGCACATTCTTTCCGAATCACGAAACTTTAATTTTGACTTCCATGCCTCTTTAAGTTCAGCTATGTGAGATGGATAAAGCTGAGCAGGATTAAGTTATTTCATGTTTAACGGTAAAAATCGTTCTAAGTGTAACAATTAAAATACAGCAATAAACCTTTAGCATATGCAATATAATGTAATCTATTATGTAAGATAATATGGTTACTGCCGCTGATGGTTATATATAAAATACATAGAGATCATTGTGGTTAAAAACAGTAGGGGAAACAAAAAGCATGAGATGTTGTATATATAATTTGCATATCTTACCCAGAGTTCTCTGGTGCATTGGTAACAATGTAGACAGAGTACTTCTGGGAAAAAGTAAGCAAGATATTTGCCTACATTTCTTAAAGATAAATTTCTTGATGATAATTTTATGTATTTTACTTTTATGAAATGGAGGATTTTAATTTCATGCTTTTATTTCCACTACAACTCAGATGAGTATCACTTTTTGTCTGGAAATAAGCTTTATTAAGTAGCAAATCAAACCTATCTTCTGCTGATGAGAGTTAATAAATGTGAAATAGCTGTCCAGATGTGGTTTGTTTTTGCTGCACCTACCCTATAAAAATGATTACTGTGGATAGACACATTACTGTAAGCAAAAAGCATGAACTATTGTATATCTAATTTGCATATCTTACCAGAGGTCTCTGGTGCATTGGTAATAATATACACATAGTACTTTTGGGAAAAAGCAACCTAGATTACAAGCCTAGATTTGCTAATTTTCTATACAATAATGTTATGTCTTTTACTTTTATAAAATGGAGGATTTTAATCTTATGCTATTATCTCCACCATAACTCAAATGAGTATAGCAGAAATTCCAAAATCGTTTAAGAAGAAACCATAAAATGATAAGCGGAGCCATTCTGAACCTCTCTGTTTTTGTGTCAGCCTCTTTCTCCATCTGTTTTTCTTGCTGTATCTTTGTATGTTTGTCTCTGAATGGATTTACAAGGCATTCATAATACTTAAAAGTGATCATAAATGTATTAAATGACAAATTATTTAAAAAAGTCAATATCTTGTAGCAATAAGTGGTGAAAAGTAAATAGGCACCAAGTGAAGTTGTTTACAATCTTTCCAATATTGGCTCCTGATATTGAGTTTTCAAATTTGGATGACTTTGTCAACATATATTTAGAGTAATCATAATTACAAATGGCTTATGCCAATAAAAAGTCACAAATTAGTTTTCAACTGAAAACCTCACGAAAATATGATTTCATTTTTAAATTTGTAATCCGTATAATAAAGAAAAATACGAAGACAATTTGCCTGCTCAAGATATAACATTTGAATTATTTGAATTTGAACAGTATATTACATTAATAATAATTAACTGGTTTAACATTAACCTCTTTTGTTCCAAAACCATCATGAAATGTGTTAAGCAATATTAATGCAGTTTGAATATGGGCATAATGGGTATTATGGGCATGCCTGATCAATGTTTTTTTTATTGATATTACTGTAAGAGTAATTATTTGTTATTTTGTCATTGATGGAGGAGAAACCATTGTTTGATTTTGCAAGATTTTCCACTAATTTTTGTTTCCTTCCCGGGGCGTAACGTTTGTGCAAAGGGGCTAAACGCCGCTGGGGGGAAACAATGATTAGTGGATTGCAGATTTGTCATCTGTCAATCAATGGAGCAATATGGTGGGTGGAGGAACGGGGTTAAAAATATGAGAATATCAATATATAGTACAAATTTGATGACTGAAAGTCAGCCTACATTTTTAAATTCTATCCTATGACTTAAGTGAGTACGCTCAACTTTACATTCACTTTAAGTCTCCCCAAATAGTCACATTCCAGCTTTACTGAACAAAGCTTGTCTTTTTCAAATAAGTACATTATATATATATATATATATATATATATATATATATATATACACACAGTATATAGTACTGTGCAAAAGTATTAGGCCACTATTAGATTTGTTGTTTAAAGGGACAGTCTACACCAGAATTTTTATTGTTTTAAAAGATAGATAATCCCTTTATTACCCATTTCCCAGTTTTACATAACCAACACAGTTATAATAATATACTTTCAACCTCTGTGATTATCTTGTATCTAAGCCTCTGCAAACTGCCCGTTTTTTCAGTTCTTTTGACAGACTTGCTGTCTAGCCAATTAGTGCCTGCTCCCAGATTACTTCACGTGCACGAGCACAGTGTTATCTATATGAAATATGTGAACTAACACCCTCTAGTGGTGAAAAACTGTTAAAATGTAATCTGAAAGAGGTGGGCTTCAAGGTCTAAGAAATTAGCATATAAACCGCCTAGGTTAAGCTTTCAACTAAGAATACCAAGAGAACAAAGCAAAATTGGTGATAAAAGTAAATTGGAAAATTGTTTAAAATTACATGCTCTATCTGAATCATGAAGGTTTATTTTGGCCTAGACTGTCCCTTTAAGCAATAATATATATATATATATATATATATATATATATATATATATATATATATATATATATATATATGTCATGATTCTGTCTTGCTCTCTCAGTGTATACCTTTAAGACCTTACCTGTCAGCTATTTAAGGCTCCTCCCCTGGTTCCACTTTGCTAGGTAATTTACTTCGATGGTGGAAATTTTGGTAACAACTTCCGCTACTAGCCTCTGAGACGCTGTCTCACTGAACACTTATTTGAAGTCTGAACTCTCCTGTCTCTATTGGGACTTTATACCTTTGCTCCAGAAGGAATTGGGAACTTCATTCTAACTCTGCATTTGCTTACTTCAGAGTCTAGTCTCATCTTTACTCCGGAACGCTTCTTTGTAATCAAGCAGTCTCCCTGTTAGCCACATCTGACGTCATCTCCGCTGCGGCTCAGCATCTCTCTATCAGAGCGTCAGTCAGACGCTGTGGATTGCCCGCTGCAGAGGAACTGGTAACTTGTATCACACACTTACTATTGTCTCCTGTGCTATATTGTTACACATTCTACTGACTCTAACATATCCTAATTGTGTACACTCTGTCATCCTGAAATCAGCAACCAATATTCATTTATTGTGTATCATCTACTTCTATGACTGTGTGAGTTTTAGGAATCATTTGTAGTGTGTGCGTGTGTTTACCATTGACTGCCTGCAAGCCATCCTAAGTTTGATTTCCTGTAATTGCCTCAAGCTACTATCTGATGCTGGAAATTATCTACTATATAACATCTGTGATATGAACTGTTATGAATTGTGACTTTCCTCAACTATATCTCATATTTCATTTGAGACTGTTTGCTTAAAGGGACATAATACTCATATGCTAAATCACTTGAAACTGATGCAGTATAACTGTAAAAAGCTGACAGGAAAATATCACCTGAGCATCTCTATGTAAAAAAGGAAGATATTTTACCTCACAATCTCCTCAGCTCAGCAGAGTAAGTGCTGTGTAAAAAGTTTATACTCAGCTGCTCCCAGCTGCAGGTAAAAAAATTAAAAAAATGAACAGCAGCCAATCAGCATCAGCAGTGCTGAGGTCATGAACTCTTACTGTGATCTCATGAGATTTGACTTAACTCTCATGAGATTTCATAGTAAGCTTCCTTTACCTGATTGGTGAAATAATATGAGAGTGCACGAAGCTCATCCTTTCAGATGTCCCGGGACAGACACACTAAAATGCTGCTTAGAAATCCTTTACAATGGGAGGTGGCTACTGAGGAACTTTTGGGGTAAAATATCTTTCTTTTTTACATAGAGATGTTCAGGTGATATTTTCTAATCAGCTTTTTACAGCTATGCTGCATCACTTTCAAGTGTTTAAACATTTGGGTATTATGGCCCTTTAAGTAAACTTAAAGGGACACACGCTATCTTATCACACTATTTGGTTGAGTAACGCTCCTATGACTATAAATGACTATATTATCATCCCCCAGTCATTGAGCATAACAGAACTCTGATTTACTATCTATAGAGTTCAAGGTTGGGTGTGAGACTGGGTGGTAACTAAAGGTTTAGTTCACATTCAGGTCTCTATAGACTAAGAAGAAACTCAGTCATTACAATATATGGTATAATGACCATATATAATTATTTCTCTTTATTAGAATACAAGCAGAAAATACAGGATATTTGTATGCAGTATTAAAAACAGAAAACAATTAGAAAAAAACAGCTTCTATAGGCTAAAGTGCCAAGTATTTAGTGTGACCTCCCCTTACACTTGAGCAATTGCAGGAACCTGGCTCTAATAAACCTACATGGAATGGACCCCTAATTAATGTCATTGCTAACCATTGTACACCTGTATTTGTCCAACTATTTCATGTCAAAATGACTGCTGTGAAAAAGGTCTATTACACCAAGTTTGTGCAAGGCATGCTTAAGCATTACATACACATGTGGTATGAGTTTAATTCATTGGAAGCTTGCTAATAAGTTTCAATCACATCATTCCATTTAAGACGCCAAATATCACAGAATATGACAAACATAAAATCATACTTTGCATCAGCAAGGCCACTCTCAAAGGGAAATCAGCATACAAACTGAACATGTGGTATTCAAGCTGTTATAAAGAAATTTGAAGATTTAGGAGCTGTCAAGGACAAATTAAGGACTGAAAGGCCAAAAAAACTTTCAAAATCTGATGAGAAGTTTCTCAGAGTTTCTTCTTTGAGAGACCAGAAGTCCAGCAAGTACCTGGCTCAGCATCTGGCAGCTTCATCGGGATGCCAAGTTTACCCTTCTACAGTCCAAAGAAGCATGATTAGGAATGGTCTTTGTGGAAGGGTAGCAGCCAAGAAACCACTCTTTTGGTAGGGTGAAAAGACTAAGATATGCTAAAGCTCACAAAGATTGGAATGAAGATCAGTGGAAAAGAGTATTATGTAGTGACAAATCCAGGTTTGACATTTTTGGGTCTATTCGGCAAGAATATGTGAGAAGAAGAGTTGCAGAGAGATGGAAGAATGAGTTCTTGTGGCCTTTAGTGAAACATGGTGGAGGGTCTGTCCTGGTTTGGGGCTGCATTTCTGCCAGTGGTGTTGGCGATATTGTCCGAATTAATGGGATCACGAAAGCTGAAAATTACATACAGGTTTTAATTCATCATGCCATTTCTTCCGGAAAGCGCCTGATTGTGAATGGTTTTATTTTTCAGCATGCTAATGATCCCAAGCAACCTGCTAATGCTGTGAAATCATATTTGAAGAGAAAAACAGCTGATAAAACACTGACAGTCATGGACTGGCCTCCACAGAGTCCAGACCTGAATGTTATAGAAGCAGTATGGAATCACCTGGACAGACTGAGAAAGAAATAAAAGACAACCTAAATCTAAAGAAGAACTCAGGGAAGTGCTAAATGAAGCCGGGTATAATATACCAGAAGATTACTTCAGAAAACTTAAGGACAGTCTCCCCAAAAGATTTCAAGATGGGCTTAATGCCAAGGGAGGTCACACTAAATACTAACTTTTGCCTCAAGACACCATATTGTTCTGAAAATTGTGGTTTTTTTTACATTTTGTGTACATATTTCCTGTATTTTCTGTTTGTATATTAATTAACAGACAAAAAAATAAATATGGTTGGTCATTAAAACTTTACGAAAACAACAAATCTAATGGTGGCCTAAGACTTTTACACAGTACTGCATTTATATATATATATATATATATATATATATATATATATAGGTTAATAGGACAAGTGCACTCTCATGAACAGTCTGACGATTTGCCAGGGTGCATGAATGTGGGTAATAATAGCAAAGATAGAAGGGGAAACTTTCCCCGAAACGTCAGTACAAATAAAACAACCTTTGTATTTAAGACCAGAGAGTGCTGTCTTCTATCTTTTGCTATATATATATATATATATATATATATATATATATATATATATATATATATATATATATATATATATATATATATTATATAGTATACAACTGGAGTGAGTACACTCCTGTGCCATATCACTTAAATGTTAAATGATTCAAAATTGTATCACCTTACAGTTGCATAACTTCTAAGGTTTACAGTAGGGTATTTGCACTTATGTAAAAATGAAAACTGACAGTTTAGATTTACTATATTAAAAATACAGACCTCACAGTAGAAAGTACACCTTTCATCACTGAGATTCAAATCTTTTGATGACAGACTCAATCCTCATCGCCATGTACGATACCAGTGTTGCACAAATATCTGGAGAGACGTACTGCCATACTTCAGATAAAAAATTTTTAAAGGGACACACGCTATCTTATCACACTATTTGGTTGAGTAACGCTCCTATGACTATAAATGACTATATTGTCATCCCCCAGTCAATGAGCATAACAGAACTCTGATTTACTATCTATAGAGTTCAAGGTTGGGTGTGAGACTGGGTGGTAACTAAAGGTTTAGTTCACATTCAGGTCTCTATAGACTAAGAAGAAACTCAGTCATTACAATATATGGTATAATGACCATATATAATTATTTCTCTTTATTAGAATACAAGCAGAAAATACAGCATATTTGTATGCAGTATTAAAAACAGAAAACAATTAGAAAAAAACAGCTTCTATAGGCTAAAGTGCCAAGTATTTAGTGTGACCTCCCCTTACACTTGAGCAATTGCAGGAACCTGGCTCTAATAAACCTACATGGAATGGACCCCTAATTAATGTCATTGCTAACCATTGTACACCTGTATTTGTCCAACTATTTCATGTCAAAATGACTGCTGTGAAAAAGGTCTATTACACCAAGTTTGTGCAAGGCATGCTTAAGCATTACATACACATGTGGTATGAGTTTAATTCATTGGAAGCTTGCTAATAAGTTTCAATCACATCATTCCATTTAAGACGCCAAATATCACAGAATATGACAAACATAAAATCATACTTTGCATCAGCAAGGCCACTCTCAAAGGGAAATCAGCATACAAACTGAACATGTGGTATTCAAGCTGTTATAAAGAAATTTGAAGATTTAGGAGCTGTCAAGGACAAATTAAGGACTGAAAGGCCAAAAAAACTTTCAAAATCTGATGAGAAGTTTCTCAGAGTTTCTTCTTTGAGAGACCAGAAGTCCAGCAAGTACCTGGCTCAGCATCTGGCAGCTTCATCGGGATGCCAAGTTTACCCTTCTACAGTCCAAAGAAGCATGATTAGGAATGGTCTTTGTGGAAGGGTAGCAGCCAAGAAACCACTCTTTTGGTAGGGTGAAAAGACTAAGATATGCTAAAGCTCACAAAGATTGGAATGAAGATCAGTGGAAAAGAGTATTATGTAGTGACAAATCCAGGTTTGACATTTTTGGGTCTATTCGGCAAGAATATGTGAGAAGAAGAGTTGCAGAGAGATGGAAGAATGAGTTCTTGTGGCCTTTAGTGAAACATGGTGGAGGGTCTGTCCTGGTTTGGGGCTGCATTTCTGCCAGTGGTGTTGGCGATATTGTCCGAATTAATGGGATCACGAAAGCTGAAAATTACATACAGGTTTTAATTCATCATGCCATTTCTTCTGGAAAGCGCCTGATTGTGAATGGTTTTATTTTTCAGCATGCTAATGATCCCAAGCAACCTGCTAATGCTGTGAAATCATATTTGAAGAGAAAAACAGCTGATAAAACACTGACAGTCATGGACTGGCCTCCACAGAGTCCAGACCTGAATATTATAGAAGCAGTATGGAATCACCTGGACAGACTGAGAAAGAAATAAAAGACAACCTAAATCTAAAGAAGAACTCAGGGAAGTGCTAAATGAAGCCGGGTATAATATACCAGAAGATTACTTCAGAAAACTTAAGGACAGTCTCCCCAAAAGATTTCAAGATGGGCTTAATGCCAAGGGAGGTCACACTAAATACTAACTTTTGCCTCAAGACACCATTTTGTTCTGAAAATTGTGGGTTTTTTTACATTTTGTGTACATATTTCCTGTATTTTCTGTTTGTATATTAATTAACAGACAAAAAAATAAATATGGTTGGTCATTAAAACTTTACGAAAACAACAAATCTAATGGTGGCCTAAGACTTTTACACAGTACTGCATTTATATATATATATATATATATATATATATATATATATATATATATATATATATATATATATATATATAGGTTAATAGGACAAGTGCACTCTCACAAACAGTCTGACGATTTGCCAGGGTGCATGAATGTGGGTAATAATAGCAAAGATAGAAGGGGAAGCTTTCCCCGAAACGTCAGTACAAATAAAACAACCTTTGTATTTAAGACCAGAGAGTGCTGTCTTCTATCTTTTGCTATATATATATATATATATATATATATTATATAGTATACAACTGGAGTGAGTACACTCCTGTGCCATATCACTTAAATGTTAAATGATTCAAAATTGTATCACCTTACAGTTGCATAACTTCTAAGGTTTACAGTAGGGTATTTGCACTTATGTAAAAATGAAAACTGACAGTTTAGATTTACTATATTAAAAATACAGACCTCACAGTAGAAAGTACACCTTTCATCACTGAGATTCAAATATTTTGATGACAGACTCAATCCTCATCGCCATGGACGATACCAGTGTTGCACAAATATCTGGAGAGACGTACTGCCATACTTCAGATAAAAAAAAATTTCCAGCTGCCCTTTGCTGGGGGTTTGTGTTGCTCTACCTTTATCTTTAAAATATCCCAAAGGTGTTCTATTGGATTCAAGTCAGGGGACATACTTGGCCAGTAAATAGTTTTCACTTTTTCTTCTTTAGAAACTCTTTTGTGAATTTAGCAGTGTGCTTTGGATCATTATCATGCTGGCATATTCCTTATCTAACAAACAAGCTTCTGGAGACTGGGAGTCATCTTATCAGCCAACATTTTGGTATATCCACAGGCATTCATTGTGCCATCTATAAATGTAATCTTCCCAACACGTTTTACACTCATGCCGCCCCATATCATCACACTCCCACTTACGCGCTTCACTGTTGGGACAATGTATTCACATTAATAATCCTGGCCAGGTTCATGTCAAACAGGCTGGACCTTATATAAGCCGAACAAATGTATTGTGGTTTCATCTGTCCAAAGAATGTGCCCCCAATATTCATCAGGCATCTTTTCATGCTGTTTAGCAAAGTTTAATCTTATAGTTTTGTGCGAAGAGCAAGCAAGGTTTTTTTTATTGGATGCCACCCATAGAGGTTGACATTATGCAATGTCCTTTGCACTGTCTGAGCTGTCACAGAAGCTCCAAATTCCATTGCTAACTCCTGAGCCAAGTCTGGAGCTCTTGCCCGTCTGTTTTTCAGAGCTAGATTGTGCAAGTAGAGCACTGTCCGTGGCGTCATTTTAGAAGGACAGCCACTGTGGCTCTGATTAGTAGTACTATGGCTCATTCTATACCTCCTGATTTTTGCTGCAACTGTGTTTCAATTGATTTTCAGTTGGTTACCGATCTTCCTGTATCCTTTTCCATCCTTGTGAAGGCTCACAATCAGATTTTTCAATTCCTCTGGCAATACTTTCCATGTGGAGCGATGATGCAGACCAAAAATTGATAAAGTTCTGGTGTTTAAAGGTCATTTTATAACCATGTTCATGCAATTAGGCTTATTGGAAATCACAGGTGTACTTAATTTTGTTTCAATGATCTAACTTGTGTGTCAATGATCACAGGTGTATTCACTTTTGTTGCATTAGGATTCTAACTTGGGGGCCATATTTTCAATATAGTCTTTCTAAAGTATTTGTTTTTGATTCTTCATAAGATGAAATGTTCTACTTGTCAACTTAGAAATAATATAATTAATCACCAAGATTACAAGTTGTGCGGTAAACCCATTGCGTACATACCGCGCATAATGGGTCCGTACCGCTATTTCCATATCGTTGCCATTTCAAGTCATCATAAACCTTTCTTTTGTCATGCAGTATGGTGTGGTAAGCCGCATAACACATAAAATCCAATTTCCGACTTGGCGTGCTTGTGCACGTATTCCCACATAGAGATCAATGGAGAAAAAAATTTGGAAAAAAACCTAACACCTGCGATTGTGAAATCGCTACCACATTTTCTCTTATCCCATTAAAGTCTATGGAGAAAAGAAAGTTTTACAAAAACCTAACACCCTAACATAAACCCCTAGTCTAATAACCCCTAAACTGCCATTCCCCCACATCGCAACTATTAAAGTAAACCTATTAACCCCTAAACCACCATCCCACCACATTGCTAACACTAAACAAACTTATTACCCTCTAAACCCCCATCCCCTCACATCGCCAACACTAAATAAACTTATTAACCTCTAAACCGCTGTCCTCCCACATCGCCAACACTAATTAAAGCTATTAACCCCTAAACCCACACATTGCAAATACTAAAATATAACTATTAATCCCTAATCCGCCATCCCCCACAATGCAAACCACTATATAAACCTATTAACCCCTAAAACGCCAACCCCCCACAACGCAAAGTATTACCCTAATAACTAAGCCCCCTAACCTAACACCCCCTAACTTAACCCCAATTAAAATACACTTTCATAAAATAAAAGAATACTAACTCATTAAAAATTAATAAAAAATTATAAAAAATAGAAAACATAAATTACAAAAAAAGACAAATAACATTACCCAAAATAAAAAAAATCTAACATTACATAAAAAAACTAACAAAAAAAACTAACATTACAAAAAAATAGCTAAGATTACAAAAATAAAAAAAAACTAACATTACATAAAAAAATGAAATTATCCAAATTAAAAAAAGTTATTCCTAATAAAATACCCCTTAAAAAAAATAAAAAAATAAAAAAATAACCCTAATCTATAATTAAATTACCAATAGCCCTTAAAAATGCCTTTTGTAGGGCATTGCCCTAAGTTTAAAAGCTATTTTTCCCACTAAAAAAATACAAAGTACCCCTAACATTACAACCCCCTACCACCCAAAATAAAAAAAACTAACTAAAAATAAACCTAATCTACCCATTGCGCCTAAAAGGACATTTGCATGGGCATTGCTCTTTTACAGCCCATAAAAATAAAACAAAGCCCTAATCTAAAAAAAAAAACCCACCCCCCAAAAAAATAAAAACCCAAACACTAACCCCAAAATAAGTACTCACCATTGATGAAGTTCGGCGATCCATCTTCTTCCCGGCGGCAAAAGGTCTTCATCCAGATGGCTCTATCTTCATCCATCATGTGTCAATCGCATACTGAGCAACAGATCTTGTACCTTGCTGAATGGACATGAGTTGTTTAGCAGCAGAGGAGGAGCGAACCGGATCATCAAATACCCTTCGAAAGGAGGCCACAAATTCAGGTTAATTTGAAATCACAGGTTTATTAGTCTCCCACAAGGGATTAGCCCAGGCAAGAGATCGCCTCCATATCGCTGAAGTAGAGGTGCAGAACCGCACATGCTCCTGGTAGGCATAGGTGCAGCAGCGGAAACAGGAGCAGCCATAACTTGCAGGACACTTTGGTCCAAATGTGCAGTGCGAGTCAGCAGGGTTTGCAGGGCTAGTGCAAATTGTTCCAAGCGGTGATCCTGTTCATCCATCCTGGAAATGATGGCAGGTAAAGGTGGATTATTAGGACCATCAGGATTCATGGTCTTTGCGTAATGTCAGGGTGCCAGGAATCAGACAGAGACAAGAAGTGCAAAAATAATCACACCATTATTAATAGCAAAAAATAATAAAAAGTCCACAAGTCAAACAACAAGCCAGGAGTCAAAACCAGAGCTGGTAGTCAGACGAGCCGAGTCAGGAGCCAAAGCGAATAGTCAGACGAGCCGGAATCAGGAACAAGGAAAACAGCAGAGTCAGGAACAAACCAGGGATCAGGGACCAGGAAGGACGTCAGGCAGCCAGGCAATACACAGGAACTCTCACAAACAGGTCTGAGACAACGCAAAGGCAAAGCATACTGAACAGAGGCCCTTTAAATAATAAGTGATGACATCACAATTCTGAGACTGCATTCTGTCTCACATGGATGATGCACACCAGTCTCACCATAAAAGGAAGTGTAGGAAATGAGCAGCATCCCCCACAATGCACCATAGTCAGGAAGAGAGGTGAGTAAAATGGCTGCCAGCAGCACATGGCAAACAACAGGGAAAAAACCCTGACAATACCCTCCCCTCAACAACCCCTCCCCCGCGGGAGGACAAAAGACTTATTGAGGAAACGGGCATGGAAGGCATGGAGGAGGGCGGGAGCATGAACATCAGAGGAGGGAACCCAAGAACAAATACCCCTCCAGTGAACCAAATACTGTACACGGCCCCTGGACATACGAGAGTCAATAATGCTGCTGACCTCATACTCCTCATGGTTGTCAACAAAGATAGGACGGGACGAGGCAACACAGTGGTAAACCTATCACAAACCAATGGTTTCAAGAGGGAGACATGAAAAACATTGGAGATGCGCTTAGCAGGAGGAAGGTCAAGAGCATAGGCCACAGGATTAACCCGTTGGAGTATTCGAAAAGGACCAACATAACGGGGAGTCAATTTATTGGAAGGCACACAAAGGTTCAAGTTGCGGGAGGGCAGCCAAACTCTCTCACCAACCTGGTAGGAAAGTGCGGGCAGACGCCTACGATCAGCCTGGAACTTTTGGTGCTGCATAGAACAATGAAGGCAATCCTGAATCTGCACCCATGTGGAACGGAGTTGCCGGAGATGCTCCTCCAAAGTCAGAATACCCTGAGACATGAATGAATCGGGCAATAAGGATGGTTGAAACCCATAAGTCGCCATGAACGGGGATAACTTGGAGGAAGCATTAATAGCACTATTACGAGCCCAAGGTAACAGTTCAGACCAATTATTGTGGTGATCTGAGACATAGCAACGGAGGAACTGTTCCAGAGCTTGATTAGACCATTGGATTGAGGGTGATATGCTGAGGAGAAGGAAAGCTGGATCCCCATTTGAGCACAAAAGGAACGCCAAAATCTGGAGACAAACAGGCTACCCTGGTCCAACACTATCTCCTTGAGTAACCCATGTAAATGGAAGACCTCCCAGGAAAAAATCGAAGCAAGCTCCTGAGCGGTAGGCAGCTTCATCAAGGGAATGCAATGTGACATTTTAGAAAAACGGTCAACCACCATAACGGTAACAGTATTGCCATTGGAAACAGGGAGCTCTACAAGGAAGTCCATGGAAAAATGTGTCCAAGGACGCTCACCATTAGCAATAGGTTGAAGAAGACCCACAGGAAGACGTTGAGGAGTCTTATTCTGTGCACAAACTGAGCAGGCGGCAACATACGTAGCAATATCAGAATGAAGACCTGGCCACCAGAATTGTCGAGTGACAGACCAAATCATTTGGTTCTTGCCTGGGTGACCTGCGGCTTTAAGATAGTGGTAAGTGTGCAAAAGTTTAGTTCGAAGATTCTCAGGAACAAAACACTTACCACTAGGTTTCTCAGGAGGTGCATTGGTTTGTGCAGCCAGGATCTCCTCCCCCAAGGGAGAAGTCAAATTAGTACGTATGGTAGCCAAAATATGGTCAGGAGGTATAACAGGAGTAGGTACAGACTCCTCCTTGGACAGAGATGAAAATTGTTGAGAGAGGGCATCAGCCCTAACATTCTTACTACCAGGCAGGTAGGAGACCACATAATTAAACCGACACAAAAATAGCGCCCATCTGGCCTGTCAGGGCGACATTTTGCTTCAGATAGATAAATTAAATTCTTGTGGTCAGTAAGAATGAGCACTGGCACGCTAGTACCCTCAAGACAATGCCTCCATTCCTTGAGTGCCAAAATTATGGCCAGTAATTCCCTGTCGCCAATTTCATAATTGCACTACGCTGGAGACAATTTCTTAGAGAAGAAACCACACGGATGCAAGGAACCGTCAGGCATAGGACATTGAGACAATAGGGCACCTACTCCAATCTCAGACGCATCAACCTCAAGAATGAAAGGCATGGCAGGGTTAGGATGAGCCAGAACTGGAGCGGCAGCAAAGGCAGTCTTAAGACTAACAAAGGCCTTAATGGCAGTAGGTGACCAATGCAGTGGATCATTCTCTTTACGGGTCATGTCTGTGATAGGTTTGACCAAGGAAAAAAAGTTTTTAATAAACTTTCTATAGTAATTGGCGAACCCCAAAAAATGTTGAATAGACCGAAGACCAACTGGGCGAGGCCACTGCAGAGCTGCAGATAACTTGTCAGGATCCATGGAGAACCCTGCAACGGAGATAACATAACCTAGGAAGGTTACTTGAGTCTGATGGAACTCACATTTCTCGAGTTTACAAAACAGGCCGTTCTCACATAGTCTCTGAAGAACCTGTGTAACATCAGAACGATGAGCCTCAAGTGTGGGTGAGTGTATGAGGATGTCGTCTAAGTACACCACAACACACTGTTGCAACATATCTCGTAGGATATCATTAATAAATTCCTGAAAAACAGCAGGAGCATGACATAGGCCAAAGGGCATTACAAGATACTCATAATGCCCGCTTCTGGTGTTAAATGCTGTTTTCCATTCGTGACCCTCCTTAATCCTAACGAGATTGTACGCTCCTCTCAAATCAAGTTTAGTAAAGACCGCAGCTCCCTTGAGGCGGTCAAAGAGTTCCGTAATGAGCGGAATAGGGTAAGCATTCTTAATGGTAAGACAATTAAGACCCCTATAATCAATGCATGGTCTTACCTCGCCACCCTTTTTCTTCACAAAGAAGAAGCCAGCCCCTGCAGGAGAGAAGGATTTGTGGATGATTCCCCGCGACAGAGCATCAGCAACATACTCCACCATAGCACAATTCTCTGCAACAGACAGAGGCCTCTATTTATCAAGGTCTGTCGGACCTGATCCGACAGTGCGGATCAGGTCCGACAGACCTCGCTGAATAAGAGCTGCTGGTGCAATGCCGCCCCCTGTAGACTCGCGGCCAATAGGCCACCAGCAGGGGGTGTCAATCAACCCAATCGTACTCGTTCGGGTTGATTTCTGGCGATGTCTGTCCGCCTGCTCAGAGCAGACGGACACCGGACAGGTTATGGAGCAGCGGTCTTTGTGACCGCTGCTTCATAACTGCTGTTTCTGGTGAGCCTGCAGGCTCGCCAGAAACACAGGGCATCAAGCTCCTTTCAGAGCTTGATAAATATGCCCCGGAGGGTACACCCAGCCCTGAGGAGGAATGGCTCCGGGTTACAGGTCTATGGCACAATCGTAAGACCGGTTAGGAGGCAACGTACCAGCACGCACCTTGTCAAACATGTCTAGGAACTCTCGGTACTCCTCTGGCAATTGAGATAGAAGAGAAGTGCACAATACTTTAACTGGTTTGCAAAGACAAGTGGAAATACATTGCAGGGACCACGACAAAATTTCGGACCTGCACCAGTCGAGACTGGGATTGTGCTTTTGGAGCCAGGGATAACCCAGAACAACCGGAAAATGCAGAGAACTGGAGGGTTTCAAAATGGAGAGCCCCAACAGCCATGGACAACGGAGCAGTTTCGTGAGTAACGAGTGCGGGCTGAAGGGGCCTGCCATCAATGGCCTCAATAGCAAGTGGAACGTACCGAGGCAAAACAGGAATGGAGTTCTTTGATACAAAAGCACTCTCAATGAAATAGCCCGCAGCACCGAAGTCAACAAGAGCCTGAGTGACTATGGAGGAGTCCACCCAGGAAAGGACAACCGTAACAAAAGGTTTCTCCTTAAGCGGTTCCGGGGACGAGGATAAACCACCCAAGGTCTGCCCCCGACAGGACCTTAGGTGTGAGCATTTCTTGGCCATGTAGGACAAGACTTCAAAAGATGTCCCTGTAACCCACAATAGAGGCAGAGCCCCTCCCTCCTCCTAAAAGCCCTCTCCGCCGCAGTGAGACGCATGAATCCCAACTGCATTGGCTCAGCAGTACCTGGTGACTCGGGACCAGGAGACATGGGAGGAGAGGGAGGCATGGGTGGGAACGAACATGTAGGAGACAACGGAACAGGAGGCTTCTGCAAGCGCTCCTTGAAAGAGGGCCTCTCTCTGAGTCTGATGTCAATTAGGATAAAAAAAAGACACCAATGCCTCGAGATCCTCTGGTAAATCTCTGGCAGCAACTTCGTCTTTAATCGCATCAGAGAGCCCATGAAAGAAGGCGGCAACAAGGGCTTCATTGTTCCAACCTACCTCTGCGGCAAGCGTACGGAACTCAATAGCATACTGAGCAACAGATCTTGTACCTTGCTGAATGCACATGAGTCGTTTAGTAGCAGAGGAGGAGCGAGCCGGAACATCAAATACCCTTCGAAAGGAGGCCACAAATTCAGGTTAATTTGAAATCACAGGTTTATTAGTCTCCCACAAGGGATTAGCCCAGGCAAGAGCTGTGTCAGAGAGTAATGAGATGAGAAATCCCACCTTAGCTCTGTCAGAGGGAAACGCCTGAGGTAACATCTCAAAGTAAATGCCCACCTGGTTCAAAAACCCTCTGCACTGAATAGGATCGCCTCCATATCGCTGAGGTAGAGGTGCAGAACCGCACATGCTCCTGGTAGGCATAGGTGCAGCAGCGGAAACAGGAGCAGCCATAACTTGCAGGACACTTTGGTCCAAATGTGCAGTGCGAGTCAGCAGGGTTTGCAGGGCTAGTGCAAATTGTTCCAAGCGGTGATCCTGTTCATCCATCCTGGAAATGATGGCAGGTAAAGGTGGATTATTAGGACCATCAGGATTCATGGTCTTTGTGTAATGTCAGGGTGCCAGGAATCAGACAGAGACGAGAAGTGCAAAAATAATCACACCTTTATTAATAGCAAAAAATAATAAAAAGTCCACAAGTCAAATAACAAGCCAGGAGTCAAAACCAGAGCTGGTAGTCAGACGAGCCGAGTCAGGAGCCAAAGCGAATAGTCAGACGAGCCGGAATCAGGAACAAGGAAAACAGCAGAGTCAGGAACAAACCAGGGATCAGGAACCAGGAAGGACGTCAGGCAGCCAGGCAATACACAGGAACTCTCACAAACCGGTCTGAGATAACGCAAAGGCAAAGCATACTGAACAGAGGCCCTTTAAATAATAAGTGATAACATCACAATTCTGAGACTGCATCCTGTCTCACATGGATGATGCACACCAGTCTCGCCATAAAAGGAAGTGTAGGAAATGAGCAGCATCCCCCACAATGCACCATAGTCAGGAAGAGAGGTGAGTAAAATGGCTGCCAGCAGCACAAAAAACCCTAACATCATGGGCCCATCTTCTATCTTCTTGGCAGAGGCGTGGAGCGGTCGTCTGAGGCGTGGAGCGTTCATCGGCGGTCATATGTGACGTGAAAGTCCTCTTCATGCAAACGTCCGCTGCACACTGAAGATTGAATGCAAGGTATCTCTTTTATATTGGGGTACCCTTGCATTTCTATTGGCTAAAAAATTCAAATCAGTCAATAGGACGAGAGCTGCTTATATACTATTGGCTGATTTGAATTTTTTAGCCAATAGGAATGCAAGGGTACCCCAATATAAAAGGGGTACCTTGCATTCAATCTTCAGTGTGCGGCAGACGATCACATGAAGAGGACCTTCACGTCGCAGATGACCGCTGCCGCCACCGATGACTGCTCCGCCAAGAAGATAGAAGATGGGCCAAGATGGATGAAGATGGAGCCGCCTGGATGATGACCTTTCACCGCCGGGAAGAAGATGGATCACCGGACTTCATCAATGGTGAGTACCTATTTTGGGGTTAGTGTTAGTTTTTTTTTTTTTTTTTTTTGGAGTTTTAGATTAGGGCTTTTTTTATTTTTATGGGCTGTAAAAGAGCAATGCCCATACAAATTTTCTTTTAGGGGCAATGGATAGATTATTTTTTTTTTTAGTTAGGTTTTTTTTTATTTTGGGGGATTGGGTGGGTTGTAATTTTAGGGGGTACTTTGTATTTTTTATAGGGAAAAAGAGCTGTTAAACCTAGGGCAATGCCCTACAAAAGGCCCTTATAAGGGTTATTGATAATTTATTTATAGATAAGGTTTTTTTTATTTTGGGGTGTTTTTTTCAAGGGGGTAAATTAGATTAGGAATAACTTTTTTATTTTGGATATTTTTGTAATCTTAGCTATTTTTTTGTAATGTTAGATTTTTTTTAATTTTGGGTAATGTTAGGTTTCTTTTCCCTAAATTTTGTAATTTTTCATTAATTTTGAATGTAGTTTTTAGGGGTTAATAGGTATATTTTAGTGTTGGCGATGTGGGGGGATGGCGGTTTAGGGGTTAATAGTGAAATTTATGGGTGTTAGTGTACTTTGTAACATATTTTTTTATGTGTTTTGTGAAACTTTTTTGTTTTGCAAAACCATAACTACAGGTTTTTGAAAGTGGGATGGATCATTGCGGTATAGGCCATAACGATTGCGGTAAAGCCATACCATGTGGCTTGTAATACAGAGTAGCTGACTATTCCGCACTCATAGACCATTTTTTAAGCGGTAAAGCCATACCGCACAACTTGTAATCTTGGTGATTGAGAGGTAATACAGTTTTGAATAATTTGACATTTAAGTGATATTGCACAGAAGTGTACTCACTTGTGTTTAATACTGTGTGTATGTGTGTATCTATGTATCTATCTATATATATATATATATATACAACAACATTTTAAATTAGGGGGAGATAAAAGGTGAGTTTAAAATCCTCCACTACGCACAAAATATAGAAAAATAACTCATTGTGTAGTTCATTAACAAATCTGGACAGGCCCGAAGGCTTGTTTTCCCACAGAAAACCTCTGAATTACATTGTTTCCAATGCAGCAAAGGATTCTGGGTAAGATATGCAAATTTAGTACACAATGACACACCTTTTTACTTCAGTGTGCTTTTCAGCAGATTCCCTTTACGCCAAAGTATCGCTGTTCACACAGCTTATTAACTTAGCTAGGGTTAGTGCAGTGATTCATAACCATCACAGGACAGACTGTTTTGTAGTTGTTGCTACTCATCAGCTGGGAGAAGGTTTGAATCACTGCTGAGTGAAGTTGATTCCGGGCAGAATACAACAACATTTTAAATTAGGGGGAGGATTTTAAACTCATCTTTTATCTCCCCCTAATTTAAAATGTTGTTGTATTCTGCCCGGAATCAACTTCACCCAGCAGTGATTCAAACCTTCTCCCAGCTGATGAGTAGCAACAACTACGAAACAGTCTGTCCTGGGATGGTTATGAACCACTGCACTAACCCTAGCTAAGGTTATAAGCTGTGTGAACAGCGATACTTTGGCGTAAAGGGAATCTGCTGAAAAGCAGACTGAAGTAAAAAGGTGTGTAATTGTGTACTTAATTTGCATTTCTTACCCAGAATCCTTTGCTGCATTGGAAACAATGTAATTCAGAGGTTTTCTGTGGGAAAACAAACCTTCGGGCCTGTCTAGATTTGTTAATGAACTACACAATGAGTTATTGTTCTATATTTTTTGCGTAGTGGAGGATTTTAAACTCACCTTTTATATCCCCCTAATTTAAAATGTTGTTGTATTCTGCCCGGAATCAACTTCACCCAGCAGTGATTCAAACCTTCTCCCAGCTGATGAGTAGCAACAACTACGAAACAGTCTGTCCTGGGATGGTTATGAATCACTGCACTAACCCTAGCTAAGTTAATAAGCTGTGTGAACAGCGATACTTTGGCGTAAAGGGAATCTGCTGAAAAGCAGACTGAAGTAAAAAGGTGTGTCATTGCGTACTTAATTTGCATATCTTACCCAGAATCCTTTGCTGCATTGGAAACAATATAATTCAGAGGTTTTCTGTGGGAAAACAAGCCTTCTGGCCATATATACACATATATATATATATATATATATATATATATATATATACACACACACACAGTGCCCTTCTCTAATATTAGCATCCTTGGTAAATATGAGCAAATAATAATAAATAAATATGAGCAAATAAGGCTGTGAAAATTGTCTTTATTGCTTAAACTTTTGGAGGGATATTTATCAAGCCGTCTACCGCAAATATGCTGGAATTCCGCAGCGTAATTGCGGCGAGCCTGATTCAACCTATTTATCAAAGCATACAGACTGGCAAAAGTTGAAATTTGTGACCTAACATACGATCCGCCCGTCTCAATCCGACACAGATGGATGCTTACATCATTACAGATGTTACGAATACAAATTCGGCACTATCTGACAACTTTTGCCATTTATCAAATTTCTAGCAGGTAAAATCGCGGCTATTCCGGCCCAGCATACCTGGTTTTCAATCCCCCACCCTGGAGGACGCGGATGCCATAGGAATCAATGGGAGTCTGAAAGCAGCAAAAGCTTATGTTCGATGCTGCCAGATATCCCATTGATTTCTATGGTATAAAACCAGTAACTTTTACACCTAGCACCCTAACATAAGCCCTGAGTCTAAACACCCCTAATCTGCCGCCCCAACATCGCCGCCACTAAATAATGTTATTAACCTCTATTCCGCCGCTCCCGGACCCCACCGCAACTAAATAAATATATTAACCCCTATCGCACCGCTCCCAGACCCCGCTGCAACAAAATAAATATATTAACCCCTATCCCGCCGCACCCGGACCCTGCCACAACTCTAATAAAGTTATTAAAGGGACAGTACACTGTAAAATTGTTTTCCATTAATGTATTTTAAATGACTTGCTATACCAACTGCAGAGTATAAAATATTTGAGAAATTCCATTTTCATGCTTATTTGTGTATATGAAGTAGCTGATTTTGTGCTTTGAAACCACAGCCTATTACAATGGGTTGAACTTAAAGGTGATATCAGATCTCATTATGTTCTAAGTTTGTGTAAACAGACTTGCTTCCTTATCTTTTATTTGGCTGGAACACCTAAGCTCAATACATAGAGAGAACAATGGAAAATGATCATTTTATTACTTAACTATCCTGCATCCCACTGAGAGTGTAATCTCTTCTGCTGGCTGTGTATACTTACGTGATGCAGATAAGGGAGGAGGCATCATTATACAAAATCTTACAGACTATTTAAGAGAAGCAGACAGAATTCTAAAATATATAAATTATTACAAAATCCACAAACAGAATCCCACTGAGCAGTTTCTCAAAACCTACCAACAACTAATACAAAAAGGAATAGACCAAAAAATCCTTAATAAAGATGAAAAACTCTTCCTCAAAGTCACAAATCCTAGTATAGCCCATTACTATCACCTGCCAAAAATACACAAAAGTTTAGAAAATCCTCAAGGACGCCCTATTATTGCAGGCATCGATAACCTCACCTATAATTTGTCCTACTATATTGATCTTTTGTTACAGAAATATGTTCTTGGGTTACCATCCTATATCAAAGACAGTACAGATCTCTTAAACAAATTGAAATATCACACAAACACAGGAGACCTCCTTTGGATCTCCTGTGACGTTGGAGCCTTATATTCAAACATAACACACCATTTAGGTCTCAAGGCCATTTCCCTTTATCTTAATAGGGATCAATACATGCCTGACATACAAAAGGAATACATTTTGGAATGTATTGAATATATCCTTCAGCACAACTACTTTATGTACCAAGATTCCTATTTTTTTACAAATTAAGGGGACAGCCATGGGCACCAGATTCGCCCCCAGCTTTGCCAATCTTTTTATGGGCATGTTTGAGGAGAATTACATCTACAATTCCTCAATGGGGGCGAGTCTGGTGTTCTATGGCCGTTATATAGATGACCTTATCTTTTTATGGAGAGGAGATGAAATATCAGCCACAGCCTTTGTTACATCCCTAAATGAAAACCAAATGGGGCTCAATTTTACATCAGCCATACATGAAAAATCGATAGATTTTTTAGATCTAACATTAAGTTGGGACAGAGAGGGCTCTTTTTGTTCAAAAACATTTTTTAAACAAGTTGATAGCAACAGCTACCTAAACTTTACCAGTAACCATCATAAGAAATGGCTATCAAATATCCCCTACAGCCAATTTGAAAGGATTAAACGAAATTGTTCACACCCAGAAATTTTTGACCAACAGAGAAGTATTATCTATGAGAGATTCATTGACAAGGGATACCCAAAAAAACTTTTAGATGACTGTTTAAACAAAGTTAGACTACTAGACAGAAACACTCTCCTAGAGAATAAATCTGGACAAAACAAAAATACAAACCAAACTTTGCAGTCTGATCCTCTATTCATAACACAATATAATAATAACTATCGACAAATTTATCAGATTTTAAACAAACATTGGCATATAGTTTGCAGAGATCCAATCCTAAAACCATTACTATCAGATCCCCCCCCACATTGTATATACCAGAGCTCCCACACTAAGAAGCAGACTGGCCCCTAGCAAAAAAGTAAAACACAAAATTTCCAATTCTAATCCCAGAAAAGCAAACTCTTTCCTGAAACAAGTGGGAGTATATAAATGCGGCATGAAGAGATGCCAAACATGCAAACATATTACATCAGGAAAAAAACTTTTAAATCATTCTCAACGGGTGAAACCTTTGAAATAACCAGATTTTTCAATTGCAATTCCAGTTATGTGATCTACGTCCTGTAATGCATTTGTGGGGTACAGTACGTGGGTCGCACCTCCAGAAAAGCTAGAACACGTTGGGATGAACATTGGCGTAACTGCAAAAATTGCAAAAAGACAATTATCAAACACAGTATCCCTGAACATTGCCTTCAGAAACATGGTGGCAATCCTTCCATTTTCAAATTTTATCCCATAGATTTTATCCCTCCCTCCACAGACTATAATAGATTGGTTTCACTTAGACAACGTGAGACCTTCTGGATACATAAATTAAAACTTTGCATCCAGCAGGCCTCAACTCTAACTTGGACTTAGCTGCCTTTAACTAACCTGTACATACCACTTATTTTTCTACTTATATAAACATATATACACAGAAGCATGGTTCGTTCTAGAGATCATTCATTCCCCTCTCTCATATGTGCTTTCTCCACTCTTTCATGTGTCAATTGCCTTCTAGATAATAAACAAGTCCCCCCTTTTTTTCCATCCAAAATTAATCGCCATTAAATGATATATTTTTAATATCCAATATTTGCACTATACCCTTCATCATTTTTTGCTTAGGTTTAATATAACTCTATTTGATTTTTAATTTGATTTGATTTGTCTATCTGAAACGCAAAAAATCCCTTTCTTCACCGATCACTCCATATATATATATATATATATATATATATATATATTTTATGCAAAAGGCGAAGTGTCATCTCATAGAGGATTATTTATAAACGCCTCTCCAACAAACGATAATAGGAGAACAAGTTTTTAAAGAACCGATTATTACTTAAATACCCCTTTATTTTCATAGATTGCGGATAAACACTATTAGTATCCATACATATAACGAACATATAAGATCTTTTTCAACAAATGAGAACACAAAATCAGGGATTTCAGTATATAGTTATTCCAACAAAAGAAAAAAACTTTTTCCATATCGGGTAAATTTGTAGCTCTTTTACACAAAATTTTTTGTTACAAGTTATAATAGTTTCTTATCCAATCATTCCAAATATTGGTCTGTTTTATTATATATTTTTTAGTGCTACATACATATATGTTTTACAACTTGTTATTCTTTAACATCATGTTTTTAATATTATATTACATTGTAAACCAAGTCAATTCCTTTGATATTGGCTACCTGTCCTCAACCATAGAGAAAAATGCCTAACAAAATCGTCTCTTTGTAACAATGTTACCAATGTACTAATTGGTTCTTTTTTATCCAATCAGGTGATACGCACACCTTTTTAAATGTACTTTTTAACATTGTATGTAATTGATCTGATGAAACTGCCAGGAGCTAACGGCCGAGAAACGCGTTATCTGCTCCATTAAACACATTTTCTAACCACCCAGTTTGGACTGTGTTCTATTTTATACACAAAGAGACTTGAAAAAATAGTCTTTTAACAGCTCACACTGCTTAAGAGGATTTGATCCTGGTTGGGTTAAAGAGGTACCTTCCTGAGTATGGCTCTCAATACCACCTGGGCTATACCGGAGGCCATCCCGACCGCGAGACACCCACGGATTTACATCACACCGCATTGGTCAGCATACTGACTGCTGGAAATGTCAGCCTGCCTGTCTGCACTTTTTTAACGAAAAGTTCCACTCCGCTTGTGAGTACCTGCTTTTGGTCAATACTATATCTTTACACTGTATAAGTGATATCTGCACTATGAGGCGCTCTCTTCTTCTTTTCACCATTTAGACACCTGACTCACCAACAGCACCAAGAGAAGCAGCCTTGTTACACAGGAAGATTTTTGGACTCTCTCAAGACTCCTACCTAAAAACAGACTTTTGGGTTTGCATCAGTAATTTATGCTGGAACTTTTTTTCACTTTATAGAAACAACCACTGTCACTTGTTTTAGTTGTTTGTAGACATCACTGTGTGTATATAATACTTTTTTCTGCTATATATAGTAATCGATACAATATTATCTTTTACTTCTCTAATACCACCACACTTGGTGGAATATACATTTTTTTAACCCAACACTAATTATCTTGCAAAACAAATACAATCTATTGTCACTTACCCCCATTTTTTGGCGCACCTTATTTATATTTTGTACAAAATCTTTTTACAAAATATATACCCCCTTTAGGCTATTCAATAGCCTATACTCCAGTATTAATTTGTTCAGTGTAGGTGGCGATACCACAGGCTAAATCAGCTATTTCAAATGCTGAAATAGGAGTAAAGGAGCTACTTGTAACCAATTTAATACACTCTAGCGGGTTAAAAGGATCATTGGGAATAATTTAAAGAGGAGAATTTTTTTGGGTGAACTGTCCCTTTAACCCCTATCCCGCCACTCCCAGACCCCGCCGCAACTAAATAAATGCACCAGCCCCCCACATTGCTATAAACTAAATTGAGCTATTAGCCCCTAAACCTAACAACCCGCTAACTTTATATTAACTTATCCCTATCTTACCTGTAGAATTAAATTAAACTATATTAAACTATTAATTAACCTACCCTATTATACTACAATTACATTAAACATATTAAACTATTAATTAACTTACCCTAAGTATTATACTAAAATTACATTAAACTATATAAAATTATAAATTAACCTACCCTAACTATTATACTAAAATTGCATTAAACTACAAATTAAATTAACTATATTACATATTTAAAAACCTAACCCTACTCACGTTATTTAAATCTACAATAAAGAATTAATAAGTTACAAAAAAATAACAACTAAGTTGCACAAAATAAAAAACACTAAGTTACACAAAATAAAAAAGAAATGATCAAATATTTAAACTAATTACACCTAATCTAATAGCCCTATCAAAATTAAAAAGCCTACAATAAACTACCAATGGCTCTTAAAATGGCCTTTTGCGGGGCATTGTCCCAAAGAAATCAGCTCTTTTACCTGTAAAATAAAACACCCCCCAACAGTAAAACCCACCACCCACACAACCAAACCCCCCAAATAAAAACCTAAATCTAAAAACCTAAGCTCCCCATTGCCCTGAAAAGGGTATTTGGATGGGCATTGCCCTTAAAAGGGCATTTAGCTCTTTTTCGGCCCAAAGTCCCTAACCTAAAAATAAAACCCACCCAATAAACCCTTAAAAAAACCTAACACTAACCACCGAAGTTCCACTTACAGTTTTCGAAGACCGGACATCCATCCTCATCCAAGTTGCAGAAGTTCTCAGCGAAGCCGGCAGAAGTCTTCATCCAAGCGGGCTGAAGTCTTTATCCAAGCGGGCAGAAGTCTTCATCCAGGCGGCATGTTCTATCTTCGTCCATCCGGCGCAGAGCGGCTCCATCTACAAGACATCCGGCGCGGAGCATCGTCTTCTTCCGACGTCTCTTGAAGAATGAAGTTTCCCTTAAATGACGTCATCCAAGATGGTGTCTCTTACATTCCGATTGGGTGATAGAATTGGCTGATTGGAATAGCAAATAGAATGCAAGCTCAATCCTATTGGCTGATTGGATCAGCCAATAGGATGAAAGATTGGATCAGCCAATAGGATGAAAGCTCAATCCTATTGACTGATTGTAACAGCCAATAGGATTTTTTCAACCTTAATTCCGATTGGCTTATAGAATTCTATCAGCCAATCGGAATGTAAGAGACACCATCTTGGATGACGTCATTTAAAGGAAACTTCATTCGTCGTTGACCATCGGAAGAAGAGGATGCTCCGCACTGAATGGATTAAGATAGAAGATGCCGTCTGGATGAAGACTTCTGCCCGGTTGGATGAAGACTTCGGCCTGCTTGGATGAAGACTTCTGCCGCTGAGTCTTCGAAAACTGTAAGTGGATCTTTGGGGGTTAGTGTTTTTTTAAGGGTTTATTTAGTGGGTTTTAATTTTAGGTTAGGGACTTTGGGCTGAAAAAGAGCTTAATGCCCTTTTAAGGGCAATGCCCATCCAAATGCCCTTTTCAGGGCATTGGGAAGCTTAGTTTTTTTGGATAGGATTTTATTTGGGGGGTTTGGTTGTGTGGGTGGTGGGTTTTACTGTTGGGGGGTGTTTGTATTTTATTTTACAGGTAAAAGAGCTGATTTCTTTGGGGCAATGCCCCGCAAAAGGCCCTTTTAAGGGCCATTGGTAGTTTATTGTAGGCTAGAGTTTTTTTTATTTTGGGGGGACTTTTTTATTTTGATAGGGCTATTAGATTAGGTGTAATTAGTGTTTTTTATTTTGTGTAACTTAGTTGTTATTTTTTTATGAAAAAAAGGATGCAAGGAGTCTCTGTGCAGTAAAAATTTTCAATAGACTTTATTACAAAAAAGGATAAAAATCCGTAACACCAGCACAACAAACAAGAGACAGCTGGTCCTATTAGTTTCGACTGAGTGCCGTAATCTAAGACCTCAGCCGAACCTAGTAGGACCAGCTGTCTCCTTGCATCCTTTTTTTCATATTTACTTATGGGCTACAAGGAGCCCGTTTTCATTAGGAGCCTCAGCAGCCTCTATTATGGGTGATAAGCCGTCTACATTATTTTACTCCTAGGAGAGCTGAAGACTCGGCACAAGCTAACGGAGCTGATTGGTAGAGATCCACACACCTTTTTACACACACCCCCTGGATGACGTCAGACGCCTTGCTTGACTATGCGCAGGAAATACACACAACAGAGGGAGGCTCGTCTAGTGTCTAATTCCGCACCGGAGCTGCGGTTCACCGGGATGACGGAGCCTCATCATTGAATGCTGTTGTTGCTTTCAATCCGCCACAAGCCTAAGTGGGACCAGCCGTACGGTGGGGTGAGTCAGAGGGTTTCATCTGCCTTACCGTTTACCTTGTAATTTGTCCAGTTGACACGCTATTTACTGTGCCATTTACGTGTGCTCTCCTGGGGTTCTTTATACACTATTTAGTGTTATCACTTATGGATTACTGTAGTTACATGGGCTTTCACTCTGTTTGAATAACATTAATACTACAACAAGTTACAGTGACTGTGTACTTCAGGGAAGTTCGCTTTGTACTGTTGTTATTTTTTTGTAACTTAGTAACTCTTTATTGTAGATTTAAAAAACTTGTGTAGGGTTAGGTTTTTAAATATGTAATATAGTTAATTTAATTTGTAGTTTAATGTAATTTTAGTATAATAGTTAGGGTAGGTTAATTAATAGTTTAATATAGTTTATTTTAATTCTAAGGTATGTTTAAATTTATTATAAGATAGGGATGAGTTAATATTTAATGTAAAGTTAGTGAGTTGTTAGGTTTAGGGGTTAATAGCTTCATTTAGTTTATGGCGATGTGGGGGGCTGACAGTTTAGGGGTTAATAGGTTTAATAAGTGGTAGTAATGTGGGAGGCCAGGGGTTTAGGGGTTAATACATTTATTTAGTTGCGGAGGGGTCCGGGAGCGACGGGATAGGGGTTAATAACTTTATTAGAGTTGCAGTGGGCTCTGGGAGGGGCAGAATAGGGGTTATTAACTTTATTAGAGTTGCGGTGGACTCCGGGAGCGGAGGGATAGGGGTTAATAACTTTATTAGAGTTGCGGTGGGCTCTGGGAGCGGCGGAATAGGGGTTAATAACTTTATTAGAGTTGCGGCGGGGTCAGGGAGCACGGGATAGGGGTTAAACATTTTAGTAAAGTGGTATCGTTTAGTGGCAGAGTATAAATAAAGTTGGGAAAAAGCCGAATAGCAGCGAGATCGATGACTGTTAGTTAACAACAGTCTGCTGCTCATCGCCCCGTACTTGGTGCGCAGCTTTTTGACAGCTTTTTTTATAAATATGGAGAGCGTATTCAGGTCCACGGCCGTGATGTTAGGCAAGTGTATTGGTCCCGGCGAATGCAGCACAGTTGACTGCTTGATAGATAGGCCTCTTGATCTTTTGTTAAAAAAATACTAAAAAATACTCTGCTCTCATGGATACTCTACTTGTCAACTTAGAAATAATACAAATATTGAGAGGGATACAGTTTTGTATAATTTGACATTTAAGTGATATTGCACAGGAGTGTGCTCACTTGTTTTGTATACTGTGTATATATAACTGTGTGTGTATATATATATATATATATATATACTGTATATATATATTTATATATACTGTATATATATATATATATATATATATATATATATATATATATATATATATATATACTGTATATATACACAGTTATATGGGTGAATATATAAATCCAGAGAGTGCGGACTTCTCTTTATTTTGTTGTTTTTTTTCTGCACCCCCGTACATTTATCTCTTTTGGTTTGTGAACGTGCGCCCCACTGTTCATTATATGTGTGTGTGTGTGTGTGTGTGTATGTATATATATATGTATATAAAAATAAATAATTATTATTATTAAAGGGACACTGAACCCAATTTTTTTTCTTTTGTGATTCAGATAGAGCATGCAATTTTAAGCAACTTTCTAATTTACTCCTATTATCAATTTTTCTTCATTCTCTTGCTATCTTTATTTGAAAAAGAAGGCATCTAAGCTAAGGAGCCAGCCGATTTTTGGTTCAGTACACTGGACAGCACTTGGTTATTGGTGGGTGAATGTATCCACAAGCGGCAGGAGGAGGAATCACTTCTCCGGCTTCAAGAAGAAAAGGTAAGTATTTTAACAAAACGGGTGAAATGTAAACTTTCATGAATAAAAGTGCCCCTGTTTTTAATAGTATTTTAAAAAACGGGCACTCATTCTTGAAAGTTGACATTCACTTTAAGCACTCTATCAAGTGCCTTTAGCCAAAGGAATTTTTTTTTCTCCAAAAATCAATTGAAAAATATTTAGTAATTGGTTTGTGATCTCTTAGAACAGGACTATTTATAGAGCCTTATTTTTTTTTTTTTTTAATATACTATTTTTATTGAGAGCAACAGAAAGGATACAGCAGTAGTGTGTGTATACATATTCCATGGTTTCAGATACAGTGACATAGAAAAACAATAACAATTATCAATTACATGGATAGGAAAAGCAGGTGGTACTGAAACACTCGTAGGCTCAAGATAGATCCGTCCTTTCCTGTCCTCTCTTTTTCCTCCCTTAGAGGGGAGCGTTTAACAGTTTTATTGTGACAAAAAGGAAAAGAAACAAAAAACAACATGTTTAACCGGTAAAAACTGTACAGCTAAGTATAGGCTGGGGACTTCGCAAAGGTTTGTGGAAATTCTTTTCTCTTTTCCCTACTAAATGTTCTGTGTTATGAGAGAGCACTAGTCAGACAAGCAAGCAGACAACAGTTATGAGAGAGCACTAGTCAGACAAACATGCAGACAGAAAAAAAAAAAAAAAAAAAAAAAAAAAAGGGGGGAGAAGGAAAGGAAGAGTCAAGGGATCATGAGGAGCCGTAACCCGGAGCCGTTTGCTAGCATTTAATGCTGATGTTATCCCTCCCATTTTCCCCACCGTTCTGTGTTTGGTACAAGAAACCCCATTCTCCCCTCAGGGATGCTGTCAACATGTACTCAGTGTGTGTAAATGGGAGTAGGATTTGTCTCTGGAGGTCAAGGCTCAGAGATATAGTGTATCTTCTCCATTTGTTTATGAAATGCTTGAGTCTCCTATTAGTGTCCAGTTTAGTGTCTAGTTGCTCAATGAGCAGTTGTTTGTGTAAACGGTGTTTAAAAGAGCTTAAAGCTAGGAGCCGAGGTCTCTGTCCAGACTCCCAGAATGACCTTCCTAGCAGCTAAGATTGATAGTATCAAGTAAGGGGGTTCTGTGAGATGGTGGTCACGCCATTCCAGGAAGCAAATCTGTTCCACATCTATCTGGACTCTCATTTAATGACATCTCGTAATCCAGAAGGCAATTTTAACCCCAGAACTGGTTGACTTTAGGGCATGTGTGGAAAAAATGGAGAAAGTCTGGATCGCACAATTTACATTTGCTGCATTCGTTCCTTGTTTCAGTTCTCCACTTCGCTAACCGACGAGGGATGATATAGTCCCTGTGTAGCATTCTGATCTGGGATTCTCTGAGGGACATGGGACATAGTCGCTCTTCGAGCGCTCATCACGCTCTGCTGAATGAGCTCCGCAAGATCGTCCCCTCCACCACACTTCTGGACCACTTAACCACCAACCGGGCTAAGTTTTCAGATTCAATGTGGAATAGAAGTGATCTATATATTCCCGAGATGGTAAAGTTGCCCATTTTAAATGAGGCTACTGTCAAGGCAAATGCATGTGGTTCCCAGAATTGTGGGTCCGTCTCTCATCAGTTGTCAATATAATGCCTCAATTGCAGATAGGCATAGAAGTGAGTTCGTGGGTAGCCCAAATTGGGCCTGCAAATCAGTGAATGATTTTGACGCATTTCCTGGGAAGGTCCAGGGGCATCCCCCACACAACATAGTCCCCTAGCTTCCCACAGAACATAGGGGGAGGAGTCCGTACCTGGGGGGGAAGTCAGGATTATTGCGCAACGGGATCATTCTGGGTGCCACACAAACGGCGGCCGACGTGACTGAGGGCTAGTTGCCAAGCCCTTAGCGTGTCTTTGTAGAGGAGGTTATTCTTTAGTGCCGCCTGGGGGTTGGTGGAGTGGGCAAAGGGTAGGATCGTTAGACAAGGCCCCCCCAGGGCCTGTCTCTCTAGTTCAGGGGAGTAGAAATGCCTTGTTTGTAGTTGCCAATCAATCATGAGGCGGCCAAGAGATGCCCAGTTATATAACCTGAGGTTGGGTAATCCCAACCCTCCGCTTGAAGGGGTGTGCATATAATTTTGCCATAGCTATTCTCGATTTGCCTCCCTTCCACAAGAATCGTGAGAGGGCCCGATTGTATACCGCCATATCCCTTCTAGAGATCAGAAATGGGAGCATAAGTAGTGGGTATAGCAGCCGTGGCAGAATCACCATTTTGACCAGATTTATGCGCCCAGAGAGGGAGAGTGGTAGGTTTCTCCAGCCCTCCATCGTATTTGGCAGCTTCACGACACGCCTGGGTTATATTATCATAATATAGGGCCTGCATGGAAGATGACAAGTGAATACCCAGGTAGGTTAAGGTGGGTTTAGCCTCCTGGAATGGGTAGGAGGGTCAGTCGGTTTTTCATGCCTTCGGAGCCACAGAATTTCTGACTTGGTTTCGTTTACTCTGTAGCCTGAGAACGACCCGAAAGCATCTATTGTCGCTAGTATCTTTGGGATGTATTTTGCCGGGTGCTCAACAAATAAGAGCATATCATCCGCATACAAGGCAAGGTGTAGGCTCTCCCTACCAAGTTGGATGCCTGGGTATGACGAACGTAGTTTGATGGCCAGCGGTTCTAGGGCCATGTTAAAGAGGAGTGGGGACAGAGGACACCCCTGTCGTGTGCCTCTTTGTAAGAGTATACGGGGGGAGAATAAGCCGTTAGCCATGACATGGATCCACGGAGCTGTGTAAATGTTCCCTATATAAGTAAGGAACGATCCCGCAAAACCAAAACGTTGCAATGTATCCATAAGATGACTCCATTCCACTCTATCGAAGGCCTTCTCTGCATCCAAGGATAGCAGGAAGGCCTCCGAGTTCCCTCTCATCTCTGGGGCTTCAGGGGTATTTGCAAAATGAGCGATGTGTGTGTAACACCCTCCGCACATTCGTCACTGATGTTCTATGACACATAAATCCGGTTTGATCCGGGTGAATAATGTCTGATAGGATTACTTTCAATCTGTTGGCCAGAATTTTCATGAGTATCTTGTAATCCGAGTTGAGAAGGGAGATGGGGCGGTACGACTCGGGGAGACTGGGGTCCTTCCCTGGTTTTAAAATTAGAGATACATGTGCCATGGTGAATGTTTTGGTAGGAGCAATCATCTCTGTATAATACCGGTTATATAGCCTAGTTAGAGTAGGGGTGATCAGGGGTTTCAATAGTTTGAAAAATTCTATGGGTAGGCCATCAGGTCCCGCTGCCTTTCCATTGGAGATAGAGGAGATTGTTTTATCTATCTCTTCTAGAGAGATTGGGGCGTTTATGGCCTCAAGTTGTTCTTCCCTAAGTTGAGGGAGCTTAAGGTCCTTCCAGAAGTCTGCTATGCTTTCCTGGGGCGGTTTCTTTTGGCTAGTGTATAGGTTGGAATAATAGCTCGCCAGGGCCTCCACAATCGACTCAGGCGTTCTGTGTGTCTTGTTGGAGTATTTGATGACTGCTATAGGCTTGCGGGCCGCCTGTTTGTTGATCAGCAAGGCCAATAGCCTGCCGGCTCTATCTCCTTCTCTATAGTATCTGGCACTGGAGCGAAGGAGTTGTCCTATCGCTTGATGATGTAAGAATACATCTAGTTCGCCTTTGCAGGCGATATATCTGTCCCTGGAGGCTTGGCATGGACTGTCACAGTAGGCTTGGTAAGAGTCCGATAGGGCTTGTTGTAGTGACTGTAACCTAACTTGAGCCTTTTTCCGCAGTGTGGCCACGTAAGAGATGATATCACCCGTTAGGACCGCCTTCGCTGTGTTCCAGAATAGCTCTGGATTATCCTGATGGGCTTGGTTATCCGTATAGAAGTCATTCCAGGCATGTGTTAGATGCTTCAGGAAGGCATCTGAGGTATATAAGAAACCTGGGAATCGAAGTGTCTGCTTGTTAGCAGTCACTGTTCCCAGTGTGATCGCAAGTTCCACTGGTGCATGATCAGAGATCGCCACCGAGTGTATCTTAGCCCTGGTAACTCTTGACACTATATTAGAGGAGATCATAAAAAGATCTATGCGCGACATTGTAGGTGTCGCCCTGGAGATACACGTGAAGTCTTTGCCTTCCGCATTTCTTAATCTCCATACATCCACCAGCTGTAAAGAGTTTGATAGCCTAGAAAAAATCTTTTTTTTCGAAGGTGCCGTCGTAGGTAGGCTGTTTGCTCCCTACCGCACGCTCTAGATCCCGCAGTCTATCACAGACCGGGTTTGGCGCTAAATTAAAGTCTCCACCGAGTATGATATCGTGGCCTAGGTACGGAGTCAATGTTTGAATGAGTCTAGTCCAGAAAGATGTGGATTTACAGTTCGGGGCGTAGAGGTTACAAATTACCAATATCTTGTAATTGATTCTGACCTTAACTATAAGAAAACGGCCCTCTTTGTCTTTGTGTGTGTGTAAAATCTCTGTATTTCCCCTCTTACCAAACAATATAGCTATCCCCCTGCTGGAATTTGTGTATGAGACATGTTCAATCGCTCCCACCCAGTCTCGTTTAAGTTTTTCATGCTCCACCTCCGAGAGGTGAGTCTCTTGTACAAGAGCAATATCAGTCCCCAGGCGGCGTAAATGTGAGAGAATGGAACTTCTCTTAGCTGGAGAGTTAATCCCACCCACGTTCCATGTTACTAGTTTCACCGCCATTTAAGTGGGCATTTGCGGTATCCTCCTAAGCCGGCTCTCCGCAGGGAAGGAAAAAAAAAAAAAAAAAAAAAAAAAAAGAAAGAGGGGGGAGAGGGTAAAAAGAGTCACATGCAGGGATGCGAGGGGAGAGAGGGCAAGCAGGGCAAGGAAAAATAGAGCGAAACAGCACAAACACACAGAAAAACATGCAGAAACAAAAAGTTTTTTCTATCTGTGTATGAGTAGCTAACAAGATATAACTTATACTGTATTGGTAAATTAGATACTCTAGAATGGGGATATCCTTTTTTACATCAGGATTGTCACGAGAATTTAAACTAATGGTGGTCCGGGGACGCCACTCCCGGGCAGAGCGTCTGAGTCCCATTTTTTGAAAAGACCAGTATAAGTACGAGAACAGAATGTGTAAGATTTAAACAGAGCTGAAGAGGCATATAAATGTATTTAAACCGAGTGTAGTGCTGTGTCAGGGGAGATGACTTGGTTTCTATCGATCCCCCCAGTTACTAATACCCTCTGCCTAAAGTGTTGCAACATGACTAACATAACAAGGAAAAAGTTAGGATACTTTACTATCTGATGTGTCTTTTCCACTGTAACCTTGCACATAGAGTAGAGGGTAAAGTAGCCCCCTTGTTCCGGTTTTGGTGTCCAGATATCTGTCCCAGACCTATGAAAACTCAAACTCAGAAACAACAGTAATATCAACATAAAAAAATAGAAGTAAAACATACATTAACATGATATCGTAACGTTTTATGCACATAGCGAACATCTTAACCCAATATAGGAATTGAGTGACATCTTCTCTTAATGAGAGATCCTAAACTTATTCAGAACTGTGGGAGAGACTAAGTGCAAAACCTATCAGCCCGGATCTGAGTGTGGTGAGCCAGAATGGTCACCCCCCTCTTCTATTTTGTTCTCTACCTAGGTACTCTGTAACCTCCCGTGGGGGTGTCAAAGAATCTTGGGCCTGTAGGGGTTAGTAACTTAAGTCTGGCCGGGGTACAAGAGATACAC